>NC_140494.1:53338665-53960540 GCF_964271855.1 Acomys minous
AAACTATGAAGTAAAATCAAAAGTTAACAGATGAGAAAATTGCAGAGAAAACCCAAAGGCCACGTAAAATTCCTTTCTTTATAAAAGTAATAATTTGAAGAACTATCCAACAAAGCATATTTCAAATTGCCAAATAATTCTGGTGTGAATCAAGACTTTGGATGTTAGGATGCAGATAAATGAATAGTGGTTACGGAGTCTCAAAGAGACCGGGTGTTATAAGGTAGAAAAGAGTAGAACCTAGAAAGTCTTTTAATCATACAAACATTAAAAAATATATTCTTCACACACACACACACACAAAGTCACACACTAATGCACACTTACAAATACAGACACACACACAAAGGCAAACACACTATATTATACACACACACACACACACACATACACACTTACTCACTGTATTGGAAGTTTAGAGTATATTGTGTCGAGGTTCTAAGATGTGATTATCTGTGGTCTTATTTTAAGTTACAAGTACAGAAATAGTATAATCATAATTGGTAAGCCATTATTCCTAGACACCTTTTTGATCTATAACTACAAGGAAGGTACCATATTCTTTTGATTGGCTTTTCACACTGGTGATGAATTGCTGATGTACTAAACTTGGATTACAAGTACTTTTACTTTTTGAAACAAATACAATTATTTTTTCTACATTTATGGTACATTTCCTACAGGAAAAGTTAATTTGCTACAAAGAAGATTTTGATGTTTAGTTTATTCTATTTAGTCATATGGAAATATGATCTATTAAAACTAGTCTCAGAGTTATGTGTAGAAGACTGATCTGATAATAATAGATGATAATATGATGTGTCGAAATATTATTTATAAATACAAGTATTAGAAAAACTGGCTGAAGAATATTTAATATACCCCTAAACTATTTCAAATCTTAAGGTCTGTATTTGCTATTTGTTTTATAACCTTTAAATGAACACAGAAGAACAATTAATCCTCATGTATAACCAACAAATCTGTTCATACTTATAATAAGGCTGGTTTTATAACAAATAGCATTATTTATGTTGGAAATAGGTTGAAATGTAAGATACATAAGCATTGGATATTGGGAAATTGCCACAGAGTAAATACTTTCTAATCTTGGAGGCTACAGGCATAAAGATATAGGAATATAAATAATTTTTAGATTTCTAATACACTATATGTTTTGTTATAAATTAGTTATTGAATCTTTTTTTCACTTTTTTTCTCCTTTATTAATTTATTCTTGTTACATCTCAATGGTTATCCCATCCCTTGTATCCTCCCATTCTTTGCTCCCTCCCATGTTCCCTTTATTCCCCTCCCCTATGACTGTTCCTGAGGGGGATTACCTCCCCCTCTATATGTTTATAGGGTATCAAGTCTCTTCTTGGTAACCTGCTGTCCTTCCTCTGAGTGCCACCAGGTCTCCCCCTCCAGGGGACATGGTCAAAGGTGAGGCACCAGAGTATGTGAGAAAGTAATATCCCACTCTCCACTCTACTGTGGAGAGTGTTCTGTCCATTGGCTAGATCTGGGTAGGGGTTTAAGGTTTACTGCCTGTATTGTCCTTGGCTGGAGCCTTAGTTTGAGTGGGACCCCTGAGCCCAAATCTGCCTATCATAATGTTCTACTTGTAGGCTTCTAGGACCCTCTGGATCCTTCTACTTTGCCATTCTCCCATGGATCTCTCATCTAGAGTCCCACTAGAATGTCCTTCCCTCGGTCTCAGTTTCCTGGTAAGTTAAGGCTTTCGTGGGACATGCCCCTTTGGCTAATATGCAGATATAAGTGAGTAGTTATTGAATCTTTAAAGAAAGAAGGTTATATGAAAATATGATGCAAAATATACAACTTTTTTCCCTTAAATATGCCATGGTTTTCCCTACTATGAACAAATACCTAGACTACTGTTTAATTTTTCCTGTTAGCTTGATGGGTTCCAGAGCCAATGAAGAAACTTGCCTTTGGCTTGGTCTGTGAATGTATTTTCCTTAGAGGTTAATGGAAGGAGGATGGCCTTTTTAGGGGGTACACTCTTTTCAAGGGTCAACCCACATATAAGTAAATCTGAAGGACTCTTGTTTTTTGTCTGCCTGTCTTTATTTTTTGCTGGTGAGGGCATCTTTTCCTAATAAAGGAGTCTAGCTTCTCTGCTTTGCAGTGTCAATCTTGGACCAAAGGCTTTCTTTGAATCCTTTATTGACAGACTGTGACTGCTAAGGCATCCATCTTTGGATCTGAGCAGCTACTGGAATCTGAGGGCCTCACTCTTTCTACTGTAAGGCAGCAGCATAAGACTATGGCACAACTTGCACTGCTTGGCACATTTGCATGACTAAGACAAGTGAGGGAATAAATGAAGGCCAGACACACAGACACAGACAGAAAAGCAGGGGCCATGGACCATGAGCACTTGGATAGAGTGGTTCTACCTCAACTACCCAGAATCCAGCAGATTTATTCTGTACCACACACATGGCGGTGTGCATTAGTCTCAGTAGGAGCTCCAGGCTGTCTCAGGCTGTAGGCATGCAGTAAGCGGAGGCTAATGTTGTTAGCTTTTATATACTGTCAACATTTTCCCTCTGACTACAGAAAGGATTTAGCAATTTCCAACAGGTTTTCTGCTATCATTCTTGAGATGTCTCTCCCCATGTCAAACAACATGCAGCCCTTTAGAAATCCATCTTTTCTTCTATAGAGGGACACGTAGGTTGTTTCCAAGTTCTGGCTATTATGAATAAGGCAGCTATGAACATGGTTGAGCATATGTCCCTGTTGTGTAGTAGTACATCCTCTGGGTATATTCCAAGGAGTGGAATAGCTGGGTCTTGAGGAAGCCCTATTCCCATTTTTCTGAGAAAGCACCAGATAGCTTTCCAAAGTGGTTGTACTAGTTTGCATTCCCACCAGCAATGCAGGAGTGTTCCTCTTTCTCCACACCCTCGCCAGCATGAGGTGTCAGTTGAGTTATTGATCTTAGCCATTCTGATGGGTGTAAGATGGAATCTCAGTGTCGTTTTGATTTGCATTTCTCTGATGACTAAGGAGGTCGAGCATTTCTTTAAGTGTTTCTCAGCCATTTGATATTCCTCTGTTGAGAATTCTCTGTTTAGCTCTGCGCCCCATTTCTCTATTGGGTTATTTGGTTTGGTGGTGTTTAATTTCTTAAGTTCTTTATATATTTTGGATATTAGACCTTTGTCAGATGAAGAGTCAGTGAAGATCTTTTCCCTCTATAGAAGAATGGATAAAGAAACTGTGGTACATTTACACTATGGAATACTACTCAGCTATTAAAAATAAGGAATTTCCAAAATTTGTGGACAAATGGATTGAACTAGAAATTGTCATAATGAGTGAGTTCACACAGAAGCAAAAAGAGCTAAATGGTATATACTCACTTATATCGAGACACTAGTCCAAGGTGTACGTCCCCATGAAAAACTGTACCTACCAGAATAGTGGGTAAGAGGGGAGGACATCCTATTGAAACTTTAGGTGTGAGAAGCCTGGGAGAAAGAGGAAATGGAAGGACCCAGTGGGTCCTGGAAAACTACAGGCGAGTCTGGGCCCTGGGGCCCTCCGCAAACTGTGGCAACAGCCAAGGAAAAAATAGGCAGTAAAAACCTTGAACCCCTACCCGGACTAGCTGATGGACATTCTCCACTGTTGAGTGGAGAAGGAGATCTAACTTTCACACAAACTCTGGTGCCCCATATTTGAACATGTCCCTTGGACGGAGATGCCTGGTGGCACTAAGAGGAAAGATAATAGGTCACCAAGGAGAGACTTGATACCGTATGAGCATATTCAGGGGGAGGAGGTCCCCCTCAGACACAGACTTAGGGGAGGGGAGGGGAGTAGGGGGGAAGTGGGAGGAAGGGAGGAGTGGGAGGATACATGGGATGGGCTAACAACTGAGATGTAATATGTATAAATTAATAAAAATGTATTTAAAAAAAAAAAGAAATCCATCTTTTTTTCACATTCACTAAGCCTTCCTGAATCCTTTAAGGGGGCACACATTTCATATTTTGTAAAGCAAACAGATCTCTCTTCTCATTTCCCTCTAAATATTTCTAGCTTATATATATTGTGGTATCAGAGAAACAAATATGAGAATGAATTTATTTTGTGGACTTAGAGGTATCCAGAGCTGGTTATGTATCTTGAAGAAACCCACAGGTCATAAAGACTTTCCAGGTAGCATAAAGGACATTGAAAATCTATAGTGTTAACTATTTAAAGAAATATATAAGAGAAATTCATTTGAATCGCTCCCTGATGAGAAAAAATAAGGATTTAATAATCAAATAAGTACCATTTTGGGAGTTTTTGAAAAGCAAGTCACATAATGATTTTAGCTGGATGCATTGTACAACTCTGGATAAATGAAAGAAAAGAATAAGCTGAGCGGTAACAATTCCAGATCTAGTTGAACATGAACATTCTATAAGTTTCAAGTATGCTCTGACAGAGGATCTTCTCACCTCGAGCGCTAAAGCTTAAGAGTGAAAAACCAAACTTAAGATCTCATCATACAATTACTTGATTTACAAGGCAGATTCAGTTTCCAGACTCAAAGGGTGTTAGCAACATGAGAGTACTTATTAAATAAGAATGGGATCCTTCAACTTAGGATAAAGCGATTTCAGAGAATACTGATTATGTTGAAGCTATTGAACTTTCAATTTTCTATGTTCTTACTTTTCCAAAGACAGTAATTGATTCAACCGTAGTAGTGAACAAATCAGTACCCTTTCCTGTATTACCCTATAAAGATTTATATAGAACATTTTTTAGCCATGCGTGGTGGTGCACGCCTTTAATACCAGCACTTGGGAGGCAGAGGCACGTGGATCTCTGTGAGTTCAAGGCCAGCCTGGTCTACAAAGTGAGTCCAGGACAGCCAGGGCAACCTAGAGAAACTCGGTCTCAAAAAAACAAAAAACAAACAAACAAACAAAAAACAATTTCTAATTCATACAGTAATATGTCTGGAATATATATGTAGGAATTGATTTTTAAGGGTTTTGATAACAAAATTAGATCAGATTGAATTGATTGATATGGAACTACTAAGCACATATTTTGCTTTTAGTGTTCTAATTTACAGAGTTAAAATTGTACCAACAGTTTATTTGATAGAATAGCTAAAATATGGGTAAAAAAATGACCTAATGTGAATGTCTTTCATCTATTCATTGACAGGAGATGAAGGACTTAAAATTCAGAAAACACTAATTCCTTGATAGTGCAGAAAAAAATATTAGTCAATTATTTAAAATAAAAGTCCTATACCATTCATATCAATAAAGAAAAATGCTTATATATTAAATAACAGCAAAAAAGACCCTCAATATATATTCAAGATAGCAGCATGACAGTCAAATTGAAAAAATTATCTCAATAGGAATAATACAGGTTATCAATATATAAAAATCAGACAATTTTAGCTTTTATTTCTACAAAACGAACACATCTTATGTTAGTATCAAAGTTTTTTAGAAAATTTCACCAAATCTGAGGGCTATTGATGGCTGTATCTGAGTGAATGTGAAAAGAAGAATGATGAATATATTATAAATACTTATAAGGAGGTATAGTTGTGTGGAAGGATAGAATCATAGGTTAGAGGAAGTTATAGAAAAAGGATAACACTGATGATGTTTATAAATATCCAAATGAAACATCATTTTTAAAAGTAAGACTTACATATATATCTTCATGTAAAATACGTTAATTGGAGTTACATTAAGCATTAGAGAATGTTCTGTCCAGACACTGTATATTGTTGAAAAAAAATCTGTCCAGACACAAGTGCAGGCTAACACCTTGGATTGTGTGGCCAGCAGTGTCCTGGAGACTGACAAATCAATACATCCTATTGCTGTTGCTTTTGGTTGCCCACCAGAACTTAATGGCAAGACAGTATTGCTGAAGATAACACATTCTTTGGTCCTGTGTATAATTCAAGTTGGTACTGACAAAGAAGTTTTATCACTGATGATTAGTTTTTGTAGAAGCTGATGATACTACGTAGGCTACTAAGGAACACACACACACCACACACACACACACACACACACACACACACACACACACACATACACACACACATACACAATGGTCTTGCTCAGCTGTAGAACCCATGAGTTACAATAATTACTAGTGTGGCAAGACACAGCCATAACTTTAAGTGTGATGTGGCTGTTAGGGAATGATAAACCTCTTTCTGACTGTATTTAAAGCCACTAAATAGGTGGAAAGAGATAGCTGGAACTGAAAATGGATGGCGAATTCACAGGTCCCACGAGTGAACCTTCTGTTATTATTTTGATAAGTGCATATAATATAAACTGCAGTCTTAATTTTTAACCCTATACTTCTTAACACTAATGCAGGTAATCAAACTTCCTCAAAGATGTCTTTTTGTGCCACAAATAGCAGTTAATCCATAATTTCACAACTCTCCAATAAGTGTCTGTGAGATGCTCAGATACAAATGGGACATTTATATCACATCCTTACAGCTTCGGAACCATTACAAAAGAGGTGATGGCTAATTTGTAACCAGAGTATAACTGCATCTAAACATTATACTATGGGCGTTACAGGACAATCGATCTCATGATTTCAACCTCAGCTGTGGATATTTGCATAAGATACACAAAAGGTCAGACAAGGCACATTACTGCATAGGGGGTGAGGAGGCTGTGACACCCACACCCCTCACCCAGTGCCAAGGAGCTATTGACTTTTGGTGGCTTCTCATAAAAAGTAGGTTGATTCTTGAGAGATAGGTACATTCCACTAAGTACATGTTAAAAAGAAATGGATCAGTGTGTTATAAAAATATAGGACATAAATATGTAAAGGGATGAAGGAGGGACAATAGCTTTGGGAGTAATTAGTGGAGGAAGTGGGTAAATATGATCATAATGCATTGCATAAATATTTGAATTTTTAGGGATTTCATAAAATTATTGCATTAAGTATTTACAATACACTTTAAATTATATATAAGTCAATGATGAAACCAAGCTCTACTACCTTTTAATGTTGTGCTGAGTGTCTCATTAAACATTTCTGTTCTTCAATTATATAATTATAAATGACATTTAATATGATTCAATTTATTCATTTAACGATGTCCATATAAAATTTGTTCTTATACATAAAGATAAGTGGAACTCTTACCACTCATCAAAGAAGCCAACAAAGAAGAGGTTACATTCTGTTCAATTTTTGTGTATGTGTGTATATATATGTACAAAAAACCCTTTTCCACTTGGTAATACAGTGTTAAAAATACTTGAGTGTTTCATTGTACTGGTAGCCTTCATTCTGTCCTCTACTTTGTCCTGTGATACATTTTATCCTGAAAGTCAAAAAATAAAATGGAGTACATAAAGAAACAATTACGTCCCAATATGTGATTACAAGAAAGCAAAACGGGTAGAAAATTAGGCAGTTTTGCATACTTAATAATAGAACAGCAAAGAGGAAAAAATAGCATCATTATCAAATAAAGTCAAGCTGTTCAACAAATTCCCGTTTACAAGCAGGATTGTTAAGGGAAATGGTGTTACATAAGGCAACAATCTCAGCTGGCACACATGACTTCCAAAAGCTTGTTTTAAAGTTTCATTTATGGATTGGCTAATTAACAATGCATATTTAGTAAGGCAATTTCTTTAAGTGTGTCTTCCTTCTTTTATGCAGTGTTTCCTTTATTCCTCTATTGCTCTATGCTTGAAAGGCATTGAGCAATGTTTTAGTTATGCTTGTAATTCAAAATGATCTCTCTTCTACAATTATAATTAGCAGAGTCCAAGAAGTGAGCTATCCATCACTCGTTTCTCAACATGTTCCCTTTAAAGTTCTAGAAGGAAAGTTATGTTAACTTCCTACCAAAAATGAGAGATTCTTCCTGATGTCGTTTCTACTTTGTGAAAAGAGATATTCACCTTGTACAAGTTGACATACTCTTTGTGATGTAGGAGATAATAAAATTCCTCTTCAATTAGAAAGTAAAGCATGCATGCTTCTTCCCTGTATGTCACTCTCCTAGTGTTCCTCAAGCTAATGAGCTCTTCATTATTTGTGTTTCTACCATGAATTCTGAATATTAAAAGTACCTGTTAATACAGTTCCTTCTAAGAGACCATGCAAGGATATGACAACTTCTTGCTGCATAATCAGATAATACTGAGTTATAGAGCAATAAATATTTCCTCAAGCAATATGAGTTTATGAATCCATTACAGACTTTGTGCATGTCATTGGCCTAAATTATAAGCAGCATGTCTATAGTACTACGTCTAAAGTCAAGTGTATTATTGAAGTGAGTGAAGCTGTGAAGGAAGGTCACACCAAGGTTGGGGTTTAATAAAGGGAGCTCTAATTTTGACTTCTTGGACTAATACATTTTTGAATGTTTTTTTATAAGAACTCAGAGAATAAATACCATAAATTTGTATTTACCTCCTTGTTCCTTACCTACATATAACTCTGAAATATAAGTATCCTTTATTTTCATGAGATTATTCTACATTTATCTTGAGCACCAAAAGAAATGGTATAAATGATTAGTGAGACCAGTGAGATTCATGAAAGGAAGGAGTACAAAATATGTTCTAGCAGTGTTTGTTTACTTATATATGTTTGTGTAAAATATGTTGAAAAGACATGTTTTAAACAATTTCAGCCCCCATATGTCTGGATAATATTTAAGTATCCTGATTAATAAGATGAATGAATGAATAAACAAAGTGAATAATCATTTTTTATTCTTCTTACACTCTTTATTTCCTTTTGTCTCTTTTTTCTAGTTTTCTCACTCTTTGTCCCTCATATATAAATATATAAATTTATATTACATATTATATTTAATAATATATAATATATTTAAGTTAAATTATATATATTATATATATTTTTATACTCCGGTCTGTATAGAGGGACTTGATTCATTTTTATATTGGTGTGCAAAGTATAAGACAGAAGTTTAGACGAAGTATAAACTCCTTAAGTGTGAATGCTATATCTCTTTAACTTGAAAAGCATATCTCATGTACAAAATGCAGAAAAATATACTGATATAATTTTACTATTCTATAAATGTTAGTTTTTAAATGAAAGTGCATATTAGATCCAAGTTATGTCTCCAAAGTAATAATTTAATGTAAATGTCTACCAATAGCATATAATTTTGTTTTATAAGCAACTTTTTGGGATCTAGCAAATATTTACCTTTAAACTTTTATCTTATAGGCAGATATAATTATTTCTTCTTTCTTAGTATAGTCTTTCTTTTTCCCAAAATCCTTTATAACCTTCCTTCCATTCTTAAATGAGCTTCTTCTTTGACAGTTTATACACATACTTTATTCTGTTTTTATTTGTAAATGCAATTTCTTAAAGTATACTTTCCATTCCTATTAATTTTCCTTCCAACCTACAATTCCATTTTAAATGTTTATGTTATTATCTTTATTATTACTTTTTTTTTTTTAAGACTCAATGTGATAAACCAGAGTCCTCCGTTGACTTTGGGTTTGGAACTAGTCATGAGGACATGTTAGGCAACATATTGCATACAGAACTGAAGACAAAGAGTGCCCCTTTGCTGGACCCATGAACAACCAGGATCTTCCTCAGGACAGCTAAAGTCCATAGTGCCCTCCTCAAGCCATTACTTCAAATAGACCTGCCCATTCTCATGTGGGTTCAACTCAGGGAGAACGCCAGCTCTGAGACCATGCCTTCATTCGTTCTGCTAGCCCATGAAGTAACATTTCCCCACACACTTTATTTTCTCTCTTTTCCACAATGGTCTCTAAGCTTTACAGGTGGACTGGCACTTTACATTGAGTCTGGCATGAAGTAACTATACCAATATTAAGTATTTACATTCATGCCAACTTATTAAGTAAAATTATGAATTATGAATATTAATAGAGAACTCAGGAAGAGAAATGACAATGTGCACAGGACAATATTATATACTGTATACTGTGTCAATATTAAATAACATTCTCAAACCTTATCACTAAGAGGGGCTTTAGTTTTTAATTTATCTTTTATTGCCTCTATTCTATCACAAGGAGATGTATCACCATTTTTTGCTTGCTCTGGGCTACAGAGCTATCCATAAATTCAGTAAAAGAAACAATTTTTAAAAATATTTTATTTATTTTACTTTTATGGGCATTGGTGGTTTGCCTGCAGGCATGTCAGTGTGAGGGTGTCATATCTTGGAGTTACAGACACCTGCCATGTGGGTGCTGGGAACTAAACCCATGTCCTCTGAAAGAGCAGTCAGTGCTCTTAACTGCTGAGCCATCTCTACAGCCTCCAAAAAATATTTTTTAATTAGTACTAAAAATTATGATTACAAATCAACCCATTCTATATATAAATGATAAAAAACAGCATATGATTTAATAAGATTATATCAGTAGAATATTAGTTTTTGTGTTCTGTAATTTAAGCAATATATAATCAAATTTCAAAAATATGCATACTTGTTAGAAACATTTTATAGAAATCAGATAGGAAAATATAAAACAATTCAGTAATCATAATTCATAATATAAAGTAATAAAATAGTAACTTGTAAGATGACATCTAGTTTAAATTTTTAGCTTTTAGACAATTTTCACAATATTTATTACTATTTTATAATCTAATATTTAACTGATATTTCATTTTATATTAGTGTTACTATCTCACACATTTATTTCAAATCCAAAATCATAGTTTCTGTTATCAAAATCTGTATTCTAATGCTTATAATTTATTGTTATTTATGACTAATTTTGTAGAGTAGTTACTTAATATGTCATTGAAATAGAGTTATTGTGCCAGTTAGATAAAAATGCTTCCTAGAAGGAAAATTTAAGTTTTTCTGATTTTAAAAGTAAAAACATTTCCATAAAAAATTTAAAACATAAATAAAATGAAACCCAACAAAATACAAATAAATACTTTAATACAGTTTTATGTCACAAAACAATTGAGGAATTTCTATATCCTGATGAACAAATAGTCTATTTTAAATAACAATTTCACTTAAATATAACATTTTAAAATTTAGTTTTTAAGAATTAGGTAGCTATCAAAATATATCATAGATAGATGTATCAAAGCTGAAAACTGACAACAATATAATATGGATTTAATTATCTGCCTTCCATTTTCACCATGTATTGAGTAGGCAATTTAAAGTAAATTAGCTTACTTGAGTGCTGAGAAAATAAAAGAAAAATAATTTGGAAGCAGAAGGTTGCTTTAACTTTGAGTTCAGAGAGTTGATCCAAGTCAATTAACCTTGTTGAATTGTAGTGTTCTTATTTTTGGATGATTAAAGAAGAACTTCCTTTGCACACACTCTGTAAACTTAAAAATAACATAAAAAGCACCATATAATGTAATTGAAATGATCATGTCTATACCTTTAAAGTTACATTAAGCAACCAAAGACAGGATGACAATTAATTTGAATTTTTAGTTAACCATGTATTTCCAAACATCATTTCAAATCAAAGATTTCCTGACAAGCATTATAATCTTTCATTCATTATCAGATTTGAAATTTGCTGTGGACATTATATTTAAAGTATATTTTTGTTACTACTCATTTCAAATGCCTAATAATTTGATTCAGAATTCAAAGCACCTTCACTTCTTGGCATTTTTCTTGCCACTTTTCCATGAATGTAAATCTTTATTGCCAATTTGAATAGATTAAGAACCATCTAGATGAGGAAAGAATATTTTGGGGCAGAATAATTAGAAAGAATTTATCTAGGTGGCACCATGCTAGATACTTGGGGATCCATATGGAATAAAATGTTCTGGAGATATTCTCTCTGCTTCTTATGCTCTTCAAATTAAGATGCCCTGTCATGTCCCCTCCCCTGTCTTGATGCTCTGAAGTTGTAAATCAGAATAAATCTTTCTTCTATTTGAGAGAGAGAGAGAGAGAGAGAGAGAGAGAGAGAGAGAGAGAGAGGGGGGGGAGGGAGGGAGGAAGGAAGATGCAGGCAGAAGTTACTATGTTATTGTACATATAAATACTTAGAGTTTACATCAGGTAATTTGATCAAATGTCCTACCTAAAGGATGATATTAGGTTTTTATTATAGAATATAACTTATAATAGGATTACAAGGTATACTTAAAATTAAATATTATTTGAAGGCAATTTAGGAGTAGTGGGAGATAAATATCAAAACACATTGTATGAACTTCTCAGATATTAGTAAAATTATTATAATAAAAGTAAAATGGTACTTACAAAAGTACATCTTTCCTGATGACTTGACACATATTTTTTTATTTCCTGGTCTATAAAGGAAACAAGTGAAAAATGACAGTTAGAAACAATGTCTACCTCATATGGAAGAGAACACCCATTTCTTTCTTCATAAAGATGCATTTCCAAAATATTCATGAAATGTGAAGGCTTTTATAGAAAGCCTCATGAATTGGTAGTAATAAGCTGTGAGGCACGGGAGCCAGAGGTTGGGAGGTGGGGACTCTAGCGTGGAACAACATTGAGGTAGAGACATGCTCAAACCGAGAAAAATCTGATCTTGAGAATGGCAGAAGTAAAGACTGCTCCCTCCTTGTTCTGGGCATGCATGCCCTAGTGCAGGTATCCTTGCAACCTCCACCTCTGTCGCTCTTGAGGTATTCACATACCCTGCCGGCCAAGTTTCAGGACATATCTAGTTATCATCTTGAAATCCTCTTCGTGCAAATGAAGAATTCTCCGCATTTCAGCCCCAGCAAATGATGCACATTCACACGGAAAACTCTTACCCACTTCCGCACGGTTTATATAGCCCTTGTTCTCTCTAATAAAGGGGAATTCTTTCAGTGAAAATCGCCTCCTAGAACCCACCACCGCCCCCCCCCCCACATACTCACATGGTCACCACTAAATCGAGACCCTACTCACCAACTAGTCCGAGTAAACTGCATTCCTTCAAATCTGGCATCAACGCACAATAGTGCCTGAACGCCCCATGAAAGAAGCAGACTCTGGCCCTGGACGATGATAAGCATTTCTGGTCCAATATTAAAATAATGAACTAAAGCCAGCTAGGGTGGTGCACTCCTATGATCCCAGCACACAGGAGGCAGAGGCAGGTGTATCTCTCTAAATTCGAGGGTAGCTTTGTCTACAAAATGAGTCTAGGACAGCCAAGGCTACACAGAAAAACCTTCTCTGAAAAAAAAAAAAATAAAGTATAAATAAAGAAAAAAGAAAACACAATTATATTTTCTTCATCCTTGAATATGGAACGTGTTAAACTGCTTATAGATTTATTAGTCAGAAAGCTACTTATCATGTGAACAATGCAAATGTTTTGTTCATATAGCTACAGTCTCTATGATGAATTATTTCTAATAAACAATTTAGGTCATTCACAATACAGTTATTCATAAATGATAAATGCTTTAGCAACATCCTTTGAATAAGAAATGATGCCAGCGAAGCAAATCTGATCTAAAATCCTTGAATAAAGGTTTCATAACTATTCAAATGGATACAGGGAAACAATAAATTCATTGGTAGATTACAAAAAAGAAACCCAGAGGATGGATAAATTTATGTGATAAAAGAATATGTACATTCAACTTAGTGGATAAATAGTTTACTTCAAGGACACTAATTTCTTTGAATCACAACCCAGCATATGTCACTAGAAACAAGTTCTTTTTACATAATGAATTTAAAGGAACGTTTAGTCAAGAAGATGTGGCTAAAAGTAGTAATTACAGCATATCTTTAGAAGGTTATTGCCTAATACTTTGCCAAGATAAATATACAACTATTCTCATTAATTTGTGTCATTTTTGCAAAGCTACACACTCTGTTATTTTATTTTCCTTTTAGTTTTACAAACATCTTTACATCCTCATTACATTGATAAGGTATAACTTCTTATAAAATATGTTTAGTTTTAATTTTATTTATGTTTTATTATGTATGCATATATATATATATATATATATATATATATTACTATACTCTCAGAAGTAATTGAACACACAATTCAAAAGAGTATTAATCTGTTAAACATGAAGTAAAGACATTATGGGAAGTTTCAAATTGTTTAAATATTCATTTAATGTTTAAGTATTGACTTAATATTGAATCCTATAAAACTGAATGATTTAAAAGTATGAGTGAAAAATTTTCTGCCTTATTGACTCTTAGTTTTTAGAAGCATCTAAGATAAAATAAAACTTGCTTTGATAAAATCAACTCCAAAATATCAGTATACCTGTTTTATAAAAAACAGTCTGAGAAAGAAATTAGAAAAACAGAACAGCCTTAAAAAATAAGTTAAGTTGGTCTAACTCTAACCAAGCAAGTGAAAGACCTATATGAAAAAAACTTCAAGTCTCTGAAGAAAGTAATAGAAGAAGATATCAGAAGATGGAAAGATCTCTCATGCTCATGGTTCGATAGGACTAACATAGTAAAAATGGCCATCATACCAAAAAGCAATCAACTGATTCAATGCAATTCTCATCAAAATAACAATACACATACACACACACACACACACACACACACACACACACACACGGCAAAAGTAAAACAATAACACCCAATAACAAGAACAAAAAGCCAACACAATTCTTTATGAACCTTGATAGAGCAATTCACAATTTTATATAGAAAAACAAAAGCCCACAAAAGCCAAGACAATTCTGTCCAATAAAAGATCTTTTGGAGGTATCTCCATCCCTCATCTCAAGCTGTATTACAGAGCAACAGGAATAAAATCTTCCCAGTACTGGCATAGAAACAGACAGATGGTTCAAGGCAATTGAACGAAACACCCAGAAATAAACCCACACACCTACGGACACTTGATTTTTGACAAGGAAGCCAAAGCCATACAATGGAAGAAAGAAAGCACCTTCAACAAGTGGTGCTGGACTAACTGGATGTTTACATGTAGAAAATGCAAATAGACACTTATTTATCACCTCAACATAAAACATTGATATAAGATCAATCTGTCTGGTTTCAGCAGGGTCTTTGAGACAATTATAACCAAAGTCTCTTGGTTCTTCTTGGTGCTTCTTGGTATGCCCTTTGATATTCTTTATTTACCAACACCAACTTTTCCTTTGTCCTTTTGTTACTGATCACAGACTACTTCTACTGCAAAATTTCAATGCAGTAATCCATACATCTATGATGATAGTTATGGAGGAAATCTGTACCAGTGGTTTAACAAGTGTCGTGAGTAATTTTTTCCGTAACAATTTGAATCACATTCCAAAGCTTCAAATACTTATTCATTATGCATTCTTAACTCTACTTAAAAATTTAGGAGCAGGGCCAAAGACATCAGGGACCTTGTGAAATTAAGAAGCAGAGAACTAGAGAGTATGGACATGCACACAATTTTCTCTCTTAGCTGAGTGTCACAATTTTATATGTCCCTTAGTGTTAAGTTATTAAATTATTTAAATTAAACTTATGCAAGACGAACTGCTTTAGAGTTTTTTATTCTTGTTCATCAGAAGCTTCTATGGAGTTTCACATTCTACCTTTAACAAAATGAGATAGTCTCTCTTAGTTGTTTTCTCATGATAAATATTAACACTTCTTTGTGGACTCTCATTTATACTCAGAAGAATTTATTTCTACAGTTTTTTTTCTGCTTTATAATTTGTGCATAGTATGTTTCATTTGGACATCTCAAAATAATGGCTGTAAGTAACAGACATATTTAATACTGGATGTTTATTATAAGTAATTGGAGATTTGTAATCTCAAATAAAGTGCTTATTCACATTGATTGGCAAGATCACAACTAGCATTCTCCATGTATTATATAATCACATATTTTTCCTCTTGTATTAGAAAAGGAGTTAGGTAGATTTTTTTTTATCACTACAAAGAATTCTATTTTAAGGAAAGTATGCACTATTAGTTATAGTAGTAATAACTGCTAAATTAACCAGAAAAAAATGAAAGTTGTTATCAAAGGGCATTCCCAATCAGAGAATTGCCTCCAGCCTCTAGGTCTGTCCAGCCCAGGTACCATAAAATGATCAAGGTGGATAGGTAACACATTGACCCTGGGTTCAAGGAGAGTCGAATAATTTCTTTTATGGCATGTTTAATTCAAAGGTCACAAGCGTAGAGCTCTTACTCTCTTTACATTCCATTGAAATTAGGTATTTGAAATTGGTCATCTTTTGCCAGGTGTGTTGAAATCTGTCCTGCAGAATATCAAAAGAGAATAAAGTGTGTAGGTGATCTTCCGTCTTCTGATGGGGAGTGAAAATGGTTTACTCGTTCTTCAGCCGACAGTCATGGAGGGTCATTGTGTAACTTAGTTTACTTGTGTGTTTCAAGATACTACAGTTGTAGGGTAAAGGAAAGACAACAACACTCTTGGCCATCAGTTTTCAGTTTTTTTTAAAAATAAGATTTATGGGATGATATATCTAATTTTATACAGCAAAACATAAATCTAACACAAAAATGATATTTGAAGTTCAAAGCCCATCAGAAGACATCTTTGGTGTATGTTTCTGGTTAAGTTCTAAAATAGAGGATATTTTAATAACTGTTCAAGCAACAAATTTTCTCTGTCATTTTTTAAAAATTATAAATGGAAGCTGGTAACCTGTATTTCCTATTTACTCAGATAATTAATTTTACTCCTTCTCAAGTCACTGATGGGGTTGAAGACCAAATTGTTGAGTTTCACATTTAAGCCTAGTTGTCCAGGGCTTAAAATGTCTTTAGGTCTACATAGATGTTTTATGTTGATAGAGATGAGATATGATAGACATTGGTTCCATTTCCGAAGTGTAGACCCACTGAGATATGAAAATGAAAGTGTTTGAGTTCCACAAAAAAAACCAACAGAGCCAAACTACCAGAGCACAGAGGGGCTTATAGAGAATGAAGCTCTAGTCACGGACCATGCATGGACTGGACCTAGGCCTCCTACACAGATGTAGCAGATGAGCAACTCAGGCTTTATGTGGGTCCTCTGGTAAGGGGAATATGGTCTGTCTTTGACATAGACTATGTTGACTGCTTTGTGATCACTTTCCACTGGTGGGACTACCCTGCCAGAAATCATGGAAAGAGGACATGCTTGGTCCTGATGTGACTTGATGATCTAGGATGTGCAGTGCTCCCATTTTTATGGGGGATAGATGAGAGGAATGGCGAAAAATGGAGGGAGGATGGAACTGGGAGGAGAGGAGGTAGTGCGTTATGACCAGGATACAAAGTGAATAAATAAATAAATAAATAAATAAATTAATTAATTAATTATAAAAATTTCTAATGCTAAAAAAAGCCTGATTTATAGATGTAGCATTTGTGAATGATAATTTGTAGTTTGTTTATACAGTATCCAAAATATGCCAAGCCTACTCTTTCACAATCACTTTTTGCTAACACCTTGTTATACCACATACTGTGAGGTACCATTACTTCAATTTAAATGGAAGATAAGCTTGAAAGTTAAGTACCATGCTGGAATTACCCAGCTATTAAGTCTTAGACTTAGTATTGAAATTCAAACAGGTCGGATGTCACAAAAGGCCTTGATCCTTTTTCCTGCCATCTCATCATTTATATGCTCAGTGACAATTAACATCTTAATTTGTGTGTCCTCTATTTTAACATACCTTAGCTAATAGCATGTATTCATATCAGGATGTCTTTTGGTAGATTTTGTATCTTTCAGAATCCATTCATTAAGAATGAGGAAAAAAGTCTGGTGTAGTGACATACACCAATAATCCCCCAAATTAGGAGGCAAAGACAGGAGGAGATCCAGGAGTTCTAGGCCAGCCTCATCTACACAGTAAGTTCCAGGACAGCCATAAGTATATAATGAGACCCTATCATGAAGAGAAAATGATAATGTAGATACAATTAATAGCAGAGACAAATATCAAAATAAAACTATTTTTTCAATCATCCACAAAGATATGACCAAACTTTGATAAAGAAACATATTTTACCAACTTTATTCCATTGAGTTTTGTTATGATACCTGTCTGTTAGATAAAGAGAATATATTCAAATATTATTTTTCTGTTTTAAATTTAATTGCATATTTCCATTATTCCTAAAAAATTGGAAACATTGCAATTTACCTAATGTGAAAGCCCTCTTAACATTTAATGCACAATGAATATAATAATCAGTCTTAAACAAGTATTTTACCAATAAATTTTATGCCAGGAGTTGATCTGGAAAAAGACCTCTAGTTCACACTGAACCTTAGATGAAGATTGTGTAAATATATAACATTTCTCACATTAAAAAACAGTTGTTGGCATAATATTCTTGTGGACTGTGTCAGTTTATCCTTGTTCACTCAAATGCTGACTTCTCCACCTCCCTCTCCGGATGACATTGCACTGTGACAGTTATTCTAAATTTCTACAGCTTCAGGTTTGTATAAATGTATCATCCTTTGTTCTCTGTGTTGCTAATAAAAACCTAGTTCAAGCTCCAGATGATTCTTTTCCTTTTACTAATCAGAGTTGGACAGCTTCCTGCACAACATTGTAGAAAACTTCTGATCCAATTTGGACCACCATTGCAATCTCCTATTAAGCCTGGAATCTCTCAACATTTAGAAACTGAGCCACAAATGCAATCATTAGATTGTTTAACCATTCTCTCCAATTTTGGGGGGCCCACTCCAAAGTATTATGTGCCCCAATTGAAGCTGAAGAAACCTTAAGAGAACGATGCCCCATTTCCTCAAAGCGGGGGTGGTGGATTGTATAAATTGCTATATGCTCGCTTGATCTACAAATGCTTATTCTCATCGGGAGGTGGTCATAATTCATTATTGGTCTTATACAGAGAAAAAATTAGGGGAAATGCATTAACGTCTCTCTTTGCCTTTATCTTGCATACGTAGGCAAGGAGATGGGAGCCAAAAAGAAAGAAAGGCAGATTTAGGAACATAGAGGAAAGATAGAACAAAAGCTAGATGATTGAACCTACTCCTTAACTCAAGGCCTTAATTGTTACTTATAATGAAGGTTATGTCTAAGTCATTGCTATAGAATTTAGTATATTGATACAAAATATGGGCATGTCAAATACTTGGCAGATTTTAACACAAGAATATATATCTTGTCTAACAGATAGATATGACTCTATTGATATATGAGGTAAAATAGTTAAATAAGGTCTTCAAAAGCCTCAGAGACACACAGAATATGGTGTTTAAAGTTGTTCTTACAGTCCTAAATTTCTTTGACAACAAGACAAGTTAACACCTGACAACACCCAGCCAACCTCACAGAAGATGATGAGCACCAAAGAGCCTCCTTATGGACATGGCTTCAAAGGTAGCAAAATAACCACTGAGCAAAATGTCCTCGTTCCTGCCACAAATAGAATCTGCAAAAAAAAATGGGCAACTTAAATGCAGGCAGAGTCGATGGTCGCACTCTGCCAAGTCAGAGTAAGCAAGTCCTCAATAGTTCCTGCCCTGCGAACAAGTCTGGCAGAGATATTAGGTCAGAAAGCTGAAGATGAGGCTCCAATGTTATAAAGTATATTGGGTAACTATTCAGGCAGTAAACTGTCTTAAGTCAATTTGTACATATTGGAAGCTGCTAACCCACATTGCTGGTTCACTCAAGAATCTAAGTTTTATTCCTTCTCAAGCCTCTGAGGGGCATTGAAGACATGATAGTATAGTTTTATAACCAAGTTTAGCTGGTTAGGGGACAAGATCATTTTAGATCAAGATAAAGAAGTTAACCTATTAGAGTTGAGATAGGATAGATATCGAATCTCATTCGGAAATCTAGACCCAACAAGACAGGGAAAACACTTACTTCAAACGGGACGAATGCAGATGACCAAGTCACTATGAATGTAACATACATAGAACTCATTTTTCTCATGATTGTCACATGGTTCTCTCTGTTGTATGTAGTTTGTTTTATACATGTGTAATAAAATAAAAATATTGAAGAAAAACCCAACTAGACAATGTTGTGGAATAACAGAATAGGGTGCAGCGTCCTGGTGGAGTATGGGGAGGAGAAAAAGCAGGGAAAGAACAAGGGATGCTGGAGGAATAAGTAAAACGCAAGTAGAAAGTGAGGAGGAGGAAGAGAAGGAAGGGAAGGATGGAGCCATGAGGAGAGACCTGGAAACCTCAAGAGAAAAGGACTGGGCTCAGGAGATGATTTAAAAGCAAGAATAATGTGGTAAATCAGATGGCAGAAAACTACACTAGCATAGAGGTTTGAGATAAAGTAATTATTGTGCTACAGGTGAATTAAATAGATCCTGGTCTCTCTGTTTGGGTATTTGGTTATAAAGCTGGTTAAGGAGTAGCCAGTGATTTTACTAAGATAATAATTCAATATTACATATCATCAAACAGTTAACAAACAATTGAAAATACTTTTCATACGAGAGGCATATGAACATGCTAAATGGCCATGTCTGTGCTTTTCATGTTTTTTCCCTCTTTGATCTGTTTTCTCTTCGTGATATTAAGATATGGCAAAATGATCACTGTTTTTCTCATCAAGGTATACATAAAAAGAATGAGCTTCTAAATGAACCAAAAATCCCAGGAAATTTTATTTTAAAAACTACATTAAATATAGGTAAACAGAAAAAAATTAAATAGCTTTGACTGTATAGAATTACAGTTATTACTAGGAAGATTAGTTTCTTTGGCTTTAAACCCTTCAGCTAAAATGTCATTCCCTCCTATTCTAAGGAAACTGTACAATGAGTGAGAACATAGTGGTATAGAAGGAAATGACAGGGAAACTAAATATTAAAATGACAAAAATACTCAGGAACACCATGAAGTAAATAAGCCCGACAATAAAAATAGAGTCCTAGGTATTATTAAGACATCTCATTTCTGAATCCAATCTCACAGCCTTCCTATTTAGAAAACTATGTTTCATTACCTGCATTATTTCATAAAGCTGTGAGATATTTTCTTCTTTCAGAAACTCTATTTTCCAGGCAGGCCTAAACTTGAGAGCCCTACCTGAAGATGTATTACTCATCTGTCACTAAAGCTCCGTCACCACCAGTGATGTATGGTCTCAATACATCAGCAGATTGCCAGCACCCCCCATGATGTATTACTTACACCGAAATACCTGTCAGGAACAGGTTGTGGAAACTCAGCAACTTTTAATATATTCGCTTTTAAAAGATAATAAACATTTCTTTTCATGAACAACTCCATGGTGAATGTGCCTTGACTCAAAATGTAATTTTTCCTTTGCACTCCAAGCACAATATATTTGTCCTTCTCTTTAGTATGGCAACCCATACTAAAGACCTGTAATATGATAAAATAAATAAATAAATAAATCTCTGAGAAGCCTTACAGAGAAGGACCACTCAATAGGTAACGGATGTTGCTTTGACTTAAAAATCATCTTAACATATACTCATCACAATGAGGCATGGTCACTTTTAGATAATATGAAATTATTTTGATAACTAAGATTTTTTTCTCTTTCTTTGACTTATACTTTCTATTAAAAATCTTTCAGGTGCTTATTTTCCACTTATTTAAATGACAAAAATATTAAAATTTGTTAAGCAGGAAGAGTAGGAGGATGGTGTGGAATAGAATTATACAAATACAGTACTCCAGTATAAAATTCTCAAAAAGATAAAAAGATATACCTGCAGATATTTAATTGATTACCTTATTTTCATTTCCTTTTCCATTTTTGGTCAAGACAGTCTAATGTTGTAAAATATACCATTGAACTGTATATATGCTGATAAATAAAACTGAATAAGTTGGCACAATTCTTAAGACATTTCTGTAAAGATTCTTCTAAACAATTTAACTTTAAAAGTGGTTATTGGTTTTCTTCCTAATAAGAGCTCAATAACTTTTCTTTTCTGTGAATATGTGAAATAAATGGTCTAGCAATTGCAGTGATGATTCTGATTTCATGATTTAACATTTTTTCCCATTTTAGTTAAACATATAATAAATATATTTATAATTAATATAACAACATAACTAATAATTTATTAAGAAATATGTACTGAGAGACAAATTGAGAGTAAAAGAGAAAAACAAATTTACTGATAGACTGACAAAGATCTACAGTGAGAAAAAAAGGAGAGAAAAAAAAAGAAATAGAGTCATCCCTCCTTCATAAGACAAAAAATTCAGGAAATGACTTTTATCACTATAAAAACGTCATGGCAAAAAGTGTATTACAGATGCAAATCTTGTAATAGAATGGAGAGTGGACAATATTGCCTTAAGCTGATATCAATATGTGATATAGTGTGTGTTGAATTATAAAGATAAATGGTCATATTAGCTTAACTACCATAATTTTGGAAATTTCTTAACCTTGTTTAATTGAGTGAGGCAAAGACTATCTAAATTTATTTCAGAATTACTCTATAGAACATCTTGCTCTATACTAGGCACACAAAGATAGGTACTGTGTTCAGGATAAACTGAAGTACAAGACCTGCCCCCTCAGTGTTATGAAGTGATAATTTTCTTTATTAAAAATGTGAATAATATTTTCTTCAGTTGAAAGCTTTAACCTTCAACCTTTTGTTTCAATGAACGCTACCTTTAAAGATTTATTTTATTTTTAATTCTTTGGTATACACACACAGACACTGTGTGTGTTTGTGTGTGTGTGTGTGTGTGTGTGTGTGTGTGTGTGTGTGTGTGTGTGTGTGTGTATGGCAGTGTGTGTGTGTGTGTGGCAGTGTTCATGGGGCCCAGAGGCATTGGATCCCTTCTGCAGATGAAGTCAGAAATTAGTGAGCTGCCTAATAAGAACTGGACTCCCTTCTTCTGCAAGACAAGAACTCTTTAACCAGCTGAGCCATCTTTTAAAGTAACCATTTGAGTTTTGACAGTTAGTATTACTTAAGATGATTTTGTAGTAATTTAAGAAAGTTTATTCCTTTTCAAGTTTCTGATGGAGTTGAAGACCAGGGAGTTTAATTTTACAAAGTGGTTTAGTTGTTCATGGGTTATGATGTTTTTAGGTCTAGATAGATGTTTTAAATTGATAATGACAAGATGTGACTGAGTTTGATTTACATTCAGAACTCTAGATGCCCAAGATAGGAAAGATATTTTCTTCGGGGCTGTCAAATATAAATAGCCAAAACACTAAGAATGTAACATTTGTATAATTCCTGGTTATATAAATGGTTATTCTTGCTGGAGGCAGTTTATTGTATATATGTGAAATAATGTAAAAAAAAAAAAAAAAAGAAAGAAAACCACTTTCCATTATCCAAAGGTCTATTTCTATACTTTGTTATGTTAGAAATAAAAAATAACATGTGCATGGTTTAAAAAAAGAAATATAATCTATACATGCTCAAGGCACTCTCCCTGGTACATAGAAAGCTGAACTGTGTAGTGCTTGGTAAACTAAAGCCAGCGGTGAATTTATTAAGAGAACATATAAATAATTGGCAATAGTTTAAGACTAATGAAGTTCATCACAAGAAGTTATCTGTAAAATAAATCTATTAGGAATTGTTGTGGCATGTAAAGTAGAAAGCACAAGGAACTGAATAAAGGCCATTACTGAAATTAGTACATTTGGTTACTTTGTTCTTTGTTTGTAGTTGTAACAAGGCATAGTGCTTCAAGGACTTGGGCTGTATTGGGACCTATTATGTATCCTAGGCTGTCCTATTCATGTCCCTCCTTCCTCAGACTCTAAAATGCTAGGACTATAGCAGTGCAATATGTAGATTTATTATTTCAGGTGCATTGTTGTAAAGATGAAAATTTCTATCTCAGTGCAATTTTTCATTCTTTCCTTCATATTTTAATGAAAGTTAACATGACAAAAACGTATGTAAAAATCACTGCACATCAGAATTACATTAATCACAATATTACTGTAAAAATTCTTTAAAAAAACTGTCATTGTAGAAGTATGACCAGTTCTGCATTTATCAAGAAGGTGTAGTTATAATGTCAACAAAATAATGTATTGATAAAATAACTGTGATGCTTTAGCTTCACCGGAAACTGGACCGAATTTGAAGTAAACTTGGAGGAGAGCAACACTTGAGGGTATATTCTCGGCAGAAATTTTTGTATAGAGATTTAATCGAGTTAAGGCAAGTGTCCAGTATCATCCCATAATATGAGGAACAGATTAAATATAAGGCAGGAAAAAAGAAGCAGACAAGAGATTCCTTTTCTAGCATTCATCTTTCTGCTTCTTGTCCATCAAGGCATGAATTTCTTTTCTTTCTTCCTTTCTTGCCTACCATTGTGAGTTGCTCCCTCTAGAAATATGAGCTACAATAAGACTCTTTCTTTATACAGCTTGTTTCAGCTTTGTGTTTTTCAGCAACCAAATTACCTAATATAAAAGTCCTTCCAAAGTAGTGGAATTAAAATCATGCATATTAGAAATAAATTCAACAAAAGCATACAGCACATATTATATTTCTTACTGCTTTTTGGTTGGACTCCAGATGATACTTAAATAAATATTTTGGATAAATATACATAGGCATTATTGCTTAAGTTCTGAAATAAATGACACAGGAAGAATTAAAAATTGCCTGAAAATGAAGTTTCTCAATTTGTATGTGGAAAATTAGCAGCAGCATCCTCTGGGAGCTTGGTAGAAACACAACGAGAAGACAAGCTGGAATCCAGCTGGAAAGTCATCCCAGTTGGCTACTGATCATACTGCTGGGAGGCAAGAGAGAAAGGAGGAGCCATCTGATGCCTTTGGGATTGTTCTGAATGAACTACAATATCCTGCCAGCCAAAATGTCCCCTCTGGTGCAGTAGTGACAGGACTGTCTCAAATGTGAATGACTGTGTGGTGAATATACACCAGCTCTGCTCTTTTGGATGAAATACATGTCAGATACTGCAAACTTAGTCACAGACACATGAGTGAAGAGAACATAGACCATGGGAGAGAGGTTACTAATATTATTTACTTACAATGATAAGCAGGAAAATACTTCCCATACATTTATGTTTATACCCTTAGACAAATGCTAGCTACCTCATCCTTAATTTATTTATTTCTATCATGAAAAAGCAGTACATGCAAGCCCTCTTGTCTTCTCAGGATGAACTGTGTGAAAACTGAGTCCTTGGCCCCAAAGTCTTACACCACCTCTCTAGTACTCAATGTGTCTCACTGAAAAGGAGGAAGAAAGGAGTGAATGACATAGGGAAGCGGAGAAAAATGTTATCTTCCAGGGATAACACAGCTCTTGCAACCAAGACCTCACAGCAGCCACAGTGGCCAGATCTAGGTCTACAGAAGACAGGACGAGTCAAAAGCCAGTCATGCATAGGGTTGCTGAGCGGCTCCTGGTGCTCTACACTTCCTACCTAACTATCTGTTCCTGAGTGATTCTTGTGTGAAGCGATGCCATTTTTCCCATTATATAGTCAAAGTCATGCTCACATAAAGAGCCCTGGCTATGTACACGTAGGTGTATCACGAAACAAAAGACAAGAATACATGAGAGTCAGACATGTAAGTAGGCTAAAGATAGGGAAAGGAGGAAAATAAAAGAGCTGGAGTGAGAACAAACAGAATGCACATAAAACATGATTAAATTGTCTACAGATCAAATTTAATAAACAAAACAGAAGGATAAGAGGAAATACATTTGGGGTGCACAATGGCATCTAAAACTCTGTGAAGAGGCATATCCGTGCTATTATAAGCTTTCAAAATGGTTCTGAGACACGCTACAAGTTGAAAACCACAATTTTATAAGATTCAGATCAAAAGAGGACACTACAATGATAAGTCATAGAATGATATCCTATATTACATCTTTTTAATAAAATAGCAATAGAAATTAAAAGTGTGTTTCTATAGAATTATGCCAATGGCACTGAAAGTAACATATTAAATTCATGTTTTTTTTAAAATTGTTGCTGTTTTGTTTTGTTTTATTATTTTAGTTTTCAGACCCCGAGATACATTGTTCCTGCAGGGACTTTGTGAGAAAGTTATATGATAAGTGACCTGGAGCTTTTACATTAGAACGTAGCAATGAAGCAAATGCTTCAAACACAGAGCAAAATGATCTCTTAATAAGGCTAAACATTGTTTTCAGATATTGCAGAATAACTCTCTCAGCATTGGACATCATGCTGTTTAGTAATAAAGACACAAAACCACACAAAAATTTGGTAACTTTGGCTTTGGAGGTGACTCAGCTTTTCAAAGACTTGCTAAGTTATCATCCCAGAAACTGTGATACCCAGATCGCCCAGGTTGTGAGACCCCTGAAATGACCACCAGGACTCAATACCGATGCAACACACACATGGCCTTGCATTACAGGTTATGTCTTCATGTCACAATCCTTCCTGAAACAGCAGGATAGGAGAGTGACCCTGAACTTTAAGGACAATGAGTTTATAAAGGGAAAAGTCCATAAGCCCATAAACGGGGTCACAGGAACGTCAACCTTCAGGCAGGTTGGGTGGAGACTGAGTCTGTAAGGGAAGTTTTTTGTTTTTGTTTGTTTGTTTGTTTGTTTGTTTGTTTTCTCTTAATCTCAGAGGAACATTGGGAGCTAATTGTATGTAAACACTCATGTGGAATTTCTGGAGACTGCTGGCAGGTGTCATTCTGGGCTATTCAGAGCAAGCTAACTTGTGAGCCTAGCTACACCCCAGAGTGCTGGTTAGACAGAGGTACTCTGCCTCAGTAAGCAATGTGAAAGAGTGATAAAGGAAGATATTCACCTAGGAGCCTCCACATCCATGCACACATGTGCACATGCACTGCACACATTTTCTCTCAAACACATGCAAACATGCATAGACACACACATTAATCAAAAAATGACAGCCTGATGATATCATGTTTCATATTTTTCATAGTTTCTTTTCTTTTGTTTTTGTTTTTGTTTTTCGGGACAGGGTTTCTCTGTGTAGCCTTGGCTGTCCTGGACTCATTTTGTAGACCAGGCTGGCCTCAAACTCACGACGATGAACCTGCCTCTGCCCCCAAGTGCTGGGATTAAAGGCGTGTGCCACCACCGCCCAGCTCTATTCTTTTCATAGCTTCATATTCTTCATATGCTTCTATACTTACATCTACACAAGTTATGCTGAAATGACCAGGAATACACTTAAATTTTAATAAATTGGTTTTTAAAGAAAATCAAGGAATACTAATATTAATAGCATTTCGTAAACAGAGAATGTGAGGAAAAATTTTTTGAAGTTGTTTGCAATTTGTAAATGTGGAGTAAAAAGCTAATTTCTTCCACACACAGCGGCCATGTCCAAGCATATTTAAAATAAAACTAAGTGAGTATATACCATTTGAGTCTTTCTGCTTCTGGGTTAACTCACTCATGATCATTTCTACCTCAATCCATTTATCCACAAATTTCGGGAATTCCTTGTTTTTAATAGCTGAATAGTATTCCATAGTGTATATGTACCACACTTTCTTTATCCATTCCTCTACTGATGGACACTTAGGCTGTTTCCATGTTCTGGCTATTATGAATAAGGCTGCTATGAACATGATTGAGCAAATTTTCTTGTTGTGTGCTGGAGCATCTTCTGGGTATATTCCAAGGAGTGGAATAGCTGGGTCTTGAGGAAGCCCTATTCCCATTTTTCTGAGATAGCACCAGATAGATTTCCAAAGTGGTTGTACTAGTTTGCATTCCCACCAGCAATGAAGGAGTGTTCCTCTCTCCCCACTTATATCTGCATATTAGCCCAAGGTGCATGTCCCACGAAAGCCTTCACTTACCAGGAAACTGAGACAGAGGGGAGGACATTCTAGTGGGACTCTAGATGAGAGAAGCATGGGAGAATGGCAAAGTAGAAGGATCCAGAGGGTCCTAGAAGCCTACAAGTAGAACATTATGATAGGCAGATTTGGGCACAGGGGTCCCGCTCAAACTAAGGTACCAGCCAAGGACAATACAGGCAGTAAACCTTAAACCCCTACCCAGATCTAGACAATGGACAGAACACTCTCCACAGTAGAGTGGAGAGTGGGATATGACTTTCTCACATACTCTGGTGCCTCACCTTTGACCATGTCCCCTGGAGGGGGAGACCTGGTGGCACTCAGAGGAAGGACAGCAGGTTACCAAGAAGAGACTTGATACCCTATGAGCATATACAGGGGGAGGTAATCCCCCTCAGGAACAGTCATAGGGGAGGGGAATAAGGGGAAAATGGGAGGGAGGGAAGAATGGGAGGATACAAGGGATGGGATAACCATTGAGATGTAACAAGAATAAATTAATAAAGTAAAAAAAAATAATAAAATAATACTAAATCATATATTAGTGAAAACTTTTCATTTTTTCTGTGCATATTGTGTATTAAAATGATTGGATTTTCCAGTAATTTTAGATCCTATTATTGCCTATTATATAAAGAGAAAATTCAGTAATATATTTCAGATGATAAATTGAAAAGCAGTGCACCATGTTAGCTAGGGCTCATTAAAATTTTTTTTCAAACCCTACTTTATTTAAGATTCTTAAATACTGCAACCCCACTTCTAACCCACCAACAGGAGGAAGAGGAGAAAGAAGATGAAAGAAAAAAGCAGTTGTGGACATGTTTGGACAGAATTCCTTGGGCCAAGTCTATTCTTCGTTGTCACGATACCAGCAGTCAAGTCAAATAGTCAACACCAACACCAACTGAATCCATAGAGATGGCATGATCCAGCAGACTCCTCTGACTCAGAAGGAGTCCGTGAAAGCAGCCAGAGTACCATGACAAGTTCGATGGAAGGTTTCTCTCTGCAAAGTGAAGACCAATGAAGACCAGCAAAGTCCAGTGTTACATGCTGTAAAAATGCCACAAGCCCTGCCTGTGGTTCCTTTTACACTCTTTACCACCATCATGTGCCATCTCATATGACTGCTCCCAGGAGAACATCCCATGCCCACTCCCAAGACATCGTCCAAAAAACCATCATGTGACCTCTCACAAGACAGAGGTTTTGATTACTTATTGTCATCAGCAAAGTAGAATTAATAACAATGCTCTAATAAAGGTTGTGTTTTTGTCCAAGTGTCATTAAATTTTTAATTAATTGTAATTCTTTGCTACTTTAAAGGCTATAGTCCAAAATCACAACTACTGTTTGTCAAGATTTATTTCTTTATATGTCTGCTGAGATGGTCTAACTGTAGAAATAGGTCCATTTACTGAGAAGGTATGTGTTGCAGACTTGAAACAAGTTAGATGTGATTGCATAAACCTCACAGAGTACTTGCCTTTATTCACAAGTATAACAGTTTGTTTGCAGGTTTGTAGATATATATCAGTTCTTTCTAGCACACTATACCTGTCCAGTGTCACTTAAAATCAATATTGAAATGACACCTACAGTTTTTCTTTACTTGTTTGGTGACATCTCAGTACTTCAAGTGTCCAGTTTTACCAAGAATTCATTTGGGAATCATCACGCCTGCCCTTTTTGTTGTTATTGTTGTTTGTTTTGTTGTTTTTGTTGTTGTTTTAATTATTGTTCAAAGAAACCAATGACTTTCTGGGGTGTGATAAAACAGGCCTGTGAACCATCAATTCAGATGGGCAGTCAGGAGAAAATGCCTGTTTGAGGACAATTTGGACTACATAATTAGCTACAAGCCGGTCTATGCTATACAATAAAACTTTGGATCAAAGTGTAGGTAGTGATGAATGAGAGAGAAGAAGAAAGAGAACAAAGCAAAGTAGAACAAAAGTAAACTGGCCACAATTGAGAAAAAGGGAGACTTTAAAAGAGAAGTAAAAGTGATTAAATCAAAATAAAGCCCAGAAGAGGCAAAATTCAGAAAGAGAGAACCAACTGTAACATTAGATGGAGGAAACTAGTGACTTAATTGTTACACACCATATTCCTTCCTCCTCTTCTGCCTCAAAAAGTAAAGAGTATGTATTTCATTTATAAGTGAAAAATGGAAAGGAGGAAGTAAAACACAGCCAAAAACTAGATGAAAGTAGGGAATAGAAAAAGAGCAGCTGCAAAGCAAAACTTTTGTATTAATCAGTCTCAATGAACTTTAAAGTATATATTTATAATCATTAAAATTTCAAAGACGGGTTATATGCTGTGAAGTTTAGGAGCACAGAGAGAATTGACAGAAAGAGTCACACACAAAAAAAGAGCCTGATTCTCTGCAATGCTTTGAGTCTATATTTAGAACAGATAATGAATCTAAAAAGAACAATACAAGGGCCCTTACATTTTAATAAGACGTTGTTATGTGTTCATCGCTGGCATGCAAAACCCAGGGTATTTGGGGTTTATGTGAGAGTCGGCACTGTGACTGTGAAAGATACATAAAATATAATAAAGTCATAACCATGTTTAGTCTTCAGCTTATAGTTAAAATACAGTGAAAATCAGGTTAGAGTGTGCCTAGTCTGAATTTTTATAATAATTATTATTTTATTCTTGGAGGTATCTGTGCTCATGTGTCCCAATTCCCATAGTCACAATGATTGAAATTGGAACACCAGTAGTCAAAAAATTGATTAATTAACCCTTCTTTTTGATATTGGAAGAAATTTTCAATCGAGTTTTGGGGCGTTGAGAGTTATGGCATATGGGAAATCCCGCTCATGACTGAGGGAAACGAAGAAAACAAAAGTCATAGAAAATCCATACTTTTTTTGGTATTTGAACCACTTATTTTTAATAATTATTTCATTTATTTATGATTTTGAGATAAACATACACTCATGTGTCTTGAGTAATTTTTCTTTTCACTTGATTATGTTGTTAACAGTTTTTATTGTGAAACTGTTTCTGTACTGCTCATTTCTATTCCTGACATTTCATGGCATGTTTGCTATGGGGAAAGCTACACTTCATTTACCAACCACAAATAGAATATAGAAACTATAGTTAAGCTAAACAGCTATTGTTTCCAAGAGTGATCTGAATAGAAATTAGTCTTGAATTCTGAGCCATAACAATTAGCACTAATTATGTCTACTGGGGCTATTAAAATGAAGACACTGCAATGCAGAGATGAAGGCCTTCTTTCTTCATTTGGATGAGAAAATGAAACATGTCTTTTAATTGTTTTCAGTTGGATGAGCTATGTGTGTTTATAAATGAAGTCACATGTAACGTGAATATTACAGTAGGAAAGAGGGAAGAATAAATAAAATGAGGGTGACTAAATGAAGGAAGGGCATGGGGTTAGTTGTTATTGCTGAGATCACAGAGAAATACTTCATCTTGCCTCCTGATTTTACTATTTGTTAGTCATTCACTGAACTTTATTGTTTAAATTAGTTTTTATGGGAATTTGCATTACATTCAGTATATCTTAATGATGCATTTAGTTTTTGCTAAATAACAAACTTTTTGCATAATGACAATAACATTAATAACCAAACTTATGTGGGTTTTACAAACTGTTCATAGTATAACCTCCTAAAAATGTTTGAGTACATTCTTGACTATGCATACTTGCCTGACTTGCATTTAGTATTTTCTTCCTGAAGTGTCTTACTGGATGTTGAGGCTATGCTTTATGAAATGTGAGTAATACAGAAGCCCATATGGAATGAGAGCTGTAATGAATACAGCTACTTAGAAAGTTTAAAAAAAGCAATAATCAATTATAAAATTAGATAGGAATAAATATAATGTAAAATTCAAAAAGGTATTTGTAAATGCAAAAGAAACAAGAATTAAGAGCACTGCTTACTCAAAATTCTGCAAGACTCCGTGATAGTACAGTCTTCATGCAGAATATAGTCTGTATTTTACAGTGCTTTCTCCTTTTAGAATAAGAAGTTACAAAACTGGCTAAGATCATCACATATTGAAGTACTCTCCTTTATTTAAGGCCTAGTTGTAGTAGATATCCATTAAATCTACAAAAATAGTATTTGGCTAAATACCTGATAACCAACTAGTCAACCAGAAATATATTATAATTATCACCCCTCATAAAATACAATTCAACATATATTAAGTTGAAAATTTATGTTTGAATTTATAATACATAGCTAAGATTTTCACAGCATTAGAATAATTTTTGAATTAAGCTCATACACATGGCAACAATAGCATACAGGATAGCACAAATAACCAATAACTAAAATATAACACTAAGTGTAAATCAAATATGGAAACACTGAAGGCAATGATAGGCCAAGGGGGGATTTTGAGCATTGAATGTAAATATTTCATTGTTAAAAAGGACTACATTTCACTGTGCTTTGAACACACTGTGAGATGAATAGCAATGGGCAGAAAGAATTGTAGGTGGACGCTGAGAAAAATTTAAAGGTGGCAGTATCCAAGTATATATTGGAGTATGAAGAAATTAGATTGAATCCACATTTATTGACAGTGACAAGAAGAAAGCTAAAAGGAATATCAAGTCTATGAGTAAAGCGACATTTTTGAGTTGCAGGTAGGATTTCCATAATGCTTTCATGTTTTAGGATAGTCTGTTTTCTTGACACTAATTCTAACTGATAAACCTAGACCTCTCTTGTTTCTCAAGAATGTTATTACTTTTACAGTCTTTAGGTTTATTGGAAAACCACTCTTCATATGGCTACCTCTTGTATCAATATGAGGAATATTGTTTGAATGCATGACTACTGCCTCAGTTTCGTGATTATAAATAATTATTAATTTTATAGTATATAATTATAAAATATATTTTATATAACTAAATATAAGTATAACTATGTATTTCATTGTGGCTACATTGCTTATGTTTGCATACAATATCCAAGACTGGCAAAGAAATCTTCTTTGGACTTAATATTCAGAGAAATCTTACTTTTATACTTAATATTGTTTCAATCATAGCATTTATCTTTAACCCAGTGCTGCTGTTAGCAGCATCTCTAATTTTCATAATTAAAATATCCTGTCATCTTTTAAGTAATTACATAAGGTGTCCAAGTTGTATATTCTTCAAAAAAGTAACTAAGTATCTCGATATTTCAGATTCCCACTGTACAATCATGTTTGTAATTTTAATAGTGATTGGTTTGTTTTGTTAGAATTACTTATATGCTTAGTCAGATCAACCTCAAATAAAAAAATATGGTTTGCAGTAAATACCCAGTGAAATATGAAAGTTCAAATAAGAAAATTAGTAGATAAATCAAATAATCTAGTTTCTGGTCACATACACAAAGACCATCTATTCACAGTGTTCATTGAAGCAACATTAATGAGAAATTACCAGAAATGGCAGCAATGTAATATTATGACACATGATATAGATCCAGGTGCATATACTCTTCTATGAACAGTAGAATACTATTCAGCTATAAAGAGAAACAATACCTCACTGGAGATCAATAAATATAGCATACACAAAACTATAGTGAACTATATTTTGGAAAAGTAAGAAATTTTTTTCTTATAAAATAATGATGTAATGGTGCGTGCTAAACTATGGGGGGGAGGGCATGATTCCTGCAAGTGTCATGGCTTTCAAGGAAAAGAACCACATAATGAGGGAAGGAAATTCATTTCGTCCCAATTTAGTTAGCTAGGGATGAGCCAAACATCAGCAGTCTGACACCAGATTGTTTATTTTAGCCATATATAAGCACACACACAATTTTGAGAAAAAGTTTCCTGTAGACAGTTAACTCAGTCCAGTGTGTAAAACCAAGTTCATGGCATGTTTATGTTGAAACTCTTTGCAAAGTATATATGACCTAGCATTAAAGATAGCAAAATATTTACACCATGTTATAAAATAATGTAAACTACATTGTTTTCAGCATTCTGAGAAGAAGACAGATAAACATCTCCTTAGTTTGAAGAGACAAGCCTGCATGTTTTACTTTCCCTGATTCCCTAGTGTTTATCTGTTTGCACAAGGCCATCTTATCCCATACACTAAAGGTTGTAAAATTAGAGAGGAGACAGCTTGGTAAAAGTTGATAAATGGATATCAAGTTATGAAAACAAAAACATTTAAGACAAAGTATTCCATCAATACAAGATAGAAATCCTTATCAAATCCTCTTGTATTCCATTAAATTTATGCCTGTGACAAATATTAATTTTAGTTAGGAGGAAAATACCATATGCTGTTTTATAAACTGTACTTTAGAACTGAATAAATTCCAGTGAAAACTAAGAATTAACAGTTCTAATTAAATGTTATGTAAAAGTCAGGGCATTGCAGAAACCAGCCTCAATTTGGTCAAACCTTATGCTCCACTTGAGAAATAGAATAGATCCTTTCTTACAATTCACTTCTTCCAGGTGGCTTATGGAATTCATACAACAGTAATATTCTGAGATCAGTATTGTTTCATCATAATTACTATTATTTCACTTAGTCTTAGATTCAAATTTTTCTGTGAGAAGATTTTGAATGAATGTAAGGCTAGCAAGACAATGAAGTGAAGAAAACGAGCTGCCATGAAGCCTAAGCCTGGTAAGTGCACTTCAATCTCTAGGACTGACTTGGAAGGAGAGAACCACACCCTGCAAGTTCTCTTCTGATTTCCATATGCATGACATGGCTTGAGAGCATGAAATTCCCTCTACACACATAGTACAAATGAATAAATATTCTAGAAAGAATTAAAATGGTACAGTATTAGAAAAATATATAAATATCTAAATTCAAGTATTTCAAGTACTGCAAAAAAGCTCATAAAACTTCATTGCATAGTTTGGTGAAGAATCTAATTTTTCTTCTTAAGGGAACACATTAAAAACTATGAAACTATTGAAACAATTCCTCTGACATTGAGAAGTACTTGTTTGTTCTTTGAGACACAGATAAAATCTGACATTTAACAACTGGAAGCCAATGAGCATACTTATTTTCCATATGCAAGTGGTTTTTAATTTTATAGGTATTAAATATATTAATGACAATCTCAAATTTAACTGTAAGTCACAATCATCCTGAGGGAAAACTTAGTTTTTTATAAACTGTCAATATTAAGTTACTTGCTGCCAATATTTGAATATTAGCAAAGTAATAGCATGTACATACTCACATATATGTTTATGCAAAACTGATAAAAATTGATAAGCATATATACTTATGTTCTGGATGAAACAATTTTTGCTTTCCATGGGAACAAATAAGTATATTTAAATGTGTGTGTGTGCATGTGTGTGTGTGTGCGCGCACGCGTGTATGTGTGTGTGTGTGTGTGTGTTTAACAGTAATAACTAAAATGGAGGTATTGAATTTTGGAGTGGCGTAAGTTATCTTTCTCTTAGTAAGGTGAACAAGAAGCAGGATCATTGTAGATGTCTATGGTTGTGTCTAGGGTTCACAAAAGTCAACTCTCCAATACCTTTAAGTATTATTTTGTGTGTGTGTGTGTGTGTGTTTGTCCTATGTGTTGTGTACTAATGTGTGAAGCTGAAGGCTAACAATGCATGTGTAAGTGGAGGCGAGAGGTTTGCCTGGTGTCTTGCATTAAATTTTGAGACTGGGTCGTTCATAGACCTTGGAACTCATTTATTGGCTAGACTGACAAGTGAGACATTGGCCTTTACCTATCTCTTACTGCCTCCCACCCTCAGCCATAAGCTTGTACTAATGATGGTAGCTTACTCTGTGGGTCCAACCCAGATCCTTATGTCTTCAGAGTAATTTACCCACTGAGCCATGTTTTCAAACCAAGAGCGATGACATTATAAAATACAAATGCAAATTAAAACTAATATGTTTGACACTAATAAAAGTAAGTTTTTAAGGTAATCTTAAAGTAATCACTATGAGCTGTTTAAAATAACATATAGCTTTATCAATTGGGTATAATTACTCTCCCAACTTGAAAAAGGCTGTGACAAAATTTAAAATAATTTAAAGTAATTTTTAAAAGTATTACAATATTGGCATACTCAAACTATGAAAGTTAAGCAAAATTTAATTAATTATACAATTAGGAAAAAAACCTCTAATTTGCGCTCACATTATTACTGGAATGTGTATCTTTCTTTTAATGTTTTGGCTTCAATGGTTGAAAAAGTTAATTTTTGTTTTACACTGGTTGAGAAATTCGTGCAAATGCAGCTCAACATAAGTATTCCTCTATACACGGATCAATACTTGTACTTAAAAAAAATAATTATAATTTATTCACATTACAACTTGCTTGTTATCCCCTTGCTTGCATCTTCTCTTTTCTACCCTCCCTCCTTCTCCAATCCTATTCCCCTCCCCTAGATGTGTGACAGAAGGGGACCTCCAGCCCCTGCATATAGTCACAGGTCTCATCCAGAGAGTCTTCTTCCCCTTCCTTGTGTGCCGCCAGGTCTCTCCACCAAGTGGAAGTAATCAAATCGGGGGCACCAGAGTTCATGTCAAAGGCGGTCCCCGCTCTCCACACAGCTGTGGAGAATAAGCTGTCCATAGGCAACATCTGAACAGGGTTTCTAAGTTTGCAGTCTGCAATGTCCTTGTTTGGTGCAACAGTTTGTAATTTATCTGTCCCTTTCAAGTACAAATTCTAGTAAAGGAAAACTTTTGTTGGAACAAGTGTAAAAAAAGAGAAAAATATTTCCTTATTAAAGTGACAGAATAGTTTAGTATTAATCTCTGGAATAAAATAAATAAAAGCTAATTTTCTCTGTCTTGATCAGTAGCATGTGAACTTTTATATTTCATATTGAATGTCTACTTAAAATGATGAAGGGATTGTCACTTAGAGGGCAGTTAAAAAGAGGGCTAGAAGGTGATATATTCTAAACACTAAAATTTTATTTCTATACACCATAAATGCAAAATGACTTGCAATGTGACCTCCTTGGTACTTCTTTAGAATTCAGTATTTTAAATGTATAGCAATTTGGAATGGATGAAAAATTTGCCTGTTAGGCAGACAGTATATTTATTATTTTTAGTTCTAGCATCTGACTCTTTAGTTTTTTGAATATGTAATTATACTCTTTCAAATTACTTTATTCTTAGAGATCAACTTCATCAATGCATTTTAAAAAATCATTTAAAATTTAAAGATGTATTTCCTTTATATACTTAAAGACATATAGTATAAATAACAAAAAGGAGTAGCAATTTTAAGTTATGGTGCCTGTAAATCATTATAGACAGGACTGCCACTCAAATTAAACATTAAGAAAATTAGGAAGTATTAAATGTCTATGTTATCTCTCCCTATTTAGAGTTGAATTACCTTAAAGTTTTTTATGAGACTTTCTTTATGTCCTTTGTTTTCTTATGAGTTGACTCTGCATATGCCTATATGCTTTTGCCCTTCCCATTCCGAATTCATCAAAGTTAACTATCCCCACCCAGAGCCCCTGAACCAAAAGCAATATGTGGATCTGCTTTTATTTTATTTTGTCAACATTTTTATTTTTTACATATATATTTTACATACATATATACAATAAACTACCCAAAGCAAGAAGAACCATGACACAATCAGGAATTACATAAATGTTACATTCTTAAGTGTTTTGGCTATTTGTATTTGACAGGTCTGAAGAAAGTATCTTTCCCCTTTTCTGTGGTGTAGGGAAGGGTGAAAGGAGGACAGGGGAGGCATGGCTGGGCTGGGAAGAGAAGAGGAGAGGGCTATAATTGAGATGTAAAGTGAATCAATTATTCAATTAAAATAAAAATAAAGAAGGATGATCTTGCCATGGGAAGCAAGGCAGTAAGCAGCATCCCTCCATGGCCTCTGCATTACCTCCTGCTGTTAGTTTTCGGCCCTGGTTTTGTCCCCATCCTGATTTCTTCTACTGATGGTCTATGATGTGGAAGTGTAAACATAATAAACCCTTTCCTCCCCTTTTTCCATTTTGATCATGGTGATTTGTGGCAGCAATAAAAATTTTAGCTAAGACATATCACAAAGTCAAAAGGAGCTGAACCCCAATCCTTCCTGAGGAAAAAATAGAAACTAATGGCTGTTGGAGGGAGGAAGTGTCATTTTCTTAATTTGCTCTATGAAACAACCTCTAATTCATGCTCAGGCAAGAAACTGTCAATCTCAAGAGATAGAAGCTATCAAACTACATAAACATATAATAAATATAGCACGCAGTGAAGGAGAAAGGATGGGAAAACTCTTTATATGAAGAAATGTTCCGAAGCTGCGATCATCTTTCAAAGCAGAAGACAGTTTAGATTACACTCACTTAGAATTAGTTTAAACTACTAATAAACACTCATTAATATTTTCTGTAGTTGGTTCACTCTAGGTCTTTTTTTTAATTTTTAATTTTTATTTCAGTAATTTATTAGATTACATCTATCTCAATTGTTATGCCCTCACCTATATCTTACTATACACATTCAATTGATAATTCTGGAAGCATCTCTGTTAAATCCTTTCTCTCTCTCTCTCTCATTCTCTTTCTCTTCCCCTTCTTTCAAACACACACACACACACACACACACACACACACACACACAGTCATAGCACACTCGGATATTCAATTCATGGGTTAAAGGTAATATGCTGCTCTATCATCTCCACCATTCATCTTATCTTTATAATAAAGTCCATTGCTCCAGTTATATTTCAAACCAATATACTGTTTTGGTATTGATAGAGCATGTATAAGATTGTCTTGACTTTTCAAGTTGGCAGTTAAAAGTAATATGTTCATGCAACATATTTTGATCATATTCTTTGCCCTTTCCCAATTCCTCCCAGATTCTCCCACCTTACTACCCACCCAACTCCACGTTCGTTTTTCTTTACCTTTTATAAAGAAAAAATAATACACAGTAAAAACCCAAAAAAGGAAAAAAAGAAAGAAAATCAATAAGGCAAAACCCACCCAAACCTAAGAAACAGTATGGATCCAGTTTTCTGTTGGCCAAATACTCCTAGGCATGGAGCCACTCATGTAGTATGGATGATACAGATGGTAATACTCCATTGGAAACAAAACTGGTATTTATTTTACCAAGTAGTATCAATTACAAATAGCTGCGGGGTTAATGGTGGGTCTTTGTGTCCACTTCTGTCACTCAGTGCTGGAGTTTTGTCTGCCTGAACTGGTGCACATATCACAGTCTCTGTGAGTTCATATGTAAATTATTCTTGAATTTTAAACACTGTTTCCTTGGAGTTATCCAACTACTGGCTTTTACAATCTTTCTGTCTCCTGTTCCTCATGGATATCTGAGCCTTGAGATGGTCAGGGGGAGTAGTGGGTGAAAAATACCTCTAATTTATGGTTCCCTGAAAGCTTGTTGTTCAATGTAAATTAAGTTGATAATTCAAGTCCTAACACCTATACCTCATATTAATACAAGTTACAATAGAAACAAAACCAAACCACCCACAATTGTTGCATGTATAACTATTAGAACACAGATGGGTAGTCCCAAAATTCCCAGTAGTAATAGAGGGGGTGATCGATTATTCCAGGGTATTCAACAGAGAAATTTGAAAATGGATAATAATAGCACTATTGTTCTCTTCTACTGGGTTATTATTTCTACATTTAACCAGAGTATTTTAAAATGAGATCAATTTTATATGTTTTTAGATTTTAATTGTCCTAAGTCTTTTTTTTTTCTAAGACACATTTTTTTTCTTCTGTTTCTGGCTGTTCTGGACTCCCTTTGTAGACCAGGCCAGACTCAAATTCATAGAGATCCCCCTGCTCTGCCTCCCTAGGGCTGGCTGGGATTAAAGGCTTGTGCCACCCTGCCTGGGCTTGTTAAAATTCTTATGGTCAGTTAAGCTGTATCCATTAGTATGTAATCAGTCATTTTAGCTTGAAAAACTTTAAGATAAACTGATTTTTTGTTGGTGAAGTAGAAAATCAAAGTCCATTATAAAATATAATATTTGTATGTTTTAGAACAAGCCAGTAAACAGACCAAGGCTTTTTTCCTTGATTTACAATGGTGGGAATATATTATGTAATGGGGTGAAAAATAAATATATATTACTAAATATTTTTTAAAATCATATAAAGTAACATATAGTATTTTACAGGTATATTATATGTATGATATGTAGTATGTTACATGTATACAATTTTAACTTTTCTTCTTTGAGGCAAATTAGATGTTGCTTTCTTCTAGTTGGTAAGATTATTTTACAGTATAAAAAATTTTAGGATAAACTTTTCTAGGAAAATATGTATGTATTATAATAAAATTGTATAGGCTAAAATAAAATATTTTATAGGACATATTTTATACATCATATACATATGTATTTCATATACTGCAGTGACAGTTGTAATTCAGATGTTTGCTATGATGAAAATGAATATTTAATACTTTCATAATTTAATGAGAAAATAAAAAGCACTTAAAACATCGACCCTCCTCCAAAAGAAAGACGTGTATTCTTCCAAGAACACTTTGTGTACTGTAATTTGGCTTAGGTGAGGTTCAGTGCATAATATACATAGTCTATTAATGTGCATGTCTCCATTAACTAGCTAGAACTTTGCTTTGTTCTCTGAGCATTGCTGTGGTAGTAAGAAAAAGGTGTCGCCAAGAGAGACAAAATACAACAACATCTAAAAGCCTGATACTATGAATGATATTATCAAAACTAAAAGAGCATTATACATTAGACTGCTTATTACAGAGATGAGTTACGACTTTTTGAATCAAATGAGCTGAAGACATATTAATAGAAAAGTAAGCACCTTCTTGAAGAAGGTGCTAATGCATGCCCAGTAGTAACAATTATAAAACAACTAGTGGAGTATAAACTACTGAGTAACAAAACTCCAACAATTCTTGAGCGTTCCTACATATGAAATGCAAACAGGAAGGAAAGTCGGATCACTCAGCTGTCAGCTTCGTGACACACCATGTCAAAATCTGAGACAAGCTGCTATTTTTATACACTGTGTTAACTAAAATTTTCAGTCTGGTTTTAAAATTAAGGATGAAGTTTTTTGACCTGACCTCAAATTAGAGTTTGCACTTACAGTTACATTAACTGGAGAATATTTAACAAAGAGGTTATCCTAGCAACTGTATTGTGACAATAAACAATTTTGGTACAATTTAAGCTTGTAAGGAGAGGAGAAACCACCCACATTAGTGGAATAGCAGCATTCTAATGATTTTGAAGTACTACAAGATATTGATTTATTTCTGCACTGGATACTAAAGTCATGGCCTCTTGCAGTCTGCAAAAGATGATGTTTAATGTCTTAAAGGTTTTTTTCATGATTTACTTAGATCAGAACTCTGGTGCTTTATTGGTCTGGATGGCAGGAGGCCAGCCCTGTAGTTTAGAGATCTCTCGTATAATTGCTTGAAAAATTGTCTCTTTTCTGATTCCCCCACCTGTTTCTTTTTGAACTGATTATGTGGAGGGCAACCCTAATTCTTTCACAATTTATGTCAGGCAAGGAGATAGAATCCCAAGAAAACTGTATAGAAAAATGAATCATTTAAAATGCATGCTATGTGTGAATTACTAGATCTACAAAACTATCAACCAATTTTTCTTCTGTGTTCTATACAATCAATAATATTTAAACAATGTAAATCCATTCAGACCTTTAGGCATTGGGTAAGGAGCATTCAAATATCCATCTCAACACTATAATAGACAAAGTAGTGAAGACAAAATATTTAGACATATTTGGCATCACAGGATTCATGATGGTAGGAGAATTGTGAGAAAAATGATAATGGAAGGTGGAACTTTTATAAGACCACTGATTAAATTTCAAATAATAGAAATATTAAAATGAATGGTATAACATATCCATTTTAGATATGCGTTTCAGGCAAGAAAAGCAGTCACTTGAGGAAAGGAAGGTCACTGCGACAATGGTGGAGCCACTGCTGCAGAGATGGGTAATCATATTCAGTACTTAAGAGCTTATCTATTGGTCTTAATAATTTAATATTTTTAAAGAAAGTGCTTTTAGTATAAAATTTTGAATATTGAACGTCCTCATTTTTATAGCCTTTTTTGGGGGGAGGTTTTTGAGACAGAGTTTCTCTGTGTAGCCTTGGCTGTCCTGGACTTGCATTGTAGACCAGGCTGGCCTTGAACTCACAGGGATCCCCCTGCCTCTGCCTCCCAAGTGCTGAGATTAAAGGCATGCACCATGAACTACTATTGCCCAGCAATACCCAATTTTTATGTTATTAGTGGATTCTAATTTATTTGGATAATTATCATTTGCGGTGTATCTCTGACTATCCTGGCATATTCATAGATGTGTAATCTCAAGGTTCTTTCTGCTGTTATTCATAAAGATAATGCCAAGAAGAAAAGGAAACTGAGTAAGGTGTAGGATAAAATAATAGTTTCATTATGTAAAAATCAAGTAATAATCTTATCATTTAATGATCTGCAATGAGACTTTGAGCCACAGATAATGAATGATTAGAAGTATGTTCAAATCATCTATTTTGGTGTGAATCTTTTGATATGAGTTACAGTCACATGTGACTCAAAGTGGAGTTATTGATCACCTGCTTCTGAGAAGAGAAGAAATGACACCAGGGATTCATATAAAGCATATGAATCAGGAAACAAAATTAGAAAATACATGTTTATACTAAGTGCGTGAAAAATATTGATCAACTCAAATTTTAAGCTCTTGAAATTTTGCTTAGTGATATGGTTGAAAAGTAGTTAGTTTAAAGAGTGTCTACTAAGCCCTATCATTATCATCATTAATGGTTCTTTCATTATTCCATTGTTAAATGGTGAATTAGTTAACAATTAGCTACAAATGATACTATATAATGTGTGTATGCATGAATTTATATGACCAATTTTAAGGGCACAGTGATACTATTTCTATTATACACATGTAGAAATTGGAGCATAGGTCATTGAAAGTTCATGAAAAGTTACAAATTTAGCAATGTAGATAATTATTAAGTCTGAAAGGAATGTTTTATTTATAGGAAAGTAAAGCATACTTAATCTATAATTACAATTTACTTTCATCCATACTTGTACTTATCAGTTTAATTCTCCCCCACCCCATTATGAGCCATGTTATGAAATTTTCTCAAAATTCTTGCCCAATAATGGGGACAATGGAAATATTGCTTAGATTTGAGTGGTTGGAAAACAACTTCCAAAAAGGCTAACAATTACTTCATTTAGGGAAAACATGCCACCTAGTAATGAACCTGACATTTACCTGTCCACAAAAGTCAGGTACTCTTTGGAATGATGGTCTTTTGAGAACAACATAAAGTAGACAATATTGTCACTCACTGTAGTCTAGTTTCTAAAGATCCCCCGTGTTAATCAGGCAGGGTAAAGGAGTTACACAAGAAAGGTTTGCTCTTGTTTCAACACAATCTATTTGAAACTATGACCATGTCTCCTCCCCAACCCATTCTTATTGGATGATGAGGAGCCTACTCGGTCTACATTTCAGCTTAGTTGCATGCCTGCTGGATATTCAAAGTACTGGTCAATCGATTTCCTTTGATACACTCCCTACTTGGGAGTAGCAAGGAACTTTAAATCTCCTATGCTGCTTGCAGTGGTTCCTTCAGTCTAGCGGCAACTGCTCCATTCCATGAAGGGTATGACTTTCTATCAGTGTATATCATTAGTCTGTGTAACATCTATGAGACGTAAATCTGTAAATTTTCCTGAACATAAAAGATTTAACAGCACCCCTCCTCTTTTCAACCTTCTTTGTAAATCAGTAAGATAAGACACAGAAACAGCTACAATTGGCAGAATAGGGCAAAAGTCCTGTGTTTTTGTTATCATTCAAAGTAATGTTTAACCTCTCACTTACAGAATTAAAAAAAATTAGGAAGAAATTTTCAGAATCATCACTTGCTTAATGTGGGCAACTTACTCCTGGTTATTTATTCTATTGTTAGTCTCAGTATTATAAACTTATACTTTGTAAATAATATGGAGTATTATTCTATGAATGCCTATTTCGAGTCACATAATGCTATTCTCTATAAAACGCAATTTAGGACCGAATTCCCTTAACAGTCTCTGATAGTAGTACCTCCTTATTACTTGCAGATGTTTATAATCCAGACAAGAGAACTTGACTATACACTGTATTGATGATTTGAAAGGCCATATGAAAATAAGTTAGAACAAACCACATGTACTCATATGTTCTACTGCATCTGCACATTTTTTCTGCAGATTCAATATTCCACCTGAGACTTATTTATTGTTTCTGTATATTTCTGTACTGCACATGGTCCAGCTTTGATCAGAAAAATTGTTCCCACTTTTCATTGTCTTAACGCATGCTTATCACTATTAATTTAATATAGAATATAAGAAAAGGAAAAGTCAATATATGCTAAAAAAAAAGTTTAAAGCTGTTACCCATTATCTTCAAAAAGAAAATGTCACTCATAGATATAGAATGACCTCAGCTACTTTGCTACTGGCTCATTATGCGTTTTCCTTATTTTTAATGTGTGTCTTATTTGTTACATATTTTATTTGTGTGTTTTGTTTAGTGTTTCTTTGATTAAAATAGTCACAGATGTGAAGTAGCACATGCTGTGTTTTTGGAACTATATGCTATTTGTGTCTATTCTCTCTTTTCTCCTAGCTGTGGATGTGATATGAGTGTACTCTCAGGCTCCAGTCTTGAAATTATAGACTGTAACTTGGATTATAAGTAAAATACAGCTTTTCTTCCTTTATTTTTTTTCAGAATGTTTGCTATAGCAATAAAATGAAACATCTCTCTCTCTCTCTCTCTCTCTCTCTCTCTCTCTCTCTCCCTCCCTCTCTCTCTCTCTCTCTCTCTCTCTCTCTCACTGTGTGTGTGTGTGTTCCTCTTTCTCTCTCTCTCCCTCCCTCCCTCTCTCTCTCTCTCTCTCTCTCTCTCTCTCTCTCTCTCTCTCTCTCTCTCACTGTGTGTGTGTGTGTGTGTTCCTCTTTCTCTCTCTCTCACTCCCTCTCTTTTCTCTTTCTGTCTTTTCTGTACTACTTCTATTGTTTCCACTTTTTTTCTCTCTTTATTCTCCCTCTCTCTGCTCCCAGGCTCATTCCCTCTCTCTTAGCCTCAATCTGTTAAAGAAAACATTTCAACGATGAGATAAAATTAGGCTCAATTCTGAAGGTCTCATTTTCCTCTTTTTTGATTAATTGCAAATAAATTTATTGTGATAAAAAAGTCAAATTTGAGGATAACGAGTCTTGAAGTTTTTATACACAGATATTTAGGATGCACATCCAGTTCATAAAAGTTGCAGATATAAATAAAGAGCACTTGTATAAATGAAGTTTGGGGAGATAGAGTCAGAATATTGCTCAGCAATAGAATGCTTCTGAGAGTTCAGGAAATCCAATTTCACTATACCGCAAGACAGTTAATAGCACATAAAAATACCTATAAAAAGGGAGAAGTGACATTAATATCTCTTTCTGTGTCGTTTAAGAACATCTGTCTTTACTGTATATGCTAATTAACATATTTTGTGTATGTATAAAGAAAAGTAACTTTCTCAGTGTACTACCTACAAAAAAAGGAACTGAATACTTAACACAAAAAACATTGATTGTCGAGCTCAGGCGCGTTAGTTGAGAAAAAAAGAGAAGCGCTGTGATGGGGAACCTTGATTTGGGCGGGGGGGGGCACTTTTTTCTTTTCGTTCTTTCTTTTTTTTTAAAATTGTATTATTTATTCACTTTACATCCCAAATGCATCCCACCTACTCCCTCCTCTCCTCCCTGTCTGACCCTCGTATCCTCTTCTCCCTTCTCCTTCCCCTTCTACTCTGAAAAGAGGACTCCCCCCCCCCCTTACCAGCTCACCCCAGGATATCCAGTTGCCTCAGGACTATGCAGAGCCTCTTCCACTGAGGCCAGATAAGGCAGCCCAGTTAGGGGAAAGTTATCTAAAATCAGGCAACACAGTCTGTGTCAGAGGCAGTCCCAGCCCCACTTGCTAGAAGACCAAGCTTCCTATTAGTTACACATGTGTCTAGGGCCTAGGTAAAGTCCATACCTGTTCTTTGGTTGATACTTCAGTCTGTTTATCTCCCATTGGTCTAGGTTAGTTGACTCAGTTGGTCTTCTTGTGGATTTATTCTCCCTTCCAGATCCTTCCATCCTCCCTCCATCCCTTCCACAGAGCACCATGACGCTCTCCCTAATGTTTGGCTGTGGGCTTCAGCATCTGTTTCCAATTAACTTCTAAGGAGGAGTCTCAATAGGAACTACAGAGGCAAGCCTCACCAACTGAATCTTGATCTTTAACTTGAGATTTAGAATATCTGGCCAAGAAATTGAGAGAAAGTGAATGGAGTACCTACAACCATTGTGTTTTGCTTCCTGATGGCAGATTCAATGTGACTGGTCAAAGTCCCATTGTTAATTCCATGGTTCCCCATATGGAGTATATCCACTGTAAATCTGAGACATGAGACCCTCCCTTCTTTAAATTAGTTATTGCCAAGAATTTTCTCACAGCAAAAGAAAAATAAGTCATACAGTACACTACATTATCATTTTAAAATTCACAAATCTTCTAGCCCTTGTAGCAATCATTATCTGTTAATACACTGCTCACAAATTGCTTAATACAAGATTCAATTTAATATTTGATGAATTTTTAGTGTAAACTAAATTAGTAATTACCAATTTCAGCTACATTTAAATAAGAACAGTCTTATGCTTGGTTAACCACTTTCAGATTTCATGATATTTCATAATTGTTTGACACTTTGTGTTACAGATCCTTTAGAAGTAAAATGATCATGAAATAGCTAATTTAATGTATTTATTCTGGAAATGTTATGAAAAAACAATGCAAAATGGGAGGTAAAGTATATGTGATTTCTATACAATCATTTACAACTGGTTTTCTTTCTGGCTAGCTGAATATTAATTATTCAATACCATATACTAAATAGAGTTCTTTATGAAAGGTCTACATAATTATTAGTGTCAACATATCATCTGATGTGCTACTGAAGGGATCAGTGGATAGAGGAAGTTGTCACAAGTCCTCAGGATCTGATTTCATCCCCAAACACCACATAGCAGGAAGAACCAATTCATGAAAGTTGTTGTTAAAATTTCATCTCTGAAAATGGGCGTGCGCGCGCACGCACACACACACACACACACACACACACACACACACACACACACACATAATCAAGTAAATGTTAAAATATTATGTGTAATTTCACACCATTTTCAGTGTTTTGAAAATATTATTACTTTTAAAGTGCAGGGAGATATTCCATAAGCATTCTGTTAGCCATTTCACATTATGTAACGTAAAGAAATTCCATGTTTACTCTTCAGCCCATAGCTGAGCCACTGGTGCTGTTTGTGCATCAGTGCTTTGGACACTTCAATATGGATTATCAGGATTTACTCTGAAGCTGAAAACCTCTGTCAATTAAGTACACTACTGCACTGAAGGCTTCTATTATTAGAGAAGCTCTATTGGATTCCCTCAGTTCCGCATCATGGGTTCACCTTATCCTGTGTTATTCTCCTGATATCAATACCTCTGCTTCCTTTTTCCCTTGCCAGGCTAGTGCTGATCTTCTCAAATGAAAACTGCATTGTAACTCAAAATTTAGAAATATGAACACAAATTCTCATTAAATAGCTTCAGGGAACAAGACAAAAAAAAAAAAGCCAACTACTATGAAGTGAAAAATGTGCTGGTTCCCCCTTACTTCTTAAAATCAAAAATTAAAAAGGAAGTAGTAATGACTATGGTATCATAAAATACATTGAGTTGTATACATTAAAACAGTGAGATCAAGTCTGTTGTTCTGTGTAGTTAATTATATACTATGGTATAAAATGTCTCTGACACATTACATGCTTGCACTTTTTATTGTTATAGTAGTTTGATTTTTGCCACAGATATATTTAATATATCTGATTCAAGATGCTTTAATCTTGCAGCAATATAAGGATATATGACCTACCCAGATGGCCATACAAAAACAATTTTCTTGACTAGAGAATCCTCATACTCTAAAGTGTTTTTTAATTTTTCCATGAAATATGTATTACTAATAAGCATAGGATGTAACACATAATTGTTGAATTTATAAGATCTTTCAAACATAGCTTAAAAATATCTGATCGTTTTTCCCCCTAGTCATTGTGAAATCTTATGAAACAATACATATAAAACACATCCTACACATTGTAGGAACGGGCATAGTTTATTATAGGAAAGCATACATGTAAGCTATGAGAGAGGACAAGGGCCAAAAGAGATCACTGAACCAGCTCACATTTCAGTCAAACTTTATGCTGTTTGTACAGTCTCTGGAATACACAGGCATATTTGAGATAGACAGGCATATTTGAAGGCTATATTTTTATCTTCATTACAGATATGATCACTCATGTTAGCTCTTGTAAAAGAAGACATTAATATGCTCTTTTCACTCTCAAAAATCAAGTTTATACAGACATTTATTGATGGCTTTCTTGGCAGTTAAGAAGATGATATCTCCCTCAAGCTCCACAGATAGGACTCAGGTTCTATTCCTATGACAAATAGTCAGAGTCCTGTTTATCCACAGATTAATTTCAAAATCCATGGATTATAGGAGCTCAGGTCTAAAGTTCTGCTTTATCTCCCTACTCTTTAACAAAAATATCAAATGAAATTTGTCAAATATAATAGCTTTATACTTTCAAACTTACTATAATTGCAAAATTATTTAATAATAAAACTGTGAAATGAATGTACCACAGTAATCAAGAAGAGGCCTGAAGAAAAAGTTCAGGGCATAGCTTTGTGAAGAATGTACATGGTCCTGAGTTTACTAACAATCATCCAACCAATTAATATAAATTAAAAATTTTGAATTGAATGTGTGAGTTACAAAAATCATCTTTACTCTTGAAAAGATTATATTTTATTGACTAAAATGTACAAGTAAGGAAGCTAGACAAGTAATATAATAATAAGTTGAAATAAGGACAGAAGAAAAAAATCAAAATGCAGGTATGCAAGATAAACAAGTTCTAATATACAAAATAGTTGAAAGGTTATATTTCCAACTTTTTAAAATTTTAAAAAAATTTTTACTAATTTACTCAGAATACAACTCAATTGTTATCCCATCACTTGTATCCTCCCATTCCTCTTTCACTCCCGCTTTCACCCTATTCCCCTCCTCTAGGTCTATGACCGAAGGGGACCTCCTATCTTACTATATGGTCATATGCTATCTAGTCTCATCTTGGTATCCTGCTTACTCTTTCTTTGAGTGCCAGCAGGCCTCCCCGCCAAGGGGAGGTGGTCTACTCAAACTATTGCACTAACCTAGGACAATAAAATAGTAATAAACATAGAACCCCTACTCTGATCTCCCAAATATTTCCAACCCTTAATCTTATTATTTTTAGTTTTATTTGAAATTTTCACAAAATTGTATAACTAATATTAATCCTTGCCCATTGCCTTTTTTCTTTCTTTAGGTTTAATTTTTTGAAATTTGTTTAATTTACGTCCTGATTTTAGCACCCTCCGTTGTCACCTCTCAGTTCCACTCCTCTTCCCATATCCCCCTCTCCCGTTCTCTAGTCTTCAGAAACAGGAGCCCTCCCTCCCTAACACCTGACCTCAGCCTATCAAGTCTCATCTGTACTGTGTGTATCCTCTTCCTTTGTGGCCTCCCAAGGCCATCCACCACATAAGGGGGAAGTGATTAATGAGTGGACACCAGAGTCCATGTCAGATAAAGCCCGTACTCCTCTTATTGTGGGACCCACAAGGAGACTATGCTGCCTATCTACTACACAGATCCAAAAGAAGCCAAATAACAAGGAGGAACCTAGGGGGAATGCTTAATTTTCATTCAGAAGGGCAAGTAGAATAGACATCTGAAGTAGCTGAAGAGAAGGAAGAGGAAGGGAGCACACCATAGAGGTCCTCTGCAAGACTCCACCCAGCAGGGGATCTAAGCATATGCTGAGATTCACAGCCAAAGTTCTGGGTGGAGTGCTGGTAGTCATTGGGAGGAGTTGGGAGATAAAAGGACCTGGAGGAGACAGGAGCCCCACAAGAAGACTAATGGAGCCAACAATTCCAGGCAGAGGAGTGAAGGGTGGTTTCTTCAAAGACTGATGTACAAATCAAGGACTATGCATGATGAAGACCTAGACTCCATTATTTTTTTTAAGTAATAACATCCACTTAATGAGATCCCATCTACTTTGCTGCCTTTCTTTTTGTGTAGGACGCTCAGAATTCAAGTAGTTACTTGCCTTCTTGTTGATTGGGTGCTACTGAGTAAAGCAAGGGCAGCAGTCCTTCAGTTCTACTGCTGAAAAAGTGAGACCTCCCAAAAGGTTAATTGCATATAATTTACCTGGGAGGCATGGGACCTCATAGGCAGCTCCCTCATCCATAATGGTTTATTATTTGCAAATAGTGATGATGTATTGACATGCTCAATCATGTGCTGGTCTTGTGCAGATTACTGTCAATGCTGTGATTACATGAGTCTTTTATATATAGAAAACATTTATTTGCAGTACGTTTCCCATCCTAGGTTGTTATGATACTTATACTTTTTTTTTTAATCCTTGAAGAGACTTGGTTTTTATACCTGTCTGTGGACACTCAGGCAGCATCTATTCTTGGCACTTTGACCAGCTATAGGTTTACACATTAAATACTGTCTACTCTGGTCGGAATAAACTAAAATAAAGGACACAGAGGACATTAATCTACAAATATAAACAAGAGTATTTAAAGACAAGTTGACAAAATGACTGTCTAGGAAAAAAATAGTAGGTTCTCTGCTAGGACTCATAACATCTCCAGGTAAGTTCTCTTTACCAGGGTTTAAGGAACCAGGCTTTAACTGCTGCTTGTGGAGTGAGTCTCAAATCCAACTGAATAGAGGTTGTTTCCTGTCTTAATCTTACTATTGCCCTGGAAGGCAAGTTTTGCCTTTTAGGCTATTATTGTAGCTTTTAAGGTTGAAGGGTGGGTAGTTCTGTTGCTAAAGTTGCTCCTCCAGCATCCTGTAAAACATCTTCTAGGACCATGGAATCTTAACGGTATGAGAAGCTTTCAATCTCAGTTTCAGCTTGATTTGTCTATGACATAAGACCAAAGTATTTTCTTCACCTATAAGATTTTATCATCAAGTTATGGTAGAGACCAAGAAAAATGAAGATACTCTATTATTTTGAGAATCATCTTTGGTGTTTTCCTGGCCAGTAACTCATAAGGACATACCTTACAGCAGACATTGATAATTTTGTTGATTAAGTTATGGGTTATTGGAGGAGCACTAGCCATTATCCTTGGACGAATGCTACAATAATTGTTTTACTTTTAATCTACTTAGGAAAGAGTGAGTTCCTATATTGTTCGTTCGTATAGCATTACTTTGTTCAATAGCATTACTTTAGTTACATTCAGTCTTTTTTTCTCTTCCTCAATTTCCAATATTCCTGCCTCCATAGAACATACTACCAGTATTCATCCCACTATTTTATGACTGATTTGTTTTACTATGTCATATCTTTACTGATAATGGGCTCTTTCCTTTGTTTTCTTTTTCAAAAGCAGACAATTTGAAACACTACTCTAAATTTCTAAGAAGTATCAACACATAAGGAATTGTCTTTCAGAAACTGAGATACTTTACTCAATACAACAATTTTAAGGTCTAACAATATTTTGTAAATATCATAATTTCATTATTTTTAATTTTGAATAATATTTGAAAGTGTTTGTGTACCAAATTTTCCTTATTAACTTATCAATGGCTCCATTTTTAGGTATTGTGAAAGGTCTGCATTGAACACATAAGTACATATACTTCTGTTAAAGTGCATAGAGTCCTTTGATTGTGTTCCTAGGACCAGTTCCACATTTATATCTCTAAAACACATTTAGACTAGGTACTGTAGTTGCCTCGAAAGTTTACCATCAAGTAATAAGAGTTCTGCTTTTCCTCTTCATTCTTTTGTGTAGTCGTATTCCTTATTTACCTAATATTTTGGTTTAGTGTTCTCTTTATAATCACCATTTTGACTTGAGTATAATTAAGCCTCAATGAATATGTAGTTTACCTTTCTCTGATGACAAAAGTTAGTGAACATTTTTATGAGTTATTTGCTTTTATTATTTTGAGATACTTTCAGTTTCTTAGACTAATTCATGTCAGAATTTTTATTTCTTTGTATTTAACTATTAATTCATATGTATATTCTAAGTACCAATCTTCTGTGAGATGTAAAGCTTGCAAAGATTTCGGTCCATTCTGTAGGCTGCCTATTGAAAGTATTAATGCTTTCCATTGCAATAGAGGAGTGTCTTAATGTCACAATATTCAAAGGAGTTTATTACTGACCTCATTTTCTGAAAAAATGAAATTATATTTTATTGTGTTTTTGACTCTATAGTAAAGAAAAATGTGGTGAACATAGTTGTGCAAATTTATATCTGGGTCCTGTATTCTATTCTATTGATTGATGGGTCAAATTTTGCTCCGCATTATTTTTCTTGCTATAGTTCTACATTATAGCTTGATACTAGTTATTGTGTGTGGTACTTCCAAGTGTTCTTATTATTCATGATTGATATTTGTACCTGAGGTCTTGTGCTTATTTATGACTTTTGGGGATTTTTTGTGTGGGAAAAATTAAGTCAGTATTTTGATTGTATTTGCACCAAAATTGTCACCTACTTATGGTACAGTGGCCACTTTTACAGTATTAATCATATTAACTCATGGTTATGAGCGATCTTTCTAACATTTATCATATTCCTCAGTGTACTTCTATGGTGTTAAAGTTTTCATTGTAAAGTTCTTTCATTTACTGGATTTGTTTCAATTCAAAACATGTTTATTTATAGGCTTTTGTAAGTGTGATTGGCTTCTTTTTTTCTTGGCATGCTTTTCTTTAGAATATCTAAGATACAAATTTTTATTTGAAAATTTTGTGAACTGCCAATTTGCCATATTTTATCAGCTTTAGGAAGTTGATCTTAGCGTCTTATGTTTTTATTTTTATTTATTATTTGTTTGTTTATTGTATAGAATCGTGTAATCTACAAATAAAGATACTTTGACTTCTTCCTTGCCTGTTTTTATAGCATTTATTTCCTTGCCTTTCTTAGTTATTCTGTTAATATTTCAAGCACGGTATTGACTAGGAATGGAAACAGTGGGCACCTCGGTCTTTTTTCTGACTTATTGGAAATTCTTTGAGCTTTTGCTCCTTCTCATATGATGTTGAAATCATGTGTGTCACATACAGGTTTAATTATGTTGTGCTTTGTCAGTCTCTCCAGTAAATTTCTCATGAAGTCACCTTGCCTCTTGCTAAAGGCCATTTTTTTTTTTTTGCTTTATTGAGTGATAATGTGATTGCTGCCCTTGAGAACATTTAGGTAATGTGTTACATATATTGATTTATGTAATCAATATGATTTATCCATACTGATTAATTATTTAATCAGTGTAAGTTAACCATCCCTGCATGCCTTGAATTAAAACGGTTTGCTCAAAATGAACGGTCTTTTAACTGTTGAAGTGGTTTGAAATAAATGTTAGTCATCATCTCTAGCATTTGAACACTAGGTCCTCAGTGGTTGCCACTGTTTTAGAGGGTTACTATTGGCAGGCTTTTGAAGAATACGTCACTGGGGGTTAAAAAGTGATGCTGTATCTCTGGTCTGACCTTACAGGCCATTATCCTCTGGAATCATAAGCCTCACTAAATCCATTGTTCTGTAAGTTTCCTTGTCTCAGATGTCATCACAGCAATAGAAAGCTGAAAAAAATACTGTTTACATGAATTCAACTTGCAAGTATTTTATTCTGGACATTAGGGTCTGTGTACATCAAGAAGATGAATTTGTAACTTCCTTTATATCGTGTATTTTTGTCTGTTATTGGAATCAACTTAATACTTCCTTCAGGAAAAGATTTTAAAATTTTTCCATCTTTTTTTCCACTTTACATAATAATTAGCTAAGTATCACTGTTAATCCGTCTGTGAATTATCGATACAAATCAGTAACCAAATTCTTCTGGAGCTCAGCCTTTTAAGTCCAGATATTTTTTAAAAACTAATTTGCTTATGTATTCACTTTACATCCCAATCATAGCCCCCCTTCTCTCCTCGCAGTCCCATCCTCCCTCCATCTTACCCATGTCCCTATACACTGTCCCTCAGAAAAAGCGAGCCACCCCCTCCCCTAACTATCCATCCCAGAACATCAAGTCACATCAGGAGTGATCACAGCCTCTTCCTCTGAGGACCGGCAAGACAGTCCTGCCAGAAGGACGTGACTGAAAAGCATGCGAGAAAGTCCTTGACATAGACAGTCCTATTACCATTACTTGGGAACACAAATGAAGACAAAGCTGTCCATCTGGTACGTATGCCTTGGGGGGGCCTATGTCCAGTCCTCACGTGGTCCTTGGTTGGTGATTCAGTCTCCTGTATCCATCCTAAGCCCACAAGGCTGTTTACACTTTGCCTAATGTTTGGCTCTGAGTCTCAGCATCTGTTTCCATCCGTTACTGGGTTGATCCTCTCATAGGACAGCTATGCTAGGCTTCTGGCTGCAAGTATAGCAGATTGTTGTTAATAGTGTCAAGGGTTGGCTCTCTTGCATATTGTGGCCAGGTATTAGTTGGAGAGACCCTTAATCTATGTTCATTCTTCGTCCCTGCACATCTAGTAGGCAGGGTAAATTTTGGGTTAAAGTTTTTGTGAGTTGGCTGGTGTTCCACTCTCTATACTAGGATTCCCATCCAGTCAGAAGGAGGCCTCTTCATTTTCTAAATCTCTACTACTTGGCGGTCTCAGCTAGAGATACCCCCATATTCTCTCAGGAGCCTATCCTGTCTGTCTCCAGCCTGTCTGAGAGATGCAAACCCTCTGTCCTCCTTTCTAACCCGCCCTTCCCACATCATATCCCACCTTATTTTCCCCCAGCACTCTCTCTCTCCTATCCTGTTCCTTCTCTGCAAGCACTTCCTCTATCTATTCTGTTCCCTCTCTTCAGTGAGATTCATGTATCCTCCCTTGGGCTTCCTTGTTACTTAGCCTCTTTGGGTCTGTGAATTGTAGTGTGGTTATCTTGTACTGGATGGCTAATACCCACTTATAAATGAGTGTCTTTCTGGGTCTGGGTTACCTCACTCAAGATGATCTTTTCTATTTCCATCCATTTTCCTGCAAATGTCACAATTTCCTTGTTTTTAATAGCTGAGTATATTCCGTTGTAAAAATATACCACAGTTTCATAATCCATTCTTTGGTTGAGGTACATCTGCATTGTTTAAAATTTCTGGCTATTACTAACAAAGCTGCTATGAACATAGTTGAACAAATTTCCTTGTTGTATGATGGGGCATCTTTTGGGTATATACCCAAGAGTGGGATTGCTGTGTGTTGAGGTAGAGCTATTCCCAAACTGGCCTTGTAGTAGAGCTAGTGACAGTTTTGTAAGAAAACACCATAGTGATTTCCAAAATGATTTTCCCACTAGAATTGAAGAATATTTCCCTAGTTATTCTGGGTATTTTGTTTTTCCATGTGAACTTGAGACTAACTCTCTTAAGATCTCTAAAGAATTATGTTGGAATTCTGATGGGAATTGTATTGAATCTATGTATTGCTTTTTGGTACTATCGCCATTTTTACTATGTTAATCCTACCAATCCATGAACATGGGATGTCTTTCCATCTTCTGATATATTCTTCAATTTCTTTCTTCAGAGACATGAAGTTCTCATTGCACAGGTCTTTCCTTGCTTGGTTAGAAGTACACCAAGATACTTTATATAATTGATAGCTACTGTGAACTGTGTTGTTTCCCTAAGTCCATTCTGAGCCAATCTAGCACTTGTATACAGGAAAGCTACTATTTTTTTTTCCTAATTTTGTACCCAGCTACTTTGATGAATATGTTTGCCAGCTGTAGGAGCTTCCTGGAAGAATTTTTGGGACCACTTATGTATACTGCCATTTTGTTTGTGAATAGTGACGCTTTGATGTCTTCATTTCCAATTTTTATCTGCTTGACCTTCTTCAGTTGTCTTATGCTCTATCTAGGACCTCAAGCACTATATTGAAGAGATATGGAGAGTGTAGGCAGCCTTGTCTTGTCCCTGATTTTAGTGGTATTGCTTTGTGCTTCTCTCCATTGGCTTTAATTTTGGCAGTTGGCTTTCTGTATATTGCCTTTATTATGTTTAGGTATGCCCTGTGAATCCCTAAATTCTCCAAGAATTAATTTAAACACTAAGGAATATTGGATTTTGTAAAAAGCTTTTTCACCATCTAATAAGATGCTCTTGTTGATTTTTTCAGTTTATTTATAAGGGAGATTATTTTAATAGATTTATCATATGTTGAACCATCTCTGGACTGTATCCTTGGGATGAAGCATACCTGATCAAGGTGGATAACATTTGTATGTGTTCCTGAGTTCAGTTTTTGGGTACTTCATTAAGTATTCTTGTATCAATGTTCATAAAAGAAATTGGTCTGAAATTCTTTATCTTTGTATAGTTTAGGTATCAAGGTAACTGTGGATTCATAGAATGAGTTTGGCAATGTTTCTTCTTTTTCTATTTTCTCGAATACTTCATGGAGTATTTGTATTTTCTTCGAAAATCTCATATGATTCTGCACCGAAACCATCTGGTCCTGGCCATCGTTTGGTTGGCAGACTTTTAATGACTATTTCTATTTCATTAGGACTTACAGTTCACTTAAATTGTATAACTGATCTTGATTTACTGTTGCTAAGTTTTATCTATCAAGAAAATAATCCATTTCATTTAGATTTTCCAAGTTTGTTTTGTACAGGCTTTTAAAGTATGACCTAATGCATCTTTGGATTTCTTCAATATTTGTTGCTGTGCCCCCTCATTTTAATTCTATTTTTGTTAATTTGGATACTGCTTCTTTGCATTTTTGTTAGTTTGGATAATGGTTTTTCTATCTTGTTGCTTTTCTCAGAGAACCAGCTCTTGATTTAAAAAAAAAATTAAGAATTTTATTGTCCTCTTGGGACTATTTGCTCTTTTTTCCCCCCACAACTTTCAAGTGTGGTTTTAAATTGCTTATATGAGGGCTCTCCAATTTCTTTTTTAAGGCACTTAGTGCTATGAACTTTCCTCTTATCATTGCTTTCATTTTTCCCCCAATAATTTGAGTATATTGTGCATTCATTTCTATTGAATTTTAGAAATTCTTTGATTTTTTTTTCCCTCCTTGACCCAGTGGTAAGTCAGCAGAGAGTTGTTCAGTTTTCATGAGTTTATAGACATTCTGTTGTTTCTTTTGATGGTGAAGTTATTTCAACTTTAACCAGTGCTGGTCTGATAGAATACAAGAGGTCATTTCAGTTTTCTTTTTTTTTTTAAGGCTATAATAGTTATTTAATGAAAATTATCTTAACTTCTTCCTTCTCAATCATTCTGGTGCTTCTCTAGAGAAAAATGATTTCTTTATACTGGTATCCTTTCTTGTCGTCCATGTTTCCTTAATGTGTGCTACTTCTTTTTTTTTAATTTTTATTTTTTTAAATTAATTTATTCATATTACATCTCAGTTGTTAGCCCATCCCATGTATCCTCCCATTTTTCTTATATCTATTGAGGCTCACTTTGTGACTGAGTAAGTGGTCAGTTTTGGTGAAAGTTCCATGTGCTAAGAAAAAGGTACCTTCTTTTGTGTTTGGATGGAATGTTCTGTAGATATCTGTTAGGTCAAATAAATTCATAATGTCATTTAGTTTTGTTGCTTCTCTGCTTAATTTCTCTCTGTGTGAGCTCTGTCCATTGGTGAGAAAGGTATAATGAAGTCTGTTCTTATTAATGTGTGTGGTTTGGTGTATGATTTAAACTTTAGCAACCTCATCCAGATCCAGTGCCCCATCTTTCCCCTGGAGGCTTGTGATGACCACATTGGGAAGATAGGTGAGATGTCTATGAGCCTGGGCCCTGCTGGCATCAGGCCAATGGGCAAACACAGCAGCAGTGAGCTACACTTGGCTAATTGCAGCCTTCATCTATTGGATCACACCCCTACCTCCATTCCTGGAGGCTTTGGGCCACAGGGAACACAGAGTACTGAGATTCCTTTTATTGTTAATGCTTCAATTTGATTGTTTGATATTGATATGATTAAATTATATATATAATCTTGGTTTAAGTTGGAGAGGCCATATGTGTTTAGAAGTTCATCTATTTATTTTAGATTTTCCCAGTTAAATGGAATCTAAATTTAAAAATATGTTCTCATATTTTTTATTTTATTGCATCTGTCCATAACTACTTATTTGAATATTTTCTTATGATTGATTACTCTGTGTAATAGTTTTTGAACAATTATTAATTTTAAATAAAAAACCCTTTTTTCATTGATATTTCCTTCTTATTCCTTATTTAATTAATATCTACCTAAGTATCTACTGATGGGTTATAATTTGTTTTTGTTACTTTTATTGTTCAAAGAACAACATTAAGTTGCTCATCTGGGCTTTCTCTGCATTTTTATTAAATCTCAGAGAATTTCATACAACATTCTTTCACTGTTTTTCGATCGACTTTTTCCAGGTCTAGTCCTTCATCCCTCTTCACTTAAATTTTGTTCTTTTAGTTACTGCTTAAACATCAGTTTGTGGTGTTCAAATATTGGATATATGGTCCCCCACTGTCATGTAAGGAGTTATAATCTTTGGAAAAACTGACCCTTTCTTTCAAGAAGCAAACAATTGCCAATCTCAATGGTGAGTATATCTGCCTCACATATTCATGTCTGTATTTGTTATGGCTATGAAATCTCCAGACAATTTATCCACAAAAATGACAATTAATTTGCACAACAACCCTTTATGAATTTCTTCTTCATCCACATTCACAACAGCATATGTTGTTGTCTGTATATTTTCCGAATACATATATGAATAGAAAAAAGTAAAACAAGAAGGTAAAGACAAGAAAACTATAAGACAAAACAAAATAAAAGGCATATAAACAAAATATAAGGTCTTTTTTCTGTTGAACAACTATTCTGGGATGTTTGACTTACTCTGGAGTGTAGTTGAAATACCCAGTTACACTCCATTGGAGAAAAATGATTTTCTCTCTCCCAGCAAGCATCAATTGCAAATATGTTTTGTTTTATATTGTATTATATAGCATGAGTCAAAATATAAATTATATAAATTGTACTGCTTAAATTTGCTCTAGAGACCTTGAAATTAAGGAACTTGTTACTGTTTTTGAATTTAATGGAAAGTTGCTAGATTTAGTCGAAGATTTCTGGACATTGGAAATGAATCGTAGAAGATCATTTGAAACTATTCTCTGCATTTTCTCACTACTCTCTTTTCCCCATGGTTTATGAAATCCATAGTCTCACATATGCTAGTGGGTTAAAATTATTAAAAAGGCAATTGATACTGTTCATGAAAGTCAGTCTTCAGTTGATACAAAATAGCCTTGATTTCTATTATTATCTCATGGGGAAAGGAATTCAATATTCATTAACCACTGACATATACTCTAATTCTCATTCTCTGTTTAGATTGTGAGCCACAAGATGAGAACACTCACTATGCCACACTCCCTTGCTTTACCACACTGACATTCCAAATCCAATGTGTCAAGTTGACTATTGACTGAAATCTCCAGTTCTCTGCTCACATAATAACATTTTGAACAATAATATGACAGCCTCAGATATTTGAGAGTAATATAAAGCAGGTTGAAAATGTTAACAATGTATCAAATTTAGTTAAAATTAACTTATCAATGTTTTTCCATCAGTTTGACATAAACATCATATAAATGTTGTATGACAAAAATGTTACAAATATTTTCTGTATTTTGTACAGATACTACTATGAATAAGCTGAAAACAAGGAGAAGAACAATATTGAACATTTTCTTTCCAAGCTCTCATGAAGAAAATCACATAGCTTGTGACTGTTTTTGGTGATTTTGGCTCTGGCAGTTTTCCTGGAGTCCTCTGGTCATAATGGCCTTGCCAATTTTTAAAATCTTGCTTGACAATAAAAATATGGCAGACTGTTCCTTCTTTACAGAATATTTTACTTATTTTTTTATGTTAAGGAACTGTAAAAACAGTGAATAACTAAAAACAGTTAAGAGTTATTTTTTTGAAAAAGTTGTGCTCAGAATAGTTTTGTTTTGCTATGTTTTTCTTTTGTTTTCTGAAAGAAAAGAGGTAATTAAGTATTTCTCTAGTTAGTGAATCTGAGTTCATCAACCACTTTAAAAACCTCTTGTGCGAATTTCTTTCTCTGTTCCTTGAATAGTAATCATGGGGAAATGATGACACTGAAACTGGACTAGAGCTTTATTTCCTCACTTTCCATGGCAACAAAAGAAGCAGAGCTTCTTAAACTTCATTTATAGGAATGTATTGGAGTAATATTGCATCTGTAACTTGTTTGAGGGAAAATTGATTCCTTAGGTCAGGGTAATGGCAGCCAGTTAATGAACATGAATGAATACAAGTGGTACTGGATGTTATGAACTCCAACCACAGACATGAAAGTAATGTTTACAAGACCAGGTTAGAACTTGGAGCTCTGTAGAAACATAAAGACAAAAGCTTTGGGAGCAAGTAGGTTGTGAGAAATACGTATGCATAGCTTAAGGATAAAAAGCTTTATCATTAGACTCCAAAAACTGTGTCCGATGAAAATCATTACTTCCAAAGAGAACATAAGTGATATATACAACTAAATCTCAAAGTCATAAGTTAAAAAAAATTCTTTTTTTTTTTTTAGACATACAACAAATCAAGATTAGGGCTGACAGAAACAACTACTCCCTGATAGATCTTCATGATAATGTAATAAGATTACTGGTAAGACTGCCATGTCCAACTTCAATATAAAAGTTTTGCCTCATGCTAATTATATTTTATTTTGTTGTGTTTTGTTGTTTTCTCTTAGAAGCATATTATTTTCTAATAAGAGAGAGTAATAAAGTACATCTGAAAGGGAGTGGGGGTGGTTGGGAAGGACTGGAAGGAATGGATAGAGGAAAACCTATAAACATGATATATTGTAAGAGAAAGGAATTTTCATTAAAATAGGAAAATAGTATCTTACTCTGGAGGCATTAATACTTAGGAAGAGTCTTTAAAAATATTGCTGGCTGGTTATAAAGTATAACCACACAAATATGACAAATACCACAAATTATGTTTCACATCAAGATTTAATACTTGAATAGAGCTTTTAAATCTGCACATATGTGTATGTAAAGAGATTCACATATATTTATCTTATATTATTTTTCAAGAAAGGGTTTCTTGGTTGCCCTGAGCTTACTTTGTAGTCTAGGTTGGCCTCAGATTCACAGAGATCAGGCTGCCTCTGCCTCCCAACATGCTGGAATTGCAGGCATGTGGCACCATGCTCACCTAAGATTTAAATTTCTAGTAGACTTAAGTATAGCATTTTGTTTACTGTTATGACTATAGTTTGTGAATGAGCACTTAAAACATTGCTTAAGCTAATATTTGAGCATGTTGGATGTAATATTTTCTTCTTTTTTAAGAGTCAGAGACACACGCATTTTAGATCACAAGCCCATAAAATTACTACATCAATAGCTATAATATATATATATATATATATGACCTAGTTTAGACCTATGTAGGCCCTGTGCTTGCTGCTTCAGCCTTGATGAGCTCATATAAACATTGCTTAGTTGATTCACAGGGCCTTGTTCTCCAGGTGTCATCCCCTCCCCTCTGAATTTTATACTCATTTCACCTGCACTTTTTCGGGATTCCCTGAGTTCTGAGGGATGGGATTTTGTGGTGACCCACAATTTCGGTTTATTCCCACTACACCTGTTTCCATCTGCTGCCAGAGGATGCCTCTCTGAGGATGACTGAGTACGGACCTGATGTATAAATATAGCAGATATTAGAGGTCATTTTGAGCATTCGTTTTCTTCCACTTATGTTTTATTTTACCCTAGGTCTCTGGGAAATCTAGTCTCCAGTTCTTAGTTACCCAAGGTGGTGTCAGTTATATGTTCCTTCTCATGGAATAGGTCTTGGGCCAAATCAGCCATTTTTTGGCTAAGTGCACAAGTTCTGTGCCTCCTTTACCCTAGCATATTATACAAGCAGGACAGATAGTAGGGCAAAGATTTTTTTTAATCTGGGTTGTCGCTTCTCTTTCGGTAGTTGCAGCATTTTTCCCTTACTCCCTTCTTTCCCACATGGAGAGATGCCCTCCCAACCCTTTTCTTTAATACTTGCCTCAGCGGGGAGAGCTGGCCCTGTGCTCATGTGAAATGGAGAGCTGACCAGGCCACTGGGGAGAAAAGGCCCTGCACCTTGCCAGGGCAGCATATTATTAGATCGTGCCTCTGGTGTTGTAGGTGCACAGGCAAGCTGGCCCCAAGGGTGTGGGAGTGTGAGACCTGAACTTCCCCTTGCCAGATGCAGCATTGTCTGAGCTAGCCAACAGGAGCAGCACTCGAGAAACTGTCCTGGTGATGAGGGTGCAGGAGAGCTGGGGGACTGATCAACCCACCTACACCCCAGGATGAGATCCAAGGCTACGATTTGCCCACACTAACATCTACCACACCTGTAAACTACTGGAGCACATAAAGCAACATGACCTGCAAATCCAGTGCTGCAGGATCTCCATGATACATGGCAACAGCAGGATATCTGAGAAGAGCCCTGATGAGCACCCAGTTTTGAGGGTAGCAGATGCCAGAGGCTTCTAGCCAGAATAAGGAGTCATCACAATGAACATTTTCAAATTATGTGGACAAGGGGATATACTGTCTGACCCACTGTGACACACTACAGCTTCCATGAGGAGGCATTTGGTTTGGTTTGCTTTGGTTGGCCAGTTGGTTGGTTGATATTGTATTGTATTGTATTGTATTAATTTGAAGGGAGCTTGCAAAGTGAGAGGGTAAATAGGAAGGGATGTGGAGATGAGTGGGATTGATGTGAAATTCACAGTGAATCAATAAGAGTTAAAATAAATAAATTGATTAAAACTTTCCCCATGATAGTTGAAAAGTTTTGTTACAGATACTTCTATAAATCATATCTATTAATACAATATTTTCTAGATTTATATGGCTCATGTTTTTTACTTGAAGCAAAATTATTTCACGATGAAATTATGAGAGTTTTATTTGTATAGTGTAACATATAATGACACGTAAGGTTTATTTCAGCCAAGCACTTTACACGCTTCTCATGTTTACTTCAAACAATCATGTGACACAAACACAATTGTTAGCAGTATTTTACAGGGAGGGAGAATTTGTGTCACAGAGCTCTTTGGAAAACTATCCATGTTTACAGATCCAGTGAGTAAGTCCAATCCACATTTAGGTAGAATATGTTCAGACCTTATTGGTAATTGCAAATTACATATCCATCATATTTTAACCCACTGCTATTTAGTTCCATTTTTTAAAGAAAAACAATTATAATACGTATATTTAGAGATCACCTTGAAAATTCACATGAATTTTGCTCATCTGGCTTAGCAATTAGTGAAATCCTTTAATAAGGAAATTTTATTTCAGCTGATCTTTCATGATTTTCTGTTTCACTACTTGCAAAATGCATACATTTTAAATGTATTTAAAGATTGCTTTGGAAGTTAAGAAAAATAAATAAAAAGAGATAAATGTGACACACATTTTGATGCAAAAATCACTTTTGAAAGACATTAAATGAATTTTAAAAAGTTGACATATAACAAATTGAACTTCAACATTTATCTGAGAAATGCCATTTGCAACATCATAGACAGAGCTGGATATGCTTTCACCATCTGAAGTAGTCAAGCCACAGAAAGGAAAGTACAGGGTCAGCTCATCTTATGTGAATTCTAAAACAATTAAACTCAAAGAAACAGAATAGAATGGTGCTTAGCAGATTTGGTTGGAAGAAGATGGGGGTATGATGGCCAAATAGTCAAAGCTCAATTGAAAACAAGAACATTATTTCTTTTTCTTAGGATAATCACAGAGAGGAAAAGACAATCACAGACATGGGTAAATAAAATACTAGAAAGTTCAATTTCCATTTCAAATTTACTGAGAAAACCCCAAATATTCTCACCACAAAATGGTATACATTTGATATAATGGGAATGTTGTTTTTGCTTGAATAAATATCATAATATTAAAATTATAATATCTCAATTTATTATTAATTAAAGTTTACTTAGTATTATCATATGCATGTACAATATGAGTGTGTGTTTGATCACATGCATGCCCTAGTGCATTTGAGCTCAGAGTACATTTTTATGGAAGTGGTTCTCTTCTTTCAGCCTTATATGGCTTCCACAGGTTGAACTCATGTCATATTTGTGTGACGAGTGCTTTTACCCAGTGAACTTATTAATGTCAATACATGATAATTTTAAAATGTAAAACATATAGACCCATATTGAATCATACATTTTTGTTTGTAAGACTAGCCTTTAATGACTGAATCATCTCTACAGGCCAGCCTACAACACTCAGGATTCTCAGGTGTTCTCCCATATAAATCCTAACAAGGCTCGATCCAGTTCAGTTTTTGAGATCAAAGGATATTAGACATGTTCAGGGTGATATGGCTATAATTAAAATGTAATATGTATATTTTTGAGTTAAACATGGAGTAAGTATAGAAGAGAGAAAAATAGAAAGGGAATTTTGGTAAGAAAAACATTGCTAAGGAAGAGTGGACAGTAGAACACAGTCAATGTGAACAGGGAAATGGTTCAGAAGCATGAGAGGTTTAAGAGTGGGAAGAGGTGGGATGGTAAAAGAGAGGAGGGCCTGTTGGAGAAATACCTGTTATTATGCATGTTTGAAAAAGCTATATGGAAATCCACTATTTTATAATATTCCTTAAATGTGTATTTCTAAAACTGACTTTCATTGGAGTTACCTTGAACAGGAAGGTAATGATGCTTTTCCAAGATGCAACAAGTTACAGCAAGTTACACACACACACACACACACACACACACACACACACACACACAAACACACACACACACACACACACACACACACACAGAGAGAGAGGGAGAGAGAGAGAGAGAGAGAGAGAGAGAGAGAGAGAGAGAGAGAGAGAGAGAGAGAGAGAGAGAGAGAGAGAAGGAGACATGAAAACAACACCAACACAAGGAAATCTCAGTTCAAAATGTATGGTATTTCATCATCCAACTTATTGAGCAGTGGCTCATAGACTAACGTTGCATACTGCTTCTATTTCACTTGATTATCTGCCAGAACTTGATGGTAAAACCCTATTACCTAAACCACTACATATTTTGATTTAATAAAAAACATCTGATACTGAGCTGGAAGGTTTTTTTTTTTGGTGGACATCTTTCAAGACATTGAAAGGTATTAGACAGGCCCTGTGACCCCCAGAAGCTACAATACTGATATACTTGGCAATGTGTCTTATTCAGTATTATTTTTCTGTTATATAACACTATGACAAAACAACTTATAAAAAGAAGAATTAATTGGATGCCTTTTCACCTTTTTCCAGCTTCAGAAGGATAGGCCATGGGGCATGGGACATGGCAGCAGCAAGACATAGCACATCCTGACCTATAGGCAGCTGGCAAGTGGAGAGCAGGGGATGAGGGGCACACACACACACACACACACACACACACACACACACACACACACACACACACACAAACACACACACACGAGAGAGAGAGGGGGGGTAATGATATGGACTTTTAAAATCTGAAATCCCACCCATAATGACACATGCCTCCAACAAGCTCACCCTTCCCACAGTTCCACCAACCAGGAAGCAAGCACTCAAACATATAGGTCTATGTGCACCATACCTATTCAAATAATGACACAAGGTATGCCTACTCATGCAATATTGACATAAATATTATATGAATAACCAATCTCTTTTTATGTGATTTAAGTACCGCTCTAAATACAGCAACTAATGTCTGGTACCACAAACTTTGCCAAGAAACATGGTTCCTGTGGTCTTAGGCAAGAGAAAAGAAGCAGCTACTGTTGTTTTGTTAATTGAACAGTATCAAACTATCTCTAGTGAAACTATTACATAGTAACAGAGAAGTTTCTTTCTTCACAGTGTGATTTGTGCAGCATACAACTGTTAAAAGTGTAGCAAATAAGTAACTGTAGCATGTTGAGTCTTATTTTAGACATCAGTATTCCAACTCTTCTCACTAAGGATCAGGAAATATCAGGGATAAAGGACTAGAATGCTTTTAAGAGCAGAGTTCATTGAGGCCTGCTGGTAAAAATTATCTTATGCAATAGATAGGTCACCAGCTCCACTGAACCCACAAAAGCTATGCCTGCCTGTCCAATACATATTGAATATAAATCCAGTAAACCTTCCATTGTGGGTATTAAAGACACAGATGGTGCCATTCTTAGCTGAGTACACAATGACACTTGATATCTCCTATCAGAGGGAGAATCAGTTGTCCTTAAGGATGTGGCATCTTGTAAGCTACTCCTGCTCCAGAGATTGGCACTGTACCTATTTGATAATGGGTAGTTCTTGTACAAAGAATATTTTTATAAACTAATACAAATAAAGAAAAAAGAAAAAAGTATGCCATTGGAAAAGGTACACAGTAGAAAGCAGTCCAGAAAGAAGTGAAGGGGTTAGTGAAAGTGCATAGGAACAAAATACAGGGTATGCACATATGGAACTCTCAAAAACAGTTTGAGACATTATTTTACATTTTAAAAATAGTTCAAAGCTTTCTGTTAGAATATAATTTCTTAATAGATTAGAATATTTTCAATTTGCTATTTTAGCATAGTTCTTAATTTTATTTATCTTACATGAGAGTGTTGATTATTCTCTCTTGAAATAATTGCTAACTTAGGTAATATGTAAAACTGTTGTTAATTTTTGGTTCATGCTTCATTTATCTTATAAAATAAGTTTATTATTTAATAAATAAAGAATACTCATTATGTTTTATTTTTTCTATGGGAAAAAAAAAAGAAAATTCTTGTTAACATTGAGCCTGACAAGCCAGGTATAGAGCTGAGAATTTTAGGAAGCTACACTTTTGCTTGTTAGCATTCTCATAGGAAAAATAAGATCAATCCTGTCACAGCAGGAGATACTTTACTGTCAATGGAATGTAGTAATAAAGCTCTAAAGATGAAAAAAATATACCAGCATGGTTCAGCTTGGTCTTAGTAATGAGCAGGTTGCTATTAAGAAAGTTAAACTGCTTTCCCAAGAACTCAATGTGCTGATCAGGAGGCTTAAGTGCCACATTGCAGCTACCTCTCCATGTTTATCCCTTGAGTTTGTTTAATAAACTGGGTATATAAAACATGGAGAATCAGATGAAAACTTACATATATGTTATTTGTATTGTGCAGTTGACTAGTGATAAGAAACAAAACAGGCAGAATATTCTCCACAGTTGAGTGGAGAGTGGGGTATGACTTTCACACAAACTCTAGTGCCTCATATTTGACCATGTCCCCTGGAGGGGGAGACCTGGTGGCACTCAGAGGAATGATAGCTGGCTACCAAGAAAAGACTTCATACCCTATGAGCATATACAGGGGGAGGAAATCCCCCTCAGGAACAGTCATATGGGAGAGGAATAAGGGGAAAACGGGATGGAGAGAAGAATGGGAGGATACAAGGGATGGGATAACCATTAAAATGTAACAAGAATAAATTAATAAAAAATAAAAAAAGAAAAGAAAGAAAAGAAACAAAACAGGAGCTTTTAATTTTTCAATTATTTATTGATTCTTTGTGAATTTCACATCATGCACCCCAATCCCATTAATTCCCTGCCCTCCAACTATGTAACTTCCCTCACTCCAAAGGAAAAAAAAATCTCTCACAGAAGCTGTGTTATGTCTTGGTGTGGCACACAGTATACCCTTTCCTCTCCTTGAACAGCCTACTTGCAAAATATTAATTGCAATGAGTCATTGATCTAGTTCAAGGCTTTTTAATTTTGCAACATCATTAATGCATAATGTAACAACATTATACCCTCAGTATATGATTGGTATTTTTCTCCTCTCTCTAATTTTCCTTTATTTAATTAGATTGTTTTTATTTTCCTCATATTTCTAAAATTCTTGAATATAAATATTTATTTGTATATGTATATATATTGTAATAAGGACATGCATATTTGCACCAATTTTAGATATTTCTTTCTTGTATAAACATATTTAAATTATTTTAAAGGTGAATCTTATTTTATTTATAATATATAGAGAGACATACACAAATAAGAAGGGGTTTATGTAAGTTAACAATGAGAGTTAAAATTCAGTAATGTGCTTTTACTTAACTTCATTGTTATATAAAAAGGTGTTTGATGAAATCTGTGCAGTATTGTTATATAGTAGCTCATCTATGCAATGTAAATGTTGACTCTCGAGTTGGTGAATTTATTTGTCTTTTTATGCTAGACATCACTCATTCAACAATTAAGCCACAGTAATAGTTATTAGCATGACTACTTAGAGCAATAAAATGAAATATATAATTTACTTGCTATGTCTGCTGCTTATAGCATACTATTTTTGGTGTTCCTGATAAGTATTTGTAGTATCTAAAATACAACATTGTGCATATTTAAATAAGTACCTTAGCAATTTATTACTATTATCAAGAATTATATAGTCACATAATTGTGGGTTTGTTTAATAACTATCTACATGAATACTTGACCAATGTGTTACATCTCAGTTTAACAACTGTTTTGATGTGACAAGGTCATAAATCTCTTCATCTTCACTAATGTTATATGGATCATCGTTATATTTGTGATTCATTCTGGGCAATGCTGTTGTATGATGTGACACTGTTCTTTTTAATCTATGTATTATCTATTTATCATCTCTTCCCATTACCTGTATTTAGCAAAACTTGGAACAGTGTGAACAATAATAAACTGTACCATAGTATGAGTCAGACGATCTCAGAATAGTCTTTCCATTTCAGGGTCTGTTTTCAGATACCTTATCAAGGCTATATGCATTAAATGTTTACTTATGTGTGTAGGTGTACATGTGTGTGTGTGAGGGGCATATGTGTTCATCCATGAGTGCATACATGAGTGTGGGTGCTAAAGGATTTCAGAGTTGGTATGAAATTACCTGGAGCTGGAGTCAGATAAAGTTATGGGCACCTCGATGTGGGTGCAGGGAGCAGAATACATATCATCAGGAAATCATTGAGCACTTTAAAGTAGCAATGGCTCCAGCTAAGAGAGCTTTTTTCCTAACAAAGGCAGACTTTGTAAAACAGTAAAATAGCCAAGAAAATACCATTATGACTCAATAGTTATATTTTAATGTTTATTTCTAGGTTACATTTAAAATTACTTAGTATATAAATGTATATAATGGTGAATTATTTATTCTATCTTGGGATTAAAAGGCACATGTATTCACAAAGGAAAAGTTAAGCTTGACATCTTAGAGAGAGGACACATTAGATTTTAATTTCTTCATATTAGCTGTCATGTAGTAGCACTGGCAACTCGGCTCTGGTCAGCTTTCACAGCATGGCAGACTTACAGGCAGCTGACATTTAACTTTTAATAGCTGTGTGTTAAATGATATTCACTGTAAATATTTACAAATTAATATTTAAATATAAATTACTATATCTGACAATTCCTAATCACTAAGAATTTTTAGAGGCAATCGTTTTTCTAAAATGTAGTAGAAAAGTTCATGGTAGCTGTTTTCATAGACATAGTAAGTTGGAAAATTTAAAAAAACCTAAGCCCATTTGAATTTGACTGATACTTGTTTCCTTGAGGTTTTTTCCATCCACCATGGCTGGATAAGCACCACCAGCCGAGTCTCAGAGCTGTCCCCACAGACTCCTGCATCCTAGTCACTGTGATTGTTCTCCCACTTCTCTAATCCCTGGAGCCATAACCCCTTATCATATAGGCTCTACAAGAATTTTCGGTGATACCTATTTCTTCTACCATCTTAGCCCAGCCCTTTCTTGATTCCATTGATCCAAAGTCACCTAACACCAGCTGTGCTAAAAGTTAGCTACATATTTATTCACACCAAGCCATTCCTGTACAAAACACAACTGCTGGGACAGACAGGATATGTTTCCCCTCTCTCTAATTGTGGGTACCCCACAGATACAGAAGGGAAAATAAACCAGAATGTTATTACAAAAAAAAAAAAAACAAGACAAAACTGAGCCCATTTGGTTTGTTAAATGAATACGAAAATATATAATGATGAGAAATAAGAAAGAAGCATGAAAAGGAAAGTGAAGAACTAGATAATATATACTTTGTAATAATTGATTTGGAACAATTTTTAATACTTAGGCAAAGCAGTGAGGAGCCGTGGGTGCAGGAGAGAGGTGAAATGCCATATGTCCTAGTTAGAAGAGCGTCTAAGTGAAGTCTTGGCATTTCAGCATGTGCTGCACAGACTTTCTACACCAGCCCACTGGGAACTGAAGAGGTGAAATTTGAAACTTAGACAAAGGTTTTCATGGTGACAGAAATATAGCAAATGCAAGGCAGTAAAGATTAGACTGTGGGTGTTTCCACCCCTCGATCTGTTCCAAGAATTTCAAATAAGAGAGGGCGCCAAATGATGATCGAAAGCTAGACTCCAGAAATAATACTCTGTGGAAAGTTACATGGTCTATTCCTAAGAGGAAAATGTGACAGCCACCATATCAGGGCATGGAATTATCTCCTTCGTTTAAGGGTTTGAAGCATTGTATTCTTGTTCCCTGAAGGTTTCTGACACTGAAGTCAAAAGTCTTTTGCTTTACAGTGAGAAGAAACCTTAGGCAGAATACATTAATAAATTATTGAAAGACATACAGAGCAGCAGCAGAAAAAAATATATGGCTATCATAAAATTTACAGTTATTATTTAAAGTTTAATGATTAAATCTGTCAGATTATGTAAGTAACATATATTGAGAGACTATTGGTCATTTGAATAACCAACATGGACTAAATATATTTTTCTAAATAGTTTTTATTTCAATTTGTATCAAAATTTCACTGATCTATAATTTTTAAATACACAAATATTTCAAACACATTGAAATACTCACTGTGGATGAACAGTGGAAATCTCTGGCTCTGCCAACCCTCTTAAACCTTCCAATATAACTTTTATAAATGGAAAGAGCTTTGAAGAAGTCAGAATTTTCATGTTACCATTTGTATACACCAACATTGCTAACATGCAGCTTATTGAAAAAAATATTGCCACAGCAGCACACACTTACAGAAGTAAATGAAGATCCTCTGGCAATTTTTTAACCTCGTGGTTTAGGAATGAGGAAACAGAAGCCCATGTTGTACAAGGGAGGCAAAGCGCTAAACTTAATCTATAATGCTTCTCAGGATCTGCAATAGTTTGATTTTAATAGTGAAAGCAAAACACACTGAAACATTTTGTAAGGACTAGGGACACAGGATACATCCTTCAGAAAATTAATCCAGAGGCAGTATCAACTAATCAAAGTTTTTTCTTATTGAAAGCAAAACAATAAAAAAAATCAGAAATGGTATAGGCAAAAACAAATAAAACAGGAACATTTTTTATTTCATAAAATTGTCTTATGCTTACATATTATTTTGGCTCTTGTATATTGTCTCAATTTAGGGTACAATCATATTAGTTCTGCAATGTCTTTATTGAAATTATGTATGTCCACATTCTTTTGTTAGGTCTTATTGGTAAAGCAATAGATGAGAAACCATCTCTACTTTCAATATGTATAGAGAAAGATGAAATGCATTTATTTTAGCATAAGGCCTGAATCTTACTAAGTAAATCTGGCTCATTCTTGAGCATTTCAAACTTTCTCTCAGATCCACTTGTGACATTCTCTGAGACTAAAATTATTTCCACAGATGGCCACATCTAGATCTTTAAACCGTGTGTTATTAGCTTCAGGGACAGCCCTTGACTCCCCTTACTCTATGTTAAAGACTCACTTCTACTTTTTAGGAATACCCAATAATTAATCATCACATTGTGAATTTGTCATTTCTGCTAATTTAATAAGGGAGCACTGCTGCCCAAATGTAATGTATTATAATGTTAACCATTTCAAAATTTCAAGCATCTATCATTCACTAGCTTTCCTGGGTAAACGTAAAGTAGTATAAAATAAGACTTTGACAAATAATAGTAAGTGAGGTCTTACAGATGAACCTCATTATGAAGTTTCATTTCTCATGGAAGAAAACCAAAGGTTCCGTAGTAGCAATGTTAAGATAGATAGATAGATGACAAATAGCTCACTCACTAGTTAGCTAGAAGATGGATAGATATATAATGGATTATAGATAGATAGTTGACAGATAGATAGAAAGATAGATAAATGCAAATAAAATGAGACATCTAGAAATTTGGGAGAAATAAAACTTAATTTGGGAACATATGAACTCATTCTAATTTACATTTCACATTTTTGGACAGTCTCCTGATATGCCAGAAATTTCACTAAGGACTACAGTGTGTGTGTGTGTGTGTGTGTGTGTGTGGGTGTGTGTGTGTATGATTCCAGGGAAATATTATTGTTTATATTCAGTAAAAAAAGCACAAATGTACACATACTGTATAACCAATAGACAGAACTAGTGATAAACTGGGAATATCAAAGATAAACACCAAAGTTGAGCCTTTAAAACTCAATGGTAATTAATAGACAACTAAAGTAATATTAAAGAATAAAAGAAAAATATACTATATAAGTTTTTACTGTTCTTGGAAATTTCCTAAATTTAACAATTCTAAATAACAAATTTACATCTCAAAATTCTGTTAAATTAAATAAAAATTTATTTATAAATTTTATAAATAAATAAAAATTTCATCTCTGAATAGCCTTTGTAAATCCCAAATTACATAGGAAATATTTGGGAACTTTTGGTTAGAATCTTTCAAAGCTGAAATCTACTGAGCTTGGATCATCACTGTGAGACTGAGGGATGAGTCCCCCAGGCTGTTACATAAGCAGTTTCTAATAGTTAAAGAACTAGATTCCTTAATACTTATTATTTGTTCTTATAAAGGAGTATTTTGATTTAATTGTCAACAGTTAATAAAACAGGTCTCTAACATTAGTAGTGAAAGCCATTTTACATTGATCCCAACCAAGTAACCCAGGATATTACCCAATCTTAAAAATGAACAGTACAGAAGCTGTTCTTACTTTTCTTGGTTTGTTTTGCTTTGATCCTTAATAAAGGCTTGGAAATAATGCCCACTGTGTTCCATGGGGAAGGCATATGAAGTAATATTATGAAAAAAATCACTTTTAAGATTTCTAGAAATCTTCAAGTCAATGATCTTGTGCTATGACATTATTTTATCCTTTTTACAGACATATTTGATAGCAAAAATAACCTGGAGTCTTAGAACAGCTCATTTGTCAGCAAAATGCATAATGAACTAAAAGTAAGAAAAATGAACAGGAGGATTTTAAAGAATCCCATACCATATACCAAAAGAAAGTAAATTATATTATTCTATTATTAAAGGAACCTTTATTTTGGGGTTGGATTCAATATAAAATATGTAGACTGATTGCCTGCCCTCCTTATCTAATACTCTTGATATAAAAAGATACTAAACTGATTTATAGTTTTATATAAAAGCTTATGTTTTATTTACATTACCTAAGAAATTGTTCCTATACAGTTTTAATTCTCACATTTTGAAAATAAATTTTTTTAAGCATGAACTCAGTACTAACTCCATAGAATAAATTCATTCAGAAACATAAGCTGTATAGACTATCAGTCACTCTCTCTCTCTCTCTCTTTCTCTCCATGTTCCTTATTGTTTCAATGGTAAAAGTAAGAGCAAAGTGAATATAATATTTTATATGTTCTTTGGTTTTCAGAAAACCTTGAGAGGCTTCACCCAGTAACTAGTGGAAATTGATGCAGCAATCTATAGGCAAATATTAAATGAAGATTTGGGAGCCCTGTGGAAAAGGGATACAAAGGATTGGCAGACCTAGAGGCATCAAAGAAGCTCCAAGAAAACCTACAGAAGCATCTAGCTTGGGTCCATAGGGCTTCACAGGGACTGAAATACCAACCAGAGAGCATGCATAGGGTGGACCTAGTCTCTGTGCACATAAGTAACACTTGTGCAGCAGGGTCTTCATGTAGAACTCCTAAAGCTGGAGCAGGGTCTGTATCTGATTACATTGCCTGTCACTGGATCTCTTTCCCTTGACTGGGCTGCCTTTTCTTATCTCAATAGAAGATGCTCATAATCTTACTGTAACTTGATATTCTAATGCTAGTTGATATCCATTGGAGGACTCCCCTTCTCTGAGAAGAAAGGAAGGAGGGACGGATGGGGGTGTCATGGTAGAGTAGAGGGGAGGACCAGGAGGAGAAGAGGAAGAAGAACGTGTTATTGGGCTGTAAAGTAAACACATAGCAATAGCAATGACAACAACAAAGTACTCTGAAAGCAATGGAGACACACAGACAGACTGAAAGGCTTTGGAGGAATAATCAGTTCTATTTGCTAAGTCTTTATCAAACCTTTTCCCACTAGGATCAGCAATCCATATAGAAGAAGGCCATAAGAAATATTTTAAACTATAGGGGATGGAAGACTCCAAGGTTATTACACATATGAACTTACAGAGACTGAGGTATCACATAGCAAATTAGTACAAGGGCACATAGAAAAGGTCCCAGCACTGAGAATGAGAAGTGGACTCTGCCTCACCCCAAAACCAAGAAACTGTCAGCAATGGATACCTGCTGGGAATAAGAATATCAGTTTTCTCCAATGGAGTGTCACTGAGTGTGTCAACCACACTGCTGGACAAAAACCATGATGACCAGTAGTTGAACAACAGGAAACCAATTCCATGCATGTGGATCTGGGAGGAGTAGTATGAGGAGAAAAATCTGATCAAAAGATATTACATGAAAGTGAATAAACAGGGGGAGGTAATCCCCCTCAGGAACAGTCATAGGGGAGGGGAATAAGGGGAAAATGGGAGGGAGGGAAGAATGGGAGGACACAAGGGATGGGATAACCACTGAGATGTAACAAGAATAAATTAATAAAGGAGAAAAAAATGAAAGAAAAAAAAGAAAAAAAAACTGAGAAAAAAAAAAAGAAAAGTGAATAAAATAAAATACCTTGAAAAGGAGCTGAAATGAAATCTAGAAACAAAATTAAATTAGATTAGATTAAGCCCTTTTTGTTTATTTGGTTTGGTTGATTGGTTTTTTGAGACAGGAATTCTCTGTGTAGCCTTGGCTGTCCTGGATTCACTTTGTAGACCTGCCTGGCCTCAAACTCACAGCGATCCTCCTGCCTCTCCTTCATGAGTACCGGGATTAAAGGTGTGTGCCACCATGCCTGGCAAATAAGCCCTTTTTGTTGAACACTATATGACAAAGCTTTTACTGCTCAAGTTTCTTATGATGAACTGGAGTATAACTATTTTTCTCGTGGTGCTATTTGGACATATTCAAATGAAGCAGGTGAGATCAGCTTTTGCATGACATCAAGAAATCACTGAGGTGCTGGCTAAAGGAAGTTTGTTAATTGTCCTAAGTACCTAGGGTCATTGCTGTCTGTCATCAAAAGCTCATACTTACCTCTAATTATGGTAACAGGGAGGTGTCAAAATGCCTTTGCTTTCTAAATGTAGCATGATACACAAAATTAAAATATTAAAAAAAAACAAAATTAAAATATTTTAAAAAGCAATCTCAGAACAATATATCCTTCTGTTATAATTTTATGCTAGTTTTGAATTATTCCTTCTTCTCTAACATTGTTTAGATCTTTGTCAAACTTCAACGTTTTTGACCAGTGTGCCGTTTATCAAGAGCATTTCAAGAGGCTATGTGAAGAAATTATTCCAATACTCGCAAAGAATTTTGTAGAAGAATTTGAAAAAAGCAACAGAGCTGCTCTGAGAAGGTATCATATCCAAAGAACTTCTAGACATACGTGATCCAGCGGGAATAACACACTTTTAATCCCTCTGGCTAGAGTACAGGCATGCCCTTAATATACACCTTTATTCCTAAACTATGAAGGCAAAGTTAATTTATAGAAGAAAGTATCCATGGGTGAAAGTGATATGTAATTGAAGAGAAAACAAAATGATGAATCAGAAAATGATTTGAGAAAATGAGCAAGATATATGACATGCCCAACTTATGAGACAGGAAAGAGAAGCTACTTAAGAGCAGTACAGTAGAACTGAGAGAGAGAAAAGTATAATATATATATGGAGAGAGAAAGTAGAGAAGACCCTGTAGTAAAGTTGAATAGAGAGTTCAGTTGAGAAGACAGTACAGTTTTGTTGAGTTGAGAGTAGGCCAGTCAGCTTGCAGTCAAATGGGAGTTCAGTTGAGTGAGTATAGTCCAGTGGAATTGAGTTGTTTTGTGAGTCTATGCAAAGGCAGTTGAAGCCAGAGAATAATAAGAAGCCAGAAGATTAGAACAAATTGCAAGAGTTAGTGTGCAGCTAAGCAGAGCAATTCAGTGAGGAACTGAGAGAGGTCAGATTGAATCAGTCAGCCTGGAGAGGAATTTGAGGCAGAAGAGTTGAACAAGACAGAGATCAGGAAGACTAGAGAGTGGTAAGCTTATTTAGCAGTAAGCATCCTAGACAACAGGAGCGATCTGGCAAATAAAAGCAACTTTTACATAATTTAGATAGGACACAGACATCAAAACATCTAGAATATCATAAATAATACACAGATATATTCACATAGACACTAAAAAAATAGCAGAGGATAATTCAGCATGTGCTAGTAGCAACAGGGACAATCAAGGCATTCATATAAAAGCTTGAGTTAAGATCACACACAGTTGATTATTCCTATACTTTTTATAATTATTTAACTAAATCATGCATATATTTTATTAGACTTATAAAATTCTCAGTTTTAGGAATAATATTTCTGACTTCAAATTACATTCTTTGAATTTGAAAAACTTAATCTAAATTATTCAAAGGGTTAAATAGCCTAAATTTATTTTCTTAAGTACCACTTTTTTTTAATTATGTAGACTTAGTGTTATGTTTACTGAATTAAATGCATTGTGTCTTCAAATACAAATATTTAGATCTTATCCCTTTAAAACATATTCCTGCAGTTCTTTAAATGTTACACATATAAGACAAGTGAAAGTTTATCCAAAATACTCTTTCCCCTACAATACGTTATCCTCTTTTATATATTATAAAAATAAACCACATTTGGTAACTGGCAAAAATTGAAAGTTAGATCAGTTATCTATTGAATAGAAATTATAGTGGCTAGAAAAATCAGAGGAGAATGGTTGAAAAGTACTTTCTGAAGACTGAGAAGCCAAGCTCTGCTGCCTTCTGAGATCTGTTTTCAGATCTAACCTCAATAAAGAAGTGATTTTCTCTGTCAGAGATAACACGATTTAGTCCTTCACTTGGCCATATAGTGATATAAAAATATTACTGCATCTCATACAGATATAGAAAGAACAATGGAGTTGGAAAGATAAGGCATGCTAAGGTTAAATGGAAAACACATCTAATCAGTACTTAACAAAGTACACGGAAAGAAAACATCCTTCTCCCCAAATTTGAATTTACACAGCAAAATTTAAAACTATTTTGCCACCATTTCATTGCCAACGTCAGATTAGAGGGCAGTCATTCCTCATTTTCCAACCTCATATACAGATGTGCATATTGGTTAATTTTTTATTTTCATGAATTTAAATTTGTTTACCAGCTATTGTTTCTGGGAAACAGAAATGCTAATCACTCCAGGTGAACAATGCGAAGTTAATCATTTAAAACTATTAAAGCCCATGTACGTGAAGATTTTTTAATCACTCTTATTCTCTCAGATGTACCATTGTTTTAGAATATTTAATTAACATGATTTGAGCTTGTCTGGTTCCATTTGATGTATGTGTCTGACTGACCTGCAGCTTTAGTTCCAATCTGTCTCTTACTGAGATGCTTAATTCTGTGTAGCCTCACAGGCAGGTCTTCCTCAACATTTTCATCTAATGACTTTACTTTCTTGCCTTCATTTCAATAAACAGTGAACTTCATATATGTGGAATATTTTCTCCTTTGCATGCCTGCATCTTGACAAGAAAGAATAACAGTTACTTTAACCCATTTTTTAATGACTTATGTATCATATATTAGTTTCAGATCAGTATTCTAAATGACAAAATTCTACTGCCTCATACTTTAGATGCCAGAAGCTAGGACTCCTTAGTGGTTGGCTCCTTCACCTTGGGAAATAAGTCATGGAATACAGAGCTTATATTCCTGGTTTCATCCTACTATTAGATTGTGTTCCTCATGATGGATTCTCATGCTAGATACATGATTGCAGGACATACTTACAGTTTCTATAGTTACTTTCATAAAAATATGCTTCATTACAAACGTGTTTAGAAGTGAGGCCACACACAATTTCTCAAGGGAAAACTGTCACTAAAAAAATCATTTAGAGTCACATTTTTTTTCCAGAAAACACTCTGAAGGTACGATCTTAATTTCTCTTTTATATATATACATTTTCTATATCAATCATTTTGTCTATAAAAGTAAAGAAATCTACTTTAATATTAAGAATTGCTAGCCGGGCGTGGTGGCGCACGCCTTTAATTCCAGCACTCGGGAGGCAGAGGCAGGCGGATCGCTGTGAGTTCGAGGCCAGCCTAGTCTACAAAGTGAGTCCAGGACAGCCAAGGCTACACAGAGAAACCCTGTCTCGAAAAACAAAACAAAACAAAAAACAAAAACAAACAAAAAAAAAAAACCAAAACAAAAAAAAAATACCACTTAGGCTGGAGAGTTGGCTCAGTGGTTAAGAAGACTGGCTGCTCTTAGAGAGGTCCCGAGTTCAATTCCCAGCAACTACATGGTGGCTCACAAGCACCTGTAATGAGATCTGGTGCCCTCTTCTGGTGTGCAGGCCTGCATACAGACAGAACACGGTATATGTAATAAATAAATAAATCTTTAAAGGGCTGGAGAGATGGCTCAGCGGTTAAGAGCACTGACTGCTCTTCCAGAGGTCATGAGTTCAATTCCCAGCAACCACATGGTGGCTCACAACCATCTATAATGTGATCTGATGTGCATTGTATACATAATAAATAAATAAATCTTTAAAAAAATTGCTAAAGGTGACAAAAAGAATAAGTCAGATTTGAAGAGAGAGAGAGAGGAGACAGAGACACAGAGAGAGACAGAGAGAGGAGTACAAGGTAAAAGAAGAAAGGGAGAAAATTGTTTAAGATAAAGGGATGGTTAATAAGAGAAGAAAAAGGGGAAAGGGCTGGACATATATAATACAGATTCAGATAGAGGCAGACTCTATCCTAGTGCAAAATAACATTTGAAGTTAAAACACTCAATTGTTCTATTGGTCTAATTTGTTACACTCATTTCAGAGCTAGAAAGATTCTGAAGTGCCTGCTGTGAGTGCAACTATGATGAAGTAATGCCTAAATGAAAGGTCAACTCCTCAACTTAATGACTCAATTGTCACTCACAAGGTTATTTTTAATTCACTGGTATAGAATTTTGGATGTAGATGCAAAATAAGTTTAATTTTAGTTAAAGTGGTATAGAATTCAAATTTAAGATTATTCATCACACATTATATATATCTGTACTCTAATATGAAGTTTGTACCCATATAACTCAATTATGTTACAAGGTTTACCTCCAATACATTGAAAGAACTATTGCAGGCCCTTTAGGATAAATAAGCTATACAAGTTAATTATTAGTTGATCAAATAATGGTCCTGTCAATACTAGTCTATTATTATCACAAGAATATACATCTTAGGTGAAGCTGATAAATATGATTCTACAGAAAGATAAGGAAGAAAAGTTAGACAAGGTCCTAAAAAACCTCAGAGACATACAGAATATGACATTTAAAATGTATTTATTATTTGAAATACTCACTGACAAGGAGACAGTTTAACTCCTTGTAACACCTAACCTAACTCAAAGAGGATGACAAGCATCAAAATCAAAGAACCTCCTTACAGAGATGGCTTCAAATATGGCAAACAACCCACTGTGCAAAATTTCTCCTGTCTACCATGGACAGAATTCTGCCTTTAAAAGGGCAAGCTTGCATGCAGGTAGAGTCAACGGCCAAACTATGCCAAGACAGGGTAAGCGAGTCTTCAGTAGTTTCTGCCTCACAAATATGTAGGTCAGATATATTGACAGACAAAGTCTGAAGATGATGCCCAACATTATAGATATTTTTGGGTGACTGTTCAGGCCGCAAACTTTCTCTGTCACCTTCTCATTTGGAAACATACTAACCTGCACTCTGGGAATACTCAGGAAATCAAGTTTATTCCTTCTCAAGTCTCTGATGGGGTTGAAGACCAGTTAGTTTAGTTTTACAGTTAATCATAGTTGTTTAGGGGTTAAGATGTCTTATGTCTAGAGAGATGTTTTAAGTAGATATAGACAATATGTGATGGAGACCGCATTACATTCCGAATTTTAGATGCACCAAGATAGGAAAGATGTTTTTTTCAAGGCTGTCAAGTACAAATAGCCGAAACACTAATGATATAATTCCTGATTGTGTCATGGTTCTTCTTGCTATAGGTAGTTTATTGTATATATGTGTAATGATATAAATGTATATGTAAAAAATAAAAATGTTTAATAAAATGAAAAAGAAAACACTGATGCAATTATTCATCATTCACCTGATTTCATGGGGAATTTGTGGGTGTAAGTAAAGTGCTTTGTTTCTTGTTTAATTTACTTATTTCATACCTCATCTTTAAAAAAAATCTAAAGCAACTATTTCATTTAGTCATTTCCAGACTAATTTTCATAAAGATTCCTAGAGAAACAATTAGTTAAAATTTTAGGTAATGTTGCAGATTGAGTCTAGACCTTGCGTATTGTAGGCAGGCTCTAAAACATTCTTCCATTGCCTAGTCATTCTTACCTGCTTCTATACATTCCTTATAAAAGTTTAAAGGAATGTTACGCACTTTCTGAAAGCAAGTGTCACATGTAGATATTTACTGTTAAATAAAAGTACAAGTCAATAATAAAAAAAGAGGAAGATGGGTAAGACAAAGTACACTTTGGAGAGATGGAAGGAGCGAAGCTAAGTGGTTCATAAACTCTGGAGAAAGATGAAATTAGAGACTCAATGGCAGTTAGGAACAGGAATATATAAAGAGAAGATGGTGAGGTCCTGCCCTAAGTTGCCTCCAAGGGGGGTTGTCTCCATTCATGATCCTACTATAGCTAGGTTCTGTGCTGATTGTATGTGGGCGGAGTTACTTCCAAATTTCAAGCAATATTCATGATCTGTGCTGGAACCAGAGATCCTGTTGATATCCAAGGGACATGCTACCACAGGTGATGTGCTGATTTGAGTGGCCTTAGCTCCCACCTGAAGTCATGGTAAAAACCAGGCACACAGTGCTGCCAGGGGACCACAAATGTGTATGTAGTCCTCTGGCAGTCAGGGTCTTTCTTGTTGTCTCAGCCCTGTGTTACCAACAAAGTCTGTGCACATGTCCTCTCTGGTATGGACTACTTCCAGAAACTTTGTGATGGTTTGGTCCTGCTCTTCACCTGGGCAGAACAACAGAACTGGTCTTGATAGTAGGAGCAAGTAGTGATGGCCCCGCATCAAGTCCACCATGACATGGCTTGAGCAAGGTAGAGATTTCCTCTTTCCCATCCTTGCCCCTCTCTCCCTGCAACAGGTAGGAGAGACGGCCCTGAGGTCATATCTGTACCTATCCCTGCACTCCACTGGTTACAGGACTTGGGAGAGCAGGTACTCCACTTTTCCTGGGCATCACAGTAAAGCTGGCTGGCCATGGTGCCAAAGAAGTGGGTGATCCAACGCCAAGAACTTAAAAGGAGGAGAGCTTACTGTCTCTTGCAGGCTGAAGCATTGGGTGAGGTAGCTGCACCAGTGTTAGAGAGCTTGCCCAGGTTGTGTGGGTATAGGACAGTTGGCTGGCTGATCAATCAGCTATCATCCAAGCCCTGATACAGTGATTTGAACTGGCCCACACCAACATCTACCTCATCCCTGAACTGCTGGAATATGAAAGCGCTGTTTCTGCAGATTCAAGCATGCAGAATCTCCATGACACAGGGCAACAACATGATATCTTAGAGATGTCCCAGTGAGGACCCAGTATTGATAGCGTAGCAGAAACCAGAGGCCTTGAAACAGACCAATGATTAATAGTAATGAGCATTTGCAAGTCTAGATATGTGGACAAAAGAGTACACTGTGTGAAAAACTGTGACACACTACAGGTTCCAGGATAAGATGGTTGTTTTTTTGTTTGTTTATTTGATTGTTTATTTTAGTCTATATTTTTATGTTCTTTTGGGGGTAGATGGCAGGACAGAAGAGGGCAGATAGGATAGGAGGGGGAGATGAGTGGGGTTGGCATGCATAATGTGAAATTCACAGAGAATCAATAAAAATATTTTGAAAAGAAGCTGTCATGAGAAACACATGATTACCACCCATCTGTACTATAATATGTGAAAAAAAAAGTGGTGGTATAAGTGTGATTGATTGAAAAAAAATGGTCCCCAAAGCTCAGATGCTTGAAAGTTCAGTTACCAGAAAATAACACTATTTGCAAAGATTAGGTTGTATAGCCTTCTTAGAGGAAGTGTGTCACTAGGGATGTGCCTCTGAGGTTTCAAAAGCCCAGGCAAAGCCCAGTGTCTCCCTCTGCCTCTCCACTTGTTCTAAAGATTATCACAACAAATGACAGCTTGAGATGATGTCATAAATCAAGAATGAAATATATACAGAGCACATCCTGAATGGAATTTGGGAAGAGAAAAATGACATTATGTAAAAAATTAAGACATTATGAATAAATTATTATTTCATTTAACATCAAATCTTAAATGTTCCATATTACCAAAAGAACTATATTAATGTAAAATGCTAATATAGAGGTAACTGATGTGTAAATACTTAACAAAGATTTCTAAAATCTTTTTTTTTTAAATTTCTTCACTTTATATTTGACTGTAGCCATCTCCCTATTTGCTCCTGGTTCCATGCTCCTTCCCTCATACCACCTCCCTCCCTTCCATAGTCCTCAGAGAGAGGGAGCCCTCCTCTGCTAACATCTGACCTCAGCTTATCAAGTCTTATTTATATCACCTGTATCCTCTTCCTCTGTGGCCTGGCAAAGCTATCCTGTCAGAGGAAAGTTATCTACAAGTGGGGGCTGGAGTCCATGTGAGAAGTAGTCCCTACTCCCGATATTATGGGAACTGCAAGGAGACCGTGATGCCTTATCTACTACATGTGAGCAGAGGGGTCTAGGTCCACACTATGCACGGTCTTTGGTTGGTGCATAACTCTCTGCAGCATCCGCCTCATCTGCCTGGATTTGTTGGCTCCATTGGTCTCCTTGTGGAGCTCCTGACCCCTCCAGGTCCTTCTATTATTCAACTCTTCCATAGAATTCCTTGTGCTCCACCAGAAGTTTGCCTGCGAGTCTCAGCATCTGCTTAGATCCCCTCCTGAGTGGAGTCTCTCACAGAATCTCTATGGTAGGCTCCCTTCCTGTTCCTCCTTTTCAACTGCTTCAGACATATATTATTTGTCCTTCTGAATGAGAATTAAGTTTCTCCCCAGGGTCCACCTTGAAGTTAACCTATATAGACTGGAGAATACATTGATGTAACTAGCTTATAATATAACAAAGTAAAATATTTATCACTTTCACCTCAGCTCTTCTTTTGTGGTCAGTTAAGTAAAGGGACATTTCTGTTCACATTTGAGATTTCTTTAATGTTTTATTTTCTTAAATAATAAGCCACATGAAACATAGTAAGTTCATTTGGTACCACATTTTTATTTAATTCAAAATATTATGTTTTTATAAAAGATCAGATTGATAAAAAGCTATTATGTAATGACATATTACTATCCATCTAGTTTCCATCAATACTCAGGGGTAATTATTCTTTTGAGATTTAAAGATTAGATAGCCACTTGCATTTTTATTTTATGTCTCTTCCATTCTTAACACTAAAGATTTAGTATTGTTGAAGTGTTAGAAATTAATATATGTCACTAAAGAATGTTGTAAGATGTTCCTGTTGCTCACATGTTATATTATAGAAAGCATTGTATATTTGTATATTTAAAATGGGAGATATTTATATTTTTTTTCAAAATTTTTAACCTGTAAACTTTTATGTTTTTCCTTTGATAATATCACAGCACTTATACAATGGACTATTCGTTAACATGTAGCAGACAAACTTAGATCTCTAGTCCTCAGTAAACCTGGAAATTTAATTCAAATGAAGAAGTCAGGAATATGAAAGCTGAAGCAGTATGCATGAACACTTTGGACTTTCAGTTTTGCATACTTTTTATTTTTCTTCTTTCAGATTGGCTTCCAGGAGCTAGCACCTGGTTTATTTTCTATATTGTAGAATGGTACTTGGTGCAAATAGCTATTGATGGAAAATAATCATATTGTGGTAAATTTACCTCATCTACACAAACACATGATGCATTTGCAAAGCAAAAACTGAAAACTGTACATTATGACTGTATTAATATGTATGTAAAACAGAAAGCACATTTGGAATCTTATGGTCATTGAAATCCAAGTTTCTATCACTATGAGTAGTGGAATGTATAAAAGAAAATTGCTCTTTCAACATATAATGTCCAAAACATACATATTTATTAGAACATTATACAGAGTCCTCAAGTTGACTTAGAGATTTCAGGACAAACTCTGACTCTATCTGCTATAAACAATGAGACAGATATTCAAGACATGACTTAGCTCTAATTTTCTTGTGGTCTTCCCATATACTTTATGAACTATCATTCAAGAACCTCAGCTATGATATAAACAGCACTATCTCAACCTATGACCAATCTCTGTCCACAGAGTAGAACCTTCTAGATAAATGCTATTGTGTTTAAAGATAGCAAGTCAAAAATAAATAATAGAAAGATTTTTACTAATAAAAAGTAAAGTACACATTTCAATAAAATTATTGTTTCCTCATCATTTCAACTTCTACTATAGTTGTATATGAAAAATACAATTGGTAGTTTTGGTGCAAGCCACAGCCAAATGTTTGCATGCCCTGTCTTCAGTCAATGACGTCTACAAACAAAGGCGTGCTATGACACAACACGAACGCTTCTCCAAGGTAATTAGCAAGATTCAAACTATTTTTATTCCTTCCCTTCAGAGTAGCTTCAGAATTGCAATAGATTTCCTATTCTATCACCCCTTCAGCCTGCCAATTAAAGGTAACGGATTTCTAGTCCCTTTATTATATGAAGACTGGTATCTGGTAATTCAATGAATTTGTTTTGATTTTGTTTCTTCCTTTTTTTCCCTTCGATTATGTTTTTAGAGTATATCTGTAATGAAACCTGGGAATAGATAATTACATTACTTATAGTGCATAGACTAGTTGGTTATTCTTCCATATTATTTTTGTGTACTATCTGTATTTCATGTCTCTAAATTATGAGGTTGAAAATTTGTGTTGCTAGGCAGAATGTTGAAGTGAGATTTTGAGTAATCAGCGACCAGGATGGTTTCACTGGCTTAGCCAGCACAGGCTTGAAACAGAAGCCAGTAAACACAGCTTTACTGTATGAAGTGAAGTTCTACCAAATCAAATTCTAATCGTCCTGACTACACTCCTTCTTAGTGTTACAGCAAAGACATAGGATGAAATGACAAGATGCATATACACTGTAGTCTCTCTCTCTCTCTCTCTCTCTCTCTCTCTCTCTCTCTCTCTCTCACACACACACACACACAAACGTATTAGGTTTTTGAAACATCTTTGAGAAAAAAAAAAGACAAAATGTAACATTTTGACCCACTGCCATTTCCATTAATTTAGAGTTTCTATTAATGTTAAGATATAACAATGCTTTGAATAATTTGCATTGACAAATTTCTTTTTCTTTTGAATGTCATTTTTTAACTCACTGTTTCTGGCATGGGGCTTTTGTTTATCTGAGCAACATTTTTAATCCAAGAAAAATGACAGATTGCACATAATATCTCTACCACCCACATCCACTCAGAACAAAACAAGTTTCAGTGCAGTGTGATTGTAACCAGTGTTATATGCATGACACACATAGCCTTGTCAGAATAAACAGTCATAAGTGAATTCGTGACAGTTTCTGGTGGGTGACCAGAGTGATCCCACACAGATGTCAGAGTTTAAAGGTAATATTTTTGGAATAAAGGTAAATAGAAGTGGTGTTTCTATGTGTGTGTGTGTGGGGGGGGGGTATTTTCTCATTTCTGTTCCAGTTCCTGCATACCTACATGCTCATGTGGAGTGTAGATGTTTATATATGTCTTTCTTTCCTCATCTCCAGCTGACTTTTAAGGCTTAGTCATGCTTTCTCAATCTGAGGATCAGTGGTTTAGCTAAACTGACCAGTAAGGGAAGTACAGGGACCTTCAAGTCACCGAGTACAGATCCATTCACTCCAAGAACTGGAATTACTTGTCTACAGCACTGTATATGTCTTTGCTGTGGAAGCTGGGGATTCAAATTTAGTTCCTAATCCTGAATCAATAAAACAGTGCACACTGAGCCACTCTTCCAGCTCAGTAAATGACATTTTTATTATGATCTGGATAAACATAATATCTTAAAAGGCATTAAGGACTACAACTGTATGAAATAAATTTTTTCCTCTGTTAAACAATATGAATACATAAGGAAAAGGGTTCTCACTGATTTATGCATACATATATTAATATTTTATATATAATGGTTAATAATCACTTATGTCAATGCCATATATTTCAGATATTTACTTGAAATGACAGCTTATTCATACTTTTCACAGTTGATTCATTAACTTAAACAAAATAAGTTCAGATTCGTTACTTCTAGAGACAATAGTGTAGAAAAGAAACACTCTCCATTGTCCTAGTATTTCATACACAAACATCAAGCTCTTCCTTTGTGAGATGCAGGATAGTGTTCAGGAGCTACATGTTTAAGATCGGCAGTGAGTTTCTCTTCAACTCCGGTCATGTCGCTTTTCATGTGAGATCACCTCCTATACTGTATTTGAATCTGTAGAATAACCCACAGAAACAGCCATTTATCTATTGTATAATGACGTGGCTTACTTGGGAGGAAGAAAGTCTGATAAATAAACAAACCTTTCAAAGTACTTAACTCAGGAATGTCATTTCTTGAATAGCAAAGAAATGAAACTTCAAATAAAACAACAACAACAACAAATGATCCTATCAGAAAAATGAGAGTCATCATCAAGAGATTAATAGTTACCCAGAAAAATGGATTTTTTCTCCTCAATGAATTTTCAGTATCTGTTCTAAGTAGGAGAGAGGTTTATGTGGGCTCCAGATAAAAAGTTATATATGTTGACATTGAGGCCTGGGCTGTTGGTGTTCTGTTCAGGAAGTTGTCTCCTGTAGGGGAGGGGAATAAGGGGAAAAGAGGAGGAAGGGAAGAATGGGAGGATACAAGGGATGGGATAACCATTGAGATGTAACAAGAATAAATTAATAAAGGAAAAAAAGTTATATATGGACTCTAGGTAAAAATGTTACATATTTTTAAAGAAATGTCTAAATTTCATTCTATTCTTAAAAAGAACATACACCAGATTATAGAAAAATGATGCAATACAATCCTACACTAAGAGTAACTAATATGGGTTTATGGATTCAGCCTAAATGTAAAAAAAAAAAAAAAAAAAAAAAAAAAAACCTCTTTTCTTTTTCATATATCTCTAAGCCCAAAAAGAGTGGTTTAATGTCAATATTTCAATGATGGTCCACATGTTCTAAATGAAAGATTTTCACGTTCAAACTATTCCATGTCATATTATTTTCATGTTAAACACAATGTTAAATACATTTAGATAGGTATTTTTACCATATTGCAATTTACTACGAAATAAAAAAATAACATTGTATTTAGTGAGAAATATATATTCTTTGGAAGCTTGAATTTTTTCTAATTCATATATATGTATATATATATATATGTATATATATATATGTTGTTCTAAGAACAGATTCTAGTGTTATTTATTTTAGTTTATTCCTTACTATTTAACTGCATATAATTAGAATGGATTAGCTGTTGAGTATAATGTTCTCTAATTCTTACATGCTTATATGCATGAACTGATTTTTATTACTTATTTTAATTTAATTCTTGTGACTGAACTGAACATGGTCCATTAGAACAACTGAGTACAAGTATAATAAATAAGGTGTTGATCAGACTCTTCTATACTATGATGAAAATTGAAGTCATCTACTGTGTTACTGTGTTGATCTATTGCTTCTTTTATTATATAAATTTTCACTTCAAGTATTTTGACACGGAAAGGAGCAAAACATTTAAGACTTTGTGTTTTCTTAGGATTTTGTCTTTTAATATTATGTACACTATTTTGAAGTGCAAATCTTCCTTATTTGAAATTATATTTTGTGGAGCTTCTAAGAACAGTAATATTAAAAATATTTCAAGTAAATTATAATTTGCTTCAAATGTTTGGTTTTATGTGAGAGATTGAAAAGCTACATAGCTTGTATTCCAGGTTTGTTTAGCCATCCTGTCATCTTTTCTTTAGGACGTTAAAATTATGTTGAAATATTTATAAACAAGTCTTGTAGTGATTTCTAATTCTTAGATGTAAATAGTCCCTCCCTCTTTTGAGGCACTTGATATGATCCTTTAAAACAAAGACCTATGTATTTGATATCCTGAATAAGGTGAGACTGATCCAGGTAAACTCTGTGGACTGTGAGTGACAGATAAAATTGCCTTTTATGATAAATCTGTGTGGCTTATTAACATAAATTGATAAAACATGAAAACCATTTTCATATTTTTATATTTTTACATATTGTTATTTTAGTGTCCCATTTTCTCCTCTCTTTTTACCTCTATAAAACATATGCTGACATATACATATGCATGTCTGTGTGTGTACATCTGTGTATATGTGTGTCTCACTTTTACCATGTACAATAAGCAAGAAAGAAGGCCTTTCATGTTATGCTAAACATTATCACAGATATACAAGATTGATTAAGAAAATCACATTTTACGTGGATGAGTAGGAGGCTGTTATTTCAGCCTGATAAAGAGTATGGACTACAAATAATCCACAGAATCTTGAATCTAAGAGAAATACTGTCTACATATAATGCTAAAATCTGACTATATATTGTATTAGATGTAATGCATTATTGCTTATGTCGTTAATTCTCCTCTAAGGACATTCTCATGTGATTTCAGAAAGAAAAAACAGCCCACTCTCCACTCTGTCTTCCTCAGTTTACTGGATAATGAGGGCAAGCGAGGACTTACTCTCCCATCAAGATAACAAACATTGAGAGAATGCACACATCTTTGGAAGGAAGTGGGGTGGTATTAGAAAGAGGAAGCTGGCAGATGCCTGGGAGGTGGGTGGGAGCAAACCAACAGAAGCCCACAGCATACTCTGTATTTGGAGTGGGGAAGCAGGACGCTGGTGCCATCAACACAGAAGGGTGCACATATGGTGTTAGAGATGAACTTGATAAATGCAATCCAAAGAGATTTTGTAACACTAAAAAAGTTTTCTTTTGGTGCAATACTGTTTGTTACATGCTATTAATGACATTAACAGAACAATGTGATGCTTTGATGCCATCCATAAAAGGAATTTGGTCTCTGATAGATTTACTCCTTGAGCTTTCTTACATTTTGACCTAATTGTTGGAGAGAAGTAGTTTAAAATGTTTACCTCAGAGTTTCTGGGCACAAGTAGGACACAATGATGTATATTGAAAAAGTCCAGATTTTTGAATGTTCTAATTAAGATGCTGTTATTGTTATTTTCTTCACATTATATTTTTGTAAGAATATTATTCTTGTGTATTTACTCTCTGACAAGACTGTTAAGTACTGCTGATATGTATTTCTTTATTTGTAAATGTCTCACATATTTTAAAGGAGGATACTGGGAAAAAGCAGACAAACTTCAATATAGTAATGCAAATTGTTTTTCCTATTTTAATAACATTTCATTCAAAGTATTTTGCAAAGATTTGATTGTAGTAAGTGAGAAATTAATTTACTAGAGTTTATTAAAAATAATTTAGGATGTGTAACATGGCATGCCATCCTGTATACCAATGTGTCACTGTTAATTTGTTGCATAAATATTGGTTCCATCATTCCTCTTTCTGCACTGTAATTCTTAAGGTTATTTGGGCTCACAGAGAGCTTGTCTAAAGCTCAAATTTGCATATAAACCCACATTCTCAGTTTTATTATATATATATATGTGTACATATAAATATATAATATACTGATATTAAACAGTAATTAGTGATTAAAAGCATTCTACAAATGTAATGGAAAGTAAGAAAAGTAGATTGAAGTCCTTTCTGAATAACTCAAAGATAATGGGTACAGATGTTGTGATTCAGTTAATGAATTGATTCATATAAAACTGTTTCACTTTTCATTTTAATCACTGCAACTTTAAATAAAATCTCTATCAGCGAACAAGCATAGCACTAAGGACGTAGTGATTATTTTAATATGGGAATAAGAAGGAATGTATCTTAAGGGTCCATGAAATTTCTAAGAAGAGGATCTGAGCTTAGATAGGTAGTAAATAGAGAAGTTATTCTACAAAACAATGTATTTCATCTAATACTTTATATCACATCTATAGTTTATAACTTTCAAATATGAAATACAGAAAACTTGAATAGGTATGTTTATTAATGTTTAAAACTATAAATTCAGATGTGATGGTGCTCAATTTTAATCTCAACACTCAGGAGGCTGGGGCAGGAAGATAACAAAAATGAATAAGTATATTAGTTATAGTATATTTTATACATAATATAGATAATATAATCATATATTTATGTATATATCATATATTTATATACTTATAAATATATTATATAGATGTTTATTATATTATATATTATATACAGATTTATTATAACAGTATTTAGTAATTAGCCCTGCTAAACTGAGACTCACACTGTAGATCAAAAAGGCCCCGAGCTTGTGATAATCCTCCTACATCTTCTACCTGAGATCTAGAATACACATCTTCATCACTCATTCCAATTCACACTCTATACTAGAACACTTCAATACTATGAACAACGAGTGAATAGTTACATTAAGAAAAAGTTGTATCTAATATCCTGAATTTTAAAATAATAGGCAACAAGTATATACTAAATGTGAGTTAAAATTTTATATGTACTATGATAAGGAAGGACAAAATAAAATGAATATTCAAATGATTAAGTTAATTACAACCATGGACCTTATATAAGATTCACTAGAAAATAGTGTTCATGAAATACATTTTGAAAATATCAATAATTATTCATCAAATATTTTATAGTATATTGAGTGACAGATTCCTTTTTCAGATTTCTTGTTAACATGTTTTTACTGCCATTTTATCTAAATGTACCTATTAATTCTGACATTGAAGGCAAATATAGTTTAGTTTCTAATTCTAGGTATTTTTTTAAGAATGTACAGTTAAATTTTTCCCTCAGAGCTATTCTTTCCTCTCATTAAAATTTATTTTGAAAGAACTTTTATAAGGATATTAAATTATATCAGATCTTTCAAAATATACCACATCACACAATCAATATTTCTTGTCTTTTTCATATGAGTTTTCTTGGTCATAAGATGTTTGTCTATTATAGCATATATATGGTGTTCTGATTTGAAAAGAAAATTTAAGTTGTTTCTCTTAATGAAGTATAATTTTCTTCAATGCAAATAGTGTTATTTCATATTTCATTAAGTCTAATGTATGTTCATTGTTTTCTTACTAAAGCTGAATTGTGTAATTTTCATGTTCTTTATACCAACAGTCTTTGCTGCCATCATCACGAGGTAGTTTATTTAGTTGTTTTTACCTGTATTGAACGATGCCTTACTTGTCATGGCACCAGATCTCTGGTTGTCCTTTGCCTCAGTGTGCTTTGGTCTATTTCAGTTGTGTGGAAATTATTAGTAACATTTCTTGAAGGACTCTGGAAAATTCCAGTATTTCGTAATGCCCTTTTGTAGTAATATAGAACATCAAAATCTCAAATTATGTTATTTCTGATGTGTAAATTTTTAATTCAACCTTAGTTAAATCAACACATAAATCTTTTGTAACCTAGCACTCCATGTTCAGAACACCCCTTGATTTGCACATATTATCTTTGTCCCTATCTATTTAATTTGTTACAATTCTTTTTTCTTTTGAGTTCTCATCACTTTATGAAAATATTACTAAATCCTTTGTAGAATTTTAAAAAAATTTTATTTTATTAATTTATTTTTGTTACATCTCAATGGTTATCCCATCCCTTGTATCCTCCCATTCTTCCCTCCCTCCCATTTTCCCCTTATTCCTCTCCCCTATGACTGTTCCTGAGGGGGATTTCCTCCCCCTGTATATGCTCATAGGGTATCAAGTCTCTTCTTGGTAGCCTGCTGTCCTTCCTCTGAGTGCCACCAGGCCTCCCCATCCAGCGGACATGGTCAAATATGAGGCACCTGAGTAAGTGTGAAAGTCATATCCCACTCTCCACTCAACTGTGTTGAATTTTGAATATTGAAGTCTGCCTTGAAAATTTTTATTATCTGAAAACCAACATATTTAAATGATGTCTAGAGAGATGTGTCATTTCATAAGTTATCTTCCATGGAGGCATCAGAAACTCAGTTTGCATCACTAGCATTCACAAAGTTGGGCATGTTAGGTTGCCATTAATAGCAGTACTTGGCAGTGTTGGCAAAACAGGTGTTACCAGCATCCATTACTCAGCCCATCTTGCCAGATCAATGGATATAAGTTCAGTGAGCTACTGTGGCTCCAAAAATATGATCAATTTACCCAGAATAATACCTGAGATAAAATTCTAGTCTTTATGTGCATATGAACATGGAAAATGCCCCCCCCCCACACACTCAAGTAGCAAATATATGAGAAATTTAATTTTGTCCTGTTACTAACAAAAGATCAACTCTATACGGGGCCTAGGTCCAGTCCATGCCAATTCCTTGGTTGGTGCTTCAGTTTCAGCAATCCTCTCCGGGCCCTGGGTAGTCATCTTTGTTGGTTTGTGAAGCTCCTGTTACCTCCAGGTCCTCTCCCTTGACCCCTACCCCCTTTTTCAGATGGCTTCCTTGGCTGTGAGTCTCAACATCTGTTTAGCGGCGATGCAAGGTGTAACCTCTCAGAAGACAACTCTGCTTGACTAATGTAGCTGATGGGCAGTTCAGGATTCATGTGGGTCCTCTAATAAATGGAGCAAGATTCTATCTGACATAGACTCTTGCCATCTTTTCAATTATTTCCCCTGGAAGGACTGCCTTGACATGCCAAAGAGGAAAAGGATGCACTCAGTCCTGATAGGATTCAGTGAGCTGGGCTGGAAAGGAAGGGCACTTCCCTCTTCTGAGGAATAGGGGAGGTGAATGTGGGAGAGTGAGGGAGGTTGGTGTTGGAATGTGTGGAGGGGTGGGGTTATGACCAGGGTATAATGTGAATAAATAAATGAATTTAAAATAAAAAAATAAGAGAACAAATAGAGAAGAACAAATGAAAACAATTTGAATTACTTCTCTATAAAAAGTGGCATGTTTATTGTCTGTGTTTTCGATGCACATTTCTTTTAAATACCCTATGATCATATAGAGGGGGAGGTAATCCCCCTCAGGAACAGTCATAGGGGAGGGGAATAAGGGGAAATTGGGAGGGAGGGAAGAATGGGAGGATACAAGGGATGGGATAACCATTGAGATGTAACAAGAATAAATTAATAATGGAGGAAAAAAATAAAATAAAATAAAAAAAATAAAAGATATTGTATGCTTCTAAAAAAAAAAGAAAATCACTAGATTTTACTTATGATTCTATTATTAAGCTAAGTCTTCTATTGTTACTTGAAATGCTTCTGGAAATTATAACTTGAATAAGGGTCTAGGTTTAAAATTAATTTGTTATCTTGCCAACTTTTTCAGAGTATTTGGTACATAGAGTATTCAGAAAAATCATCTATTTTTGATTTATAAAGTAGGACTTTCCTAATAATACTTTTGTACCCTTCCTGTTTTTGCTGAAGTCTTTTCTATAGCCAGGATTCATGTGGCCTGTATGAAGCTATTACATCATAGGTTAACAGGAACAATATATTTACTATTCCCTAATTAATATAACTGTGTGTAGCAGGGCTGGTTTGATATTCTTTTTCTAAAATCCCATTTTGACGAGATTTATAGTTTCCTCTTGGAAGTGAATTAATTTCCACAGATGCCAGAGTCTTGCTGCTGTTTTTGACAGCAAATATAGATGACTCTTATCCAGGTTACTAACCAAATGCATGCTTGCTTATACGTCATAAATGACATAACTGCTTAAAGATGAAAGTAAAATTGATGGTCGGGAACTAAGTGATGAAGAATATAATCCATTTACCAAGAAAGATATTTAAATTGAAAACATTAAATAGGATTTACTATAAAGCCATCAAGTGGGTATATATTAATTTAGTTTTTAGAACATTAATTCTGAATCTAGCAGTATATATTCAAAACAAAAAGTTCCAATGTGAAAATATTTAAATGCTCAAAAATAGGTTAATAAAGTTTTGTGAAAATTTCTTAAAACTTCTGGAAAGGGATACTAATCTAATTAGGGGGCTGGAGAGATGGTTCCGTGGTTAAGGAGACTGTCTATTCTTCCAAAGGTCCTGAGTTAAATTCCCAGAAATCACATGGTGTCTCACAACAATCTATATTGAGATCTGGTGTCCTCTTCTGGTGTGCATTTGGGCAGAATACTCAATGCATAATAAATAAATATATCTTAAAAGAATACAGAAAGTATGTTTCATAGTGTCACTTCAATATAAGCACAGTTGTGACCAATTCAATGGAGTTTACTTTCAGTTTTAGGTTTTGATAGGTAATATACACATGGGATTGACATTCCTCTCATTGTGATAGTCTTTCTTCTAAAACAAGAAAATTTAGAAGAATAATTTCCTCTCATTGTCAGATGTTTTAATCTTTTAAAATATTTTATTATTTTTGAGAATATCATTTCTTTTTTTTCATTTTTTCTCCTTTATTAATTTATTCTTGTTACATCTCAATGGTTATCCCATCCCTTGTATCCTCCCATTCTTCCTTCCCTCCCATTTTCCCCTTATTCCCCTCCCCTATGACTGTTCCTGAGGGGGGTTACCTCCCCCTGTATATGCACATAGGGTATCAAGTCTCTTCTTGGTAACCTGCTGTCCTTCCTCTGAGTGCCACCAGGTCTCCCCCTCCAGGGGACATGGTCAAAGGTGAGGCGCCAGAGTATGTGAGAAAGTCATATCCCACTCTCCACTCTACTGTGGAGAGTGTTCTGTCCATTGTCTAGAATATAATTTCAATATTCACTACTTCTCATTTTCCATCCTAACTGTCCCATTTACACTCCTTTACTCTCTTTCAAATTTATGGTCTGTTTCCCTAGTGGTGTGTGTGTTTGTGTGTGTGTGTGTGTGTGTGTGTGTGTGTGTGTGTGTGTGTGTGTGTGTGTGTTTTGTTTTTCACAAAGTCCTATACCACTGTATTTTAGTTTGAAAGCCATCCACCATATAATAGAAATAATTCATAGTAACACTGAAATAAAAAGAGGATGTTTGATAGAGAAGAAATATGTCAAGTGTTACATATCCTTGAACAAGTTAGAATCTCATCAGAAAAAGAGGACTGTTTCAGGATTAGGGCAGGGGCATCACAAAATTAGAACAAGCCCAGAAATGATGACCATTGAGGAAAAAGTGAAAGATCATTAAAATACTTTAAAATTTATTGATGTTTGGATGACAAAATAAACTTCTATATATATTGATGTCAAATCTTGGTTGTCATCTTGACTACACATAGGATCAACTAAGATCTAAGTTGCTGTATAGATCTCTGAGGGAATTTTCCTTAATTTAATCATTTGAAATGCAAAGAACCACTTTAATCTGAATCTTCTGCTGTTGAATGATATACCATTAATGTAGATGGTTTGAGACAACAAGATCCACCTTTAATCTGGGCTAGATTATATTTAAACCACACATCTGCTAGTTGTCTATATAAAGGGTATAGAAGAAAAACCAGCTTATTCTTATTTTCCTGCTTGTATTCACTGCCACTAGTAAGTCCATTCCTTCAATGGTATTACAGCCTACCTGTGGATTCTGGTATATACTGAAAACTAGATTAGACAACTAGCTTACTAAACAGATCTACTACTTATTTAGGGACCTTCTGTTGGTCAGCCTTTATTGGACTAGCTGGACAATGTCCTGGAAGTCATTTAAACAAATATATATATATATATATATATATATTGTTTTTTGCTAGAGAATCCTAACATCTAAAACATATAAAAGTAAAGTTTTCCTAGTGATAAGGGGATACTTTAGTACTGTTAATATTATTTTGAAAGTGACATTAAAAGTACAGATGATCAGACAAGCATAGAAAAGAGTAAGGGAAAACAATGGGAAACCTGTGAGCACAGACAAAGAAAATTTATCAAAACAAAACCAGACAATTTTAATAATAAATGAGCTAATCATACAGAATAAAGAGAAAATACAAAATATAAATAAATAAACTTCCTGAAATAAAATAGACAAGGAATCTAGGTTCATAAAATTTTACAAAATCTAGAACAGTTACACTCTGATGTTCTATAATGAAAATCAGGTTTTGGAAAAAAGTGATCCTTTTGAAAAGTTCCATTGACATCATTACATTATAATTAGTAAATATAAAGAAAAATGAGATATTCTTAAATGTAGTAGATGTTAAAAGGATCATTGTATTAAAATAATATAATTACAGAAACATAATGTTTTGAATAAATCAATCGCACCCAAGAATTCTTCAGCAGAAATGATTCAGTATTAGGATTCAAAACTTGTATTATACATACAAGATTACATGTTTAGCCTCGATTGCAGAACGTGTTATCAAAATAATTTCAATTACTAACACATTCACATGCTTAGACATTGTATACATAAGTGAAAAATATGTGCACATAGTATTGAATGCAAAAGAGATGTCAATATGTAGTTATCTGTGATTAAAATAATGAAATCTTAGAGCTTATATAACAACCTAATTTAAATTTTGGATGATGAAATCATTGTAACTCTTAAGTAAAGAATGAGATAAAACAGAAATAAATTATGATTTAATTTGGAGCAGTGAAATGAGTATAATTATATAATGCCTATTTAATTTGTAGTAAAGGTATTCTGATATCTAAGGCTTAGTACTATTTCACACTTACCAGTTTCATGGAGTATTTCAATAACATGAAATTCCTGGTGAGATGTGAATTAGGTAAAACACATCTTCTTTTTCAATATCTCTTATTTATTTAATATAGCCTTGCACAGTATTGGTCCCAGAGCCCTCACTAGGGGAAATGACAAAATGGCAGACAAACATTCAGAGAAGGGCTGGGATCCATTGGAATGAGTTATTGCATAGAGGAGCTGCATACACTTTGCCTGTATCTCCTCCACACACCTCACACCTCTGGGACAGAAACTTATAAGTTCCAAGAGGTTATTGGCTTGGTACATAAAATAGGACAAGATGCCAGATTTTATGCTCTACAGCTAGGAAGTTTGTTTGGCAAGTCATGGTAGAAGGTAAAGGGGAACAGATTCTAGGCCATAAATATCCAAGGATATAATGCTATGGTGGACAATTCTGCCTACACTTTCAACATTTGCCCCTAGGCAAGAGGAAGGCATTTCTGTCTATCTGAGCCTCACTTCTGCTTACCACCCTCTTGGGAATCAGCAATTCGTCCTTGGCAAGACCATTTGTATGTCAAAAATACACATTTTCTCAGAATGAACTCACTAGAGAAAACATTCAAATCCTTATTCTAGGGGCTAGATTGTTAGTTCGACAGGTAAAAGAGAAAGCTATCTTGTAAATGACCTTGGTTTGGTTCAAAACATCAGTGTGTGGTGGCTCACAACTATCCATAACTTCAGATTCAGAAAGATCACACACCCCTGGCCTCTCTGGGCATCTGTACTCATGTGCACATACGTAAAGACAGATAAAACAATACATATATGTGTAACTAAAGTTAATAAATATTTACCTATGCCACATTGAAAACATGTATAATATCAAAAGAAAAATTGCTGTTACTAGATTGAATAAAATATTCTTATACAGAAAAAATTATAACTAGTTAAGTATTGGATAAATTTTACTGTAAAGCAGAAAAGATTTATTTATAATGTGGGTGTGTGATGTCAGAAAAAATAAATCAAGATTGAATCTCAAGTTTTTGGCTAGAAAAAGTAGATGAGTAATGTTGCCATTTACCATCTTGTGGAAGTGTAGAACAGGATATTTGGTGATGAGTTGATGAAGGAGAAAGCAAAAAATCTTTCTTGCACATGCTAAGTTAAAAATAAATGCTAGACATATGGATAAGATATCAAAAATGTGCCTTTCTAAGAGTACAGATCAGACAAGGTCATCCACAGAAAAATTGGAAGAAATTATATTAGACACAAACTTAAAAGAACATATCACTCATTAATTTGGACATTTACATTAAATTTGTAATGTAATAAATGGGAAATCTAATAGGTTAAACCAAGTGTCACTACATTAATTTAGTCACAAGATTTATATAATTATCATTGCCATGCACTTTGGAAAAAACTAGCCATGATAGAACTTTACTAAATTTAACAAATATTTATTAAAATTTGATTTTGCTGAGTTTTACTGGATATATGTACTATTTCATACATATTATATACATATATATTAGGCTTATATACTAAATTTTGTTTATAGAAACTTTGAGATATGTACAAAACTTTAGAAAATTAGTGTTAATATTTAGTAGTAAAAATTCCTAAAAGCCTAAACCTAATCTATGCTGTAGTAATAATCATAAAAATAATAAATTATCAATGAACTAAAATCATTCAAAATTGCTTCCAGACTATTAATAACATTATGAAAAATTGATCTTTCTTAGGACTGAAACAATGATGTTATAAGGTGGCCATGGGAGAGATTCTATAATTATAGATCGCAATTTTGTCTTTCATTTTGTTGTGCCCAACACCAACATTGGGCATGGTACAGAGAATTCCTCAACAGTTTATATGTGTACATTTCTAATCTTCATTAAAGAATTATATATTATATATAAAAATATGTAGGGCAGTTAGGACAAAAAGTAGATTATTGAATCTATTCCTGAAATTAAATCCTTAATTCTTTCTCACAAGGTTGTTTTTAATTCATTACTATAGAATTTTTTATGTTGATGAAAAATAAATTTAATTATGATACATTGATATAGAATTCAAATATAAAATTATTCTTCTCACAAAGTATATATATTTATAATCTAATATGAGATATTGTACCCATACAACTCAAGTAGAATACAATGTTTACCTCCAATATTTTTAAAGTGCTATTGCAGGTTCTTTAGGATAATTACATGATACAATTTAATTGTTAGTTGACCAACTCATGTTCATGTCAAATACTAGTCTATTTTATCACAGGAAACACATCCTAAATTTAACTGATAGATATGATTCTATAGCTAGATAAGGTAAAATAGTTAGATAAGTTCTTTAAAAAAACCTCGGAGACCTAAGCATATGGCATTTAAAGATTTTTTTACTATTTTAAGGATGCATTGACAATTAGTCGAGTCACGTTAGTGGTGCAATGAGGTCTACATCTGCCTTGCATGATTCATTTTCTTCTTGAAATTATGTTCTATCTGCTTCACATTTGTTATTTTTCGTGATAAAAACATAATTAAAGCTACTAATGGGAGAAAAAGTTTTATTAGCTTATGTTTTCGGAGGGCTAAGTGTGTGTCATAGTTGAAGAGCATGGCAGCAAGTGACATATTACAGCTCGAACACAAACTGAGGACTCACCCCAGACCAGAGGGTGAACTGGGATGGGCAGTACTTTGGCTCTCAAAGTGGCATGTTTTCTCCAACTAAGCCCCACTTTCTGATCCTCCTGAAATACTGCTTTACAATCCATTTAAATCACCATAGACCAACTCTCCTTTTTATAAAGACAGGGAAGAAGACAGGCATGGGTTTTCATACTAGTAACCTCAACACTTGGAAAGCTGAGGCAAGAGTATATAGACAATCTGAGCTATGGTGTAAGTTCCTAACAAAAGCAAGCAAACAAACAAGGAAGGAAGGAAGGAAGGAAGGAAGGAAGGAAAGAAAAAAGGTACATAAACCCTCCCCTACTAGCAAAAGAAAGCTTAAAGAAAAATACAAACTAGAGCAAATACTGGAGAAAAGTTTAAAAACATTCTGCAACACTAACCACAAATGAGGTAGAGAGACTCGGTATCTAAACTTATACAGGTGTCCATTGATAGTTTTGATCATGGATCCATTTCCTGGAAAGTAAAGATAGAAGTCTATATACATTTCCCCATGTAATTTATGTAAATATACAAATGGAAAACAGTTTGTGGGAGAAGTTTGCTTAAAACTATATTTTGAACCAACATACATTTGGTTTTTAATTGACTGTGTACCATTTAAAAAGGGGCCTGTGGTGAAATAATAACCAAAACCCCTTATGATTCCATTGAAATCTAAGATATTTTTCGACTTTGATAATTTTGTCAGAAGAACAATTAATATAAAAATATAACTATATATAAGTAACTTTATAATTATTGATTAATTTGAGCATGACTGTCAGTATGAAAGAAAATAAAATAATCCATACTTCTTAAATCATAAAAATTAAGTTTTACAATTTGAAATTTCAGTAAAACTATTTTAAGTGGAGTTGGTAACTATACAAACACTCATGAATCAGAAAAATATATCCCAGATTGTGTATATAAATTGAAGGTGAGCTGTGAGAACTATATTAACAATTATCAGAGGTAGATATAAATAATGTAAGTAGTGTTTATATTTTATATTAAAACACAACTGAAAAGAACAGATAATACATTTATTGTTCAATCTTATTTTAATTTTTCTTCTAAAACTACTTAAAATATTGTTTTCCACTATATAAATTTATAGTCAAATGACAGTAAGAATTTCCTTATATGAATACACTTTTGTATGTATCACTAATCTATGAATATGGTCTTGCTCTTTATGTTTATTTATGATATAAATATAAAGAAGGATATTGGTGATTCAAATTTCTGATGAATTTCATATTATTATGGATAGAAAATTATCAAACTGTCATTTTTTGTTCATCTTCCTGAATTCTTTCTATTTAATGCTGATTTTTATATGATTCTTTTATATTTTGAGATTTAAAGTACTTTTTGCTTATATAATAGTGTAATAGATGTAGGTAATACCCTAGAAACTAAGACCTATTTAGCCATAGGTTCTTTTTTAAAAAGATTTTTATTAATTATTAATATTATATCTCAATTTTTATTCCATCCCTTGTATCCTCCCATTTCTCTCTCACTCCCATTTTTGCCTTACTCCCCTCCCCTATGATTGTGATTGAGGGGAAACCTCTTCCACTTGTATATGTTCATAGGGTACCAAGTCTCCTCTTGGTAGCCTGCTATCCTTCCTCTGAGTGCCACAAGGCCTCCCCATCAAGGGGATATGGTCAAATATGGGGCACCAGCATTCGTGTGAAAGTCAGACCCCACTCTCCACTCAACTGTGGAGAATATTCCTCAACAGAGAAATATCGAAGGGCTGAGAAACACTTAAAGAAATGTGCAACATCTTTAATCATCAGGGAAATGCAAATCAAAACAACTCTGAGATTCCATCTCACACCCATCAGAATAGCTAAGATCAAAACCTCAAGTGATACCACATGCTGGCCAGGATGTGGAGAGAGAGGAACATTCCTTCATTGTTGATGGGATACAAACTGGTACAACCACTTTGGAAATCTATCTGGCGCGCTATCTCAGAAAATTGGGAATAGGGCTTCCTCAAGACCCAGCTATTCCACTCCTTGGAATAGACCCAGAAAATGCTCCACCACACAACAGGGACATTTGCTCAACCATGTTCATAGCAGCCTTATTCATAATAGTCAAAACATGGAAACAGCTTTAGTGTCCCTCAGTAGAAGAATGGATAAAGAAATTGTGGTACAATTTTCACTATGGAATACTACTTAGCTATTAAAAACAAGGAATTCTCGAAATTTGTGGACAAATGGATTGAACTAGAAATGATCATAATGAGTGAGTTAATCCAGAAGCAGAAAAAGTCAAATGGTTTATACTCACTTATACTTGGACACTAGCCCAAGGGACATGTCCTATGAAAGTCTTCACTCACCAGGAAAGGGGGACAGAGGGGAAGACTTCCTATTGGGACTTAAGTGAGAGAAACAAGGGAGAATGAGGAAATAGAAGGATCCAAATGTCCTAGAAACCTACAAGTAGAATGTTATGATAGGTGGATCTGGGCCCAGGGGTCCTGCTCAAACTATGGCACCAGTGAAGGACAATACATGCAGTAAACTTCAAACCCTGACTCTGATCTAGTCAATGCACAAGACATAGCCATAGGTTCTTAACATGACTTTGAGTTGAATGAGCTTCATATTGTAGATCAAAACTTAAATATAATCAGAAAGCAGCCTTCTTGTGCCATTGCATCATTGGGTATGGTATTTTAGGCTACACATTATTGTACCTCCTATGTGGGTAGACTGGTGATCAATGTTTTTTCTCTGGTAACTTCCATGGCACCTTCTAGCTACGTGTTTTTGTACTCCTAAAACATCGTATGTGAAAAACAACTACAGTTAGGGGGTATTTGAGAGGTAGTATGGAAACCAAATACATTAGAAGCTTGCTAAAATATATACAAATATTTGAAGGGGCTTTAAAGGTAATAGCCAAATAATGAATGAAACAGAGCCACAACTGAAAATTTTTTGTCACCAAATGAAGTTCATAATTATAGGAATTCTTTTCATCTAATTGAGTTGTAGATGAAAAGGGTCCCATGTGAACACTTAAACAATGCAAACTGTTACCAAGACTATAGCATGCTCTCCACAAACAATAGTAATGACCCATGCCTGAAGAAAATGCACACACAATTTATAAAACATGGAGAAGTTGAACTGGTGCATACACAGAGCTTTCATCTTTATGTTCTAGCTTATTTGGTACACGAAGTTATTCCATATTATAACAAATGGAAAAAAATCTAAGCCTACCTGCAAGACATGTTAGTACACTACTCCCACAAACTTTATGGGAATAACCAAACAATATCTCCATGAAAAGGAATTGATGGCTGACATTACCTTGGTTACAAAATAAATAAATAAATAAATAAATAAATAAATAAATAAATTTTAAAAATGGAGACTAGATAGCCAAGGAATCTAGGATAAAACTATATTCTAAGTAATTTTATGAACTCTAGTATTTTTTAATAAGCTTTACACTTTTAAAACAGGAGTAAAGACACAGCCTACTTCCTGATAGTAGATCTTCAAAGGTCAGGGGCATATCTGAAGTCGTAGAAATATAAAAAGACAGTAAATGATAACTGTAAATGACAAATCCAAAACTGTAGTAAATGATAAAAGATATAAAATGGTAATGCAACAATAAAATAGAGCGCATGCTCAAAATACTGACTGAATATTTTTCTAGAATCTTTAAAAACATGTCAGTCAAAATTTAACAATGAGCTGGGCACAGTGGCACATATCTGTAATTAGGGAGGCAAAAAGAAGCAAGGGAAACTCTGTGAGTTCAAGGCCAGCCTGGTCTACAAAGTGAGTTCAGAAAATCAGGGTTTCGCAGAGAAACCTTGTCTTGAAAAACAACCCCTCCCATCAACTGTAACAATGAAAAGTTCCATAAAATCTCAATACTCAATTGTTTGTTTAAGACCATCATTTAAACTATGGTCCAAATTATTTAAAATAAGACACACGTGTGTAAGAGCTGGATGTATTCTCTTAAAAAAGTAATGAATATGAGATTCAAAATGACTTCTTATTATTCTATTTATGGTATACCCTTAGAAGTATGTATCAGTCATCTTTCAAATCTGAAAGTTTAAAATATGTCCTGATGAGCTCAAACAAATTTTAAGGTGCTGGCTAAAGAATTACAAAACAAATTTCTTAGTAGGTACCAATTTAACATTTTGTTTTTAACAAGCTACTCATTGACTGTAAAGTCTATCATTTTAACTACATCCCATGGTCTCTGCTATTTAGTGACTATTAACCCATAACACTTAAATGGATTGGGTACATCAAAAGTATTGATTGAGTTAATTGACGCTCCAATGAGCAATTAAACTGTCTTTTTTCCGCTGTAAATTTGAGACTATATTCACTAAGTACTTTCTGTACATGATATGTTTTATAATTAAGTTAAAATTTTAACAACAGCCATTTCTGAGCAAGGGTTCAGTAAAATGTAAACTGGATGACTTGTAAAATCACTAGCAATTATTTCTTTCTTAAAAAATGAGTTTCATTCAAGGTGCAATACTGAGGTCAACATGGTACAGCTACATCACTATGTGCAAAGCCTCCTGAATTTCTCAGGGTACAGGGAGGAAACCCTGTATGCTAGCTACAGTGTTTATGTCAGCATGACACTAGCTATAGTCATTTTGGAAGAGGGAACCTCAAATGAGTAAATGTCCAAACCAGATTTCATAGAATATATTTTTATTATAACCATGACTTTTACTAAATTCCTCCCATATCAGCTCCATTCTCAACACAATACAGTTCATGTAGCTCATAACATGTTGTTTTAAATTGTCATTCAAATAAAATATAATGATAATTCCCGTTATTGGTGTTATTGTAAATGAATTAACAAGAAAAATTAAAAATAAGTAGTCTGTAGTTGATATCTTTAAGAGATGATGTTTCTCCAAACCTTTTTACCCCCACTAACTTCCATACTGACTTTTATAGAAACTGGAATACTTTTAGCTTATCCAATACTTGTGTTAGCTCGTTTTATTACCAGAAGTCCACGCTTGCATCTCTAGCTAAATGCATGTATCTTGTATTCCCATTGTCTTTGTAGTTCTATGAAACTAGCACCAACAAGCAGAAATAAAACAGAAATTGGAATTAATCTTCTTTTGCTCTTGTATGTCTAAATGACAGTCATTTCAGTGTCAGTCACAGAATCCGAGTTGGTAAGATGTTTCAAATGGATGAAGATGAGGCTCCTATGCAAACGGTAGCTGTGATCAAAATTGTTTCTGTGTAGAACTGGATCAAACCCAGTATGGCATTGTCAGAAAATGCGGTTATTCATTTCCACAAGAAAGGGAACAGATTTTAACAAAATAGATTTTAAATGAGTCATTTAAATGAATAAATTTAATACTGACACCCCAACAAAGCTGTCAATAGATACAGACAGATTCTGGAAAAATTCTCAGAACCCTACTAGCTCAGAAATAAAAAAGAATTCTTGTAATTATCAGGTATACATTTGATATATGGTATAAAAACTGTGACTTGGTTAGTAGACATACTTTGTAAATTCTATGTTTGATTTTAAAATATATTTAATGAGAATATATTAAATTCTAACAATAATTGCTTGTAACAATTCACCTTTCTACCTTCCTACACTTCACGTTTTATGGAGCTTTTGGAGGTTAGTACTTTGAGGTTTATGACCACAATGAGCCTTTGTGTCCTCATCTAACCTGCTCCAAGTGATTCTGTATAGATTCCATCTCTTTAATACTGTCTTGTAAATCCTTCAAACATTTTCATTCAGTGCTGCAACCTTGGGCTTCACTGTTGAAAAACAACAGTCAGTTTTAACAGAAGGTTTTTATGTATGAATAGTCAACATGTCGGAAATAAACTGTTAAAGTTTATTTAATGTATTCGTTATTGTTTAACAATTATTAAAGACAGTGTACATAACAAAATATCTCAAGAGATTAGGTTCAATGCACAGTTTTTATGTGAGTCCCAAATTATGTGTGGAATGCTAATTATTTTTATACTACTCTTAGTGAGTTATAAGAAAGAAAGTGATTATTCCAGGTGGATAGTTTCCCTTAACTGATCTGTTTCCTTTAGCACTCTAAATCCAAGAATATTGGGGACAGACGAAAGCCCCTTCATCTTCCATAGACTGGTTATTAATTCTAACTCTGACTCACCTCCATCAGAAATGAAGAAGAACTGTTGCTTGAATGATACTGCTGTTGTTGCTATGATCAGAATTGGGTATTATATGTGCATACATTTATTCATTCCAAAGGATATCCCTTGTGAATGTACATAAATTCCCACCATGTAAAGAGGAGAATCTTCCCTTGCTTAGAAAAGTATTAAATACATATTTTGAATGTTAAATGAAGACAATAATGGTCAATGAAGGAAGATACTAAAGTATTTGATGTCTCCCTAGTTCATAGCTGCCTTTGCATGCCTCTATCCATTCCCTCTCCCATGCATCCCAACAAAGGGCTAAGATCTGTGAGATGTATAGCCATTAAAATGCTAGTGTTGTACTCTTCTGAACTAAAAAAGTTCCTCAAACTATCCAAAGATCTCACCAAGACCCACTATATCAATCCAAAGCCATGGTCATACGGATGACACCAGTTAAACTCAATGTATTCCAAAGCAAATCAAGTACAGAAAAAAGAAAGACTTGAAAGGAAGTTGCATGTAAAGGGTGGAATTGATAGGGATGTCTAAGTGGGTGAATAGTTAACATGGATTATGAACAGGAAACAAAACATCCTTTTTAAAAAAGATTTTATTTATTTATGATGTATGAGTGCTCTATTTTCATGTACACCTGTATGTCAGAACAGGGCATTATATCACATTATAGATGGTTGTGAGCCACCATGTGATTGCTGGTAATTGAACTCACACCTTGGGAAGAGAAGACAGTGCTCTTAACTGCTGAACGATCTCTCCAGCCCCCAAACAACAAAACATCTAAATAGTGCAAAAACCATACCTCCTATAAATAAACTGAGTTCCAAGCCACTCGAAGTGTGTTCCCTATGAAGTTCCTAGTTTCCAAAATAGTATGTGTAGCACTTTCAATGAGAATGACCCATAAACTTGCTTGGTTTTTTTTCGGGGGTGTTGTTTTTTGTGTATTGTTTGTTTTTGTTCTGAATGCTTGGTCCCTAGGTGGTAGAACATTTTTAAAAAAATTTAATTTATGCACTTTACATCCTGATTATAGCCCCCTCCCTCATGACCTCTGTGTCCTACTCTTCCTCCCTCATCCTTCCTCCCTACCTCATGTAGCCCTCAGAGATGGAAGCCCACCATATAACCTGACCCTAGCCTATCTAGTCTCCTCTGAACTGCTTGCATTCTCTTCCTCTGTGGCTTGGCAAGGCTGCCCCACCTGGGGAAATTGATCAATGAGTCAACACCAGGGTTCATGTCAGAGGTAGCCGTTTCTCCTAATATTATTGGATCATAACGATACTGTGCTGCATATCGACTACATCAACTGGTCCTCGGTTGGTGCATCAGGCCCTCCTACCCAGCCCCACCCTCAACCTCAAGCCCAGATTTGTTGGCTCCATTGGTCTCCGTGTGGTGTTGCTGTCTCCTGCAGGCCCTTTTATTCCCTTACTCTTTAGAGAATAGATTTAAAAAACTATGGTACAATCACCCAATGAAATGATACTCAGCCATTAAAAACAAAGAAATCTTGAAATTTGCATGAAAATGGATGGAACTAGAAAAGATCATCATGAGTAAGGTGACCCAGACACAGAAGTACAGGCATAGAATATATATATATATATATATATATATATATATATATATATATATATATATATATATAATCTGCATATATATGCAGATATTAGCCATATAATAGGATAACCACACTACAGTACACAGACACAAAGAAACTGAATAACAAGAAAGACCCTAGAGAGGATGCTCAGTTCTCATTCAGAGGAGCAAAAAGAAATGCCACTGAAGCAGTTGAAGAGAAGGATCAGGAAGGGTGTCTAACATAGAGGTTATCTGAAAGACTCTACTCAATGAGGGTTTGAGGCAGACACTGAGACTCAGAGCCAAACTTTGGGGTGGAGCACAGGAAGTCTTCTGGTGAGCATTTAAGGGAGGATTACAAAAGAACAGCTTTGACAAAAATGTGTCACTGGAAATGGGCTTTGAGGTTTCAAAAACCCATACCAAGCTCAGTCTCCTTTTTTCTGCTCATTATGGATAAGAAACAAACTCTCAGATAGTGCCCCAGTGTCAAGCCTCCTTGATTGCTGCCCTATTACATTCCATGATGGTTGTGGTGTGGTTTTCTGAAAGTGTAAGCCCTCATTTAAATGTTTATTTTCTAAAGTTATTGGCCATGATGTCTCTTCACAGAATTAGGACAGTAATTAAGACAGTGGGTACGTGGAAATGATACATTAGGTAGCTGAAAGAGACTGCTGATGAGAACTTCAGGAGCAAGAATGATTTTGTGTGTGTTTGTGTGTGTGTGTGTGTGTGTGTGTGTGTGTGTGTGTGTGTGTGTCTGAAAATATATGTAATGTTTTCTAAGCCTGCATTTTAATTGATAGAGTGATCTCCTGGCATGTGCAAAGCCCTAGGCTAAGTTATTAATGTTATATCAAGAAGAAATGGTAGCACATGCCCGCAATGCCAACATTTGAGAAGTGGTAGTGGGACAATTAGTTATTTAAGACCATTCTCAACCTAAGGCTTATGAAATCATATCTTAAGTGAAAGGGATGTATTGGGGTGGGAGGGTTTCTTACATTTTCATTAGTTAACAAAATAGAAAACAGCTGCTTGTAAACCAGAAAACAATTTCACTAAAGGCAAAGATTTTAATATCAGCTTTAGGTTTGTGAGAAATAAACTCCAATTCCTTAATATCTAGTACTTCATGATATATTATAGACATCCAGACAGATTTGGATATCTATTAAATTCTGGCTTTCTTATTTTTTTATTGTAATACTTATTTTCTACGTAGACAAAATAAGAAACAGTCATGGTAATTTTTGCCAAGAATTACTGGAAAACAAGTGTTTTCATGAGTCTTTTAAAAATATCTTGTACAAATGATGTTCATTAAAACATCATATGTGATCTATGGTACTAAAGTCCCAATTTCTTTGGTCAACAGTAGTAGTTCTGTCTAAATTCCTTTGGTAAACTGTATATAACTAATCCTTCATAACTTTAATGAGGACAATTGGCAGACAATGTATACATTTAAGCAATTTGCATTTATCATTAAGCATTTTACAGGCTTTGATTATCAAGCTTTCTGCAGGCTTGATAACAGCTTGATTCAAACAGCTATTTGAATACTGCCTTAATGTTAACTATGCCATGTTACATAATAGTGACTTTATATTGGAAATGTAAGTTTCAATTTGAGTGTCAGAACAGATACATGTGACTAGTACTGCAGCTGATTAAGTTACTAGTCTACCTGACCCCACTGAAATCTCTTCTGCTCTTGGAAGCTAGAAGCTATAGTTCATATTTTAGATCACAATTCATATGCAATATTGTTGATATGAAGCCAACCATCTGACCAACACAATTAAGCATATATATATATATATATATATATATATATATATATATAACATTTATTTATTTATTTTGTATGCATGAGTTTAATACACTTATTAGGATGAAAAGACAAAGGCAGGCTTAGTAACCTGCTTTCTTACCTACTGAGCCATCTTTCTGGTCAGTTTTTTAAGTCACCAGGTACATATGACTTTAAATTTGCCTTCATTGTTTTATTCACTTCTGTCATTCTTTTCTCCTCTTTCTCTTTTCCTTTACTTTCACTGTATACTGTTATGGATTTATTCAAAACTACATTTTGTCAAAAGAAAATATTGCCCTATTGAATTCTTCTCAGACAACAATGATTTAAAAAAAATGGCAGATTTTGTGTTTCTTTTTTTCTTCTGGCTTTGTTTGTTTTGACTAGTAAAAGCTATCACAAAATTGTGATGTTTCTAGTCTAATCATTTTAGAATTAAGTCAGGAAATCATTTAATATAATAACAATCAATGTTTACATTTGAGAAAAATATATAGGTAAACATCTTTGTCAAAAGCCACCATTGATCTATTTATAATGTTAGCCAATGAAAATAACATCCTCTATGAGAACTTGTAAACTATTCATGAGTTGGAGTTTTTTCAAGGCACCATGATATTTTCCATACCTTGGTTGTGGTTATAATCCTTTCCCAATATTGTTCACAACATAATCAAAGGTGGAGAGGTGGACATATACATCTTGTAGGCCATGCGGTGTCCATAACACCAGTCTTTCAGGCATCCAGTTTTAATGTTATGGCTCAAAGATGAGGAATATTGGCTCACTATGCATAGTAAATAACCATAGTATTAAAAAGAACGAAGAGAAATTGGCCTGTATCTTATGTTTGCAAAGGATGTGGTTCGATTATGTAAATTCATGATAAAACAGACAGATCTTTACAAGCCCCAGAAACCCGGACACAACTTATTTACCTGTCCCTGACTTATGGGTTGAAAAGAAAGAAGGAGGAAGTAGAAATATATAGGGAAGATAGAACAAATAGTAGATTAATGAATCTTCTCCTCAACCTAATGTCTTAATTGTTACTCACAGGTTATGTCTAATTCAGTGTTAGAGAGTTTTGTATATAGATGCAAATTAAGTTAAATTTTAGATATATTGGTATACAATTAAAATTTAAGATTATTCTTCACACACATTTTATATATATATATATATATATATATATATATATATATATATACATATATATACACTCTAATCTGTGGTATTATGTCATATAACTCAATTATAATATAAGGTTTACTACCAATACCTTCAAAGTGTTATTGCAGGCTCTTTAGGGTATATAAGTTATAGAAGTTAATTTTTAGTTGATCAAAGTGTGATCATATGAATTACTAGTCTATTTTTATCACAAGAATATAAATCTTGCATGCAAGAGATAGATATGATTGTACACAAAGATAAGGTAAAATAGGTAAGTTCTTTAAAATCCTCAGAAACATGTAGAGTATCTCATTTAAATATGTTTTTATTTTTTTAAAGATTAATTGACAATGAGACAGGTTAACTCCTGGCACACCAAGCCTACCTCAAAGAGGATGATGAGCATCAAAGAACCTCCTTATGGAGATGGCTTCAAATGTGACAAACAAGCCACTGGGCAAAATGACCTCAGTTCTACCACAGACAGAATTCAGCCTAAAAATGGGCAAGCTTGCATGGAGGCAGAGTCGATTGCCAAACTCTATCAAGACAAGGGTAATCAAGTCCTCAATAGTTCCTGCCTCACAAATATGTGTGTCAGATATATTAGTCCAGAAGGATGAAGATGGTGCTGCAATAGTATAAGAGCTTTGGATGACTGCTCAGGCAGCAAACTGTCTCCGTCATCTTCTCATTTGGGAAGCTGCTAACCTGCACTTCTTGTTCACTTAGGTAATCAAGTTTTATTCCTTCTAGAGTCTCTGATGGAGTTGAAGACCAAATAGTTTAGTCTTACAGTTAAGCTTAGTTGTTTACGGGGAAAATATTTTTAGAACTAGAGAGCTGTTTTAAGTTAATAGGTATGACATATGATAGATATTGATTTTAATTCAGAATTTTAGACTCAATAAGTTAAGAAAGATGGTTACTTCAAGTTTGCCAAATACAAATAGCCTAATCACTGTGAATGTAACATTTATATAACTCTTGATTGTTTCGTCATTCTTCCTGCTGTATATAGTTTATTTTACTTATGTTTAATAGTATAAATGCATATGTTAAAAAAGAAACAATACCATGGAAAAAGAAAACAATTAAGGAAACATTTAATTGTCAGTTTGCTCACAGTTTCACAGGGTAAATCCATTATCATTAAGGAGGCGATCACTGTGGTATGCCTGGCACTGGAGCAGTATCTGAGAGATACATGCCGATATGTATGTCGGCACTGAGACTGACTCTGAGATGGGTTTTTGAAACTTCAAAGCCCACCCTTAAGAACATACTTCCTACAACAAGTCACATCTACTTCGACAAAGTCATACCTCCTAATCATTCTAATTCTTCACAAATAATGTCATTCCCTGGGGGACCAAACATTAAAATATATAAGCCTAAGATGGACAATATTACTCAAATCACAAGATAGCAGTAAGTTTTATAATATAGAATATTGGTATCTTTTTCCTTAAGAAACACAGAAGAGCAAATTATTTTTAAGTCTATAAAATTCTGTTGAACTTGAAAAAAAACCAATGATTCTTTTTGTTTACAATAGTTTTTCAACACAAGATACTTTTATTTTCCTTCGTACTTTATCATAAAATTTGCCCAAATAGAAGAGTTTTTCCTTTAAAGTTGTGGGATGTTTGTATAAACTGTGTGAACTTAAGATAGTCATTGGTTATTCACTCCTTATTTCATAACTCATAAAATTCCTATCATTCCTAAGATCACTCTCCTCTATCATCACCACAGTAAAAAGTTGATAATGATATTGTTACAACTTAGTCATGATTTGTAAAATTATGAACATTATTTTAGGAAGTTGTTTTAAAATCAATATTAAATTAGTTATATTGTTTATTTGTTTTCTATCAAGGATTAGAATTTGTATTTGTTTAGAAAACCTAATGTTATTAAATATGTAAGAAAATTATGTACATAAAAATTAAATAGGTTCGTCACATCACACATAATTTACCTTTGCTTCTTTTTATTAAGTTTGTATATATGGAGGGCATAGAAAAAATGACCATTTTAAATAAGATTCCATTTTAGGATACAAGCTATAAAATAATATTTACCTAATATACCCACATATGAATATTATTTTGTTTCCAAATTTCACTCTGGATTTGCAAATTGCCTCCTTTTTATTAGCTGTCTAAATTTTACCTAGCATAATTTTGTTTTCTAGCTGGTTTGCCCTCATCAGTCAAAGTACCATGCATAAAATTCCTGAATTCATTTCCCCTTGCATCGTTTGATATATTATTTTGTTTCTTGGACTGTTTCTAACACCAAAAAAATGAAAGCAACCAATCACTTCCAGACAACCTTCATCAAAATGCCACAGTTACAGGTGCTGTTGAGTGATGATGCTGGGAAACCAGGGCTTGCTCATGAATGCAAAATTGCTAGCACTCTCAGGCTTAATACCACAGAATTTAATTTATTTTCTTACTTAATGTTAATATTTGTGTTTGTGTGATTCTTTGCACCACATAGGCCAATGTATAACCCTGGTATGGCAGTGTGAGATTGCACTCATAACTTACACCTATCTGTATTAAAGGTGATATTAACTGTTCTAACAGCCCTCCTACATCATTCCAACTTGGTTGCCTTCCCTACTTACAGAAGGTTCATACGCCATTGAAATGGTGGCATAAAGAACTGAAAGAAGAGAACTGTCTAAAAGAATTACTAGAAAAGCACTTTAAATGGTATTCTCCTATGTTGTAAACTATGGCAAGATCTTGAGACATAACGAAACATAAAAAAGAGAGAAAATGTAGTTTGACTGTTAGAATAATTATAATAATTGAAGATATAGAAGCAGCTAAGTGATTTATATGCATAAATTTTGTAATTGCCTTCTTGTCTGCTGAGTGTATGTTTCATAGATTGCAGCTACTTAGCATCTTACTTTTGGAAAGATTTAGTGACATGAATTAGATGTTAAGTGACAAAAACATAATTTTTGCATTTATAAATTGTAAACAGGTAAGTGGCTGTTAGCGAATACATCTATGAACATTTATAGTGCTCTTAACTATGTTTAATTATTTGATGATTCAATATATTTCATAGAAATTAATATAAGCCAATGCCAATGTTTTAAAGTGTGTATTACCATATTTTTATATTATTTTTATTAAATACTTATTACAAAGAACTCACAAATCAAAGCATCATGCAGACAAATACCCATACCAAAAGTATATACATCTCAATGGATTCTCTATAGCTAAAATAACCATTCTGAAGAAGTGGAACCCAACATTAAATTTTACACCTTGACAATTATATATAATATATATATATATATATATATATATATATATATATATATATATATATATATATATCCTGGAAGATGTAAATGCATTTAAGTTTTAGAAATTGTCTTTTTACTAGAATAGTGCAAGATTTTTATTAATATATTTTATTAATTTATTCATAATACATATCAATTGTTACCCCATCCCTTGTATCCTCTCATTTTTCCCTCCCTCCCTTCCATTTTCCCCCTACTCCCCTCCCCTATGACTGTGACTTAGGAGAACCTCCTCCCCCTGTATATGCTTATAGGGTATCAAGTCTCTTCTTGTTAGCCTGCTATCCTTCCTCTGAGTGCCACCAGGCCTCCCCACACAGTGGACATGGTCAAATATATTTTTAGCAATTTGTTCATTACATTCAGTAATCATCTGACATACACTATTTATTATCATATACATAAGAACCTCAGTGAATATAGTCTGGAGAATAAAACTAACATGATGTACAAGAAATGTTAAAGTAGTAAATGATACCATTATAATATATTATGTAAATAGAATGTCTGGAAGATATGCTGAAAGGGCCCTTGCCAGTGTGGTTTTCATGCTTTGTACCTCTATTATATCAGTAAAATATGATAGTATAAGACCCTTTATGTTTACACGTACATATCAAATATTCAGTGTGCATTATCAAATGTAGCCAGTAGGTATTTTCAATGAATTTGTCTCAGCAAATACAGATGTCTGAAATCATTTGAAATATTTCCGTGGTGCTCTGTCTTTTCAATAAAGTTAAACATTCCCAGTTGCTAACAGCCAGTATCAAAATATTATCATAAATTAAGACTGAAGATGAATAAATGAGGGAATTATACCTGTAGAAAACTTTAACTAAGAAGACTTCATGCCACATAAATAATTATCTTCAACAAAAGTTTATTATAAAAATCTATAATGTTTTATTATTAAAAATCAGCACAATTTACTTATTTATATAAGCATTCATGTTGGTAAAATTGCCTTTTATTTTCATGAATATATAAATATGCACACTTACTTTATAATTTCTAAAATATTGCTAGCATCACAGAATTAAAAATATGTATGTTAAAAATGTCTTCATTTATAATTTAAGTAAAATATAATTATATTATCTCAACCCTCAGTCTATTCTCTTCCACCATTCCCACATTTGACTACACATAAAAGCCATACACTCTTCTTTAACTTTGTTATTATTAATTGATGTAAACAAGTAAACATACCAATACAGTCATGTTACATACAATCTTTGGATGTAACTACTGGCATGTTTTAGAAATCACAATCCCTCAGAAAACCCCTTTCTCTTCTCTCATTGACAATCTTTCCAACCTCTCTTTCAAAATCATCCCTGTGCTTTATGTGTGACAGGTGTATTTGTAACCATTGACAGGTTGAACCACAACTCTACAATTTGATTGGCTCTGGCTAAATAAACTGGCAGTTGTAGATTCTCCTTTAAGGTCTAAAACTTCACTTGGCCTGAGTATTCAGCTATGTTGTAGATACCATACAAAGTTTTCCTCTTGTTGTGAAGGACTTTGTCACAGTATAGAGTTGTTGACTTCCTCTGCCACTGCACACTTAGCATTGTGCAATGCTGATTGTTGTAGCCCACAAACATCATATCTAGGTAGGACTGCCCTTTGGAAGGTTGCGTGATATATTCTAACATAATTTCCTAAAAATAAAATAGGTAAGGACAACAATAGAGATGCTAATCTACATGAGGAAAGTTCAGAAGTTCTCTACTCTGTACATACTAACACGCACACACACACACACACACACACACACACACAGAGAGAGAGAGAGAGAGAGAGAGAGAGAGAGAGAGAGAGAGAGAGAGAGAGAGAGACAGAGAGAAACAGAGAGAGACAGAGAGAGAGAGAGACAGCATGTATGATCAAGTGCACCCTGGAAGAGACCACCAGCACCAACTCAGAAACTCATCAAACTTATTATATACAATGTGAATAAAGGGGAGGGTAGGGATGACTTAATTTCAATAGAAGGTCTTTGTAATAGATAATTCTCAAATTGCAGTCTTCCCAGTGAAGGGAGTTGCAGTTGATAATTTCTGCATACACTATATTTAGATAAGGGTGAGTAATTCATAAGCATTTACGTTTGGACCAAGGAAACACTTTGCAATTTCCATGTGTAAGACACTGGTCATTGCCAAGACCATGCTCTCACATCAATTATATATAATACCTCAGAATTTCATGTGCTCTCAACAAGGTAGCATGTTATATAACATTACATAAATGGCAAACAGGACTAGTGATTCTAGCACATTCTCTGAACAAAATACAACTAGGGACCACCTCAATGAATGGTGGGAAATTATATGATCGATAGAATTTCTTTTTGTGGTTTTTGCCTTTATATTTTTTTCCTTTATTAATTTATTCTTGTTACATCTCAATGGTTATCCCATCCCTTGTATCCTCCCATTCTTCCCTCTCTCCCATTTTCCCCTTATTCCCCTCCCCTATGACTGTTCCTGAGGGGGATTACCTCCCCCTGTATATGTTCATAGGGTATCAAGTCTCTTCTTGGTAACCTTCTGTCCTTCCTCTGAGTGCCACCAGGTCTCCCCCTCCAGGAGACATGGTCAAAGGTCACGCACCAGAGTACATGAGAAAGTCATATCCCACTCTCCACTCTACTGTGGAGAATGTTCTGTCCATTGGCTAGATCTGGGTAGGGGTTTAAGGTTTACCACCTGTATTGTCCTTGGCTGATGCCTTAGCCTGAGTGGGACCCCTGGGCCCAAATTTGCTTTGCACTATCAATCAATCTTGTGGATCCTCAAGGTCTCTTTTCACTCTTCTAAAGCAAAATAACATTTCAAAAATCATCCTTACCATCTTTTTATCTCATACACGTGTGTCCATTGCTACAAAATAATAAAAAATTGTCAGATATATGAAACGTATTACAAAATATGTATTTCTCCTTATTAATTGACTTAAATGAAGTCATTAACGTATTTTAGTTTAGTAGTATAAAGGCTACATAAGCCACAGTCTAAATTAAATTTAAAAACTCATAATATCACATTTCCATTTTAAACAAAGTGTAACAGTTTAACTAAAAATTACAGAAAGACAAGTAGTTATCCTCTTGATACTGTTATTGTAATAGAAATGTGTTGATCATTTCCACTTAAAGGTTATACCTTTCAAGTGTATGAATATTTGAAAAAAATTAATTTTAAATAGTTGAAGACTATATACAAATATTTTCCTCAGGGGAAAAATCCCTCTAAATTACCATTAAGTGGCATTTAATTAAAGCAAAAGGAGATTTCACACTATAGAATATAAAATGGAAAATTTTGTAAGTGGTTCAATTGGCTTTACATAAAATAAAATTGTATAGTTGTTCATATTGGATTTCTGGGTGACCTGAGGTCAGATCTATATTGACAGCCTTTTATAAATTATAAAATATTTAGCCAAGTACAACATATTCTGTGTAGATATGATCCCAAAGTTAGAATATCACTGATGATGAGAATTTTAGGCAACTCTAAGGAGTTTTTAAGAGAAGTGATAACTTCTTTATTTCCTTTTAATTTGAAACTCTGTCTTTGGAAAAGCATTTTACAATACTACAAAAATATTTTTTTCACAATTAAGCGACAATTCTTTCTTTCCCTACTGTTACTAGATTTAATTTATAATCCAGTATCATTGTTGTTCTTTATATGTAAGTATTAAGAATGTGTGCAAAATGTTTTTCTTATAGTCTAGCCTGAATTTTTTAAAAGGCTCCTAAGTTGCCCACTGCCTAAAAATTACAAGAAAAATAACCATTTATTTTAACTAATCACAAATATTTCAGAATTTTATTAGCCAGTTTCTGAAATGGACTGAGAAATCTTTCCTGTTTCTTCTGCCCCATTTCCACCTTGTTCAAAGTAAAAAAGACTTTAGTGGATGCCGAACTTATTTCAGGCTCAGTGTATGTTTAGAGCTAAGACAATTTTACAATCACTACTGATTGGCTTCTGTGTGACAGAGCTCAGAGGGAAATCAATGCTAAATGACTGGAGAACTTAGACCAAGCTGGCAGCAGCAATCTAGTGGGCTGCTATGTAGGCAGCATGAGCTCTTTCAGACCAGTGCTGGCCAACTGTGAGGAAGCTCACTGCATGCAGTTCACTGTTATCCCAAAAGCCTTTTAAGAGTACGAATATAGGACTACAATGAGTTGAAACTTTCTCTTTGAACTGATGTCCTGGCAAGTTGTCTTTACTGAATCTGGGTTGGATTCCTTCTGGCTTCCAAAAAATAGCAAACTAAGCCAAAGACATTTTATTCTATTCATGCAATGTTGCCATTATTTGTAGTGGCATGGTTTCTCAGTACAGCTCCTATAGAAGCATTTTCTCTAAATTATTAGAGGAATATTTTCATCAAAGAGGACAGACTATGATGGGATTTTAGCTGAATCTCTTGTATTTGAAATCCCGAAATACCTACTGCTATGCTACCTAACAGCAGCATAACAGCTTAAACATTAGGTGCCAGCTGCGCTGTTATTCTGATAGTTCTTAGAAGTATGAATATAACTAAATACATCTTTTTTATTTTTCTCTAAATACTTTTCTCTAAATACTTATTTTTCTCATGAGTACTGACACTACAGTTTGGTAATCAAGAAAATTTAAGAGTAAAATCATTTTATACATATTATTCCAGCCATATTCACAAATATTTACATATCTTAACAATTATTGGTGACCAACCTATGAATATTTTTAGTTACACAAGCACAGAAAAATGAGAATTAAGTGTTTGTACAATTTAGTTTAAGAAAACTTGGCTTTCTGAGTTTACCATGAAATATAAATAATTGTCAAGTTTGCTTACTCAAAACCCACAGATTTTCTTCCAACAGCATGAGACCTTTGGCACAAATTATACTTGCTATTCTTGATTTAAAAACTATCATGTTATGCAGAGTGGACACATACAAGAGTAATAAATGGCTGTAAATAATCAGTCTCAAGACTGAAATTGATAAATTAGAAACAAGGAGAACAATTCAAAGAACCAACAAAGAGCTGGTTCTTTGAGCAAATTGACAATATAGACAAAACTTTAGGCTAACTAACTAAAAGGCAGAGAGATACAATTCAAATTAAGAAAATCAGAAATGGAAAAAAAGACATAGCAACAGACACTGAAGAAATATAAAGAATCATTACGTCTTACATCAAAAGCCTATGTGACACAAAATTTGAAATCTAAATGAAATGGATATTTTTCTTGATACATTCCACTTATCAAAGTTGAATCAATATTAATTAAACAAATTAAATAATCGTATATCACTTGATGAGATACAAGTATACACTGGAATTCTACAAACTAAAAAGGGCCAAGGGCCAGATGGTTTTAGCAAAGAGTTCTATCAGGCCTTCAAAGAAGAGCTAAAACTAATACTTTTTAAATTATTCCACAAAATATAAATGAAAAGAACATTATGAAACTCATTTTGTGAGTTCACAGTCACCTTGATACCTAAACCACACAAAGACACAACAAAGAAGGAGAATTTCAGACCAATTTCTCTTATGAACATTGGTAAAAAATACCCAATAAAGTACTTGCAAACTGAACCCAAGAGCACATCAAAGATATCATACACCATGACCAAGTAGGCTTCATCCCAGGCATGAAGGCATAGTTCAATATATGGAAATCAATAATGAAATCCACCAAATAAATAAACCTCCATGATAATCTCCTTAGATGCTGAACAATCATTTGACAAAATCCAACATGCATTCATGTTTAAAGTCTTGGAGAGATCAGGGATACATGTTCCATACCTAAACATAATAAAGGCTATGTGCTACAGTCCAATATCCAGCATCAAATTAAATGGAGAGAAACTAAAATAAATTCCATTAAAATAAGGACCCCAACAAGGCTTCTCACTCTCTCCATATCTCTTCAATATAGTACATGAAGTTCTAACTAAAGCAATAAAACAACAAAAAGAAATTAAGGAGATCCACATCAGTAATAAGGAAGTCAAAGTATCACTATTTGCAGATGATAAGATTGTGAGCATAAGTGATCCCCAAAATTCACCAGAAAACTCCTATAGCTGATAAATACTTTCGGGAAAGATTAATTTTAAAAAATATCAGCAACCCTCCTATATACAAATCACAAACTGGCTGATAAAAAATTAGGGAAACTACACCCTTTACATTCAAATCATTACAAATGTGAAGTATCATGGTGTAACTCTAAGCCCAAATGAAAGACATGTATGAAAAAACTTCCAGTCACTGAAGAAAGACATTGAAGATGTCAGAAGATGGAAAGATCTCCCATGCTTTTGGGTAGGGAGGATCATCATAATAAAAATGACCATCTTACCAAAAGCATTGACAGATTTAAAATACTTACACAATTTTTTACAGACCTTGAAAGATCAATTCTCAACTTCATGTGGAAAACCAAAAAACTCATAATAGATGTAACAATCCTGTACAATAAAAGATATTCCAGAGGAATCTTTGTTTTTTAATTCAAGCTGTACTACAGAGCACCAGTAGTAAAAATGGCATGGTACTGGCAGAGAAATAGGCTAGATGATCAATGGATTCAAATCAAAGTCCCAGAAATAAACCCATATACCTACGAACACTTGGTTTTGACAAAGAAGCCAAACCCTTACAATAAAAGAAAATAATATCTAGAACAAATGGTGATGGTCTAACTGGATGTCTACATGTAGAAAAATGCAAATATATCAATTCACCTTACACAAAACTAAAGTTGAGGTGGGTTAAGAACCTCAACATAAAACCAAGCACACTAAATCTGTTAGAAAAAAGTGGGGAAAAGATTTGACCTTATTGGCACAGGAGACAACTTCTTGAACAGATCAGCAAGAGCTGAGGCTCTAAGATCAACAGTTAACAAATGGGACCTCATGAAACTGAAAATCTTCTGTAAGGCAAAGGACATTGTCAACAGAACAAAACAACAGAGAACAAACTGGGAGATCTTCCTACCTACATCTGGCAATGGGCTTATCTCCAAGATACAAAGAACTCAGGAAATGAGACAGACCAAATTCTTAAAAATGGGGTACAGAAGAGAACAGAAAATTCTCAACGGAGGAACATTGAATGGCTGAGAAACACCTAAAGAAATTCTCAACGTCTATAGTTATCAAGAAAATGTAAATAAAAAAGACTCTGAGATTTGATCTAAGATCAAAAAAATTCAACTGACAGTACATGCTGCCAAGCATGGGGAGAAAGGGCAGCACTCTTGAATAGCTGGTAGGAGTGCAGGCTTGTACAACTACTTTGGAAGTCAATCTGGCACCTTCTTAGAAAATTGAATGGTGATACAGCAAGGACCCAGCAGGACCAGTCCTGGGCATATACCTGAAAGTTGCTTCACCATCATACAACATGCACGTTTGCTCAATTATGTTCATAGCAGCTTTATTGGTAATAGACAGAATCTGGATTTAATCAATTCTCTTGGTGGGGAAGGTGAGGAGGCTGGAAAGGCACACAGAGGAGAGTAAATAAGCTATCTGGATGAGACCTGACAGGCTGTGATCATATGGTGTGGGAAGAGGTCACCTTTGTCAGAGGTCTAGAGGAGGGGAACAGGGTGAGAGAGGGAGGGACGGTGGGAAAGGGAAGGGACAAGCAAGGGGATAAGAATTGGGAAGTAATCTGAATAAACTATAGTAAATTAAATTTAAAAACACAGAGCATAGAAAGAGGATATATGAATATATAGGTATGTGTTTGGTTACGAGTGTATATATAATGTATATATAATATATATTATGTCCATATCTATATAGACATGATAAAATTGCAAATAAAAAAGCCGTAACCCAACATTGTGAGAAAGAGGAACTCAAAAGAACCTAAAGAGTTCACTTTGTGTTGGTCTTCCAGTGCCGGTTATGTAGGCTGTCCTTAAGAGTAGTTTCTTTTCTGAGTGAGGGAACTCAATTTTCTGGTGGTAGAGATGGAGGCACATGACCACTTGCCATTTCAGCTGTAAGATCCCAACTGCTGCAGAACTCTGTAGGCCCTCTGCTTGCAGCCTCTGTCTGTTAGTTCACACGTGCATTGATCATTTTGCTTTAGATGTCTAGTTTTCTTTTTGTCCTTCTTTGTTTTGACTCTACCTCTATTTTTTTCATTACAGTGGGGGAGGGGCACAAACGTTGAACTAGGAAGAGACTTGTATCAGGCTATAAGTTATTAAATAAATAAAAATTTAAGTTATTTGCAGACATATTTTCCAAATCTATGCCTCCAAGGACTAGACATGGTGGCACACATCTTCAATCCTAGCACTCAGAGAAAATGCCCTAGGTTCCAGTCAAGCAAAGTATACATGATGAGATCTGCAAAAGAAACTAAAATAATGAAATGAGGTAAACAAACAAACAAAAAACAATATCCTTTAAGACAGACAAATATAAATGCAATGAAAACTAGATATCACTAGAACTTCTATAGAAAATTATAATTAGAAGTTTTAGAGAGTATGAATTTATTCTTTCAGAATATCTAGTTTAATGGACATAAATCAGGGTCCTGGAAACATTGATGATTATTTCCAACAACTGCATGGAAACTTATCACACACTTTCCTAGGTTCAAAATTTTTCTTCCTTTTTACCCAATCATACAAACTTTGCCTATTTTTACACTTGATATTCCTCTTCCTATATTCCTGAAATTTTCATATATATATGAGAATATATTTAAGCAGCACCACAAATATAGAATTATTTTTTCTAATTATCATAAATTTAATTATGTTTGGAAAAAGTTTTATTTATAAATAAGTGCAAGTCTGGGTAGGGGTTTAAAGTTTACCACCTGTATTGTCCTTGGCTGGTGCCTTAGTTTGAGCGGGACCCCTGTGCCCAAATCTGCCTATCATAATGTTCTACTTGTAGGCTTCTAGGACCCTCTGGATCCTTCTATTTTTGCCATTCTCCCATGCTTCTCTCATCTAGAGTCCCAATAGAATGTCCTCCCCTCTGTCTCAGTTTCCTGGTGAGTGAAGGCTTTCATGGAACATGCCCCTTGGGCTAGTATGCAGATATAAGTGAGTATATACCATTTGAGTCTTTCTGCTTCTGGGTTAACTCACTCATTATGATCATTTCTAGCTCAATCCATTTGTCCACAAAATTCGGAAATTCCTTGTTTTTAATAGCTGCGTAGTATCCCATAGAGTATATGTACCACAGTTTCTTTATCCATTCTTCTACTGATGGACACTTAGGCTGTTTCCATGTTCTGGCTATTATGAATAAGGCTGCTATGAACATGGTTGAGCAAATTTTCTTGTTGTGTGCTGGAGCATCTTCTGGGTATATTCCAAGGAGTGGAATAGCTGAGTCTCGAGGAAGTCCTATTCCCAGTTTTCTGAGATAGCACCATATAGATTTCCAACTGGCTGTACTAGCAATGAAGGAGTGTTCCTGTCTCCCCACATCCTCGCCAGCATGTGGTGTCGCTTGAATTTTTGATCTTAGCCATTCTGATGGGTGTACCCAATGGTCAGAACAGTCTCCACAGTAGAGTGGAGAGTGGGGTCTGACTTTCTCACATACTCTGGTGCCTCACCTTTGATCATGTCCCCTGAATGAGGAGACCTGGTTGCACTCAGAGGAAGGACAGCAGGTTACCGAGAAGAGACTTGATACCCTATGAGCATATACAGGGGGAGGTAATCCCCCTCAGGAACAGTCATAAAGGAGGGGAATAAGGGGGATATTGGAGGGAGGGAAGAATGTGAGGATACAAGGGATGGGATAACCATTGAGATGTAAGAAGAATAAATTAATAAAAAATAAAATAAAATAAACCTCTTGCCTTGTTTTAAATAAATAAATAAATAAATAAATAAATAAATAAATAAGTGCAAGTGTCTAGTTGGCACAGGATAGCACTGTGATATTTAATATGAGACCACTATTTAGCACATTACACTTGTGAGTAACATATAATCAATCTTCACTGAAACTGCAAAAGAATCCATTGTTCTCACTGAATCTAAATTTGCAGATATAAATTCCTTTTATATTCAAAATACTTTCTTAAGTTTAAATATATACAAATATAATGTGATCACAAGTTGCTTTTATCCATGGTTCTAATTTTATTATGAGAATACTTTTATATTTTTAAGTGACATTTTAATCATTCATTATTACCTTCTCATTATAAAATTAAAAAAATTAAGTTATTGTATATAAAGTGCTAAATGAATCCTTGAAAGTGTGGTGAATGCTGTATGATTATAAAACAATTCTATTTTACTTACAAATATTGATGTTTCAGAACAGGGGGGACCAGTAAGTTGTGAAACATCAGACAAGTATAATGAGGAGACAAGATGAGATGGAGGTCTCATCTAAGTGCTATTGAATCACAATTGCTTTCTGTTCAGTACCTCTGAGGCATAGATAGTGTATCAGATGAGTGTTAGGATCTAATGAAGAAGTAACTATATTAAATATATTTTAAATATTATGGAAAATATTAGGCATAATTAATGGTATAAAACAATGTTCATTTTTCTATCTTAAACCTAGTTGAAGTATTTTCTTTAGTTTCTCCAAATTATCAATGTATGCCCCCTCTAAAACACCATTTAGCAGTGACCTGTATTATAGGTATGAAAAAACTTGCACGGCTATGCCTGCTGGAGTTGTAGGGTTAGTAAGAAGGCCATAAAAATAAAAAATATGCAAGAAATAACTTAGGTATCCTGCATCAGACTGAACTTCCGCACAGTTGCAATTACCTGTATCTAATGGTCTAGCCAATTATGGAAAACTCAGGGGAAGGCATAATAATATAACAACACATGGTTGCATTTTTATTACATTATTTAAGTTTATCCAATTAATGAACCAAGTGGAATATATAAAATTTTAAATAACATGCTTGCAATTGTTGCACAGTGCATGAAAGTGCCATTATAAGCATTTTCCCCAATGTATATATCTTTGCACTTCATACATGGAGGATCAAGAAAAATGCTTACAGCCCTACATTGCATTGTCTTACATTATCTTAAAAATTAGCCATGAACATATTTATATTGTTTATTTTATACTATTTATTTATTTTTAATGTGTGTGGGTGTAGGTGTGTGTTTGTGTGTGTAAGTATGTATACTGCAGTACATATAGAGTAGGTGGAAGACAACCTGAAGGAAATGGCTGCTGTCTATGTGTTCATGAGATAAAAATGAGGTAATGCAACTTGCTGGTAACCGACATTCCCTGCTGAGACATCCTGCCAGCTCATTCATGTCTTTTACAATATTCAAATTGGCATATATTTGTATATATGTTTTCAGTTGCATAGAATATTCTTTGATGTATATTGCTTCTGGTTTCAAATATATCCTTAATTTCTATTGATGTTGGTTACGCCGATTTATTTACATTTTATTTTTATGTATTTTTGCACTATTTGATTTAGATTAAGGTAGATGACGTGTATCCTCTCCAAAACTTCCAAGGTACATATTTCTATCGTTAGCTCTTTCCAGTGGGAAGAATCTACAGAATGAAGGAACGATGAAGGCCATTGGCTGCTGTTTCTCTTGCAATACTGTTCCCATGCAATGAAAGTCTGGAGAGTGTCCTTCTAATGTGACTCAAATCCATTTCTCAGAAAAGTACAGACATTCTCCTAGATCCACCTTGTAAAACGAAGATAATTCAACACTGCCGTTTTAACCATAAGGTTCTGGCAGGAAATCCACTCTTATGCCAGAGCCTGTGTAAAAATTAAGTGTTTTTACATTAATATGATATACACAAGTCTGCAGGGCAGTGCTAAAATAAGGATAGGAGACTTGTTAGCCCAGCGTCAAGTTGAAGATACTTTTGTGTCTTCCCTATTTAGGAATGGAATGTGCAATTGTCATATGTGCCAAGTGGATATTTTAGTTTCTTACTTGTTTGTATAATATATGCTTTCATGTATTTCTTTGTATGATTTTACAATGGCCATGGACAACAGTAAGCTTTTTCTTTGTGTGTGTTCTGTAGATTTCATTTCCTCTGTCCAGGATTAATGAATGTACAAAAATTAACATATTACCTTTCTATACAAAACGTTTTATGATTCAAAACAAAACATGTTGTGTCGGTTACTCTGTGGTATTATAGGTGTCACTATGTCCTTTTAATCATTAATTTCTCAATAATATCTGATTCTGTACCTTCAAGAACATAAATTGTTATAAATCTATCTGTATATCTTCTATTAATATAATTATGTATTTCTTCTTTGATCTTTTCACCAAAAACTGATTTGTGAAGTTGGAACTCATACACACTAGAAAAACACGAGCAAAAATATTATTTCAGATTAATATAAGAAACACTATTATTCTTATATATTCCCTATAGAAGATTAATATCACATACTATTTGTATTGCTTTAAAAGCTCTGAAGCACTTTATATATAGTAAGTATAGGAATAGACAGCCGAGTTTAAGACTCTCGTCCTTATATGGAAATAGAGACATTAAACTTGAAATATTCACTTTAAATCAACATGCAATTATACTATTTTAATATTCTTTTTAAGCTAATGACAATATATCATCACATGATCACTCTATTATATACTTTTAAACAGTTTAAGTTTAAAAAAAATTTTCAGAATCATTACTTGTATACATAGAAACACCAGTCTTTTAGCTCAGAAGATAATTCTTTCTACTAAGGAAGTTATTATGTTATCTTGAGTTAATCATGTAGGTTAAGGGTTCTCACACTTGCTTTTGCACTTCTGTACCCAAATGTACTTGTCCCTATAGCATGCCTTGGTCCTTCTTCTCTCCTACTGTCTATTATTCACTCTTCTTTTTAAATGTATATTTCATTTATCATAATTTATTCACATTACATCTTTATTGTAATCCCCTCATTCTTATGTTCCCACTTCTGCCCTGTTGCCCTCCCCTAGACCTCTGCTGGAGAGGGACATCATACCCTACTGTCAGGCCATAGCCTATTAGGTCTCATCAGCATAAAGTACTTCCACTTTCTCTGTGTGCCTGCATGGCCACCTTGCCAATGGGCAGTGAGCAAATCATGGGCACCAGAGTGCATGTCAAAGGTTCAGTAGATGTCTCCTTCCCAAAATGAGGAATAAGCTACCCATAGGCTACATCAGAACAGAGAGTTTTAGCTCTCTGCCTGCATTGTGCTTGGTTGGTGCATCAGTTTGTGGAGGCCTCCATGTGTCCAGATCCACAGGCCTTCATGGTCTCCCAGTGGAGTTCCTGCTCCCTCCTGGACCTTCCACCACCACTCCCTTCTCAACTCTTACTAGAACTCTTAGTGCTCTGCCTAAAGTCCAACTTCCAGTACCAGTATCTCTCCCAATTCCCTGCTGGGTGGAGTCTCTCCGAGAAGATATGTTTTGGGCTAATATCCTCTTATAAGTGAGTATGTACCATGCATGTCTTTCTGGGTATAGGTTACCACACACAGATGCTTATTTCTAGTTACTTCCATTTGCCTGCAATTTTCAAGATTTCCTTGTTTTTAATACTGAGTAGTATTTCATTGAGTAAATATACCACAATTCCTTTATCCATTCTTTGGTTGAGGGACATCTACATTGTTTTCAGATTCTGATTATTACGAATAAAGCTGCAATGAAAATAGTTGAGAAAATATCCTTGTTGTATGGTGGAGCATCTTTTGGGTATATGCCCAGGAGTGGTATGGCTGGGTCTTAAGGGAGCACTATACCCAATCTGAGAAACAGCCAGATTGATTTCCAAAGTGGTTGTATATGTTTCCTCTCCCACCACCAGTGGAGGTGCATTCCTCTTTCCTTACATGTGCTGTCACTTGAGCCTTAGATCTTAGCAATTCTGATAGGTGTAAGAGGGACTCTCAGAGTCATTTTTATTTGCATTTCACTGATAACTATGAGCATTGAACGTTTCTTTAAGTGTTTCTCGGCCATTAAGTATTCTCCAGAACCATAAGTCTGGATATTTCTGTGTTGTACACTGAATCCATTTCATTAAAAAGCTCACTGGAAAGTAAAGGTAACTGTCTTTACTGATTCATATAGTAATTTTATATCTAGCTTGGTCTTGTACCTCCATACAAATTTCCATAGTGAACATAAGGAATTATTTCTTTTGTATATTAGAATTGATTTTTATCTTATCCTGAATAATTTTGTAGCATTCTGTTTCATCATTTCAGAATAAAAATTTACATGGTAGCCAATTCCCTAATGCGTAATGATTTACCTGAGACAAAGGATTTTTAAATTAGAGGAATTGAACCAGGGGCACACTTGTAATCCAGCACTAGTGGAGGCAGAGGCAGATGGATTTGTTTGTTTGAGGCCAGCCTGGTCTACAAAGCAAGTCCAGGACAGCCAAGGCTACAAAGGGAAACCCTGTCTTGAAATACCAAAAATAAATAAATAAGTAAATAATAAATAAACAAATAACAAAATTAGAGGAATTAAAATTGTAATAGTCATATCTTAGTAAAAGATAACGGATTGAATTTAAAAAGGACATTTTTGAAAGAAAATTTTATATAATGTGGACAATTCTTTTAAAACACATGTCAGACAATACAGACTAAGCTCTTTTTTTTCAAGTTTTTTAAAATTAATTTATTCTTCTTACATCTCAATAGTTATCCCATCCCTTGTATCCCTCATATTTGACCATGTCCCCTGGAGGGGGAGACCTGGTGGCACTCAGAGGAAGGATAGCAGGTTAACAAGAAGAGACTTGATATCCTATGAGCATATACAGGGCAGGAAGTTCCCCTCATGAACAGTCATAGGGGTGGGGAAAATGGGAGGGAGGGAAGAATGGGAGGATACAGACTAAGCTCTTAAATATATATGTATCTTCAAATTATTCATTAATACACATTTAGTTATTCTTAGTGAATGGTGTATACATATTTCCACAAAATATGAATGTATCTTCCTGGAGTACATAGGAAGGCTTACAAGACTGGAAATTAAATGAAGCTTGTAAGACGCAGAAAGCACCTAAAATGTTTTGAATTAAAACACACAAAACTGAAAACAACCAAACAAAATCCAAATCTACAAGGTTATATGAGAAATAGTACTTGTTGGAGAGAAAGAGATTCTGCTATCCCAACTGCCTCCAATCAGGACAGGCAGCTCCTGGATTGCGAGGTTTGTGCATACTCATGTAAGCAACTTCTAATAACTCACCATTTTTTAGCTAAATCTTTTTCCAATTTTTTTGTGTGTGTTATCTATGGTTCATCTGGGATAAGTATATGTTGTATATGTTTGCTGACATATGACCAAAGGGGGAAATGCAGAACACTAGGAGACTGTAATCATACACTATACTTCTCTTTAAAAATATGAATAAGATGAGTCTACATATGCAAGTTATTCTTTTCTCAACTTGACACAAGATCGATTTATTTGGGAATGAGAAGATACTTTTAAAAAGAATTGTAGAAATAAATCAACATTTCAGTTTTAGCATTTAAATAAAACTGAAAATTTCTTGGTTCTTACGCACCTTATATTAAAATCCAGCTGCAGTTTTAAGTATATATGAAAAAAAATTCAAGGTAAAAATAAAATAATATTATGAAATGCATCATTAATGAAAATATTAGCAAATTTCATAAGACTTATTTTTTTATTTTTAATATTTTATTAATTTATTCATATTACATCTCAATTGTTAGCCTGTCCCTTGCATCCTCCCATTCCTCCCTCCCTCCTACTTTTTTCCTACTCCCCTCCCCTGTGTCTGCGACTGAGAGTGACCTCCTCCCCCTGTGTGTGCTCATAGGGTCTTCGATTTGATTCCATTGATCCACGAGCCTAATGCTGTGCCAGTACCATGCTGTTTTAATTACTGTTGCTCTGTAGAAGGATTTTAGAGAAATTTCCTTTAGGATCTCTCCATTTAATTTGATGTTGGCTATTGGCTTGCTGTATATAGCCTTTATTATGTTTAGGTATGTGCCTTGTATTCCCGATCTCTCCAGAACCTTAAACATGAATGGGTGTTGGATTTTGTAAAATGCTTTTTCTGCATCTAAGGAGATGATCATGTGGTTTTTCTCTTTCAGTTTGTTTATATGGTGGATTACATTGATGTATTTCCATATGTTAAACCATCCCTGCATGCCTAGAATGAAGCCTACCTGGTCATGGTGAATGATGTCTTGGATATGTTCTTGTATTCATCTTGCGAGTATTTTATTGAGTATTTTTGCATCAATGTTCATAAGAGAAATTGGTCGGAAATTGTCTTTTTTTTTGTTGGGTCTTTATGGGGTTTAGGTATCAACATGACTATGGCCTCATAGAAAGAATTCGGTAATGTTCCATCCATTTCTATCTTTTGGAGTAACTTGAAGAGAATTGGTTTTGGCTCCTCTTTGAAGGTCTGGTAGATTCTGCGCTGAAGCCATGTGACCCTGGGCTTTTATTGGTTGGGAGATTATTAATGATTGCTTTTATTTCTATAGGCAAATTAGGGCTATTTAATTTGTTTATCTGATCTTGATTCAATTTTGGCAAATGGAATCAGTTGAGAAAATTGCCCATTTCTCTTAGATTTTCAAATGTTGTGGCATAAATGCCTTTGAAGTAGGTTCTTATTATTCTTTGCATTTCTTCAGTGTCTGTTGTTATGTCTTACATTTCATTTCTGATTTTGTTAATTTGGATAGTGTTTCTCTGTCTTTTAGTTAAATTGGCTAACGGTTTGTCTATCTTGTTGATTTTCTCAAAGAACCAGCTCCTGATTATTTGATTCTTTGAATTGTTCCCTTTGTTTCTACCTACTGATTTCATCCCTGAATTTGATAATTTCCAGATGTCTACTCCTCTTGGGTGTTTCTGCTTCTTTGTTTTCTAGGTTTTCCATATATGTCAGTAAGTTGTTTATGTGGGATGTCTCCACTTTCTTTCTGAAGGTGCTTAGTGCTATGAATTTTCCTCTTAGCACTGCTGTTGTTGTGTCCCACAAATTTCTGTATGTTTTTCCCTCATTTTCATTGAATTTCAAGAAACCTTTATTTCTTCCTTTATTTCTTCCCTGACCCAGATGTCAGTAAGTAGAGAGTTGTTTAGTTTCTATGTGTGTAGGCTTTTTGTTATTTCTGTTGTTATTGAAGTCTAGTCCTAGACCATGGTGATCTGATAGGATATAAGGTATTATTTCAATCTTCTTGTATCTAATGAAGCTTGCTTTGTGACCTACCATGTGATCAATTTTAGAGACTGTTCAGCTGAGAAGCAGGTATAATCCTTTGCGTTTGGGTGAAAAGTTCTGTAGATGTCTGTTAGATCTATTTGATTCATGATGTTGGATAAAGAAGTTATTCCTGGCTTAGTTTGTGTTTCAAAGACCTACCTTTCATTGAAAGTGTTGAGGTTTCCCACTATTAATATGTGTGGATCAATGAGTGGTTTAAGCTTTGTTAATAGTTTTTTTACATATGTGAGTACCCTTGTCTTAGGAGCACAGGTGTTCAAAATTATGACATATTCTTGGTTGAATTACCCTTTGATGAGTATGAAGTGTTCTTCCTCGTCCCTTCTGATTAATTTTGTTTGAAAATCTATTTACTAGACATTAGAATGGCTACACTGGCTTGCTTCTTATGACCATTTGTTTGGAAAAATTTCCCCAACCTTTTACTCTGAGGTAATGTCTGTCCTTGTGAGTGAGATATGTTTCCTGAATGCAGAAGAATGTTGGGTCATGTTTATACATCCATTCACTTAGTCTCTGTCTTTTTATTGGAGAATTGGTACCATTGATGTTGAGAGATAGTAATGACCAGTGACTGTTAAGTCCCTTCATTTTTGCTCTTTGTTACAGTCAAGAGTTTGTGAGGTTGTGATTTTGTGATGGTGTAGTTATCTATTTTCTATGTGGTTTTGGTTGTAATTTAACCCTTTGGCATGGAGTTTTCCTTCTAGTAATTTCTGTAAAGCTGGGTTTGTGGATAGGTACTATTTGAATTTGTTTTTGTCATGGAATATCTTGTTTTCTCCATCAATGGTTTTTGATAGCCTCGCTGGGTATAGTAGTCTGGTCTGGCATCTGTGTTCTCTTAGGGTTCGCAAAATCTCTGTCCAGGTCCTTCTGGCTTTCATGGTCTCTGCTGAGAAGTCAGGTGTGATTCTGATAGGTTGCCATTGTATGTTACCTAGCCTTTTTCTCTTGCTTCTTTTATTATTTTTTCCTTGTTCTGTACATTTTGTGTTTTTATTATAATGTGGCGGGAAGATTTTTTTATGTTCTATTTTATTTGGTGTTCTGTAGGCCTCTTGTATGCTCATATGCATCTCTCTCTTCAGATTGGGGAAATTTTCTTCTATGATTTTGTGATAGATATTTTCTGTGCTGCTGAGTCAGATGTCCTCTCTTTCCTCAGTACTTATTATTCTCAAGTTTCATCTTTTCATGGTGTCCTTGATTTCTTGGATGTTCTGTGTCAGGAACTTTTCAGATATAGCCTCTTCTTTGATGGTTGTTTCGAGTTCTACAATTGTATCTTCCAATCCTGATATTTGTTCTTCCATTTCTTGGATTCTGTTAGATAAGGTCACCTCTGTGGTGCTTGCTTTCTTCTCTGAGGCCTCTTGATCTCATTTTTCCTCTGTGTGTTCCTTTATCATAGCTTCCATTTTTATCTTCAGATCTTGAAATGTTTTAATGTTTTCCTTCATCTGGTTTTTTGTATTTTTCTGAAATACTTCCAGTGTCTCTCTATATGACTCTTTTATGTCTTCAACCTGCTTAGTTGCATCTTCCTGCAGTTCTTTACAGATTTTATTCATTTCTTCCATTATCATCTTCCTAAGTAAGGACTTGAGATCATTTTTTTTTTTTTTGTATTTCGATTGTGTTTGGCTTCTCGAGGTTGCTTTCATTGGGGTTGCTTGGATCTGGAGATGCCAAAATGTTTTGGTTTTTGTTTGCATTCTTTCACTGTCCTCTGGTCATTTTGGTGTCTCTGATGTTGGGAGGTAGCATCTGATGACCTTCATTGGTTGAGAGTGTATAGTAGGTGAATAATTATAGGTCATGTGCCCTTGCCTGTGAGGATCAGGGAGTATTTCCCTGGAACAGGCAGATGATCTTGTTTCTACTCCTGGAGATGTTGCTCTACACTTTAGGCTCTGGACGGAGTCAGCAGAAGTAGGTTTCTGTCTGGACCCTTTCACTTTACTGCTGTAATTTATATCAGCTGTTTTGGGACCTAGAACAAGGTCAGCACACAAGCACTCTGGTTGGGTAGGTTGGTCCCAGCTGCCAGTCTTTCCTGCCACTTTGTAGCTAAGACCCCAGCTGGATCAGATTTTCTGAGCTGTAGCTGCGTTTTAGCTCTGCCTCCAAGGTGCTTGCACTTTCAAGACCCTGTAGCCCAGACTGCTCACAGATCCTCTGAGCTGTAGTCACCATTTCGGTCAGCGATTAGACACTGCAGGGTTGTCCAGCCTCTCTCAAGAATGTGGGAGATCCTTCCAGGCCTGTGGGAGCTGATCCAGTTAGGTTCTGTCTGTTGGAGAGTGCAGGATCAGTATGTGGCGGCCCAGAGACAGGACTGTTTCAGATCGTGGGCACGCTTCAAAATGCCTGCACTTTCGTGACCCTGTAGCCCAGGCCTCTCACAGATCCTCTGATCTGTAGCCACAATTTAGGTCAGTAATTAGACATTGCAGGGTTGTCTAGCCTCTCCTGAGAATGGGCGAGATCCTGCTGGACCTTTGGAAGCAAACCAAGCTGAGTTCTAACTGCCCCTATTTGGAGACTCATTCCATTGTGTCTGGCTCTAGATTGGGCCCAGGTTAGCTTGGGTCAGCCCTCGACCTACACGCCCACTCTAGCTGTTTTTCTTGGGCCCCATTGCTTTGTGTTTCCACTCAGCATGGGGGACCTCCACAATTTGGCATGGGGTGGGTGGAGGGATCCAAGGGCAGTTTCACTCTATTACCTGAGACTCCTCAGGCCAGGCGCTACAGTACACCACTCCCCAACATAGTGAGTTTGTGCTTTATAAGCCAACTGCAGCCCACAGGTTGGTTCTGTTCCAGCATCTGGGGAGTGGGTCCAGGACCTCCGGGCTGTTGCTTGTCCCAGGGCCAGGCCCACTGGTGGTCTGGGGAGTTTGAGACCCAACTCACCTGCAGTTCTCTAGATCCAGCAGTCGGTGGCTCCCATTGAGGTCCCTGGTCTCTTTGCAGTAGATCAGGTATGGTGTATACTGGTCGACACCATCTTCGAAACACACATAAGACTTTTATAATACATCATGTAATTTTTAAACATGTTTAATATTATTCGAAAAAATTACAAACTATAGTAAGTTTTGAATGATTTCACTAAATTGTCATTGTAATAAAGATATTTATAATATAACAACATTTCCATAAGCTTATTTGTATATTAAATATTCGATTAATTTCTGTTATATGGATGATAAATAGGTTTATAAACTTCTCCATCTCAAGGAAATCTAGCAAGTCAAGTGGAGATGATAATTGGATAGATAGGTAATGAAATATTGTAAATTATAAAGAAAATATTTTATTTTAACTTGAGTAAGCCATTTAATATGGGAATTTCCATTGTTTTTGTTATACTGAAACCGTGCTGCAACCTAAAATTTCATCCTTGAAAGCTACATAATCAAAACTCAAAGAAAGTTCATAATTCATTCAACACATTTATGAATGGAATGGAATAAATATCCTGAGCTACACTTAGCCTGGGAGAAGCAACTTTAACATGCTTGAATCAAATATTGGGTATAAAGAAGAAAGTCCTTCACAGTAATAACATTTCTTTCTATAAATTCTGGTGACAAGTATCCATTTAAACTTTCTCTCTTCAATCACAAATTATTTTAACATGGGGAGGAAAATCAAATGTATTTTAGACAAGGACTTTATTTTGGTATATAGCACTCAGTTCTGTTAAGAGTTGATTTCTTTTCACTAAGTTCACAGTGGGAAGACAGAAATGTGAAACCTGGTACATGCAATAGCAGGAATAGTCCGTAATATTAAATTATTTTCATTCTCTGTGTAGAGACATAAAAGGTTCCCATTATAAACAAAACAGAAAGAGTTCTAATCAATAGAAATCTTCCGCAGTACATACTAGCCATAAATGAAAGCACTGTTTCTTTTATTAGTCACATATTCATACAAAATGTAATTCAACTACAATTATTTTGTGATGCAAAGAATAAAGGGAGGCATGATACATTTGCCTAATTTGTGATTGTCTGAAGCACTGAACAGATTTCAGACTTTCTCGAAGAGGTAATAAACTGTGCCCACCTTGGGGAATTGCTATAGGTGTCTTTTCTCAACTATTTTCATAGATAATTATTAAGCAAAAGAGAATTGGAAGTATGTTCTTTGGTAATTAATTGGAAAAAACATTTCTATGGTGTCAGATAAATATCAAACTTATGTGCTATGAACGAGTCAAGCTCAGAATGGCACTGACTTTTCCCTATGGAAGTCGAATCTCTTTCTTGCCACAATATGTACCTGAATAAAAGTATTTCTAACACTTGAAATATGTGTGCTGGGATGAGTGCTTCTACGCAGGATAATATTTACTGGAGCATTGTTTTCAACCTATGGGGGTGGAAGACTATGAATCAAAACTTTTTGACAGCAATCATAGTCAAAATACTTACCAGGAGAATTTTAAGCCACACATAATCATATAGCTACCCACTTGCTACTATATATATATATATATATATATATATATGCATATATATGATATACTGTTATAAATACAATTTTCTTACAAAACTTTTCCTCATAAAATATGCAACACTATTATTGTCTTTGTTCAGCTCATTTTTTTCTAAAGGAAGTGATTTTTTAAAAATGTACTTATTGAGTTATTCACATTACATCCCAGTCCTGGCCCACTCTCTCCACTCCTTGGGGTCCCATCCTCTCCTACACATCAGATAAGTGAAGCCACCACACATACTAACCCAATCCAGCACATCGAGTGGCGTCAGGACTGAGCACATACTCTTCCATGGCAGCCTCGCAAGGCAGCCCAACCAGGGAGAAGTGATAAAAAGCCTGCAAAAGAGTGGATGTCAGAGATAGCCCATTATCAGTAGACCCACATGGAGAGAAACCTGCCCATCTGGACATACATATAAGTGACCTACTATGTCCAGTCCATACATGGGACTTAGTTGAAGTTTCAGTCCTCCCAAGCCCCCCTGGGCCCAGGTTAGTTTGCTCTGTTGGTCTTTTTGTGGAAGCCCCTCCAGGTCCTTCCATTCCCTCCCTCTACTCCTGCACAAGGTTCTATGCGCTTTGCCCAATGATTGACTGTGAGTCTTAGTATCTGTTTTGTTTTTATCTCAGAAGATAACTATGCTAGACTCCCATCCATAAGCATAGCAGAGTGTCTTTAATAATGTCAGGGGTTGGCACTCTCCCCTGTGGTGGGTCTCAGGATGGGCCAGGAATTGGTTGGCCATTCTCTCAATCTCTGCTGTTTCTTTGTAGTTACACATTTTGTATGTGAGGTACATTTTGGCTCAAAGTTTGTATGGGTGGGTTGGTGTTCCCCTACCTCCATTATGAGTCTTGTCTAGGTAGAGGGCAGCCTCTTTAGTCTCCATAGCCCCCTCTGCCAAGGGTTTCAGCCAGAGTCACCCACATATCCTCCTAGGAGTCTACCTGTGGTTCATCGCCAGCTTGCTTCAGATATGTCTCTACTCATGGTTTCTGATCCCTGTGCAATCATCTGTGATCCTGTGCCCACTCTCCCCTCATCTGATGCCCATCCATGTTTTCCTCCTCAGTCACCCTCCTATTCTATTCCTGTTCCTCAACAACTTCAGCTATATAATCTATTTCCCTTTCTGTGTGGTCACCTAACTTTTAAGCAGTAACATTGGTAATACATTTGATAGGTGTAGCTTCTGAAATTTGAGATACAATATCACAACTAATCCTCTGGCTCTTATATTCTTTTTGTTTTCCCTTTGATAATGATATCTGAGTTGTAAGTGCAGGAATTGTATTTTAGATGTAGCTATTGGGACTGGACTCCACAACTATACAACTTATTCAGTTGTGGTTTCCTTGATGAGTGGTGAGGGACATACATATTTGTTCATAAAAGGACAAATATTTAAACTGTAGTTAGTGGTTGTGCTAGATTATTAAAGGGGTCATTGTAGGTTCAACTTCCAGATCATGTTCCTGTGGAAAGGGAAATCCCAGGAAGAATTAACCCTACACAAAGAACTATAGGCAAATATGGAATGTGGAGAGCCAAGAAATAGTCATTTCCAAGAAAGAAAAAACCAATTATACATCTGTTGTAAACTGGTCAACGTTGAAAACATATGTTTAAGTAATCATATAAAATAAGTATGTCCCACTTATGTGTTTAGAAAGCATTTAATGAAAATTTAGGCTGCAAATTTGAAAAAGAGGGGCAAAAAGATAGATATTTGCATAAAGAAATTAAAAGTAGGAAATGACATATATTATAAGCTTAAAAATAAAAGATACTATTGGATGCCCAGGATAAGGAAAGGCTAAAAAAACAAAATAAAACAATAACATGATAATATCAACACACTAGGACATTAGGAAGAAAAAACAGAACTAAGTACAGGAAGCAATATGGAACATTTAATATTCACTATCATTGCTCATAAGATCAATACAGTGCTAAGACAGTGAGAAACAGATTACTATTTCTTGAACAAAGTGAACATAGAAGGAACTTGTTATGAAGAAATTTCATCCCTACATCTAACATGAAAAGCTGGATTATTTGGTCAAATTCCAATTGGTACATAAATGTTTATAACTGAATTATTTAAACTAATATGTAGGAACAAGCCAAATTTATGTTAATTGCTAAGTAGTTAAACATTAAAATTTAAACAGTTAATTGTGCTTTATCTGTCATGGAATAGTTTTCATTGTAAATATGAGTAACTGCAACATGAGAGATGCTTAAAGTCATTAAACAAATGTAAAATGTCTCTGATATCAATCATTTACACCTATATAATTTGTATGAAGTGTTCCAGAATACTAATTGATAGAGTAACAAATCAGACTAGTGATTGTTAGAGGCAAGGGTAAGAGGAAAAAGGGGGATGCTTCTTTGTAGTGTCAAAATTTTTCTGGAATTAAATATTGGTAATACCTTTAAAGAATATAGCCTAAAATGTCCGAAATGTTAATTATATGCCATGTGTTATATGTAATCTTGATTGTCAATTTGACTATAGCTGACATTAGCTAAAACCCAACCTGTGGGCATTCCCATGGGAACTTTCCAAACAGACTACTTAAAGAAAATATATGTTGAACCTGGGCCACAATTTCTTGTGGCAGCCCTCATACAAGGATATGGAAGAAGAAAACTTGCTTTCTGCCTGCTTGCCTTTTTTTCTCACTGACATGATTTTCTACCTTGTTGAAATGGCTGATATTACATTTAGCATCAGGATTCCAATGCAAACTAAAAAAAAAAAACAGCAGTTCTCTAAGAATCTTGCTGATATGTAGCACCAGTTGGGACTGCAGAGAGACAGCCTGCCTCTTAGATTGCACATGACAACTAGCAGATATAATATTCTCATGGTGAGACAGTTATTGTGATTTTGAATGTGTGTGTGTGTGTGTGTGTGTGTGTGTGTGTGTGTGTATGTATGTATGTATGTATGTATGTATGTATGTGAGGATTGAAGAAGATTTTGGAACTTTAGATAAAATGTGGCTGAACACTGTCCTTCCAAACAGGACTTTGGAGGACAGTAATGCTGAGAGATAGGTCAAATGTGGAGACCTATCTCAAGCATCTTTGAGAGGAAATGATATAAATAACTGTTTGGTGAGTTTCTATGTGATATTTTGGGAAAAATATGACTGTTCATTTAAGTTATGACAAGAGACATCGTAGCTTCAGAATGTCATGATGTGAAGATTATTTCAATGATCATTCATGTACTCGTGAAATGATTAGATATTTAGAAAGTAAAATTTGTACCATATATCAAACTGAATTTAACACTTTACATGTACCTAAAATTGAGAAGAAAAGGTAAAATATTTATAAGCTAAAATAGGAAAATAATATTGTGAATTCAAAGCATTTAAGCATTTAATGATCAGGACTCAACAGTTCGTAGTCATGATATTAGCTGTGATTATATTCAGACATTCTTTTTTGTTTTGTTTTTGTTTTTGTTTTGGATTTTTCAAGACAGGGTTTATTGGTAGCCTTGGCTATCCTGGACTCACTTGTAGACCAGGCTGGCCTTGAACTCACAAAGATCCACTAACCTCTGCCTCCCAAGTGCTGGGATTAAAGGTGTGAGCCACCATGCTCAGCTATTCAGACTTTCTTAATCAAAGTAGATCATCCACAAGGAGATAATGGGGCATGATTTATTGGTACGTACTTGAAATCCCAATAATCTGAAGTCTGAAAAAGATGAATCTACAGTTCTATATTAGCCTGGAGTATGTAGCATGCTACAAACCAGCATCAGCTCTATAGTCAGGCCCTGTGTGAAGATTTTAACAACAGAAAAACATCATAAATATGCGTGTCTTGTTAAGGTAGAAGATATGTCATATACACACCAATGGTATTGTTGTAATGTCTAATTTATATACAGACTATCTCTCAGGAACTGAGAGTGTCAACTCTATAACAGTGGGGAAACCACTGAAAGAGTTATAACACAGGATAGATAAATAAATGATCAATGAGGAAATGTCCAGCAACATGTTTCCTTTGTTCACAGTGTAAAACAAATTAAAGTCCTAGTAAAACAATCCTTCTGAAAATCACTAAACAAAAGACAGAACATTAACTGTTGGTGAAGGACAAATGTTGGATTCCACAACAAGTTATTAAATTTACTTGGGAAATTTTAATAACTTCAATGACCATATCATTATATATATATAAACTCTTAGATTCACTGAATTATTCACAGCATGCATCCATTCCTCTTAAGTACAAAAGAAAATTAATCTTAGATGACAGAATTTTTAAAAAGTGCTTATCAGAGCTGGTAAAATGAATCAGGTGTTAAAAGCACTGACTGCTCTTCCAGAGGTCCTGAGTTCAAGTCCCGTCAACCACATGGTGGCTCACAACCATCTATAATGTGATCTGGGGCCCTCCTCTGCATAATAAATAAATAATAAAAAAAAAAATAAAATAAAAAGTGCTTATCTTCAGAGATTAGGTAGTATTTAGAGAGATCAGCTAATTAGTATTTTCTTTTCTTTTTTTTTTTGTGACACAGTTTTGTAGGCTTTGTAGTTTTTCAACCCTACTTTATTTGGGGTCCTCTAATGCTTAAACATTCCATCCAACCCGCCTACCCTAGATAGGAGAGAAAAGAGGCTAATGGAATTTAGGAGAAGTAGACTTTCCAGACTGAGTTTCTTGGAATGATTCCATTCTTGTTGTTAGGATTCCAGCAGACCTGTTAAACAGCAAGTCAGCAAAAGTGACTGCACCCATAGCAGCTGGAACACAGAATTTTGAAGTGTTCCCTGGAGCGTTTCTCTTTAGGAACTTCTTGAAGTGGAGTGATGAACAGCCAAATGATGGGAATAGCAAAACAAAAAGCCAACCCTGTGGTTGTGGGCTCATGTGTGTGGTGTGGTGTGTGTGTGTGTGTGTGTGTGTGTGTGTGTGTGTGTGTGTGTGTGTGTTAGATATCCTCTCAGAGTTCTGAGAAGGATGTTTATCAGCTGAAAAAGACCATGGCCTTGCAAGAGGCAGTTCCTGTTCTAGAAGACAAATACCATTTGTCTCCTCACAGTCAGCTTCCAGTAGACAAAACTGCTCACCCTCACACAAGTTTCACATCCCACACATGGGATCAAAACAAACAGATGTTAATATCCACTGAAGAACTTCTTTTTGTAGCATAAGGTTAGCATCTAGTCCATGCTAGATGATACTCACAGAGATTCATCTACTTTTAGTTCCTGAATTGTGGGATTAAAGTCATTTATTTCATAAATTTCCTTCTAAATATTCTACATTTAAATTATAGGTAACTATAGTAGGTTTTTTCATTTTATGTCAACTCATTATTTTGTACGTATCACATTTATATTAATTCCTTAACAAGTATATTAGTTGGAACAATTTATTACTAAAAAAATTAAAATAGAGACAGTTAAAAATTTTCATTTCAAGTGAATTTTTCATAATATTTATATTTCTCCCCCAAAATCACATACGGTTGGAAAAATTTTAGATATTGCTATAGAACACCAGAAAATTTAATATACTTCTAATCTGTGATTAGCTTATTACATATAGAAAATTGAACTCTTTGTAGTAAGTTTTATGAAGCTTCATTTTATTTTCAGTGTGTAGGGTTTCACTTTAAAAGCGTATATGAAAATAAATGTATTTTAAACACATTTAATTAATTTCAGCTTTAAAATTAAAAAAAATATGTTAGTGATGTGGAACAACTTCTATTAAAATTCTTTTAGGAATAGTCAAAAATACATATTGCCTCATTTTCAACTGCAGATGCACTCCTTATTTCATCAATGAAATCATTCATATTTAAGGAAATCAAAGTTACCTTTGTCTTAATTACTATATATGTGACTAAAATTTGTAAGCTCTATTTGTTCGTGCAAAGTGGAGAAAACATTTTAAATTCAGATATAGCTCTTGAACCATCAAAATGTTTAAAATAGAAAATTCAGCCATCCAAAGAATCAAACACTACTTTAAGAAAAAGATAGATATATTCTCATTTTGGAATTTGACAGCCCTTTGTACAGTCTATTTTCCAGTTATACAAATGTCTACAATGAATTATGAGCATATTTACTCTGTTATATTTTTTATTCCTCTCCCTCTCAAATTGGTCCTTCTTTCATCCCTGAATTACTCTTAACTGAACTTTTATGTCTTTTTGAGGTTTGGGTTTTACAAAGATTCCCAAATCAGTGGCATGTTCATAATTGTAGTGACCATGTTGTATCCACAAGATGGGATCTCATAGCACTTTTCCTCAACTTTAGGTTTTATAATCTGTCTAAACCTTTATACCAAAATAAAAACCTACAAGGCCATTGTCTATTCATATTTTCCTGTTCCAATGTCTTTGAATTCTGACATTTGGGGAAGACTGTATTATTGCATAACTCTGTCTTTTATATTCTTATTGTATGACAGAACTCTATTTTGGACTATGTGATATGTTTTGAATTAAAATATTAATAGGATTCTACCTAACCAAAACAGGTGATAGAAACTCAGTCAGGAAACTGTTTTGATAATATCCTTACTGGAGGCTAGGATTGTCAGAAAATAGATACAGTTTATGCAGTTTAATTTATTTTGGTATTCCCTAGATGAGCACTTCTGCCTGAAGGTAAACTAAGAAGAGGCACATAGAAATCTGGATGGCCCGATTTGACTGTACATTTCATAAGCCTCACCATAGCTCACTCGGTCAAGTTCATGTTCATTGGAGCAACCAGATGGTGCTCCCTTGTGCAGTGCATTGCTGAACTACATTAATCTGTGACTTAGGTGTATTGTGTATTTTACAATTAGTAAGTTTTCCACTTAGCATTTGTGTATCAGCTTATAAGCTCATCGTAAGCTCAGGAGCATCTTTTCATTTATTGGAAAGAACAACTATAAACTACCAGTGACCTATGACCTCATATGTAGAGATTAAGATAATAGATCAAGTCTACCAGAAAAGTAGAACAAACTAATAACACATAAATGCACAGGGCAGATTCAGACACCAATTGATGCTAGGGGAAAACATTGGGTTATTAGTGAGTGACATGGAAAGGGAGGAACTACATTTGTGTCTTCTGATCAGATCTCTGAACTAGGACACTTAAATTAGGACCTACCTGAGCAACATTAATGCCTTTTCAGAAATAAGTAAGACATGGCCTCGTAGGATCCCTATTGAGGAGTCTCATTCGTGGCCTATCTGTGATATCCTTTTATACATCCTGATGTTTGTTTTTCTAGTTTTTGTTAATATATTATTGCATTGAGGATGTTTCATAGATGACTTCAAATAAAATTGCACAAATTATTTTATGAAAAAGTAACTATGTGTTATTTTGCATTGAAAAAAACATATATATCAGGTGATATTAAAATTAAGTGGGATTGTTCAATCGTGCCAAACCCAATTTATATGACAGTATGAGTCAACCATAGACAATTTTAATTCACTTAATACTTAGTCAATATTTCTAGATGTTATTTGTCATATTATACAATGCCCTCTGGGGCATTGATTGAGTAGGAAGGTCAGCTGGGTGCTTTCTCTCCCTAACTAAGCGACTAGACTTTCACACCTGCATCTGGCTCCTGAGTAAAAAAGAACGTTTGGAATTTTGTTTTAAAACAACAAGATTTAGCATATTTTCTGTATTAGCAAGATAGCCACAAATCTCTTCTTGATGGTATTGCAAGATATCCTCAATAAGTGGTATCTATATCTTTTGATAACCAATGACTTTTGCATTTGACTTAAGGCACACTCAGTAGAAGATATTTTATATCTGACACTGTGAATGTATCCAACTCTCCATGGTTGGTTTAGTTATGGGTCCTAGGGAACAACATATTACTGTTATTTTCCTATGCCAGTATAATTTCTTATTGCATTCTAAATTCTTATACATATAAACAATGCAATTGATTGTAACTCTCACTCATCATCAAAAATGTTTCTTTAAGAAAAAGAGAGAAATCATTACAATAAGGCCACACAACTAGTCAAAATGCAGAAAGTAGTTGATTCTAGAGTGCCTGATCCCTACTGATGGATCAATAACCGTGTGCCTAAAGATTAGAAAACATCCTTTGTGAGGGGCCAGGACAATTATAAGAACAAGAGAACCATTATTTATGTCATGAGATAGTATTTTCAATATATGACAGGGAGATGTGCCCAGTAAATTGCAACATTTTTCCCTAAAAGTGACTGGCAAAATGAAACCTTTTTTTTTATACTAGTGTGGATAGGTGAAATTTCAAAATGCTCCATTCCTTGATCATAGCAGAGCTACATGCAATTATTTGCTGCCAAAAAATGGAATATGTTTCCCCAACTATGAGAATTCTGATAGCTCATCCATTAATACTGGTCATCCCTAAACACACACACACACACACACACACACACACACACACCATAAATTGACTTAATGTATATTTGTGTGCAAATAAGTACATGCAGGTGTAACAGTAAGATAAAAGAATAATAAAAAGGAGTCAGAATTTGACAGTAGATGGTAGGATTAAAGGACAATTTACAAGAAGAAGAGAGAAGGTTGCTCACAATGTAAATATAGTATGTATGTATGAAACTCTTGAGTAATAAAAGTTTAAAAAGGTCCATTATCTACAGAGTGAATCCAAGACAGCCAAGGCTACACAGAAAAACCCTATCTTGAAAAACAACAAGAAAGATAAATTATTTCTGATATATACCTTGATTTCTACAGAGAATTTTGTTATTATTATATTCAAATAAGATGCCTTTATTATGCAACACAAGCTGCTGAACATACATTGCAAATTATTTTGTACCTCTCTTTATTGTAATTTGCAAAGGTCTAATGAAAGAATACAATAGAAAGTGTTGGATTGCCTTTGTTATTATTTTTCCCTATCAGTCTCTAGAGAAAGTACTATGATCAATAGTAGTTATTGTTCTTGAAACGATATTACCTTTCTAATAAAACCTAATCCAGAAGTCTAGTATTATTTCAAAAGTATCCAGAAAATAGCTATAATAATACAAAGTATATCTGCTTTTCAGCCAGCCAGGGAAGTAATTACAGGCTTTAATGTTCACGCTAAGTCCCTGATGCTTTCACTCAGTGATATTTTTTTCTAAACTGTGAAGTGATTTGACATTTTATCAGTTGGATAATATATGAGCAGTCTTTGATTTCATAGATCTGAAAATTTTCTCTACATACAACAAGGGTAACAGTTTATAATATATATTTTAGTAACTATTTAAAATATGTGGTCCAGACTTTCTTAATTGTTGAGTTACTCCCAAAAATATTCAAGGGGACAAGTTATATTCCACACTTCTGGTGGGTCATCCTTTTTTATGTCTTTGAGGTTATAATATAATTACATTTCTTCTTTTTATTCTTTCCAACCCCTCCCATATATAACTTTCTGCTCTCATTCATTTCCTCCTTATATCACTATTTGTTATTTTATGCATGTGCACGTATGTGTGTATGTTCGTTTGTGTATTCTTGATGTCACTGTTTCTCTATAAGGAGGGACTTCTGTGCTAGAATTAGAAAATATATTACTCTTTTCTTATCATCTAACTCATTTTGCAAAATATTCTAATAAATTAAATTAGTGGACATTTTGTGGTAGGAATATATATATATATATATATATATATATATATATATATATATATATATATATATTACATATATATGGGAAATATGCATGCTATGTATATGGCGCCTCATTTTTTTTGTTTTTCTTGTATTTGAGGACATTTTACCATAATGTAAGAGATTTTCAACATCTTGGTCAAGAAAAATATTACTGTTTAAAGATGAATATAATCAACATTCATCTTTAGATGAAAAATAGTCTATCTTAAAATTTCATAGCTAATACTAAGGTTTTCCCTCAGAGGGCATCTGAAGAAATATTGAAATATATTCTGTTTAACACAAGTAACCAAAAGATGTAATGCAGGTTTGCACGAAATGCTTGATGTAACCAAAGAAGAGAATGAAGTGAAGTGTTCTTGTTGATATAGAATTTATTTCTCTGAATTTAATACTTGCAAACAGATGCTAAATAAAAACGTTTAAAACATAAAAAATCCATTTGATTAATATAATGTGGTCACAGAATTTGAGCATTTTTTATTCATAGCTAAAATCAATACTGAATTTCCTATGAACTGTAGGAATGGAAAATAAAATTCCAGTTTCTCACCTAATTTCATGAACTGACATATTTTATATATGTTTGTATAGTCTCACACTATATTAGTTGAAACACACTTAATTATTATTATTCAATAATAATATGTAGGAGATATATTCTTCTTTTTGTTTAAGCCATCTTTTGAGCCCTGGACTTAGTATTGTGACTAAGTAGTGTGTGTTTGTGTACATGTGTGCACATGCACGCATGTGCATTGTGTCTTTCTATGTATGTTTGTGTTTCTATGTTTCTGGGCCTGTCTCTTTGTATTCCTTGTATGTGTATTTGTTTTTATATATGTGTATTTCCATATTATATCTGTGTATATGCATGTGTGTCTACATGTGTGTGTGTGTGCAAGTGTTTAAGTGTGTCTTTCTGTATCTGTATGTTGTCTCTGTGTGGAAGGGTTGTATGTTTGTATGAGCATGAGTTGTATCTTTCTGTATTTTTTTTGTGTGTGTGTCAATGTGTCAGGTATGTGGGTAATATTTCCTTCCCTGAATGGGCAGATCTTCTGGACTCTTCATATTACAATGAGGTAAAGAAAAATACTTAACATTACAAAATATTTTGCATTCTATAAAATGTAAAAATGAAGATTAAATATAGAAACATATCTAGGAGAGCAGTATAATTTACATGAAAGTTAGAAAAATATATACTCTAAAATTCAATACAGTTTTATGCAAAATGCCAAGAATTGTTATTTTAAAAGAAACAGTATGTTTCTGTCTAGTTTTGGAAAACGTGAAAATACAAGAAAAGCATCCATATTGACTTCAGGCCACTGGATGAAAACAAGAGGTCCCAGATTTAAGACAAAACATACATGATATCCCCACATACAGAACCCCTAAGTTTACATATTGCCACTCTAGTTAACATATGTTTTCTATTTACGATGTATCCAGTTAAAAATTATACACATGAGTGAAACAAAAACTGTAGAAAATACAACAAAATAACACTCAATATTCTGAAATACAAAAGCCTAGAAATCATATGTAATCTTTGTAGGGAAAATGCCTCAGTAAAAAAAAAGTTGACTAAAACAGAAGAAAGTAAACAAGAGATATTTTATTTCTTTTGGAATCAAAAGTTACTGAAAGTCTAATAAATGGGTGAGTTTTGTATAAATTAATTTAAAATTGCATGTAGTGCCTCTTTTATTGGTACTAGTACATGACAATAAAAGTATGTGCCAAGACAAAGAATTTGGCAGAGCATAAAAATATATTGAATAGTTTGATGTGGCTGCTGATAGTATCTAAAAATAAAAATGTTGCTAAAGTATTTGAGAGCAGCAGACAGGGTCTGAATGAAAAGACCTTATCAGCTTTCATCTTAAAAACATCTAATCCATTCAGAAAGCAGCCATAAACATAAGACATTGTACATTTTCAGAACACTAAAATGACTATGTAAGCACACATTATTCAAAAAGTCATTGACTGGGGGAAGTAAGAATGCTTATTAAAGTGTTGGAACATGAAGGCATTTAAAATGGTTAGCTTAATGCAGCAGTAAACAAGTTTGAGATTTTAGAGGTGTGGATTTGCTGGAAGAAGTATGTCTTTGGAGGCAGACTTTAACAGTATAAACATTAGCACACAATTAATCCATTATTGTTCTGATAGTACTTATATTATTGTAATGATGTAATTTTTAACAAATAGTATAGACCAGAAAAGAAAATCTTCCCACCACATATTAATTACAACACAAAATATACAGAACAAAAAAAAAATATTAAAAGTGGCAAGGGGAAAAGGCAGAGCAACATAGGATGGCAAACCTATCAGAATTACACCTGACTTCTCAGCAGAGACCATGGAAGCCAGAATTGCCTGGACAGAGATCCTGCAAACAATAAAAGACAACAGATGCCAGGCCAGACTACTACACCCAGTGAAACTATCAGTAACCATTGATGGAGAAAACAAAATATTCCATGACAGAAACAAATTCAAACAGTACCTATCCACAAATCCAGCTTTATATAAGTTACAAGATGGAAAACTCCATGCCACAAGGACTAGTTACAACCAAAACTACACAGGAAATAGATAACTACTCCATCACAAAATCGCAACATCACAAACTCTCAACAGTAACACACATCAATAATAAAGGGACTTAACTTTAAACTTTTAACTTTAAACTGGTCATTTAGATCACTCAACATCAATGGTCTCAATTCTCCAATAAAAATACACAGACTAAACAAATGGATGTGTAAACAAGACTCAACATTTTTCTGCATTCAAGAAACACATCTCACCCACAAGGACAGACATTATCTCAGGGTAAAAGGTTTGGAAAAAATATTCCAAGAAAATGGTCACATGAAACAAACTAGTGTAGCCATTCTAATATCTAATAAAATAGACTTTCAACCAATATTAATCAAAAGGGATGAGGAAGGAAACTTCATACTCATCAAGGGTAAAATCAGGCAAGACGACATCACAATTCTGAACATTTGGTCCTCCAAATTCAAGGGCATACATATTTGTAAAAGAACTATTAACAAAGCTTAAAACACTCATCAATCCCCACAAATTAATAGTGGAAGACTTCAACACCCCACTTTCACTGAAGGATACATCATTGGCACAGAAACTAAGTCGAGAAATAACATTATTAACCAACATCATGAATCAAATGGATCTAACAAGTATTTACAGAACATTTCTCCCAAACACAAGGGATTATACATTATTCTCAGAACCCCCATTGAACCTTCTCCCAAATTGAATCCATCATAGGACACGAAGCAAGCCTCAAGAGATACAAGAAGAATGAAATAATATCTTGTATCCTATCAGATAACCATGGTCTAAAGCAGGACTTCAACAACAACAACAACAGAAATAACAAAAAGCCTACACAAACATGGAAACCAAACAATTCTCTACTTAATGACACCTGTGTCAGGGAAGAAATAAAGGACTTTCTGAAATTCAATGAAAATGAAGGAACAACATACTCAAATTTGTGAGAAACATTAAAAGCAGTGCTAAGAGGAAAATTCATAGCACTAAGTGGCTTTATAAAGAATTTGGGAACATCACACATAAGCAACTTAACGACACATCTGGAAGTCCAAGGGGAAAAAAAGAAACAGAAAAACCAAAGAGGAGCATATTTCTGGAAATAATCAAACTCAAGGCTGAAATCAATAAATTAGAAATGAAGAGAACAATTCAAGAATCAACATAACCACGAGCTGGTTCCTTGAGAAAATCAACAAGATACACAAACCATTAGCAAGCAACCTAAAACACAGGGAGAGAAACTAACCAAATCAACAATATCAGAAATGAAAAGGGAGACATAACAACAGACACTGAAGAAATACAAGGAATCATAAGATCATACTTCAAAGGCATGTATGACAAAAAATTTGAAAATCTAAGGGAAATGGATAATTATCTTTATTGAATCCACTTGTCAAAATTGAAGTAAGATAGGATAAATTAAATAGCTCTATTTCTCCTATAGAAGCAGAAGCAATCATTGATAGTCTCCCAACCAAAAAAAGCCCGGGGTCAGATAGTTTCAGCACAGAATTCTACCAGACCTTCAAGGAGGAGCTAATACCGATACTCTTAAAGCTACTCCAAAAGATAGAAATGGATGGAACATTACAAATTTTTCTGTGAGCCCACAGTCATGTTGATACCTAAATGTCACAAAGACCCAACAAAAAAGAATTTCAGACCAATTTCTCTTTTGAACATAGACACAAAAATACTCAATAACATACTTGCAAAACGAACATAGAACATATCAAAGATATCATTCACCATGACATGTAGGCTTCATTCCAGGAATACAAGGATGGTTTAATATATAGAAAATCATAAATGTAATCTACCATATAAGCAAACTGAAGGAAAAAAACTCACATGATCATCCCCTTATGCAGAAAAAGCATTTGATAAAATCCTATAGCCATTCACGTTTAAAGTTTGGGGAGATTGCGGATAGAAGGCACATAACTAAATATAATAAAGGTTATATACAACAAGCCAATAGCCAGCATCAAATTAAATGAAGAGATACTCAAAGAAATTACTCTAAACTCGGGAACCAGACAAGGCTGCCAACTATCTTCATATCTCTTCAATATAGATCATGAAGTTCTAGCCAGAGCAATAAGACAATACAAGGAGATCACGGGCATCCAAATGGGAAAGGAAGAAGTCAAATTATCCCTATTTGCATATGATATGATAGTGTATATAAGTGAGCCCCAAAATTCACCCAAGAACTCCTACAGGTGATAAACACCTTCAGCAAATAGGCTGGAAAGAAAATTAACTCAAAAAAGTCTGTAGCCTTCCTATATACAAATGACAATCATTCAGAAAAAGAAATTAGGAAAACTACAATCTTCATATTAGCCACAAGCAAGATTAAAAATCTAGGAGTTACTCTGACCAAGCAAGTGAAGGACTTGTTTGAAAAAATCTTAAATCCTTGAAGAAAGAGATTGAGGACAATATGAGAGGTTGGAAGGATCTCCCTTGTTCATGGATCAGGATAATTAACATAGTAAAAATGGCCATCTTACTAAAAGCAATTTACAGATTCAATGCAATCCCTATCAAAATACCTACACAATTTTTAAAAGACTTTCAAAGGTTAATTCTCAACTTCATATGCAAAACAAAAAACCCAGAATAGCTAAAACAATCCTATACAATTAAAGATCCTCTGGAGAAATCTGCATACCTGATTTCAATCTGTACTATAGAGCAACTTTAGTTAAAACAGCATGATACTGGCACAGCAATAGGATGGTTGATCAATGGAATCAAATCAAGACCCAGAAATGAATCCACACACACATGGTCAAGTGATATCTGACAAAGAAGCCAAATCTATTCAATGGAAAAAGGATAGCATCTTTAACAAATGGTGCTGGTCAAACTGGACCATCTACATGTCTACATGTAGATAACTGCAATTAGACCCATATTTGTCACCATGCACAAAACTCAAGTCCAAGTGGATTAAAGACCTCAACATAAACCCAGAGACACTAAATCGGTTAGATGAAAAAGTTGGGAAGAGACTGGAACACATTGACACAGGAGACAAGTTCCTGAACAGAACACCAACAGCCCAGGCCTTAAGGTTAACAATTAATAAATGGGACCTCATGAGACTGAGAAGCTTCTGTAAGGCAGGAGACACTGTCAACAGAACAAAGTGATAGCCCACAGACTGGGAAAATATTTTCACCAACCCTACATCTAACAAAGGTCTAATATCCAAAATATATAAAGAACTCAAGAAATTAAACACCACCAACCCAAACAACCCAGGACTGTCTAACCAAGGAGAATACAAGTATTAAACATCAAAAACCTATTCTGTTCTAGCCAATGGATAGCACATTCTCCTCAGTTATGTGGAGAGCAGAGACTAACTCTGACATGAACTCTGGTGCTCCATATTTGACTTGGTTGGGAGCCATGGTGGCACTCAAAGAAAGAATAAGCAGGCTACTAAGATGACAGTTGATAACCTGTGACCATAAAGTGAGGGAGGAGATTCCCTCGGTCATGGAGCTAGGAGAAGGGCATAGTGTGGGGTGGGAGAGAGGGAACAATGGGAGGATACAAGTAATGGGAGAACAACTGAGTTGTAATCTGAATAAATTAATTAATAAAAAATAAGTTAAAAAAGTGAGTATATACCATGTGAGTCTTTGTGTTTCTTGATTATCTCACTCAATATGGCCATTTATATTTTCATCCATTTGTCCATGAATTTTGGGATTTCCTTGTTTTTAATAGCTGAGTAATATTCCATGGTACAAATGTACCACAGTTTCTTAATCTCTTCTACAACTGAGGGACATTAAGGCTGTGTCCAAGTTCTGCCTATTATGAATAAGGCTTCTATGACCATGCATGGTTGAGCATATGACATTCTTGTGTGGAGGAGCATCTTCCAGGTATATTACAAGGAGTGGGATAGCTGAGTCTTGAGGCAGCCCTATTCCCATTTTTTTGAGATAGTGCCATATAAATTTCCAAAGTGGTTGTACAAGTTGCATTCTCACCAGCAATGAAGGAGTGTTCCTCTTTCTCCACATCCTTAACAGCATGTGTTGTCACTCGAGTTTTTAATCTTAGATATTCTGAACCACCCTGTTCTTTAGTTTCCTGGTATCTGTTGCTATCTTATTAACTCCATGGTCACCAAGCACATGTCTGATTCACATAAAAGTATGCAAAAATAATTATGCAGAAAAAAATCATTTTGTAAGATTTAAAAATGATAATTTTGGTTAACTATAAATTGCTTAAAAGTACATATATTTAACCATAATTTTTGCATGTGGTCTTAGGAAATGTATGGACATAAACTTTTATGGTATTCATATTATAAATTATTTATTCCTTGTACACTTTTTAAAAATTAACATATATTGAGCTGGAGAGATGGCTCAGAGTGTAATAGCACTGGCTACTCTTCCAAAGATCATGAGTTCAATTCCCAGCAACCACATGTTGGCTCACAACCATCTATAATGAAATCTGTATACATAACAAATGAATAAATCTTAAAAAATAAAAAATAAAGCTTTAAAAAATTAACACCATTGAGATGTAACAAGAATAAATTAATAAAGGAGAAAAAAATAACATATAATAATTTTACCTATTAACTGATTATGATATAAGATGGCATAATATTTTCTTCAGTTGTGACATTTTACTACTCTGATTCATTCACACAATTATTTTTATTTATTAAACTAAAATATAACTACATCATTTTGCTCTTCCTTGGCTTCCATCCAGTCCTTCCAATGACATTATTCCTGGTTTATACTTTCTCTTAGTTCATTGCCTCTTTTTTCATTAAATGTCTTTAATTGTTTCATGTATTTTATCTATTATCAACCATCCATCTTGTATCTATCTATATATCTATCTGGATGTGTTTTAGATAGATAGAAATAGATAGAAATGAAAAAATATGACTAAAACCTTCTGAGTTTTAGTGTTGCCTATTGTATGTGATTTCAGGGATAACCACCTAGTAGAGGATAACCAACTTGGCATTGTATCCCTGGGAAGAACTAATTCTCTATCTCTCAACTGTCATTAGTCACCAGTAGCTGTGTTTATAGACCTGAGTTCCAATGAGGTTTCTGCCTTTTATGTTGTCATGGCATGCCTATTGGTGATGTCACTATTGAGTCTTGTTTAGGGAGCCACACTACTGCCCTGTCCTGTGTATAGCCTCTCTGTCATTTCCAGGATATACAACCTCACAGATGAACACCTTGTTTTATTTTTTACAGTCTTTCTTCCCCTTCTTTTGTCATCTTCCCTGCCCTTACTTGATGGAGTTATATTATAAATGAATCCATTTTCTGGATACCCTCTGATCAGTTACTCTCTGCATTTTGACATGGTGTAGTTTCTGTTTCACTTTCTATGTGCTGCAAATGAAGCTTCTTTGATGAGGTAAGAGAGCTGCACTTAACTGTGGGTATAAAGACAAGTGTTTAGAGTGCAGATAGAAATTGTGCAGGTCTTTTATTGCATTGCTAATAAGTTCTTATCTAAGATTCATTACCTCCCTGACCCAAGGTAGTTGGATCGATTTCCAGTAACAGGATGCTTTCTTTCCTGTTGATCTGGCCTGAAGTACAATTAATTAGGTGTTAGTTATTCCTAAAGTATGTGTGTTGCTTTGTGTTATGTCATCTTGACATTACATAGAGTCATTTGAGAATAAGAGCTCTCAGTTGAAAATATGAATGTATAAGATATAGGCTAGTCTGTTAGACACCTTTTTTAATAAGTTACAATTAGTGTTTAAGGACACAGTCCCTTGCACGTGGTGCAAAATTTGGGCAGGTAGTACTGAGTTATATAACAAAAAGGCTAACTAAGGCATGAGAAGCAAGGTAGTAAGCAGTGTTCCTCCGTGGCTTCTGCTTCACTTTCTTCCATGAGTTGCCTCAGTGGTGGACTACTATCTTGAAGTGTATGATGAACTAAACCCTTTCCTTTTGCACATGATTTTGTTCATGGAATTTTATTATGGTAATTTCAGCCCTAACTAAGACAATATGACATATTATGTAATAGTTTTCTCTGTTTCTCTGTTTCAATTTCTCTGAGATTGAAACTTTCCACCCTACAGGAAAGCTCCTTGATAAGGAAGGTAAGCAATTCAAGATATTTTCAGAAAGTCCCTGAAGCTGACCAGATTTGTTAAGTCCCTCCCTACCAGAATAAGCAACAAAAGCTGAGAGTCCCCTTTAGACATGCCAGGATTTCAGAAGTAACTCCCAGACAAACAAGGATGTGAAGATCTGATATCAACCAGGTGTCTGGAAGAAACAGACACTAGATGAGCTGCTGGCACAGGTTTAGACCAGCTGAATCAGCTGGAAAGTGCACTCTCCACATGTCATGCTGTCTGCAGGTGGTACACTGTGCTCCATGATATTAGCTGTGAGATGTCACTCATACTGGGGGTGGGATTTGGTAAAGCACCTGTCTTTCAGTAATTTCTGTTCTTGTAACCCCACACTCATTTTTGTGTGAACAAACCAAATAAAACTCACCATTTCACCAAATTGGACTTCAATAGTATTCATACTTTAGTCTGTTAGGAAATCCCTATCTGGGATGAATAGACATCTACAATTTTCCAGAGAAAGGTTTGTCACACAATAGAATGCTACTATGGCACCTTTAAGAATATCTTACCATAATGTTCATTGTTTGCGTCACAGGTGTTGGATCTGGGTAGAGCTATGGCTTGTTTTTCTCTATTCATAACTCGTACAATATGTTCTGGTACTATGAAACAGTTTTCAGGGGAAAGGATTTCTTGTAGGAATCAGCTTGAAATTTCCAAGTCCTGTTTCTGAAGTACATTGTCTCCCTAGCAGTAAGAGTTACCTTTAACTGCAGGTAGACAGGCAAAGGCAATAGCACATATGATTTTATACTTGTATTCTGTTCAAAAACTTGAAAATTAAATGAAAGATTTTTTCATACCTCGTGCTGGGATTTTTATAGAAAGTCTATGGATCTTGGGGTGGGGGGATATTGTCAACTAAAAAGGCCTATTGATGTACAAATAATATATAATATAATAATATTTTATTGTATATATTACATGTATATATATATTACCTTATAGGTAATAACTATAATTTTCATAAATATAAAAATCATTACTTAAAGGTTTTCAGCCTATGTTGATATTCCTATTATATGTCCACATTTATGTTTATATTCATCATTTCATATAAAGTCCTAATGTTTTTTTATATGGTCTGAAGTACAAAATGCCATCATAGAAAAGATTCTCACTGCATCTAGGTGCAGCAGAGATGTCTTATGAGATGAGAGTGTGTACTGAAATTGCACTCGTCTGTAGTTCTGCTAGCAACACTCATGCCTCTGTCACATAGTGTATGTGGCTCTCGCTCTAAGGGACCCAAGGATTTGACCCCTCTGGCTTCCAAAAGGACCTACACTTATGTGCATATACTCAAATATAAAAACATATACATATGGCCAAATCAATATGGATTAACATATATTTAAATCCTTATTGACTCATGGTTCTTCCTACTGTAGGTAGTTTATTTTACTCATGTGTAATAATATAAATATACATGATAAAGAAGAAACATAATAAATATTTTCAAAATAGAATAAAATCTTTAAAATGAAGAAGGCCGCCTCTCTAGTAAAACTGAGATGAAAAATAAAATCCTCACTGGAATATTTATCTAGTGGTTAAATTTGTAATCTAGTCTGTTGGAGTGATGTCTTTGTGCTGTGTTTAAAGATTGTCCTTATATTATTCAAATGCTTCTTGGTGCACTCAGATATTTCAGGACAGGACAGACTTTGATATTATTAAGCATCACCTGTTTGAATATGTTCTAAACATTGTTTTTCATCACTTTCAGTTTGGTTGAACAAAACAGTGCACAGAAAATAGCTGAGGCAAAACAGGAAATCAGAGGTTCCTGCAGAAACAGGTACTCTGTAAAGAAAGCTTAGACACAGGAGTGATCACCTGGAAATAGGAAGGAGCAGGAGTGGGCACTAGAGACTAAGACAGGGTCACATAGGGGCATTGGCCAGCCCAGTACAGTTAGTTTAGAATAGCTAAGAAACTGCTCAGCTATAATGCCAAAGCTTATAATCAAAGCAAAAGGTTTCCATGTCATTATTCCACCCATTGGCACTCTCAAAGATACTCCAGTTAAACCAGTGCCGGATATCAAAAGTGATGGCTTCCAAGAAATATTTCCCAGATGTGTTATCTGAAAATTACCAACTATATTTAGGCAATTCTTATGAAAAAAATTAGTATATCTAAAAAAACCGTGTTAATATTCAATTTCATGCAGGCAAGGTGATGAGAGGGTTAGTATTATTAATCCTAAAAGATCAGACATTAACATATTTATATAATAGATTTATAGATTCTAAAAGGAATGAGCATTCAGTTTCCCAAGTAATGTGTGTTAATTAAATCTTATGACAATACACTATCTCCAGACTGAAAGACCTCAAGCTACAAGACTATTAGCTTATGTGTAGAAATTCTAGGTAAAGTTTTCTCTGTGGTTTTAGTTCAATAAGTACTATAAATAGCATAGGTAGGTACCTGGAGAATTATTCTTCTTGGAGGATGTGGCCATCCACATGACTTTCATGGCTCAGAGCATGTCCCTAGATTTGTGTAGAAATAGGCAGCATGAACTGGATTGGTGAAGTAGAGGAAAGAATGAAAGACACACACACACACACACACACACACACACACACACACGAGAGAGAGAGAGAGAGAGAGAGAGAGAGAGAGAGAGAGAGAGAGAGAGAGAGAGAGAGAGAGAGTATTGATGTAATTATAAGGCAACCTGCTCAGGGTAAATATAATGGTATGGATGATTATATTTTTTTCATATTCAGGTATGCATTCTGAATAAAGAAAGATGCTAAAAAAGAATACTTAGAAAAGTGAAAAACCAAATTGTGGAATGGACTAGCTTGCATAAATATAGCCCATTGTTTTAAATAGATGGCTAATACTCTATTTTTTATATATATTCAAAATGACTCAGCTTCTGGCTATTACAAATAAAGCTGCTATGAACATAGTTGAGCAAGTGTCTTTTGGGAGAGTGACACATACTTTGGGTATATTCCAAGAAGTGATATAGTAGTGGATTGAGGTACAGAAACCACCATGTTGGTTTTCAAATTGGTTGCACATATTTGCACTCCCACCACTAATGGAAGAGTGTTCCACATACTCCACATCATCTCCAGCATGAGTTGTCACTTATGTTTTGGATTTAGCCATTCTGATGGGTATAAGAAGGAATATCAGAGCCATTTTTATTTGTATTTCTCTGACATTTAAAGATATCTTTAAGTTCTTCTTGGCCACATGATTTTCTTCTGTTGTTAATTCTCCATTTATATTTGTATCCCATTTTTAAAATTACTAATACATATATATATTTTAAATATACATACATATATATACTAATTTTATTTGTATTTTTTATTTACATCCTTAGTGCAGTCACCTCCAGGTCCCACCCTCTGTCCCTCACTCCCTCTACTCCCTTCCCCTATCATCTGATCTCAGTCTCTTCCTCTTTCCCATTTCATATATTTTATAGTTGTGTAGCTGGGTCTTCTTGTGAGCCTCTAACAGTGGGAACAGAGGCTGTCTCTACCTCTTTTGCCAGCTTTTTGGACCTTTCTTCACATAGTAGGTTTCCTTCTGCCACCTTAATATGAGGAGAGGTGTGCAGTCTTGGTGCACATTGCTATGTCACGTTAGGCTGAAATCCACTGGAGACCTGTCCTTTCTGAATGGAAATGAAGAAAGAGTGGTTAGGGACAGTCCTGCATAGGAGAGATGGGAGAGAAACTTGGAGGAGAAGAGGGAAGGCTTACTGCAATTGTGATGAAAAGCAATAATAGTGAAATGGGCAAGCTTAGATGCAGGCAAAGTTGACAGCCACACTCTGCCTAGTCAGGGTAAGCAAGTCCTCAAAAATTCCTGATTCCCATATATGTCTGTCAGATATATTGGGCTAGAAGGATGAAGATGATGCTTCAATGTTATAGAGAGTTTTGGGTGGCTGTTCAGGGAGTAAACTGTCTCAGTCATTTTTTCATTTTGGAAGTTGCTAATATGCACTCTGCATTCACTCAGGTATGTAAGCTTTATCCCTTCTCAAGTCTCTGATGGGTTTGAAGACCATATAGTTTAGTCTTTCAATTAAGCTTAGTAGGTTAGGGGTTGAGATGTTTTAGATCACCATAAATGTTTTAAGTTAATAGAGATGAGATATGATAGATATTAATTTCCATTCAGAAATTTAGATCCAACAAGATAGGAAAGATGTTTACTTCAAGTTTGCCAAATACTTATTACCAAATCCCTATGAATGTAACATTTATATAATTCCTCATTGTCTTACAGTTCCTCCTGTTGTATGTAGTTTGTTTTGTTCATGTGTAATAATACAAATGCATATGTCAAACAGAAACATAATAAAATATTTTTTAAAAATTAAGCAAAATAAAAAGTGGATGAGATAATAGTGACTCATTCTCTTTTTTTACACTTCTCTGTGCAAGATAACTAAGTAAACCTATTTGAGTTTTTATATCTTGTACTATCATACAAACATATACTTGAGAAGTAAAATATATATCTTTTATTAGGAAAGAGAGGTAATGAAAATGAGTTTATATCAATAGTAATAGAATAGAAAACACAGGTGAAATCAATCCTTTAAGTTAACAGTAATGAATGTCCAACATCAAAAGGTACACTCTGAAGCAGATATTTAGAAAGTGTGTAATAGTGTTTTTAAATTTTGCTCCTTAATTATATTTTATATTATAGGATGTTTAAGAGAACCTATTTGTTCGGTGGGGCTTTCCAGTTAATTCTATATCATTAGAACTTCATTGAGTGACATACATTTCAAATGAGAACACAGACACCAACTTATTTGTTCTATAACTAAACAAGAATATTACTCATGCAGGGATGAAAGTTGTACAGATGATCTTTGTAATAATTTAAGCACTTTCTCTTCTTGTCTCTGCTTAAATGAAGTGAATAGACGCAGAGTTAGCCTCCATAAAAGGTAAGCAATACAGGGCTTCTTATGAGTATGAGGAAGCACAAATGGAGGCTACTCCCTTCAGAATATTCCATTTTAAGAAAGGAAGCAAAGAAAGAATGTATTCAACATCCTCTAAGGAAACTGCCTAAGACATAGAGAACACAATACATGGACTCAGAGGTTATACTTGGGACATATTTTCTGTGCTCTATTCTTCAATATGTATTTCAGAGGATAATTGTTTTAATGATCAGCTGTGGTGCTGAATGGAGAAAAGGACTGAAGGAAATTTAATGAAAAATAGCAGAACTTGTTGACAATTTTCAAATGTCAATTGATTTTGAAACATAATTAAAAGAAAATGAAAACTAGCTTTTAACATGATCAATATTAAAAGCCTTGAATTGTATCAATTAATTTATGTTGGGATATATTAAAAAGTAAAGCAGGTGCTTGGATGCTTGGTTGTTTCGTAATGAGAACAAGTCCTTAATGCTTATTCCAGTTTATTTGTTTACTTGGTTAAATGTTGCTTGATTTAAAATTGAATATTAGCAGATGTTAACTGCCTTGCCCAGATACTACTGAAATTAAAAAATGGTGTAGTTTTTTGTTCTATCACTCACCAAGTGACTTTTTGTTTGTGATTTCATTGTCCTATATTATTATCTTATGTTACAATACATTTTTAATAATATATTTATATATTTATAATATTGTAGTTATTGCCACTTTGCTACTAGATGGCAGTATTTGCAGGTGACATGTCCATTGTCGTTTATTCCTTACAGAAGGATCAGTGCTATTAAGAAAGGAAATGAATGACCCACCTCTCTGCCTTTGCTTTTTTTTTTCTCTACTAGGTGTGAATGAAGTAACTACAATTATAATGTTTCCTTTATCTTTCCAGCCTATATATTGATGAGAAAATAAAATTATATTCACTATAAGTAATGTGATACCATGTTTAGATGCTAAATGATCCTTAATGGCATAAAAGGCAGATGTTATTTGGTTTTGTTCTGAGCATGTAAAATTACTGAGAGGTGCTTTTCTCTTTTTCAGAAAATAACATCCAGAGGGAATGGCTGAGTTCACGCTCTCAGGCGGTATTGTAGGAACACACATCTATCTTCTGCATAAGTAGTGCTGTAATTGATTTTGCTTTACTTTTTTCTTTTAAAAAAGGAATATCAATTTTAAATTTTATTCTTTCAATATTCTATGCTTATTCCTACTCTACCTTGGCCATAATCATGCCCCTTCTCTCCCTCCAATTTCTTACAGGTTCTGTACAGCACATCTATCTCCCCAGAATGAGGAATGTGGTCCTGATGCTCAATTCATAACTGAGGATCTATTGGTAGTTGATGGCTGCTTAGAAATGGTCTGCCATTTTTATTTGGGTGTGTGTGGACATTGATTGATTATCCATGCCAAGTGGGGTGACCCACAGCAGCTGTTGTTACCTCAGTATTTTGTGCACCTGTTGTGATATGCTGGTTCACTGCAGATTCACAGCACTTACCAGATGGACTGACACCTCTAAAGCTATGACCAAAAATAATTTTTTCCTCTTGAAAGGTTGATCATCACAGCATGATGTGGAGATGAACATGGGGCACTTCCAGCTTGTGATATTGATATAGCAGTACAAAACAAGAGAGTGAATTAAATGATGTTCTTACTTGTTTAAAAAAGAAACTGCAAAGAAAAGCATGCTTTAAAGGGAAGAAAGGACGTCTCAGTAGTTAAGACCACTGGTTGCCCTTCCAAAGGGCTACCTTTGGTTCCTAGCAAATGTGTTAGGCAACTCAAACACACCTGTAATCTTAGTTAATACACACACACACACACACACACACACACACACACACACACACACACATGTTTCAATATTCAAAAATTAAATTGTGGTTAAAATTTGAAATACACACTATCTGCAATATTATAAAAACATATCATTGAAATATATTTTAATAGAGCTTGATGTATAAAGGCATGTAAAATACTAACACGTTTTCAGAATTTTCATTGTCTTATTTGTTCTGGCATTCTGAGGGAAGTTCTACATGCTCTTCTTAAGCCATGGCTTGTGGATTTGTTCATTTTCCATAACAGTCAGGTAAGAATTCTGGACCAGTGTATCAGCAGGTATCTACTATACTCTCTGCTTCCATACAGTAACAGCAGGATGGCTTAAGCCCAAAGGATCAGGGTCATTTACCATAGCTCACATGGTGACTTGCCACTCTTTGTTGCATTCTTTTTACAAGCATTCAAACAGTTCAAAGTGGTGTATTGATGGACATAAAATTAAATTTGATACACCATTCTTGAAAGCATTCCTCCTCTGGAAATTAGATTTTCAAGAGAGAGAGAGAGAGAGAGAGAGAGAGAGAGAGAGAGAGAGAGAGAGAGAGACTAACATGAAAAATAGAACATGTTTATTATATAGGGAAGTAAATATTGGTGTATTGTCTTACTTTAATTTGCAAAGCTATGCTTAGTTTAGTAAAGATAAATTACCTCATATAATTTACTCTACATGTGTAAGTATATTCTACATCCGTTCCTTGGAAAGCCTTTAATCAAAAGTTTCAGCTCTTTTGTGGCATATCTCCTTAGAGAACAATAGTCTGGGGCTGGGGAGCTGGCTCAGCCATTAGAGGCTAGGTCACAGCCAAAATATAGGAGAACCAAAGCCTTCACTGCAATTTCTCTCTCTCAGCTTAGCTTGAAGTTCACATGACTTCATGACTGCTTGAAAGGCATTTTGTAGCACTGTTTATACTTAGGTAAAAACACGTATGTCCCTCCTTTTGTAGCCATACTTCTCAGGTCTACAACATATTATAATCATTAGTTTCATCCTTCAATACCCTATGTGAACTTGATACCACAAATTGTTTTAGAATTCATCCCCAGCAATTTGGGACCATAGGTATACTGTCATAGCTACTATAACACATAGTCTTTTTTCCTAGCTAACTAGCAAGTAATTTTGTTTCCTAACTTTGTTTAGAATAGAGTTCCACATGTCATTCCTGTTACCAGTTCTCTCTTAAGCACGTTTCCATGGAGGGCAGAATAGTTAGTCACACGTGTGCAGAAAACTTCTTCTAAAAATATTGTAATCAGCATTTATTTCTAACAGCTGCAGTGAATGCAGGATTTTCCTCGTGAAAAGTCTAATGTTGAGGCAATTATAAGAAGACTCATCTTGCAGGGGCACTGGATCTAGGACTGGCCCCAAAGTTTGTCATAAAATAGGACAGCTAGGTGCCAACAATCAGCACATCAAAGGCTTTCTTCATGATGCCTCTTTTCCTACAGAGGAGTCTGATTTGGGCAAAGAGTCCAATTTTCAGTCTGTCACAGTCTTAACAGAACTTGACATTGCCAAATGCTAAGTGCTGGGATTGCAAAAGCAGGGAATCACTGCTGTAAAATGTCAAAGGATGAGAGAGTATTTTCTATGGTCATGTGAAATTATGCTGCAACATTAAGAAAAGGAATAAGTATGGTAAGGCAAAGAAATAAACAAACAACAAAAACAAAAAAACTTAAGTGAAATTTAAAGCAAAACAGAAAATTTAAGACTAGTAGACATAAATATACAAAAGAATCCGGGTATCACTGAAATGCAAGTACAGCATATTTTACAATATATTATTTACAATATAATTATATACAACTAAATGTGTAATTATATACATGTATAGTTATATACAACTACATGAATATGCAATACAATTTCTTATACAAATTCCAGTATTAAAGAAAAAGGGAACGTTTAGAAGTGTGGATGTTTTCAATAGTCATCACTAGTGAAACCATACTGCTTCTGTCACAGACCTAAGGGAGGGGAATAGAGTGAAAGAGGGAAGGAGGCACTATGGGATAACGATTGAGATGTAATCTGAATAAGTTACTTAAAAAAAAACACGATATGAAGAAATACCTCAGGAAATACATGTAACATTATGTAGTTAAAAATATAAATGTCACTAGAAAATGAATCTATTCGTGTATTTAGACGAAACACACACATACACATTTCTATATTTGAGCATGTACAGCTTGAGAAAAACTAACCCAACTGCTAATCAGCAGGTAAATAGAAAACTAAACTGGAAAGTATCCAGTGAAACATGATATTCTTCAGCAACATTTTCAGTCACAAATGCACATAATAAAATGAATATATTTCATCATGTTTAATGAAATAGAGTATCTGAAAACTACATACTATGCACTATAATTATAAGGACCTAAAGTATATGGAAATTAAGCAATACACAAGGATCAGGAATGCGGTACACTGAAAAATGCATCAAGAATATAGAGGTAACATGAACTTCTCTTTTATCGCAGTGAAAAACTGTAGCTTAAAGTTGATGTAAAATCCCTGAAGTCATTAATTCATTTTTTGGCCTCGAATTAAGACATTCTTTACACTTGAGGATGAGTTTTCTATATTTTAATGTTTGCTATGTATACTGAGTCCTTTTCATTCTTCAGATACAATATCCTCGCTTTTTTTTTCTAAACCAGTAAATTAATGTATATTTACTTCTAGAATCTGAAAATCTCTGTAGAATACTCTGTGTGCTTACTAGATCATGTTAGAAATAAATAGATACTAATAGCATAATGCCATTTCAGAAGTGGTATGTGGTCAAGCCTTGTGGCACACAACTTTAACCCTAACACTCAGCTGACAGAGCTAGGTTGATCTCTGTGAACAGAGGGCCAGCTTGTCCTACAGCACAATGTGTAAAAAGCAAGCCACGGACACATAGTGAAATCCCATTTCACAGAAAATTATTTTAAACTTAACAAAAAATATTGTTTCTAGTAGTCAAATTACTTTGGGAAAAAACTATGGCAATGACATTAAAATTGAAGAGGTAATTACATAATTTTAAGACACATCTCATGGGATATGTAAACATGTAGTTTTTGTTTTAATTAGATATGTCAAAAAGACCTTTACTGTTGAAGTACTTTTATTTAGGTTAACTGTCAAATCATAAAATGGCCTTGGAAAAAGCTGTGCCTGTTGAGAGCCTAAAGACAGATGGACTTTTATGGATTTGAAAGAGCAGCTTAATTTTGCCAATAAAATCTAATAGGAAAGAAAATGGGCTGAGGTAATTCTTTAGTATCACTAATTAGGCATATGGTCGAAATATTGAGATTATCTTCATATTAACAAAATTTTACTTGTTTTTCCAGTTCTCGGACGAAATTAGTTACATTAAGCTGTCAAACCTTTTTACAATAATAATGTTGAATATTCATAATCTATAAATATCAAAATCAAAGATATACTATTGAATTCTTTCCAGTAACATCCAAGATTTGCTAGCTGAACTTTGGCTAAAGTCAGGGGATTTATTCCATGATTTTTAAAATGGGAATTGATTAGCTATAGAGAAAACTTAACCTACTGCACCTTCAATTCCTCTGGATAAAGTATAGCCAAGGCCATAGTACATATCTTTAATCCCAAACAATGAAAGTCAAGTTAGTTTGTAGAAGGAAACACCCATGTTTGAACTTAATTTCCAACTGAGTTCCCCACAAAGAGCTAAACAGAGGAAGATCGGAACTCTCAGGGGACAAAGAGGAAAGACAGGCCAAGGAAAAGCAGCACTAAGAGAGGGAGGAGGCAAATTTTTTTTCTGGGACAATTTTTAAAAAGACCAGTGGAAGAGAGAACAAAGTAGGTAGAGGTAAAGAAAGAATGAGCCAGAGAATTAGAAGCTGGAAGATTCGAGAAGATTGCCAAAGTTAATAAGAAGCCAAGCAGAGAGATTCAGTCAGAAACTGAGAATCCAAATTGAATCAGTCAGCTTGGAGAGGAGTTTGAACCAGAACGGCTCAGTGAAGCAGCCAGCAAAATATGAGGAAAGAACAAGAAATGGTAAACTTTGTTTTTATTGAAAAATATAATCATTTGTATTACATCTCAATTGCTATCCTATTCTGGGCATCCTCCCATTCCTCCCTCCCTCCCGCCTTCACCTCATTCCCCTTCCCTATGACTGTGACTGATTCCTCCCCTGGAATATGATTCTAGGGTATCAAGTTTCTTCTTGGTAGTCTGCTATCCTTCCTCCGAGTGCCGTCGGGCTTCCCCATCAAGCGGACATGGCCAAATATGGGGCACCAGAGTTCATGTGAAAGTCAGTCCTCAGTCTCCACTTAACTGTGGAGAATATTCTGTCCCTTGGCTAGGCCTGGGTAGGGGTTTGATGATGGCTGCACATTTTGTCCTTGGTTGGCACCATAGATCGAGCCCTGGGCCCAGATCTTCCCATCATAGTGTTCTTCTTGTAGGTTTCTAGGACCCTCTGGATATATCTATTTCCCTATCTCCTGTATTTCTCTCACCTTAGGATGTCCTCACCACTATTCCATATTCCTTGTAAGTGAAGACTTTCATGAGACATGCCCCTTGGCCTAGTGTTCAGATATAATTGAGTATATACTATTTGTGTCTCTCTGTTTCTGGGTTAGCTCACTCATTAAGATCATTTCTAGTTCAATCTGAAAAGGTAAACTTATTCAGCATTAATTCTCAGAAACCGAAAACAATCTACATCAAGATAAGGTTGTATGGAGGCTACAGGCTTCCAGGAGTCGGCCCAGGTTAGCAGACAGAGGCAGTAAGACTCCAGGAAAAATACATCAGGAGAATAAAATTACTATTACAATTCTCCACAGCTCTAAGCATGACCTTTTGTGTCATCTGATACTGTTTTTCTCTTGAATTCTCAAAGGAATATGAATGAGCAGGTAAGAAAAATAACACTGACACTATGAATGTGAGGATGATTGTGAAAAGGGAAGCATTTGGGAGATTCTTATTGTGTTCTATTGTGTGGATTTAGAGTAAAATCATATGAACAGGAAAAAAAAGAGTGAAAATATCTGTGAACTTCATTTTCCTTTATTAAGGGAGATAAAAAACATGTCAGGAAGTACTTTCAGCAAATCAGAGCTTGTCAACAACTCTTGATATGAACTTGATGGGCTGATCAAGATTAAGCTGAGCAGAACTCCGTTAACTAATGTCAAATATGTAAAAAATTTAAATATATCTTTAAAACATGTGTAAAATCCTATGAGCATAACTTGTGTTGAAACCTCTGAAGTAGCAAGAAAGCTTGAAGCACCAATGACAGACTAACAAGAACAATAATAAGACTGAAAAACACTGAGCAGTCTGGTCATGCACAGATTCTTAAACAAAAACATGACACTGTTTCTTATTGGAGTGACATGTGGTGATAAATGCCAGTATGTATAATTTGAGGAGAAAAAAAAAGCATTAATCATCACTTAATGAGAACAAGGGAACAATAATACAAAATAATAGAGAATAATAGAGTTTTAATGCCATATTTACTGCATAAATATAAAACTTCTCTCAGAAGTTTCCATAGTGTCACCAACAATGTCTGTGTGTGCGCACACAGACACACACACACACACACATGCATACACACACAAACACAGAGAGAGAGAGAGAGAGAGAGAGAGAGAGAGAGGGAGGGAGAGAGAGGAGAGAGAGATTTAAACAAATATAACATAACTAAAACCCAAAACAAAACAAAAATGAAAATCCATTTGTAATGCTGAGATCCATCTTCAGAGTGTAGCATAGACACTGGTAGGAAATCAGCTCTTTCCTCTCCAAAAAAAAAAAATTGAGAATTACAAATTTTTTAGTACAGCCAAAACAATCATGAAAAAAGATGAAAAATATTCTGCTGACCATGTTTAATGATTCCAAATACTACAATTTTTCATTACTTAAAATGAATATTATTTTAAATATCTATGCAAAGGTATTGGAAAAGGAGAGGGCAATATATTTTTATTGTTACACATATATACAATAAACACCTACATTAAGAAGAACCATGACCCAATAAGAAATTATATAAATGTTACATTCTTAGTGTTTTGGCTATTTGTATTTGGCAGCTTTGAAGAAAACATCTTTTCTATCTTGGTACATATAAAATTCTGAAAGAAAAGCAATATTTATCATATCTCAACATTATCAATTTAAAACATTTATCTAGAACTAAAAACATCTTAACCCCTAAACAACTGAGCTTATTTGTAAAACTAAACTATCTGTTCTTCAACCCCATCGGAGATATTGGAAATAGTGTATACTTATGGCTTCTTCTAGGAATTGCCTCTTTGTTCATATATTGCAAAATGGTCAACCTTGAAATTGTACACACACACACACACACACACACACACACACTCACAAAAGGAATTCAGTTTGTTGATTGTGTTTTTATTTACATTTGAGACTAGGGAGCAAGGGAGGAAAGATGTGTTGGGAAGTAAAGAGTAAATAGAAAGGAAAATGTAATTGTATAAACATTTCTTTCAAAAATTTTATTCAATTTTTGATATTATAATATAATTATGCCATGTCTCCATCACACTCCTCCTACCCCATACATATTCTTTCTTATTCTCTCTCAAATTAATATCCTTTATGATATTATTGTCCATTTAATTTTGCTCTTCATTAAACATAGATTCTTTTCTTGTACTATATAATCTTAATATAATTTCCTCTCCTATACTCCTCCTAGTTCCCCCAACTTCTCTTCCATCCAGATTGACTCCCTTTCTGTTTATCATTTTAAAAAAAGGGACAGACTTCTAGGTGTTAAGATCAAAATATAACAAAATAAAATATAGTAAGAAAAAACAAAAACTAACAACAAAACTGGACAAACCAAGCTAACAGAAAAATAAAGCATCCCAAAAGAGAGCACAAGAATCAGAGACCCACTTGTTTACAATTCAGAAGTTCCATAAAAGCACAAATCTGATATCAAATTTTTTATATATGTAAAGAAGACATATATATATGACATAGTATAGACCCATGGATAACCTGTGGTTGCTGATTCCATCTCTGTGAGTTCCTTTGACATTTGCTCACTTGTTTTAGAGGGACTTGTGTCCTCCTTCCAATCTGTCTCCTTACTCTTTCCACCTTCTCTTTCTCAGAGTTTCCAAAGCTCTGAGGGAAGGGATTTATACAGGCCCCTCACTTAGACTTATGTGTTCTAATAGCCTCTATTTTAATAAATATTGTTATACATATGTATATGTATATATAAGCATAAGTATTTACATCCTGCTCAGCATATATAATGAATGTTATTTGTTTGTATATATTCACATCTCATCATTTAGTATTGTATAATCTATTGGAGTGCTCTTTCCACACTAAGATCATTTCTCCTGCTTGAAGTATTCCTTAGCTGCCTGTAGTTCTCTGTGTAGATTTGAGGTTTTAGTGGCTAGTCCTTATGCAGTTTGGCATGTCTATTACTGCTGTCCTTGTTCAGCTCACATTTAGGTGGTCATGTTAGCAAGACTTTATAGGTGTACCTTCTGAGATTACTAGGAAACACAATCTCACAGCAACTCACTGACCATCTGGCACCTACAATCTATCTTCTTCCTTTTCCACAACATCCTCCAAAAATTAAGGGAAAGGATTGTTTTGTTTTACATACACTGGTACAGTAATCCACAACTCTACATTTTTCTTGTTTGTGGTTTTCTGAAATGATCTATTTCTGTTTCAAAGAAGAGTTTCCTTGATAAAAAATGACTAAACCTATATATGAATAGAAGAATAAAAATTTGTCCTGTAGTTGGAGTTACCCTGGTTTTGGAAAGTAATGATTATAGATTTTTCTTCAGGATCTATGATTCTTTAGCACTAAATAGTTGACTAACTTTCCTGTATCCAACATTGTCTCGCTCTTGCTGAGAAATTTTTTAAAAATCCAATAACAGCAACAATATTAATCATGACAATAATAATCCTACATAAAACTATTATTATATGCGGTAGGATATTATATTACACTTGCAGAATATATTTCTATGAATTTCATAAATTTTAGAATTTATATAACAATAAAGTAAATAGCAGGATGACAAAAATGTCTATATAAAATTTAAAAGAATAGAGACCAGAAAAAAATTACTAATCCTGATAATAAAATATCTTAGAGGGAACATCACTCCTATGTGCTTGGTAAATCTTTTATTCTATGTTTTTGAAGTTTGATTAGACAGGAATCAGGAATAGAGGCGCTAATAATGTACATTCAGCCAGATGGAAAGTTGAGTCATATGTCCCTGTATGATATATGCACTCAAAATACAATGCCTTCAGAGAACGGGCTCAGATTCTATTGTGTAATGTAAAAAAGAAAGCAGAAACTTTTACAGCAATTCTTTATTGTTTGTGTTCTAACCAGTATTCTTAAACTAAGACAGTAAAATAGATAAATAGTTGAGGAAAGGCATGTATTTACAATTAAGAGGCAATGAAACACTCATACAGCACACCTTAACAATTGTGTGAAATGTAATAGATCATTTGAAAAATCATTACATATCAAAATACAAAAAATATTTGTATTGATCAAATAAAAAATACATAAAACTCTCCTAGTAGGCAATGTATGTAACATGTAATATTTTCAGGGTTAGAGGCATTCATTCTCGAGCTATGAGCTTTGTGGTCCATTATAGTTTCAGGATCATTTATCTGAAACTTTCTGGTTAATGAACTTAGACAAGAAAAACTAGAGTAATGAGCTCCTGAGTAAGGGTGGTCTTTATTTAACCCTTACATCTGTGTTTGTGATGGAGCTGCCCAAGAATCAAGTGTGATAAAAGTAAATATTTTCAAATATTCTACTTGTCACACATTTGTTCGTTTTCAGAGTAAGATGTGCTAGGACATGGCAATTAAAATGAGTTTACTTATCTATGTTACTGTGTTTTTCTTTGTTTTGGTTGTTTCTGAAGCATAACATTATCATTGTTACAATCTGGCAATTCTAATGCCCGGAAATTAGTTTTGGTTTCACAGAAGATCTAAATGAGTGGTATAGGCTTAGAAAACTGAGAGTATTTGGTTTTTTCTTTTGTTTGTTTGTTTTGACAGTTTTTAGGTTGATTTTAATTTACTGAGCCAGACTCTCATATTCTAAAGGCTAAAGTTTATTTTAGGATGACTGAATTTTGTGCCTCCATTTTCTAAGTACTGAAATAACAAAAACAGCATGAAAGCTGGTAGAAAATGAGTTTCTAAAATAAAAATGCTCATGTAAGAGAAGTAAAATAACAATACTATTATGTACTGGCAATATAGAGGATTTCTTTTAAAAACTGCATTCTAGGTGAGCAAGGTTGAAATCTAAGCATAATATCAAATATTTGAAAGAATACAAAGATTGTTCAAGGAAATCAAATAACGCCGGTACATTTCTAAAGAGAAAAATATCTAGAAATACATTTGTGAATCTTGAATGAGCCAAAAAAAAATCTTTTTGTTAAAAGCACCAAATATTTCTTAGAAGCTCTTCTTTTGTAGAGCAGCTGTAAATATTTTGGGGCAATATGATAATATTTCCAACAAATTTTTTTCCCACTAGGAGGAATTGCATCAGTTGTAATATGGACAGAGAAATCAGTCATCTCTGAAAAAAAGTACAAGAATCTATTGTCTGAAAAGAAAGGTATTCACAGAAATGTCAGATCAATTACAGTGTATATACATATGTATGCTATAGAAGAACAAAAGATATACTTGTTCTTCTGTACATAATGCACCTCTTCACAATATTTACACACATCCTTTTAGCAGGCACTCAAATATCCTGTTGTAGATACATATTCATTTTGAGGAAATACGTTGTCACATACAGTGTGTTGTTTTAGATAATTCTTTGTTCTTACTGCTTTTGTTCTGTTGTATATACTGACAACTTTGTCTACAAAACCAATACTCAACTTTTCATATTAAATCTCATGCAAATAAATTTGCATCTTATATGCTGCATGCTGCAGCTCCATAATTCTCTCTCTCTCTCTCTCTCTCTCTCTCTCTCTCAACTTTCATGTCACCATGATGTCTTGGAATTAAACCCAATAAAATATTTAAACTTCACTTTTAATGGCAATATTTTAAACATAACTTCACTTCATCAAACATTAGGTCTTCTGAAGCTCAGCTCTTTGTCTAACATATTGTCTTACGTATAGTACCCAGCATTTGGCAGATGCTATGTCAGTACCTGCCAAATGGCTGAGTAAAAATAAGCAAAACAGCTACATTACTCACACTGATTCTTGTGAAACTTTAATTTTAATGAAGTGTCATAGTAACATGAAAATTAAAGTGGCATATTTTAATCAATGATACATTTAAAATGTTTTATTTCCTTTGGGTATTCCCTGTCTACCTATAGGTCTCTTTTTTATTGAAGCTAATTAGTGAGAGGATTGCATTTCTCTACTGGGTTGAAATCTCTCAGATATTCACCCCAATTGGAATATTTTAGTACTAATAGAATTTTATATTATTTTACACTCACCATAGAGTTCAAATTAATCACACCATCTGCTTCTACAGATAGGCACTTGTTTAAAATCTACTTATTCATGCATACTATGTTTCTCGTTGTTCTGTGAATCATATATGAGAGCAGAGTAGTAAGCAACATTCTCCAGAGCAGTAAACTAATTCAATTGATGATACATAGCAGACAGATAAAACATTTGTACATTTGTAAGGAGAGGTGATATTTACAAAGATATTGAGAAAGGGATAAGAGTACTAGAACAGAAAGTTTTATTGTAGAAGTTGGCTTATATAGGCAGAGGCTTAAAGATAAAAAGTTCAACATAAATTCTGTGTCTCCATAGTGAAGTTCAATCCAGTAGGTCTATATACATATTCCATGTATCCGCCCTCCACACCCTGACACACAAATAGAAAGAGGATAAGGAGGATAAAAAAACAGAAAAATTTTAAAATTGATTTATATAACTATGGAGAATAACAACCCCAAATATGTCAATACTCTGTGATGTGTGCCAGCAGGCTGAAGACTCAGAGAAAACCAAGAAGTTTTATTCTGATTTAAGTCTTAAGTCTTAGAAATCTAGGGGATGAATGATGCAGGCATGCATATATATATATATATATATATATATATATATATATATATATATATATATATACAATCTTTAAGTTTGTGTTTGAAGGCAATGGTAAAATAGTAACAATTCTAAAGATATTCATGAGCATAATATTTTAGAAGATATATACTTTTCTTTAATCTTCTATTTAGGCATTCTCATTACAGAAATAACATAAAAGAAGCCTGAGCAGTATTGGGAAACTCTGAGTCACTAAAACTGCTTTCAAAAAGTAACCATAAACTGGTTTTAATATTTTATTTTAATTATGAATGAGATTTCTAACTTCAAAATGTGATAACAATTTCAAGTATGATATTACAGAACTAAGATTACTTTCACAAACATAGGAAGGGGTTATTATGCTAATTAAGAAACTATGTCACCATATTTAGAGTTGACTGTAGTAGTCAGAGTATAATGAAATATTAGAGGCTAATAACTTGGTAGAAATATTAAAAAACCCTACTAAGAAAACTTTAGAATCCACTAAAGATGTTCCAAATTTAATTTATTTTGAAGATAAAGGAAGTAGCATGTCAAGCACATACACACACACACACACACACACACACACACACACACACACACACACACAGTGAAGAAGAATCTGCATGTAAATAGTAAGCATCATCTTGGAGGACATCCTATTGGGACTCTAGATGAGAGAAGCATGGGAGAAGGGCAAAGTAGAAGGATCCAGAGGGTCCTAGAAACCTATAAGAAGAACATTATAACAGACAGATTTGAGCCCAGGGGTCCCACTCAAACTACGGCTCCAGCCAAGGACAATACAGGCAGTAAATTTCAAACGCCTACCCAGATCTAGCCGATGGACAGGACATTCTCCACAGTTGAGTGGAGAGTGGGGTATGACTTTCACACATACTCTGATGCCTCATATATGACCACATCCCCTGGATGGGGAGACCTGGTGACACTCAGAGGAAGGATAGCAGGTTACCAAAAAGAGACTTGATAACCTATGAGCATATAAAGGGAGAGGAGGTCCCCCTCAGGAACAGTCATAGGAGAAGGGAGTAAGAGGAAAATGGGAAGGGAGGAATGGGAAGATACAAGGGATGGGATAACCATTAAGATGTAATAAGAATAAATTAAGAAAATAAAATTAAAAATAGAGTTTCATAAAAATTGTTATTTCAAATAATGTTTTTTATTTTATATCACAACTTTCTTATAGTTACCTGATATACTTCAGAGTGAATGTGTAAAAATAAATAAGATTATTTTTACTTTGTAATTTATGAGCTCTAGGTAAAGTTTTTAAAGCATACTTAACTGTATGATGATAGCAGTATTAGGGAAGTATATTATTTATCACATTTTCAAGGTATAGATGCAAATAGTGGAAAATCAAAGCAGCAGGAGTTTGAGGCATCTGTTCGCAATGTGTCCTCAGTCAAGAAGCACATTTGTTTATGCCTTATTTGGACCTTGTTTCTCTTTGTATACTTAGAAATCTGAGGCCAGAGGAGGATTCCATCCACTGTGGGTGAGTCTCCCTACCTCAGTATACCATCGCTGACAATGTGCCACAGGCATGCTCATTCTCACAATGCCCAGGAGATGCAGGCTAACAAGCGGACAATTGTGTTCTATCATTGCAAGTAACTCATGAAAGTATTCATATTAAATATACTATTTTAAGATATTTGAGCCATGTCTTTAGTATAACTTATTTATTACATATGGTCAGAACCAGAGTTTTCTAGAGAATAAGATTTCTTGCACCTGACCCTTAGACAACTCTTGTTCGCAGTTAAAATAGCTGTGTCCTGCTTTACAAATATGAATCCTCTGAGTTGAACGAGACTGTTTCTCGAAGATCTTAGCTAGGAAATATTTGGAATGCAATTCAAAAGTGACCTTGGCACATTCATATTATAAACAATTATTTGTCTCAAGTATATGACAAAAATTAAAGTGAGTGTTCAAATTAAATAGATGCAAAAAATTAAATGATAGAAGTTATCTGTTTCCATAAAATAAACCTTCTATTGTTTATCTCTTAAAAAATATTTCACAAATATTTTAAGACATAAGAATAAACAGTTGATCCACTGTCAGAAGCCACATTATATCTCTAAAATGATGTAAATATTCTTACTACCTTGTTTCTAATTGGATTTAATTTTATTAGTTTTAATTCTGTACATTCATGTGTTTGTATGTGACGATGTGCGTCTGAGTTTGGGCTCACAGAGACAAGAGGTGTTGTATTCCCTTGGAGTAACAGGTGATTGGGAGACACCAGCTATAGGTCCAAGGTATCAAGCTTTGGTACTCTGGAAGAGATGTATGCTGAAGCTTTGAACCATCTCCTTACCACATCTTTAATGCTTTAAAAAATAATATATTTTTAAGTTTTGTAGTAATATTTTAACCCTACAGAACTGTAGGGGAAATCACAGATTTGAATTAAAAGGAAAAGTTGATCAAAATCATTTGGAAATGAATACTTTTTACCTTAAACATTAATTTAAAAATACATTCATTCTTGCCTCCTTGTCATATGCAGCTAAAATTACCATAAAATGTTAATTATATCAACCATATTTGATTTTAATATTTGAATTCAGAAAAGCTATTATAAAAATACACATTGGGTCAGAAGTTCAATTTCAAGAGGTAAACATTATTTCTGAATATTAAAGAAGAGAGATGTAGAGAAAACTGCAATTGGAGACTCTGTTTGTGTCAATGAAATTATTGTAAGTACTTGAATGTATACACATATATTAAAATTTTGATAAGTCATACAATTTTGCATTACATATTTCACATGAAGCAATAGAAATATGTCACTTAAAACTGAACTGCCACTGATGTCACCTGTAATATGGATTATGGCTATGTGAAAACATTTAAGCTACCAGCATACAAAATCTTGTATAAAATATATATTTATTCTTTATTGTTAAGAATACATTGTATTGTTATCTAGAAACTCTAATGCACAATTTAAATATTGAACATAATAATAAAATATAATAAAATTGTTTTGAGGTTTTTGAAATTTTCTTATAGACTACATTTATTGATTCATACTTAAAGAATTTCACACTATTTTTAAACATTATATAGGTTTTTCAAATTGATATATTCAATAAATAAGTTCAGTAATGATGTAAGATACAAGAAATATAAAACATTTATACAATAAATAAAAATTGTCTCTTTCCCAGTTCAACTACTTTGATTTGAAATATTTATCAGTGAAACACACTTTATAAAGAGCTAATTTCTAAATGTAATAGGACTTTAGGACTTCATGTGTGTGACTTAAAGAAGGAGAACACATATAAATCATACTGATATCATTAATGTAATCAACATATTAAGCACATGCTTGTGTCTCTTTAGTCTATTCTCCTTAATTTAGTCATATGCATTTTGTTTACTTCTGGGGAAGGATGAATAACACAATTTGAAACCCACCCTTTATCAATGTTTGGCATGGACAATGAAATATTACCTGTCCCACATTGCTAATTATAACTATTTTATTTAAAGAAGTCCTCTATAATTAACATAAATAAAATTGTATGCCCATTTAAAATTACCCATTTTAACTCTTACCAAACCTTGCATTCTCTTTTCCATGTAATAGTTTATCTTATAATTGATAACTAATATTATCCTTTATCATACTCTATTGTTATAAGTGGAGTTATACAAAAGTTGTTTTGATTGACTTGATTGTTCCCATTTCTTAGCTATTATGAAAAAAATTTATGCAATCAACTTGGGAACTCTCATATGTCTTAAAGATTATAATTTCAATTTGTCTGCTTGTTTAAGTGTGCCTAAACATCCATGGGCAGTTAAACAAGAAAATTTGATGAATATATGAAATAACTTAGTCTATATCATTTGCAGTTCAGGGAATCTTGACTTTTGCAAAGGCCTAGTTCCCCCTTTGCTTCCTATCCATCATCATTTGAGTACTTCTTTTACACCATTTCTTCCCAGCTGTGAGGTTCTGCCCCCTCAATGAAAAAGCAAATGGTGTTAAATGACCAATCAAAATTCCTATAGAGCCTTCAGACAAAATGAATCTTAGGTCATTTCAATTGATTAGTCATGCATTTTGTCACTAGGAAAACAAGTAAGATCCATTAATCCATTTGTTCATTTTTTGCTTTCTTTCCAGACTTTTCCCTTCAGAACATCATGACAGAATTGCATGTCAGAGCACAATTGCTCAATTAAACAAAACTCAGAATCGGAGAGATTGAAAAGAGCCCAGCTCAAGATCTACACTTCAGAATTTGTCCATGGTGACACATATGCTCTAGGAAGATCTTGTTCCTTAAAGACACTACTTACCTGAAGCTAAAGAGTGGGATTCCAACCCATAACTCTGTAGGCACATTTCCTATGTAAAACTATTTTATATGGAATCAGGGCTTTGCCAGTCCAGACTATTATACCCAGTGAAACTTTCAATAATCATAGATGGAGAAAACAAAATACTCCATGACAAAAACACATCCAAACAATACCTATCCACAAATCCAGCCCTACAGAATTTACTAGAAGGAAAATGCCAAACCAAAGTGGCTAACTACAACCAGGATAACACAGGAAATAAATAACTAAACTGTAGCAAAACATTACCAGACAAACATACAAACACTCTACCACAACCAAAATCACATCAAGGGACATAACAGTCACTGGTCATTAATATCTCTCAATAACAATGGTCTCAACTCTCCAATAAAGAGACACACACTAACTAAATTAATGCATAAACAAGATCCAACATTCTGCTGAATTCAAGAAACACATGTCAGCCACAATGACAGACATTACCTCAGGGTAAAAGACTGGAAAGAAGTCTTCCAAGCAAATGGATACAAAAAGCAAGATGGTGTAGCCATTCTAATATCTAATAAAATAGATTTTCAATCAAAATTCATCAAAAGAGATGAGCGAGAACAATTCATACTCAACAAAGGAAAATTCAACCAAGATGACATCACAATTCTGAACAACAACTACACCCCCAATACAAGATCACCTGCATTAATGCATATTAAGCATTAATAAAGCTTAAACTACACATCGATCACCACACATTAGTAGTGGGAGACATCAACACCTGACTTTCACCAAAGGATAGGTCAATGAAAAAGAAGCTAAACCGAGAAATAATGACACTAACCAACGTCATGAATCAAATAGTTGTAACAGATATCTACAGAACTTACAACCAAACACAAAAGATTACATCTCTTTTCAGCACCTCACAGTACCTTCTTCAAAATTCCATTTTAAATGGATCAAAGACTTATATGTAGAATCTGAAATTGAAACCTATGGAAGAAAACAGTGTTTCTCTGGGACATGACAGCTGAACCAACATTTAATGCTGACCCATAGGTATACAAACTTTCCTATGTAATGTCCTTTCTTTAAAACATTAAGTATTTCTATCAATTACAGGAATAAAAATCAAAAAAACTTTGAGAATTCAAACTTAGATGCAGGCAGAGTCAATGGCCAAACTCTGCCAAGACAGGGTAAGCAAGTCCTCAATAGTTCCTGCCTCACAAATATGTCTGTCAGATAGATTAGGCCAGAAGGCTGAAGACGATGCACCAATGTTTTAGAATGTTTTTGGTGACTGTTCAGGTAGCAAACTGTCTCAGTCAAAATGACAACAATCAACGAAACAACTATCAACAAATACTGAAAAGTATTTGGTTGAAAGGGAACCATCATTCACTATTGATGGGATTGCAAACCTCTCCAAACACTCTGCAAATCTGTGTGAAGCATCTTCAAAAAGCTAAAACCATGTTTACAATATGGACCACGTGTATATATCCTTGATGAATGAATAGAACCTTGGTGAGTCTACTCCGCAAATATTTGCTCTAATATGATCATTACTGATTAACTCGCAATAATTAGGAAAGAGACACAACTTAAATGTTCTTCACATGATTAGTGGATAAGGAAAATGTAACATATATACACTGTGGGACTCTATCATCTCTAAAGAGAAAAAATTATGAAGTTTTCATGTAAATGAATTGAACTGTAGAAGATCATATTGTGTGTGGTAACCCTCACCCAGAATGACAGACATAACATGTTCATTCTTTTGTGTTGATCCTTTTCTGTATCTTTAGATTTGAGTGTATATCCTGAAGTAAATGAAGAAAATAGGAGAGTAGAGATATATCATTGGTAAGTAGGGTATAAGGAAAGTTAAAGAGAGGACTTTATTCACTCTCTTACACAGTTTTATGTGATCCGTGCATTGTAGTCTCCCAGAAAAGAAAGTGACAAGAGAAACAATGATAGTCATTGGTAACTATTAAAACATTAGGGCTCAGAACACTTAAAAATACATATATTACTTGAAGTAATTAGGTTTAAATATCATGACTTACTTGAGAATGTTCAAAATGCTGTTTACTTGGTATTATGTTGTCAAACCAAAGCATCACTTTAATTTATCATATCTAATAGGTCTCTTTTTTGCCTGCTAAGTCACTTGTGTAATGGGGTCTGACATGATCCTCTGATACACAATTGTATTGACATAGTAAGTAATGTTTTGGCAAAATCACTAATATTACCTTATATTTGTTGGCAAATAAATAATGAATTTTTGCTGACAGTAACTCATTTATCAACTACAAGTACATAGTCATTGTAAAAACTCAGAAATGCCAAAAATGTGCAAATATACTCTGTGAACATGAAGCTATAACTATCTAAAAATCTGCTTGGTTAATAATTGTATTAAAATTACAGTAAAATGAGATAGCACTATGATATAAAATGTTCTTAAATGTAATTAGCTTGATAAACTTAGATTATGACAGGGAAAGGACAAAAAAAAAGCCCTATGTAGCGGATTGCATGGAAATATTGTTGTTCCTGAAAGTATTTAACATTACTTAATCTTTAAAATCACATAATCAATAAAATGACATTTATACAGACATTAATTTTAAAACTGTGCTTTTACTTATATCAAATATTTGGAAGATTTACTCACTGATTTCTATTTGTTTTCATAGAATATAATAAGTTTACATAAATGCTTTCAGATATTTTCTAATTTTCATTAAATAATTTTAAGAACATAATGATATAAATGTAGGAATTATATTTGGCAGTTCGTATTTCAATGATTTTATTATCTACTTTGTGCATAAACTTTACTGGCAGAAAATACAGCCTGGTATTCATGTGGTAAACACACATGCATGTGGGCAAAACATTTTATATACACAAAAATAAGCTAAAAATTGAAATATATCATAGAGAAATGATCACACAAAGTGAGTTGTTAGGTATCCATGCCACGTGAACCGGTTAACAACACGTTGAGTCCAAATCTTACCAAAGAGAGAGAGAGAAAAATGATTGTATAAAATTTGGCTTCTATCTTCCTGGTAAAACTGAATTTATTGATGTTATAATTTGACCATATGTAAACACACAAGGAACAAAAACATGTCAGTTGTCTTGCCTTTCAAATGGCTGTTCTTATTGAAACTTTTAAACAATCAACTCAAACTTAAGCTTCAACTATTTACTCAAAGAACTGTTCTAAACAGCATTTTATATACTAGAGTCAGCTAGTCTTCCTAAAGAGAAATCAATAGTTTTGTGGTTATTATTTTTTTAAATTTTAAATAATTCATACAACCATCTCCATGACATGTAATGAAATCTACAAACATTAACACTCTGATTAGTCTTTTTGTTTTCTATGTGCAGAAATTAGAAGCCAATTTGAGTTTCATTGTCTTTCTTTTGTCTCATGTGTATTGATAAATCATAAAAATTATTGAATAAAAGTTTTAAAACATGTATAAATTCAGAAAGATTTCTGCTCAAAGCCCTGGTGCTCTAACCTCTAAGATTAAGTTGCAAATCATAAGAATATATTGTATACCCCCATCATTTTTACCTCTTTAATGTCAGACACAGGGCATATACTCCAGTATTGCAACGCTCAATTTCTGAAGATATTTGAAAGCATTTCCAATATTTATAAGAATAAAGTAGGAAAATAAAAAATTCTGAGGAGTCCTTCAGTGCAGGTAATTCCTTTTTGTCTACTGATTTTTACAAAAGTTATAGTCATGAAACTTATAAAAGTTAGAGTGAATGTGGTGAGAAATTAGTCTTTGTAAGCATCAGTAAGAACTAGGTATAACAGACATGAGCTATAATTCCTGATTGTGTCATGGTTCTTCTTCCTGTAGGTAGTTTATTATATATATGTGTAATATTCTAAATGTATATGTAAACATTTTTAGAAATTAATAAAAAAAAGAAATATAGTGATGCAAATAAGGCAACCTTCTCAGGGAAATTTCAAATTTTCTCTTAAGTAGTAATTTGACCTAAAATCAATATGATAAACAGTAAATTTAGAAGATAAATATCAGAAGCTATATTCTAGATAAGGAAAACCTTATTCAAGATAATGTTCCTCACCAAAGAAAGTGAGATCTACACAGACACACACACACACACACACACACACACACACACACACACACACACATACACACATGCGCTAAAAATTTGAAGAACTGAAGTGAAGGCAATTGTAGGTACATGTTGCTTTATAGTGTTTTTTATCTAAATGGGCAGGGTTGTCTGCTTATGGTGAGTAGTAATTTTATAGCTTTCAGTGAAGAATTCCTGAAATGGGATTCTGCTCTTCCCAGGTGACCAGATGACACAGAGAGAGACCCTTTCCTCTAAGATGCTACTAGTAAAAAGTAGGTCATTCTCCATTGGTTTGATTAAATTCAGTCGATGAAAACAATTAGTGAAGCCTAAAAATAGCAATGGATGTTTATAATAATCATTCTGGATGGGAGGGGAGGGAAGGAGAAGCTGAAGTAGATGGAGGGGAAACCATTATCACAATATATTATGTGAGAAAAAAATCTCTTTTCAATATGAGAATAATACATGCTCTTCCAGCAGGATTCACGAAACTTTGTTGCACTTACAGGTGTCTCACCTATCAGTGCTAAGAAAAAAGTTATTAGGGGATGAAGCAATGGCTTAGAGGTTAAGAACCTTGACTCTTCTTCCAAAGGTCCTGAGTTCAATTCTCAGCAACAGCGTGGTGCCTCACAACCATCTATAATGAGATCTGATCCCCTCTTCTGCTGTGCCATACATGTGGGCAGAATATTGTATACAAAGGAAATTAATGCTAGAAAATAAAAGGTAATTAGAGACATGTAGGACCTAGCATATAAAATTCAGACATGTAAAGGTATCATTGACTCATTCAAAATAGTGTGGGTCTAGACGTGATGGACATGCTTTAATTTCATATCTTACATTGTTTTATAGACTATATCAAATGTCAAGTAAATATCAAAGAAATAGAAAAATTGCTAATCATTTTCTTTAGGCACTCAATAGCCTTTTACTAGAAGACTGGTTCTACAAATATGCTGTAAATAAATGAATAAATGTGTAAAAAATTGAAATATAATATAAGAAATGGTCCAGGGATTCAGGAAGAATGGCTTATTTAGTCTGTGAACAATACACTATGATAGATGTACTCCTGACCTAAATGTGGGAATATATTTATTTTGAGAGAGATGTTTCCAAACATTATTTTAAAAAAAAAAGATCTTTTAAAGAACTTTTGAATCATGTGTCTAATAAAACACAGGGAACATATTTGACAATCCTGATGGATGAGCTCTACCAAAAGAGACCACTCAATTAGCACAGAGATCCATAAGGGAAACAGTATAACTGTATAAAAAGAAAGCTTATGCAGAGAAAGAACTTCCTTTGTCAACTGTGAATACCCATGTGACACCTTTGGTCTTTAGAGTTCAAAGTCTAATTGAGTGGTCTGGGATCTGTAATTCCTTTCAGACACGCTTACTCTTCCAATTCCACCTGATTCCCTTGGTCTTCTCACAAATTAGCACTGAATTCTCTCTCGGCTTTCCCTAAGAAAAATTTTATAAATTAAATTGCCTGTGAAATATTCCTAAGGTTTGTGCTTTCTCAAGGTAATCAAGGGCTCTGTATTGCAAGAATGTATCCAATGTTTCTGTTTTCCTTATCTTTAAGTTAATCCAAGCTACAGAATCCAAAGGGATGTGACTTTTAGTGATGTAGAAAAATATTGAGAGCCTAGTTCATCATATGAATTCATCTGAATTCATAGCGAAAATACCCAAGACTCTGAAAATTAGAGGTAATAAGATTAAAATTAATTCTGTAAAGAGTAATGATTTTATCAATGTTTACCCATCTTTATATTAGTTATAAGTTTACATATTCTATTTATTTTGTATGCCTGTCTTTGGATTATGGGTGTTGACACATTTATGTCACAGTGCACATGAGGTCACAGAACAACTCTCATTGGGTCACTTCTTTTCATGAACTGTGTTCTCCGTGAAAGGAGATTCAACTCACATCAACAGACTCAATTGAAAGTACATTTCCTGATAGGATAACCCATTGCTCCATCTATTAACATTTTACATTATTTTTTATTTTAACTTTTATTTATAGACAATATAGAAACAACATGTTTCACAAAAATTAAATATTTTGTTGTAGCAAAATTAACACATACATTTTAGACTTCTCTATTAACACCTGGTATTATGCTGGAAATCTCTAAGCATAAAATGATTTCATAATATCTTTATGGGTTTCTATGGTGATAAGGTGTTTGCTCTGATAGACAAATATAGTTGAATAAGCATTAGTATGTCCTGCATTATAAATTCTGTTGTCATTATCTGTCTAAGTCATTAATCTCTAACATTATTCCTAAATCTCCTCAAAATGTGCTAAAACTTAAAATAGCTTCTTTTGTGAAACTTCATAGGAACTGCAGCTGGGTAATTTGTTCAACTCCAATGGTGCTGAAATATTCCAGTGACACCTAAACGCACTCCCCAGAACATTTGTGTGATGACTAACATATCCATTATAGAAGTTTCTGTTAAACTTTCTTGGAATTATGTTTCCCAGTGAGTTAATTTATAGACCTGAAAAATGTGCTATCAGTGTCAATTAAGCTGAATTTGGACTTTCCGTAATCAGGTTATGTTAATTGAAATACGCTCACACTTTTTATACTATGAACTAATCATTTCCAATCTTTAGCACATTCATTCCATAATTTCTCTATTTTGTTCCCACATTTCACTGATGACCTCTACATTAAGTTGAATGTACCATTGTCTAGAGATTTTTCTCTAATGGTATCTGAATACCTGACACATGTATTCATCTTACAGAACAAAGCACAGACATTATATTACTAGAAGTTCATGTAACATCAAGCTCTATCTGAAGTACCCCTCATTACAAGAATATGGAGAGAGTGGGTGCGTGTGTGCTGTGCTAATGTCTAAAATTAGAAAAGCAAGCCTTATTGGCAAGTGTGTTGGTTGTTTTTTGTTTGTTTGTTTGTTTTGTTTTTGTTGTTGTTTTTTTTTTTCTGTAGGGAAGGGATATAAGGACTGAGGTTTGTTAAACAGCCACAGTAAAATAAGTTTTTTTTATTCCTTGTTAAAACCAGTGCTTATAATTAATGACTTCTAGGCATCTCAGTTTAAATTTTTAAGTTTTTTTTAAATTATATAATGAATGTTTTATTTCCCAATATAGTGGCTAAATGAGGAGTAATTATAGAAAGTACTTATTCTAAGGGTTTGTTCATATGCTGAAGTTTGTTATTAAGTTTTAAACATTATACCTCAGTTTACATAACATCATTTCTGTTATAAAAAAACCTGTTATAAAAAATAATTTTATTTTTTTTTTTAATTTTTTTTATTTTTTAACACATTTTTATTGAAAATTAAAAATAATTCCTATTACATCTCATTTTCTATCCCATCCCATGCATCCTCCCATTCCTCCCTCCCTCCCACTTTCACCCCAATCCCCCTTCCCTATGACTGTGGCTGTGGGGGACCTCCTCCCCCTGAATATGGTGCTAGGGTACCAAGTCTTTTCTTGGTAGTCCTCTATCCTTCTTCCGAGTGCCATTGGGCCTCCCCCACAAAGGGACATGGCCAAATATGGGGCACCAGAGATCCTGTGAAAGTCAGTCCCCAGTCTCCACTTAGCTGTGGAGAATGTTCTGTCCCTTGGCTAGATCTGGGTAGGGGTTTGATGATGACTGCCCGTTTTGTCCATGGTTGGTGCCTTAGATCAAGCAGAATCCCTGGGCTCAGATCTAGCCATCATAATGTTCTTCTTGTAGGTTTCTAGGACCCTCTGGGTCCCCCTACTTGCCTATCCTCTATATTTTCCTCATCTAGAGTCTCAATAGGATGTCCTCACCTCCATCCCCATTTCCTGGTAGGTGCAGACTTTCATGGGACCTGTCCCTTGGGCTAGTGTCCGGTAATAAGTGAGTATATACCATTTGACTCTTTCTGCTTCTGGGTTACCTCACTCATTATGATCATTTCTAGTTCAATCCATTTGTCCACAAATTTTGGAAAATCCTTGTTTTTAATAGCTGAGTAATATTCCATCGTGTATATGTACCACAGTTTCTTTATCCATTCTTCTACTGAGGGGCACTTAGGCTGTTTCCATGTTCTGGCGATTATGAATAAGGCTGCTATGAACATGGTTGAGCAAATTTTCTTGTTGTGTGCTGGAGCATCTTCTGGGTATACTCCTAGGAGTGGAATAGCTGGGTCTTGAGGAAGCCCTATTCCCATTTTTCTGAGATAGCACCAGATAGATTTCCAAAGTGGCTGTACTAGTTTGCATTCCCACCAGCAATGAAGGAGTGTTCCTCTCTCTCCACATCCTCGCCAGCATGTGTTGTCACTTGAATGTTTGATTTTAGCCATTCTGATGGGTGTAAGATGGAATCTCAGAGTTGTTTTGATTTGCATTTCTCTGATGACTAGAGATGTTGAGCATTTCTTTAAGTGTGTCTCAGCCATTTGATATTCCTCTGTTGAGAATTCTCTGTTTAATTCTGAGCCCCATTTCTCAATTGGGTTATTTGGTTTGGTGGCATTTAATTTCTTGAGTTCTTTATAAAGTTTGGATATTAGACCTTTGTCAGATGCAGGGTTGGTGAAGATCTTTTCCCAGTTTGTAGGCTGTCGCTTTGTTCTTTTGACAGTGTCTCCAGCCTTACAGAAGCTTCTCAGCCTCATGAGGTCCCATTTATTAATTGTTGACCTTAAGGCCTGGGCTGTTGGTGTTCTGTTCAGGAAGTTGTCTCCTGTGCCGATGTGTTCCAGGCTCTTCCCCACCTTTTCTTCTAACTGATTTAGTGTCTCTGGTTTTATATTGAGGTCTTTAATCCATTTGGACTTGAGTTTTGTGCATGGTGACAAGTATGGGTCCAATTGCATTTTTCTACATGTAGAAATCCAGTTAGACCAGCACCATTTGTTGAAGATGCTATCCTTTTTCCATTGAATAGATGTGGCTTCTTTGTCGAAAATCAGGTGACTATATGTGTGTGGATTCATATCAGGGTCTTCAATTCGATTCCATTGATCAACCAGCCTATTGCTGTGCCAGTACCATGCTGTTTTAAGTACTATTGCTCTATAGTACAGCTTGAGATCAGGTATGGAGATTCCTCCTGAGGATCTTTTATTGTATAAGATTGTTTTAGCTATTCTGGGTTTTTTGTTTTTCCATATAAAGTTGAGAATTGACCTTTCAATGTCTTTAAAAAATTGTGTAGGTATTTTGATAGGGATTGCATTGAATCTGTAAATTGCTTTTGGTAAAATGGCCATTTTTACTATGTTGATTCTCCCGATCCACGAACAGGGGAGATCCCTCCATCTTCTCAAGTCACCTTCAATCTCTTTCTTTAGGGACTTAAAGTTTTTTTCAAACAAGTCTTTCACTTGTTTGGTTAGAGTTACTCCTAGATATTTTAACTTGCTTGTGGCTAATGTGAAGGGTGTAGATTTCCTAATTTCTTCCTCTGTATGATTGTCATTTGTATATAGGAAGGCTACTGATTTTTTTGAGTTAATTTTGTACCCAGCCAGTTTGCTGAACGTGCTTATCAACTGAAGGAGTTCTCTGGTGGAATTTTGGGGGTCACTTATGTACACGATCATATCATCTGCAAATAGGGATAGTTTGACTTCTTCCTTTCCCATTTGGATGCCCTTGATCTCCTTGTGTTGTCTTATTGCTCTGGCTAGGACTTCAAGGACTATATTGAAGAGATATGGAGAAAGTGGGCAGCCTTGTCTGGTCCCTGATTTTAGAGGAATTTCCTTGAGTATCTCTCCATTTAATTTGATTCTGGCTATTGGCTTGCTGTATATCGCCTTTATTATGTTTAGGAATGTACCTTGTATCCCCGATCTCTCCAATACTTTAATCATGAATGGGTGTTGGATTTTGTCAAATGCTTTTTCTGCATCTAAGGAGATGATCATGTGGTTTTTTTTCTTTAGTTTGTTTATATGGTGGATTACATTGATGGATTTCCGTATATTAAACCATCCCTGCATTCCTGGAATGAAGCCTACCTGGTCATGATGAATGATATCTTTGATATGGTCTTGTATTCGTTTTGCGAGTATTTTATTGAGTATCTTTGCGTCTATGTTCATTAGAGAAATTGGTCTGAAGTTCTCCTTTTTTGTTGGGTCTTTGTGAGGTTTAGGTATCAATGTGACTGTGGCCTCATAGAAAGAATTTGGTAATGTTCCATCCAATTCTATCTTTTGGAGTAGCTTGAAGAGTATTGGTATTAGCTCCTCTTTGAAGGTCTGATAGAATTCTGCACTGAATCCATCTGGCCCTGGGCTTTTTTTGGTTGGGAGACTATCAATGATTGCTTCTATTTCTATAGGAGAAATAGGCCTATTTAAGTTGTTTATCTGCTCTTGATTCAATTTTGGCAAGTGGAATCTGTCAAGAAAAATGTCCATTTCCCTTAGATTTTCAAATTTTGTGGCATATATGCCTTTAAAGTAGGATCTTATGATTCTTTGTATTTCTTCAGTGTCTGTTGTTATGTCTCCCTTTTCATTTCTGATTTTGTTGATTTGGATACTGTCCCTCTGCCTTTTAATTAGTTTGGCTAACGGTTTGTCTATTTTGTTGATTTTCTCAAAAAACCAGCTCCTGGTTTTGTTGATTCTTTGAATTGTTCTTTTTGTTTCTAATTTATTGATTTCAGCCCTGAGTTTGATTATTTCCAGACGTCTACTCCTCTTGGATGATTCTGCTTCTTTCTTTTCTAGTGCTTCCAGATGTGATGTTAAGTTACTTATGTGGGATGTTTCCAATTTCTTTTTAAAGGCACTTAGCGCTATGAATTTTCCTCTTAGCACTGCTTTCAATGTGTCCCATAAATTTGGGTATGTTGTTCCATCCTTTTCATTGAATTTCAGGAAGTCTTTTATTTCTTCCTTTATTTCTTGTATGACCCACGTGTCATTAAGTAGAAAGTTGTTTAGTTTCCATGTGTGAGTAGGCTTTTTGTTATTTCTGTTGTTGTTGAAATCCAGCCTTAGACCATGGTGATCTGATAAGATACAAGGTATTATTTCAATATTCTTGTATCTGTTGAGGCTTTCTTTGTGGCCTACAATGTGATCGATTTTGGAGAAGGTTCCATGTGGTGCTGAGAAGAAAGTATAGTCTTTTGTGTTTGGGTGAAAAGTTCTGTACACATCTGTTAGATCCATTTGATTCATGGTGTTGGTTAGTGATGTTATTTCTCGGCTTAGTTTCTGTTTCCAAGACTTATCCTTCAGTGAGAGTGGAGTGTTGAAGTCTCCCACTATCAATGTGTTGGAATCAATGAGTGGTTTAAGCTTTGTTAATAGTTTTTTTACAAATGTGGGTGCCCTTGTATTTGGAGCATAGATGTTCAGAATTGTGATGTCATCTTGGTTGATTTTACCCTTGATGAGTATGAAGTGTCCTTCCTCGTCTCTTTTGATTAATTTTGGTTGAAAGTCTATTTTGTTGGATATTAGGATGGCTACACCTGCTTGCTTCCTGTGACCATTAGCTTGAAATATTTTTTCCCACCCTTTTACCCTGAGGTAATGTCTGTCCTTGTGGGTGAGATGTGTTTTTTGGATGCAGAAGAATGTTGGGTTTTGTTTATGCACCCATTCTGTTAGTCTATGTCTCTTTATTGGAGAATTGAGACCATTGATGTTCAGCGATATTAATGACCAGAGATTGCTAAGTCCTTTCATTTTGATGTTTGTTCAAGTTGAAAGTTTGTGAGGTTGTGATTTTGCGATGGTGTAGTTATCTCTTTCCTGTGTAGTTTTGGTTGTAACTCATTCCTATGTGGTGGAGTTTTCCTTCTAGTAGCTTCTGTAATGCTGGATTTGTGGATAGGTATTGGTTGAATTTGTTCCTGTCATGGAATATTTTGTTTTCTCCATCAACCGTTATTGAAAGTTTTGCTGGGTACAGTAGTCTAGCCCGGCATCTGTGGTCTCTTAGGGTTTGCAGGACCTCTGTCCACGCCCTTCTGGCTTTCATGGTCTCAGCTGAGAAGTCGGGTGTAATTCTGATAGGTTTGCCATTGTATGTTACTCTGTCTTTTTCCCTTGCAGCTTTTAAAATTTTTTCTTTAGTCTGTATGTTTTGTGTTTTGATTATTATGTGGCGGGAAGATTTTCTGTTCTGATCTATTCTATTTGGTGTTCTATAGGCCTCTTGTATGTTCATATGCATCTCCTTCTTCAGATTGGGAAAATTTTCTTCTATAATTTGGTTGAAGATATTTTCTGGGCCATGGAGTCGGGCATCTTCTCTGTCCTCAATGCCTATTATTCTCAGGTTTCTTCTTTTCATGGCGTCCTTGATTTCTTGGATGTTCTGTGTTAGGAACTTTTCTGATTTAGCATTTTCTTTGATGGCTGATTCGAGTTCTACAATTGTATCTTCAAGTCCCGAGATTCGTTCCTCTGTTTCCTGGATTCTGTTTGAGAAGGCCATCTCTTTGTTGGCTGCTTTCTTCTCTATGGTCTCTCGTTCACATTTTTCTTCTGTGTGTTCCTTTATCATAGATTCCGTTTTTGTCCTCAGATCTTGAAGTGTTATCTTTATTTCCTTCATCTGTCTGTTTGTATTTTCCTGAAATTCTTCCAGTGCCTTTCTGTATGACTCTTTTATGTCCTCCACCTGCTTGGATGCCTCCTCCTGCAGTTGTTTACAGATTTCCTTCCTTTCTTCCAAAATTATCTTCCTTACTAAGGACTTGAGGTCATTTTCTTGTATTTCTATTATTTTTGGGTTCTCTGGGTTGCTTTCATTGGGATTGTTGGGATCTGGAGATTCCAAACTGTTTTGGGTTTTGTTTGCATTCTTTCGTTGTCCTCTTGTCATTTTGGTGTCTCTGATGTTGGAAGGTAGCTTCTGGTGACTTTCACTGGTTGAGAGTGGATAGTTGGTGAATGATTATTGGTTGCGTGCTCTTGCTTGTAGGGATCAGGTAGTTTTCCTCCTGACACAGGCAGGTGACCTAGTTTCCACTCCTGGAGACTTTGTTCTATACCTTATTCTCTGGGATGGGTCAGCAGAAGTAGGCGTCTGACTGGTTCCTTTCACGTTAGTGTTGTGAATCAGGCCTGCTGCTGTGGGGTGTCAGATCGAGGCTGGCGAGCTCTGAATGGGCAAGCTGTTCTCAGTTGCCTGCACTACACACAGACCTGTACCTCAGACCTTGCCTCGCTCAGATCCACTGAGCTAAATGCGCCTTTTAAACCAGCATATACACACCTCTGAGGTGTCCAGCCTTTCCCGAAGGGGTGGGAGATCCTGTCTATGCTGTGTGTAGTGTCCACACTAGGTTCTGACAGCTGGGATCTGCAGGCTCAGGCCCTGTGCTCTGTTCCAATATGGGCCCAGTATGGATGCGCTGGTTACACGCTGCTATCTCTGACCAGCTGACCCAAGCAGCTCAGTCTCCCGTGCACTGTTCCAAAGTGGGCAGGGTATATCGCCCCTAACTGGGCACTGCTGTCTCTGAGCTAGTCAAATCCCACCAGCTCTGTTTCCTGCGCACTGTTCCAAAGTGTGCCTGCTTTGGCGCCACAGGTTGGGCGCACTCTCTCTGAGTTAGGCTGATCCAAGCCCCTCAGACTCTCGCGCCCTGTTCCAAAGTGGGCAGGGTATGGGGCCTCAGGCTGGGCACCGCTCTCTCTGATCTAGGCGGATCCCACCAGCTCTGTTTCCCACACACTGTTCCAAAGAGTGCCTGCTTTGGCGCCACAGGTTGTGGTTACTCTCTCTGAGTCAGGCTGATCCGAGCCACTCTGACTCCCGCGCCCTGTTCCAAAGTGGGCAGGGTATGGGGCCTCTGGCTGGTTACCGCTCTCTGTGATCTAGGCGGATCCCACCAGCTCTGTTTCCCACACACTGTTCCAAAGAGTGCCTGCTTTGGCGCCACAGGTTGTGGTCACTCTCTCTGAGTCAGGCTGATCCGAGCCGCTCTGACTCCCGCGCCCTGTTCCAAAGTGGGCAGGGTATGGGGCCTCTGGCTGGGCACCGCTCTCTCTGATCTAGGCGGATCCCACACACTGTTCCAAAGAGTGCCTGCTTTGGCACCACGGGTTGTGGTCCGAGCCGCTCAGAGTCCCGCGCCCTGTTCCAAAGTGGGCAGGGTATGGCGCCTCTGGATGGGCGCCTCTCTCTCTGTGTAAAATGGGCTCAAGCAGCTCCGTATCTCGCGCTGTGTTCCAACGCGGGCAGTTTTGCGCTGCCGGCTGGGCGCTGCTCTCTCCAAACTAGGTGTACCCCGTTGCCTGTGTTTCCACGCGGCGTGGGGTCCTCGGCAGATTTGCGTGTGGCGGATGTATGGGACCAAGGGGACCTTCCCCTGATTCCCTGTAACTTCCCCCGGCCAGGGGCTCCTGTACCGATCCGACCCGCACTCTGAATTCCGGCTTTATCTACCAGCTGCAGCCCGCAGGTGGGTTCCGTCTGAGAGTGGATTCAGGGCCTCCGTGGACTGGTACTTGACTCGGGGCCAGGCCCGCCGGTGGTCTGCACTGTGCGGGACCCAACTCACCTGAAGCTCTCTGGATTTAACAGTCTGTGGCTTCATTCAAGTCCCTGGTCTCCGTGCAGTTGATCAGATACAGTGCTTGCTGGGCGCCGCCATCTTGAGCTCCGATCATAAAAAATAATTTTAAAAGCACTCTAAGAACATTTAAATATCAAGTCTAAGAATAATTTATTAATTAGCTTCATTACTTTTATGTTTATTATAATATGTACATATAAACTTGGGTTTTTCTAATGTCATGAGTGTTAACAAATATAAAAAGCATAATGTATGTAACAGAAATACTATTCATTTTGATGTGGCTTTTTATTTTGTTATCTGTATTTCTATAAACATAGTTGCTCATCACTGTAATCATGACTTATGACAAATTTATGATACGATCAACTTGAAGAGGAAGTTTCTGGTTTCTTTGAAAGCTCAGTTGTGTAACCTGTTGTTTTGCTGAAAGCTATCTTGCGGCATTACATGACGTTTTTCTGAAAAGTACCTTGTGAGAAGGCATGTGATGGTTTGCTGGGAGCTGACATGGGGGAGGGAGCCTCGTAGTGGCAAGGAGTGTAAGAACTACTGACAGTGAGGATCATGCCACCGCTAGGGATTTTTTGCTATTTGGTACTGGATTTGCTATTTGCTATTGGATTGGACTGCTGGTATCCTGACAAGTCAGAGTGGAACTGGCGCATTGATCTATGTCTAAAAAGGCACACCATCCCTTTTGCCCATTAACATTCTTTCTCCTCTTCCTCTAGAGGGTGGGTTAGAAGTGAGGTTGAAGTGCTTAATAATTATAAATAAAATAGGTTTTGAGAAATCTAAACTTCACAAACAACTATAGTACTCTAATGTGCACCCCAGGTTTGGGTCTGGTAACACCTCCATGTGATGTGTGATAAAATATGTATTCTATAGCAACTGATTCATAGCTTCATAAATTTTAAGTTTTGAAATTAGAAAATACATCTTTATAAATATACACATATATATATCTATCATTATAGAATGAAAATATTACTAGAAATAATGACAGCAATATTATCTCATGTGGTCCCAATTGACAAGAAAATGAATATAGAATTTCTTATCTAAATGAAGACTTCAGCCACTAAAAGCAAAGAAATAAATTCTATAGGTATCATTATCTTTAGTGGTACACTCTGATTACTGTCTTAATACATATACTACTGAATTTTAATTATCTCATAATCTCCTAACATAATTACATTTTCTTCATATTTAAGCATCTGAAATATATATAGAATCTTATACACCAAGTATCTGTCACAGTGTTTTCTAACTGGTGATATCTAAAATTACTTTGTTGAATTAAGTTACAATAGAATGAGAAATTATTACTTTAAATGCAGCAAATTAAAAAAAAACAATTTAAATGTGTTTCTGGTTATAATAGCAATCAAATGAATAAAATACTCTTTTTGTGCAAAACTCAGCCACATTTTTCTCTTCTCTTTATTATTTTTTAATATAATCTTGAGGAGCCCACACTAGCATTATACTAGCTTTGTAAATAAGGGTGCCCTTGAACTCAAAATACTTGCTGCCTCCTCCTTTTTAATGTGGAAATTATGGGTATGCACCATCCAATGTTTTTATTTTATCTCAAGTTATAAATATTTCAGAGCCTACATTTTTCTCATAAAATGTATTTCTATAGCACACCAATAGCACTTGCTTTAAAGAAAATGTGAAATTCTATTAAGATTAACTAAATCTTTGTGGCATGAATAATGTGTTGTTTGAATTTCCCTACAGTGAAATGGTCCCATTGAACTTTATAGTGCATACAAGCAAACAAGCTTTCCTTATTTGTTGAACAGAAAAAGTTTATTTATTGTATATTTCCTTTTATGATTTAAAATAAAAGGCTGTCTTTGGTAAACCTAACTACATTTGTAAGAATCACAAGTATTTAAAAGAAAGAAGTGAAATTCTTCTCAAACTGTGTGTATTTGGGAGAATAAGTCCTAAATTCATTTCTAAACTGAGTAAGGTTTCCTTTAGAGTTTCTTTCTATGAAGGACAGCATTGCTGGGGTCTTTTCCATGGACGTTTTTAATGAAATAAGTGAGGAAAAACAGACAAATATTGAAAAAAAGGAAGGTCACTCATTTATAATTGGATTGTTTCCAATCACTTTACCAACTGCTTTCTGCTCTCAACATTCTTAGTAGTTGCTTAAAGTCTGTCCCAAAGATTTGGTTACACCAAGCCTAGAAAATACACTGTAGTGGAAGCAGTTTATCTTGGCTAAAATCAATGATCAATTTTTTCACTGTTTCAAACTTAGATAATTACTTTTTTGATAGAATCATGGATTCAAGACAAAAGAATAAATAATTGTGGTATGTTAAAGTAACAGAAAAAAAAGTTCTGGGCATATTTTAAAAATTAGTTGTTTTAGGGTGTATGTGAAAATTCTCCCACACACTTATGCCATTTATCTTTTGGTCTCAGGTACTGGATTTGTTATTGATACTGTTGGTCCTGTAAGAATGGGGCCATGGTTAATAGAAGTAAACAAAATGGCAGCAGCACATAGTTTATAGCTTGACTTGATCTGATCCTAGTCTCTCTCTGCCTCCTATATGTTCACAGAATATTATTATCCACAATTCTCCCCATTAAAACAGCTGAAGTGTCCCTCAATAGAAGAATGGATAAAGAAACTGTGGTACATATACACTATGGAATACTATTCAGCTATTAAAAACAAGGAATTCCCGAAATTTGTGGATAAATGGATTGAGCTAGAAATGATCATAATGAGTGAATTAACCCAGAAGCAGAAAGTCTCAAATGGTATATACTCACTTATATCTGCATATTAGCCCAAGGGGCATGTCCCATGAAAGCCTTCACTTACCAGGAAACTGAGACAGAGGAGAGGACATTCTAGTGGGATTCTAGATGAGAGAATCATGGGAGAATGGCAAAGTATAAGGACCCAGAGGGTCCTAGAAGCCTACAAGTAGAACATTATGATAGGCAGATTTGGGCACAGGGGTCCCGCTCAAACTAAGACACCAGCCAAGGACAATACAGGCGGTAAACCTTAAACCCCTACCCAGATCTAGCCAATGGACGGAACACTCTCCACAGTAGAGTGGAGAGTGGGATATGACTTTCTCACATACTCTGGTGCCTCACTTTGACCATGTCCCCTGGAGGGGGAGACCTGATGGCACTCAGAGGAAGGACAGCAGGTTACCAAGAGGAGACTTGATACCCTATGAACATATAGAGGGGGAGGTAATCCCCCTCAGGAACAGTCATAGGGGAGGGGAGTAAGGGGAAAATGGGAGGGAGGGAAGAATGGGAGGATACAAGGGAGGGGATAACCATTGAGATGTAACAAGAATAAATTAATAAAGGAAAAATAAAAGACTGCAGTAACAGAATCTCTGCTTTTCCTATAATGAAACTGTCCACTAAAATAAAATGTTTACTCTTTCATTGTCTACTTAGCAGGCATGTCCTTGTAGCAATTAGACAATTAACTACTACTGAGTAATATGTAAAAATATTAATTAGTGACAGTTTAGATAAAAGAAGTCCCAAAACTAAAATTTAACAAAATACTAAGTATTTAACAAAGACACAGATATGGAACAGAACTTGTAGAAGCTGATTAAAAAGAATGTCCCTGTTATGTGTGAACATGATACTGCAAGGTTTGTAGTAATATATTTTTCCTAGAAAAAGTGTTGAACTCAGAATTCCTATGACATCCTAATGCTGAGTACCCAAAAATACTAATATTCTTCTCTTAGTTTGTGTGTTAAATATTTAGCAAATATGAAGGTAGGTAGAACAAGACACCATTGTTACCAATAAATGAGGTATTTGCTGCAAGATAATTTTAAAATGTAATAAAGTTATTCTTTAACTAGCATGATCCCTAAGGATAATCTATAAACATTTGTCTTTTTATTCACACATAAGTCTTTCCCACTGATCAAGGAAATTTCTCTTTTCAATAAATGGAGGACATTGCAGAAAGCCACAATTATAGAGGAATTTTAATCCAGAACACCTTTGATCCCCCTGTCTGCAATGCCAACACATCATTAGTGCATACTTTTAATCCCAAACAATGTAGGAAAGTTTAGTTTGTAGAAGAAAACTGATGTCTAATTGAGGGGTGAACAAAGAGACAAATCAGAGAATGATTTGATAGAATGAGTCAGAGATAGAATATGCCCAACTATCAAGACAACAGACAGGAAAGAGTCTACTTAAGAGCAGTGCAAGGAGAGGGAATAAGTTGAATCAGTCAGTTTTTTGAGAGGCGGTGCAGTAGAGTTGAGTTCCTGGCATCTCATTCTTAGCATTTCAGTTCATGGGGTTCAGAGGTAGTTTTACTGGGAGTGCTGTCCAAAGACAGGGGTTGCTGTTAGTTTAAATGGTATGGCCTACTAAATGTTTGCTATTAGGTTTATAATTATTACAGTTGTATTATCTATCCTGTTTTTACAATCAATAATGACACAGATACCTGATGTAATTTAGAATAGCCTATTTTCACCTGAGGCAAGCCAGATTTCACCTCATAAGCTATTTTCATTCATGTCCTAGATCCATCCTATGCCATCTGCTTCTAATAATTTCTATTTGATTTCCCACATCCATAATCCCCAAATCCTTGCTATGGTTGTTTATTTAAAACTTTTCTTTCATGTGGGCATTCAGAGTTCCTCCTCTGAGTCCACATGACCTTTCCTGTCCCACAGCAATTCTCCTCCTATTTTTCCTCAATCCTGTTCCTCTTATTCCCAAGATTCTCTCTGTTCAAAGCCTGAGAATCTTCTATCTGCCCCTTCCTTTGGTCCTGCCCAGGTCTAGGCCTATTATTCAGCCAGTCAGGAAGGTAAGGTTCAGGGTAGTAACTAGATCTTGCAAACAGTAATTAGCATCAAAATACATACCAGCAGACCAAGCTCCCACAGACAGGTTGCAGAGAGACAGAACAAGCTATACTTAAATTAAGAGAGAATAAGCCAGAAAATGAGGAGCCGGAAGATCAGACCATATTGATGAAGTAAGTATGAGCCTAAGCAGAGAGATTCAGTCAGAATCCAACAGAAATCAATTTGAATCAGTCAGCTTGGATATATTTCATATATTCATAATATCAGATAACATTTAAATATAATGTCTTAGTTAGTGGATCTGTTGCTGCAATGAAACACTTATGACCATAAAACAAAAAGTGAGTAAAGGGTTCATTTGGCTTATATTTCCACATTGATGTTCGTCATCAAAGGAAGTCAAGACAGTAACTCAAACGAAGCAGGTACCTGAGGCAGGAGCTGATGCAGTCTATTTAAGAGCCAGGGTATTTTTTTTCCTGGTTTCTTCCTATGGCTTCTTCGGTCTCCTTTCTTTCTTTCTTTCTTTCTTTCTTTCTTTCTTTCTTTTTCTTAAAATCGCATTTATATTTTCCTTTTAAAGAAGAAATTGATTGGCTACTTATTTCCATTCATAAGCCTTGCTGAGTTATGAGACCTAGGGAAGTAGCTTAGGGTTTGTTCTTGGTTCTTTGAAAAATAAGTCACAAGGGAATTCCTATTGAATTGTGAACTTGTGTTCTTACTTTTAGGACTTTTATATGAATAGTTGAATAATATTCCATAGTGTAACTGTACCACAGTTTCTTTATCCATTCTTCTACTGAGGGACACTTAGGGTGTTTCCATGTTCTGGATATTATTAATAAGGCTGCTATGAACATGGTTGAACAAATGTTCTTGTTGTGTGCTGGAGCATCTTCTGGGTATATTCCAAGGAGTGGAATAGCTGGGTCTTGAGGAAGCCTTATTCCCAGTTTTCTGAGATAGCACCAGATAGATTTCCAAAGTGACTGTACTAGTTTCCATTCCCACCAGCAATGAAGGAGTGTTCCTCTCTCCCCACATCCTCGCCAGCATGTGGTGTCACTTGAATTTTTGATCTTAGCCATTCTGATGGGTGTAAGATGGAATCTCAGAGTTGTTTTGATTTGTATTTCCCTGATGACTAAAGAGGTTGAGCATTTCTTTGTTTCTCAGCCATTCGATATTCCTCTGTTGAGAATTCTGTTTTGTTCTGAGCCCCATTTGTCAGTTGGGTTATTTGGTTTGGTGGTGTTTAATTTCTTGAGTTCTTTATATATTTTAGATATTAGACATTTGTCAGATGTAGGTTTGGTGAAGATCTTTTCCCAGTCTGTAGGCTGTCACTTCGTTCGGTTGACAGTGTCTCCTGCCTTACAGAAGCTTCTCAGCCTCATGAGGTCTCATTTATTAATTGTTGACCCTAAGTCCTGGGCTATTAGTGTTCTGTTCGGGAAATTGTCTCCTGTGCCAATGTGTTCCAGGCTCTTCCCCACTTTTTCTTCTAACTGACTTAGTGTCTCTGGTTTGCCTTCGTTGTCAAAAATCAAGTGACCATGTGTGTGTGGATTCATACCTGGGTCTTTGATTCGATTCCAATGATCAACCAGCCTTTTGCTGTGCCAGTATCAATTTGTGGACAAATGGATTGAACTAGAAATGATCATAATGAGTGAATTAACACAGAAGTAGAAAGAGACAAATGGTATATACTCACTTATATCTGGACACTAGCCCAAGGGGCATGTCCCATGAAAGTTTTCACTTACCATGAAAATGGGAGAGAGGGGAGTACATCCTATTGGTACTCTAGGTGAGAAAAGCATAGGAGAATGGGGAAATAGAAGGACCCAGAGGGTCCTAGAAACCTACAAGAAGAACATTATGATGGGCGCATCTGGGCCCAGGGTTCCTGCTCAAACTATGGCACCAGCCAAGAGCAATATGTGCAGTAAATTTCAAAGCCCTACCCAGAACTAGCCAATGGACAGGACATTCTTCAAGTTGAGTAGAGAGTGGGGTATGACCTTCACATGAGCTGTGGTGCCACATATTTGACCATGACCCCTGGATGGGGAGGCCTGGTGGCACTCAGAGGAAGGAAAGCAGGCTACCAAAAAGAGACTTGATACACTATGAGCATATACAGGGGGAAGAGGTCCCCCACATTCACAGTCATGGGAGAGGGGAGTAAAGGGAAAATGGGAGGGAGGGAGGAATGGGAGGATACAAGGGATAGCATAACAATTGAAATATAATATGAATAAATTAATAAAATATATTAAAAATAAAATAAAATGACAATGTCAAAAAGACTATTATAATGAAGAATTAAAACTACAGGGGATGAGAAATATTGTAAGATGGATCTTAAGCCATCCATCTTAATTTTTGTCCTCTCTAAACATGTATATCTCAGAATACTTAAGTACAAATAATTTGGTCTCCTAAGGACTCCAATTAAACAGCTAAACACTTCAGACCTGAAGTTAGGCTACATGTAGTATTAACAAACATTCTACCAACGTGTTGAATAAAACTTATAGTATCACAAGTAGAAAGGAATTTTATCTTCCCTAAATATTCATGCCACACAGATGTTGTAACTGTTAACAAAAGTACACAGAAATCTTGGAAAATATATTATCAGATGAAATGAAGATAAGTGTCAAACACATAGTTCTCCTGGTGAAGCTTAACCTACTTATTCTTCCATGTGTGGTGTGATGTCATCTCCTTCCAGAGATGGCATTTCTTCTGTCACAGCAGCACTGCTATCGTCCACAGTGGAATCATCCTCATCAATACCTAGACCAAGCTTGATCATGCTGTAGATCCAGTTTGCATGTGTCTGGGGAAAGAGTGAAGTTTCATACATAGATCCTAGGACTGCTAGCTCAGGACCCAGTCCACCAGACAAGAAATGACAACATCTACAATAGACTGGGCCCTCCGCAATCAATCACTGATTAATAATATGCTTTACAACAGGATGTTATGGAGGCATTCTTTTGACTGATGTTCCTGCCTTTCAGATTAACTATAGCTTGTGTCAGGCTGACTTAAGACTAACAGCATGCATAAGCAAGGCATAATTCTAAAAATCTACAAATGTGTTACTTAATGCTTAAAAATAATTTCTGAAGAAGTGTTATGTTACAATTTTCATTTCTTCTAGTTATTATAGTGCAAGACTCTAATGCCATCACTGGACTTTCTGAGGCAGGAGGATAATCAGTTTGTAATCTGTATGCTTTATGACTTAGGATATGGATGGATATGCCTTAGCTCTAGCTCCTTCCAAGCAAATACTTTTTAAATAAAACTTAATTTCACACTGACAATTGCTCTACCAAAATTTTAAAAAGGAAAAAAAAACAGAAAAATTAAAAACAGCTACAATAATAGAATTGCAGCACAACCATTTACATCTAAAACTCATACTGGAAGCTAAAGGCTTAAAATATAAAAGTGTTCTTTATAATTATTAAATGTTCAATCAACATTATAAATGAGAGTCAATAGTTAATTATTAAAGTCTTTAAATGTGGATTCCTAAATAGCATTATTTAATTCTCCTAGAAGAAGATAAACAAAAGCAACACTAGTGATTAATAAATTTCCATGGAAACTGATCCCATATATTTATAGAAATCATGATAAATATAAATATCAAACTCTGCCATTATCTGCAGATGTGCCAGTTAGTTAAACTTTTTCACACTTATATAATGCCAATACAAATGACTATAAGACAAAAATGTAATTTAAATAAAAACATCTAATGAATTATACAGCATTTAATTGTCACCAAGATGTAAAAATAACTTAATCATTTTTTGCTATAACTAACTTTCAGTGGAATTCCTAGGTATTTTATTTTGGTTAATTTTTGTTTGTTTTGTTTTTTGCTTGTTTTCTTCTTAGACAGGGTTTCTATGTGTAATCATGATTATGCTGGAATTCTCTGTAGACCAGGACTCCTGAGTGTTAGGATTAAATGTGTGTACCACCACAGTCTGGTGTATTCCTCACTATTTTAAAGAGTATCTTAATATGTATTTTTCCTCTAAACTTTTTGAGTCATTAAAATACTTAGGAAGTTAGTGAAAATAATTGCATAGCAGTTTGTGTGTCATAATTTCAAATGTGATAAATTTTAACTCACAAAAGACAATATGCACCAATCAAACCAAAAACCAAACCAGAACTTTCTACTTCCTTTCCTTGATGCACAGCAGTTCATTTTTTTTTTTAACTAAGTCATTTAAAAAGAGGAAAACAAAAAAAAATCTTTACTCACTCAGAATATATTTCAACAATCTTTATTCTATTGTTTCAATCAAAACAATTACAGACAAAAAAAATGAATGACGCACAAAGCAATGAATAGATCGTGTTTCGTATTAATCATATTTGGATCTCTGAAATTTCACTTGCGTCATTCCAAAATGCTTCTTCATCCTATGAAGAACTTCAAAATACCATTCATGAAAAGCTGACTTATGTATATGGTTATAAGAATACTACCTAATATTAAATTCTTCCTATGTTTACATAATTGGCGGTATGTTAAACTACTAATCAGAAAATTATTGTCTACTTACTAGACATACACATCACTAATTGCATTAATTCGGTGTCCATGGAAATAATAGGCAACTGTGATGACTTAACTATTTTTCTTAAACTTCCATTACAATCACATTTGCAGAGGAGTCCGTTTTACTTAATAACATGAAACTATTCTTGCTTAATATTCTATTTCATGGGCATCTCTTAATCCAACTTTATCATACCGATATATTTAAAACTACCCGTGTCCTTTTCATTTGAGTGTGCATATTTACATCTGTTCCAACCTTTGTTGATAGCAATTTGGCAGCACAAGTCCAGGTTATCAGCCTTTCTGAACTGATGAAAGTAGTTGCCTTAGCAACGGAAACACTGCAGAATCTCTCAGAACACCTGTTCTTCCCACTCATGATTCTCACAGCTGAGACGTATGCACTTGAAAACTGCCTTTCTTGTTTTGATTTTTTGCTTATGTATGCTCAGATAGTTTAGAGATACTGTGAATTTGCTGATCTTGGCTACTTGAATAGTTCAAAACACCAAATCATCTGAATGCCTTAGACTTGTCATTACGACACCACTGGTATCTCGTCTTCCCCAACCCCACAGATTCCTCACGTGCTTTCCTACATCTTTACCAAGTGCTGCTAATGGAAAATTTGGAAATGCAACTAGGACAGAGAATATTCTGTAAGTGCAAATGACAAAATGTGGCTCCATTGTCACCCTCAGGCTTTTTATTCAGCCAACATTCATAATTCATTGGATCTGGTAATATAAAAGGGCAATGTGCCTGACTGCCTGAGAAAATTACTGTCATATTTTACCTTATAAATTTTTTAAATTATTCATTTTCTTGATTGTGTAAGGTCATTCTTCTCTTTTCCTTGAAATTTAACTGAACTTATTCATATATACTGTCTGTATCAGAGCTCATAAAAGCAATTACAGAAAAAAAATCACTACTTATTTTCTTTCAGAACAAGCAAAGGACCCAAAGTTTAGGTATTATTTTAAATATTCAGTTTTGAATAAGGCATGGATAGTTTCTGTGCCTTTAAGGATTTTCAAGTTGAGGTATTACTTATGAGATTATGTAAATATAAAAATAGTAATAATTTCAAAAGCAAAAATCATAAAAATATTTCTGTGAGAGTAGTCATACTTTCTTGCCACATGTTAAACCAGAAAACTCATGAGAAGGAATTAAATTTAACTTCAGATTAATGTATTTTAAATTTTTCTACAAGTTCATTTCACTTAACATATCTAAATTTTACTTGTTAGCCATAATTTGATAGCCCAATAATCTGTCAAGACGTCAGGAAAAAAACCCTAATCTTTTTAATTACTGAATGAATATTTTTCATGTTGACTTTATCTGAAATCATGTTAACAAGATAATTACAAAATAGGTGTGGTAATGCATGTCTACCATATCAGTTATTCAGGAGACCTGGACAAAGAGAACATACATTCATTAAGAGCAACCTCAAATGTTCGTAGTATCTGCCACTTTCCTATCTCTTTCTCTTTCTGTTAAGCGTAGGTACATACTTGCTCTTAAATACTTGTTCTCAGTGGAAGTTTCTATATCTACCTTTGAGAGATGAGAAAAATATGCCATGTTTTATGCTGTTTAATTTTTTTCTTATAATGAAAAACATTTAATTGAGGCTGGCTTAGGGTTTCAGAGCTTTAGTCCATTACTACTGTGGTGGAAAACATTGCAGAGGGCAAGCAGATATGATTCTGGAAGAAAGAGAGTTCTACATCTTCATCTTTCCTTTTCTTTTTTTTTTCTTTTTAAAAAAATATTATGTTTATTTTTTACATATACATTTGTATTACACATATGTATCTTACTTATTAATACCCTGTTCCTACGTTTATAATTTATCATACTCCCTCTTTGTACCTCAAACATCATGGTCATTCCAATAATATATATTTAAGTGAAAAAGAGAAATGTTACTTGATGCTATATATGGTTACAAGGTAAATAATTTATATTTAATTTTCATAATATATTAGTCAGTAATAACAGATTTTTATTAACTTTACCTTCTTATCAATGATTAGGAAGAGAAATACTATAAAATATGCCATTGAAAACTGAATTTGAAAGACATATATGAAACATGAATAGTGAATAATTGAATTAATAATTGTAATTATTTCATTCAGCATTTTGATGATTAAGAAATAATTATTTTGAGTTATTTTCTATTGCTGTGATAACATACAATAATCAAGGCAGCTAATAAAAAGAAAGCATACAATTTAGGGCTCAGGGCTCCCCAAAGTTTGACACCCTTGATTATCATGATGAATAACATAACAAAAATCAGGAAGTCATAGTGCTGGAGCCTGGGTTATGTAGTAGCTGAGAGATTGTATCTTGATCCACAAGCGTGGTAGTGAGAGAGCTACCTGGAATCATGTAGACTCATGAAGCTTCCAAACTGATCTCTGGTGACACACCTCCTCAAATGAGGCCCCAGATCCTCCTAATCCTTCCCAAACACTTCCACCTACTGGGAGCAAGTATTTAAGGATATGTGCCTAAGGGACTCTTTGGTCTTAAACAACCACAATCATTAACTTTATTATTTATTTTAATATGCTTTGAGGTATCCTGGATTAGGTCTGGTGCCTTATAAATGTTAGGTAAGTATCCTATTCCTGAGACAGAACAAGAAAGGGAGGGAGAGAAAGAAACAAACTGACAGACAGACACAGAGACAGAGAGCAGTAGATAGGAAAGTGATAGATACTAGAAAAGTTTGTAGGGCTCTTCTTGAGTGTGTAGTCTTAATGTCCAGGTCTCCTGAATAACTGCTATGGCAGACATGCCTTACTATACCTATTTTTAAATGATCTTGTTAATATGATTTCAGATGGAGTTAACATGAAAAATATTTATTCAGTAATTAAGAATTCAGTGCTTTTTTTTGAGATTTTGACAAATTATTGTGGCAATCAAATTATGGCTAATAAATAAAATTATATGTATTGTTAAGAGAACTTGTAGAAGTGTTAAACATGTGTTAATCTAAAGTTAAATTTAACTCCTTTATATGAGTTTCCTTGGTCAGCATGTGTCAAGACAGATGATTACTCACAGAAATGTATTTTTTACTTTTATATTACTATTGATTTTTATTTACCTAACCTAAAAAAGGACACATTAACTTTAAAATCCTGAAAGGCACAGACACTATCCATTCCTTAGTCAAAACTGAATATTTAACTTACCACCCCTTTACAAGAGACTCCAGAACAAAGTGTACTCTCCCTTTAATATTTAAGAGGGCCCACATACAATTTCAATCTTATGTAACTTTGATTTTGGACCTCTTGAGTCCAAAGCAGTGAAAAGCAATATTTTTACTAGAAATGGTTTATTTTACTATATAGCCTGAGGAGGAAATATACACTGCAACTGTGTATAGTCCCATCGTAAGAGCTGGCATTCTGAATTATGTAGAAAAGGCAAAAGTGAGTTGACCACTACCATTCATCTCGCACTAATTCTAGTGATGGGTGCAGTATGACCAGCCTACTTGAAACTCTGCCCCCATAGCCTGTATAATGGTGTTTGGACCCATAAACTTTGATCCAAAATAAATCCGGCCTTCCCTAATTTTTCTCACATAGTTTGTGGCCATAACAAAACATGTAATGAATTTAGCCACTTTCTCTTTTTTGATTTTATTTTATTAATTTATTCTTATTACATGTCAATGGTTATCCCATCCCTTGTATTCTCCCATTCCTCCCTCCCTCCCATTTTCCCCTTATTCCCCTCCCCTATGACTGTTCCTGAGGGGGATTACCTCCCCCTGTATATGCTCATAGGATATCAAGTCCCTTCTTGGTAGCCTGCTAGCCACTTTCATAAGTCTTTTATTATTACTAATTTTTATGAAAATTTTCTATCCATACTATAACATTATATGAAATTTACAAATCTGTAGTGTCATTGTCCAAATTTATAATGTTAGACTGTTTTTAACCACTTTATAAATTTTCTCACATACTTAGCCTCCCTGCTTCCTGAAAATCTTTGAAATTATTCATATTTTTACTTTGCTAGGTATTTGTTTTTTCAAGATTTGATATATTTGTATTATATAGTTTGGAGCTTTAAAATACAAGATACTTTTCCAAATATAGTGAACACTGATTTTTTATAAGTACACAGTTCAATTATTTTTCACATTGACATGTATTTTGTTTATGGACATATTATTATTTATTCACATATAAATATATTTTTGTTTTCCTCCAGTTTTATGGCACTGTGAGGAAATGATTATTATATAATACATGTACATTTTAGTGTACGTATATTTTTAAGTTCCTAGGAAAGTGCCAACGAGTATAGGTGATGTACCTTATGATATAAAATTTAAATTTATTTTGTAAATTGCCAAAATCTGTATGAAGTAACTAGCTACATTGGAATTTCTATCAACAATGAAATGACATTATTTGATACTGAAAAAGTGGCTTAATAATTGCACTGCTCCTTGCGTTTCTTTGAACATCCATGAACAAAACCAAGAACTTGTGGCCTGAGCCTGTAGTCACACTGTGGGGCTGACAGAGATTTTGGAGTATTGTTAAATATAATGTTGCAGAAAAATAAAATAGTTTTTTTTTCCCTGTCGAGATTCACCTTAGATACTTACAGGAGTGTGTGTGTGTGTGTGTGTGTGTGTGTGTGTGTGTGTGTGTGTGTGTGTGTGTTTGTGTGTGTGTGTGTTTGTGTGTGTGTGTTTGTGTGTGTGTGTTTGTTTGTGTGTGTGTGTTTGTGTGTGTGTGTGTATGTGTGGTGGGGGGGTGGTCAGGTGATCTTAAATCTGTAAGAGTCAGATATCCTCACATGCAGTATTGTCTCTGCTTCACCCTCATCAATTAATCAGTTACTGATGAAGTGCTTAAATCAATTTCAGATTTCAGAAAATTTTTATGTGATATTATTTCTTGGGAGATGTGAAGAACCCCTTATTCCTCTACACAGTGAATTGATGAGAGACCACATTATGGGTCCCACCAAAACCCAACTTGGTGAGTCATGTTAAGGGTTACTTATGGGAACAGAAAGAGCACAAAGAAAGCTATATCACCTAGAACTTACGACAGCATAGGTGGTTGCTTAAAGGAGTACACTGAATAAGTAAAGACAGCACAACAGGAGGATGTCCTTTTATGGTGGTTCAGATGATCAAAGCCTTCCAGTTACCTACTGTAGATTTATTTCTTCTAGCAGTTGAGATAGTCTCTCCTTCTTCCAAACATCCGTTCTGGTCTCTGCATCATCGATGATGCTGGGCTTGTGAAAAAGATTTTGGGGCTTGTCTTCTGAGATTCATCTTTCCAGAATGTCTCTTCTGATGAATCTCAGCAGTCTTTGGTGGTCATCGATATATTTGTGTTGACAGAAAATATAGCCATTTTGTTGAATTTTGGACGCTAATTTGTATGTATCTTTTTTCTTTCTATCTTAAGGAGCCTGCATGGAAAAATGTTTCATGTTCTGAGCATCCTGTTGTTTCAGCAAATATTCCCTGTAAACATCTTGTGCCTTAAAGAAATACTCTGTTTGTAGGAAGCATACTCTGGGTGTTGTCATAACTGTGCTTTGAGGTTGTAATGTGCCCTTTGACATCAGTTCATTAGAGTGTAAAAGAAATGTTGATTAAAGTTTCTTCACTTTTTCCTTCTACTAACTCAAGGACCTCCACCATCCATCCATTTAGTCCAGCAGAATATGTACACAAGCTCTGGTACATTGGCACTCAGCATACCTGTTCTACAGAGGTCTGTCATGTAAATTTAAATATCATTGAATAGAAATGTTAATATGCCTTCAATTAGCCACAGAATCATCTGAAGAAATCAGTTTATAGTTGGTTAGCTACATTCTCCACACTAACGAGAAGCATAGATTTCTCCTTTGGTGAAGAATTGAACTTTTCATCCATTAAGCTCATGAAGAAGACAAAAATTAGCATTTAATTAAGTGTTTTCTGAGCTCTAGACAAAAATACTAAATATTTCACATGTGTGCTCTCATTCTTAATTTACATCCCTTAATTGCCACAAGATATTATTAGGCTATGTAGAAATTCTATCAAAGACATTAGTCAAATGCCCAAGGCATACCTAAATCCATATAACTCAAGAAAACTAGCTTTGGAAAATGATTGTTCAGAATAAGAGAATGTGTTGAACATTTATGTAACTGTGACTTCATTTGTAAAATTGTATAAAGTGTAGAAAATATTGGATTAATACATACTGGACTTTTATTTATTTAAATTGTTTCTTATCACATTAAATGGCATTATCCCTTTAAAACACAGTCTCTTTCCTGCTTCTTCTAAGACTAAAAGAGTATTCAGATTATAGCTTTGTCTGTGTGACACACTAACATGAAGAAATAGCAGAGTTATCTTTCGTTTATTGCATTATCTTGGATGCCAAGAAAGGTGTATCCAGATATTCTGGTTATATAAACTCTCGAACTCTATTATGAGGGAATATTACTCACAGAATAACTCTGTATTTTAATAGGATAAATTTTAACTTTTTAATTAAATCCCTGAATATAACCTGCAATCAAACAAATACTTGAAAATAGCATTATTAAGTAATTTTAAATATTATTATAACACTCATCTTGTTATACCTGCTATGAAAGTGTAAAACAATAACCATAGTTCCAAACATGTTTCCTATTTTATGTATCTTAAATTGTATTTGTATCATTGCAAATGGCCTCACAATAAAATTATCTTTTTATTCAATATGATCAAACCCTCTATAATAGATGACATTAAGTTTAAAGTGAATTGAGTTGTTTAGATCAGTAATAACAGGAACTATGAAAGGGTTGTCTCAGTCAACTACACATAGATTTTAATTCCATTTGAAATATGAAATTTGTACAATTTAATCTCAAAAACTCTTGTAGTATATTTTAAATTTTTTTCTTGACTTTTCAATTATTTTGTGTATTCCTATAAGAACTGAGAATCTAGGTTAATAAGAATCATATATAAATTTATTTATGGTGTAGAAATATCACAAACTTCTGTAGCCATAATAAACAGGGCTTCTTAATGCATGGCAATGTAGTTTGTTAAATTAGATGACCCCAACATACAATCTCATCATTTTATTTTTTCCCGATAACTGTAATGAACATACACATCTCATATCTAGGACATATGAAAGCACATGTATAATATTAGCTTCAATACAGATGCAGAAAGATTGGATAAAAATGAAATAAGACTGTCGAAATTCAAACGCAAAACATCCAACAGAACAGAATCACTTTGTGTGTAGTGGAATATAGTTTCTGTCTCTTAACTTGAGGATGCATAGAATGTGCTCAACTATAATAATGTGTACTGACATCCAAATAACCTGCTCTCTACTGACCATGAAATATTAATCATCATTTGTGAATTTTGTGTGATCCACTGAAGACAAATGAGGAAAATGCAAGCCTCATTAAAGAACAGCTTCAGTTGCTTCTTTTTGAAGGCAACGTCTAAATTAACAATAACTTCCTTCTTTGCAATTATTGCTTAAATCCTGCTCCCTCTGTGGAATTCTGACATTCTCATAGTTTATGTGTATAGGCTTTCTGTTATTAATTCAATACTCATAGACTAATGACCCTTACAGACTACATTTGTTAATAAACTTGCTGCAGACATGGTCCTTCTTGCAAGGAATACATGAGGACAACAAAATCTCCACTTGAGAGTCAAAATCTATCCCTACGTTAGCCATCTTTCAGCATTTTCTAGTGGCAAAGAATAAACCTAATTTATATTTAAATAGAAAATAATACATACATACTTTCTCTAATGTCAATGACATTTTCACCTACTAAACCAAAGATTGGGAAAGCAGGAAGCACACATTTGTTTGGGGATTATATTGTGCCTTAACACACAGGTCACTTTCAAACATCTTATATTCCCATCTCTGCATTTGACTGTAGAGATGTAACCTCATATTGACCCTTGTTTTAATACAAAAAATGAAAGCTCACCAGCAGTCCTCTATAAGAAAAACATTATCAAATGTTTGCCCCTCTTTTCCATCAAGTAAGCTATTATATGGCATGGGACCAGAAGAAAAGTTAAACTCAAGTGTAAGTGTATTTTCTAAAGTACTTTTTAAATAAAATAATAGTGTTATTCTATAATTCCAAAGCTATTGAAGTAAAGTATGATATATCTACATACAAATTAATCACTGTGATTTTTCACTGACCATCATGCCATATATTATTTTGATGACTCTCATAAAACTTTCATGTTATTGACTAATGTTGATGGATGTTTGGGAAAAATTAACACTCAAAATTAACAGGATTATAGTCAGTCCATGATTGGATTTGTTTCCAACATCAGGATTTTATGTTCATAAAAGCCTTCTTAAGGAAGGTAAAATATGTTGGTGGTAGCTATAAAATTTTGAAACAAATTGCTCTACGTTATTCTACTCTGATATCAAAATTCTATAAGTATGAATGTAAGACTTTGCCATATGTTCTATTTCTAATACAGATACTCTTCTGAATAGCTGAAATAAAAATCAGAATCATAATATCATATAAATAAATGACTGTGGCTATGGTCTAATTGTTGTAAGTCCTACAAAGCAGTGTGGGAGGTTTAGTGTAGAGGAATGCTCTGTTAAGCCATGTCATCCACAATACTCAAAACTTCCTTATCAGACTGTAAACTCTCTCAACTAGAAAGGAGAAATATAAAGATGTGTCTAGTTATATATCACAAGTGTTACCTAGTCATAGATTGGAACAATTTTATAGAGTTCTCTCATGGCGTGGTATAAAATTCACCTGTTTTATGTTATAAAAATATTTCTCCAGATATTTTTCTGTATAACCTGAGAGGGTATACTACACTCAGTTAATAAAACAAATCTAGAATTAGATATCTAAAGAACCAAGAGTGCTTTGTTTAATTAGGCAAGAAGGAAGGGAACATGTGCAGTTGGAAAGGAATAGTCATAAGGATAGAGAGGAAGTACAGAGTAAAAGATCTAAAGATGGATTTGATCAAATCTCATTATATGCATGTATTACAATTTCAAACACTAAAAAATAACAAACTTCAGAATTAATTTTTTTACTTAATAGCTTGATATAGACAACCTTGATCATAGGTATGGACAACATAAAAAGTCTATCATATAAAGACTACGGGATAAAACCACTAGTTTGATAAAAAAAAACTTTATTTTGTTGTATTTGAACAGGAACCATATTAAATAAATATTTCTTGAATTTCTTCAATCAAACCCTCTTATTTTTGAAGAGAAATGAAAAATCAATTTGAGCATTAAATCTACTTTCTACATATAACCTTGAATCTGGCCATGAACTTAGCTAACTATTATTATTATTATAAATTATATGTATAGGTGATTGATGAGATGTAATCCATGGGGATTTCCCATGGTAACAATTATCTCAGAGCTCTGAGGACCAATAATTCATATCACACAGTCAAATGGGTAACTGATGTTTTTAAGGTGGTAATTTCAAGAGAATTTTTAACTCCGCTCATCCCCAGAGAGAAAACCCCACAGGAATTCAGAATTTTAGAACTGAAGAAAAAAGATATTTGTTTTATGGGGCTGTACTTCAAGCTGTCCTTTTTTCATAGAGAAGTTCGGCTAATATGGATGAGCTGACAAGAGGGTGCTAGAAGAGTGGATATTCCAACTGAGTTAGAGGCAATTAGTAGACACAGTATCAGGGACACTGTAGTGTTCATCTGATATAGTTAGTACACAAGATAAAAGAGAATATTAAAGAGTAATCAGGAGTGAGTCTGGGAAGGTTATAAAAATGTACATCACAGGTAAAATGTAATGAAATAACAGTTCTAACAAAATCATAAATTTGAAAATGTATCAGAAAAAATAGTATCAGAATTTCAATAAAAATGTACCAGACATATATGGAAGAACAAATATTAACATTAACAGGAAAGACAATAATCATAGAAGTACCTATGTACTAAATATATGGTTATTTTCAGGAACTGTAATAATATCAGAATGTCTTATATATCTGCATAGACATTTAAATATAGTTGACTAAAAGTGAAGAATATATATCAGTAGATTGCATCACACACACACATACACACACACACACACACACACACACACACACACACACACACACATATATATATATATATATATATATATATATATATATATATATGTAATATTTAATCCAAAGCAAACCTTCGAATAATAAATACTAAACTCTAGGTATTGAATGAATCAAGAAGTTGGAAAAGTTGAAAAGTCAAAAAGATATAATTGGATTTTATAGTTTCTGGATAGTGATTATGGGTTGATGTTAAACTGAGAAGTTCTGTAAGAGTAAATAAAGCACAGTTTGGAGAATTTTAGTTTGAAGTATAGGAAGTAAAATAGCAAATACAATTATATTTACACCAAGATATCTTATCTTATTTGGGGATATTATGAATGGTGTATTTTCCCTAATTTCTTTCTCAGCCCATTTGTCATTTAAATACAGCAGGGCCACTTGTTTTCTAGAAGATCCAATGCTCTTATTTATTCCAGATCCATACCACAGCATTTTCAGTTGGTGAAGGTCCTGTAAAAATGAAGTGTAAGAAGCCATAGGCCTTGAACCTGACCAAAGACTCATTGCAAATAAAATGAGCACAAGGGTATACTGTGTAACGCTTGCACAACAAGACGATTTTTTATTATTAATGCTCTTTAATTTTTATTTTATTTTCAAAGGGTGACTACAAGAGTGAAGGGCAGATATAGAAGAACTGGGAAATGAGCGTGAATAGGGTGTACGATGTGAAATTAATGAACAATCAATTATAAATATTTAAAAAACAAATAAGGACAAAACTTTAAATTAGGCTCATTTAAACCTAAGTCATCAGACATCAAAAAGGAAGGGCAGGACAGGAACTCAAGGGAGGAATCTAGAGGCAGAAATGATGGTTGAGGATTACTAATACTTTGCTACCTGGCTATAGTCTCACACTCAGATAACTCTTTTTCCACGCAGAATTATAAAGATGTGTACACTATTTAACAATCAAGAAATGTCTCTTTTTATTCTTTTTATCAGGCAATCCAATCAATACAACTGCTTGATTTACAATCCTTTTTCCCAGGTGATTCTAGCTTGTACCAAGTTGACAATCAAGGATGACACCACACATGTAAACACAGGACTTGGAGAAATTTAGCTAGAACTAACCCGACAGTATCCTCCTTGAGGACTAGCTCTCATAGTACAGATGTTGTGGAACAAAACCCAAGAGAGTAAAGCAACCCTGTTGTACTATCTGTGAGGCTAACACCAAACAAATGGCCACCAAGTCAAGAGAGCATCAAATTTGGTAGTTTTATTGATGACTTGGTAGTAAACACTGTCTCATTGGACTTAAGGGCCAGTTAGTAGGAGATAATTAGACCTTGTACTGTAAAGTTAGACAGCTGGTGAGGACATAAATCCTAGAAGATAACCTGCTATTGTCTTTTCCTAAACCGGTATAATTTATAACTACATTAAAAATAATTTACCTCTATACTAATAGGTAAGTGTAGCTCTCACTTCTTTTCAAAGAAGTTTCTTTACAAGGCCGATGGAGAGAAGACAATTACAAAAATCCACACTGACCCAAATACAAATAATAGCTGATATTCAGTGTGCAACCTCACTGGATACATTTACAATAGAATCCTGACACATCAGGCTCAAGGAAGGTCTAAAAGAGATGGCAGAAAGAGCGTACGAAAAACAGCATCTGTCTATCTTCTGAGATAGACTTCTGTAGATGACTTAACAGTATTATTTATTCATTTGTTTATTTGTTTCCATGCCAATTGTAGCTCCCTCCCTCCTCTTCTGATCCCATACTCCTCTCTTCCCCATATCCTCCTCCTCTACTCCTCAGAAAATTGAAGCACACCCCCTCCCCTGGATACCAACTCACCTGACAACATCAAGTCACATCAGGACTGAATGCGTCCTCTTCCCCTGTGGCCTGGCTAGGCAACCCCACCGGGGGAATGAGGACAAACAACAGGAAATAGAATCCAAGTCAGAGACAGCCCCTATTGCCCTTACTGGTGACCCACATATTTTTTACAAATGATGATGATGATGATGATGATGATGATGATGATGATGATGATGATAATAATAATAATAATAATAATAATAATAATAATAATAATAATAATAGTGTCTCTTGCCTGTGTCATCCTGTCTTCTGTCTCTGTCTCTCCCTGCCTGCCTCTCTCTCTTCCTTTCTTCCTCTCTTCCTCTCTTCCTTTCTCCCTTCCTCCCTCCTTTACTCCCTTTACCTGTTTTCTCCCCTCTGATTGTTTTTATATGTCAAATACTTTCAAAATAATATGATATGAATCACTTCTCCATCTTACCTTTCTGTGGAATGTTCAGATGAAATTGCATCAATTTTACTGATCAGCTCAGTATGAGATGATTAACTAATCTGCCAAAAGTATTCTTCTCAAGAATGTTGAAGCTGTCTAGATATTGCAGTTCAAAGCCTCCCTGCCAATGATTGTACTATACAACTCAGTTCTGGAGAGTCAAAATCATTCTGATAAGATGTTTGTTTTTATCACAGAATTAATCAGTATATCTGTAGTGTATGGAAGGTGGGGAGGAACTGGTATAAGTTGAGAGAGGAGAAACTATAATCAATATATATCATATAAGACAAAATTTTTTTCAATAAAAACACAAGATTATTATAATGACAGAAGTGGAAGAAAAACTACTTGAATAAAATATATTTAAAAACACTATTTGAAATCATTTTAGTGGTTGTATTTTTATATAGTATTTAAGCATTTTAAAATCATTGTTAATTATGGTTAAGTATGGAAAAATACTTATTTTTATTTATTCTTCTGTTAAAAATAGTAAATATAAATTGATGTTTATCTTCCATTAAAAATAGGACATAAACTAGGAATGGTAGCACAAGCCTGTTTGCCTGTAATCCCAGTACTTGGGGAAGGCAGAGGTAGGCATATTCCTGTGATTTGAAGGCCTTCCTGATCTATAAAGTAAGTGCAGGACAACCAATGATACCAAGAAATAACCTGTCCTGAAAAAACTAATACCACCAACAAAAGAGTATGCACATATGTAGCTGATAGGCAGCTTTGTTCTTCATGAGAGTGGCATAACAATAGGAGAAGGGACTGTCCCTAACTTAGACTCTGTTGCTGGCGTTGAGATCAATTACCCCTAGTTGAGCTGCTTTGTCTGGCCTAGGAGGAAGGGGATGCACTCAGGCCTGGTGCAATTTGATGTGCAAGTTGGTATGGGGGTTTGGAGAAGAGGTTCTCCTTTTCTGAGGAGAACGGAGAGGAAAATGGGAGGAGATGGTGGAAAATGGGACCAGGACAAAAGGATAAGTAATATAGTATTCATTTTTAAACAAATCTGCTCTTTACATGTGGAAAAAATGCATGAAATTTGAAAAAGATATGCTGCACACGTTACTCAAAAACTCTGAGAAACTAAATATTACTTGTTGGATAGTGAGGTAGAAAATATTTTCCTTGGCACACACAATTTTAATTACCTTTACAGTTAGTATGTTGAGATTTAGAAAAAAAAAAAAAAGAATCTTACTAGACTTTAAAGAACTATGTCCACCATTTTAACTTTTTTCTTTTTACTATGCAGCAGAATAATTTTGTTAACTTAAAAATTACAAAAAGAAATCTAAACATATTAAGAGCATTTGAAGTGATTCCTGGTTTATCTTTAATATTCATGTTTGAATAATTATTTTTCTAAGGGAAGAGACATTTTGATTAAGTCTTGTATAACTTTAGGCATATTACTTTAGGCATCAGCATCTAAGAAAGAATTCTAAATGGTACTTATTCTTGATAAAAAAAAAGAATGCAATAAAAATAATCATTTATTTCTGCCACTTTTACTCTAAATACTATTATTTCAGTTCACTTTGTAAAGTGGTAACTACACATTAACATCAATACTTTTATAATTTTTCAATGTTACTTTCTTAACATGAGAGATGATAGAATTTAAGAATATAGTTAAAGGACAGTGGGTTCTGTTATTATTTTATAAATTACCCAAGGGTCTTGTGGAGACTGAACCCTTAACCATGGACCATGTATAGAATTGACCTAGGTCTGTTACACATATGTATCTAATTGGCAGGTTGGTCTTTAGGTGGGCCCTCCAGTAAGGGAGGCAGGGGCTATCTACGACAAGGACTATCTTTAAAAAATGTTTTTTAATTAATTTATTCAGATTACAACTAAATTGTTATCCCATCTCTTATATCCTCCCATCTCTCCCTCCCTCCTACATTCACTCTATTCCACTCCCATAGGTCTATAACCGAAGGGGACACCCTCCTCCACTTTATAGTCACAGACTATCAACTCACATTGTGGTAGTATGCTTATTCTTTCTTTGAGTGCTATCAAGGGTCCCCACCAAGGGGAGGTTGTGAAATATGGGGCACCAGAGTTCATATCAGAGTTAGTCCCTGCTCTGCACATAACTGTAGAGAATGTACTGTCCATTGGGTAGATCATAGTAGGGATTTGATGTTTAATCCTTGTATTGTCCTTGGTTACTGCAATATCTGCATCATGAGGTTCCATTTATTAATTTTTTATTTTAAGGCCTGGGCTATTGGTGTTTTCTGTTCAGGAACTTGTCTCCTGTGCCAATGTGTTCCAGGCTCTTCCACACTTTTCCTCTAACCGATTTAGTGTTTCTGGTTTTATGTTGAGGTCTTTAATCCACTTGGACTTGAGTTTTATGCATGGTGATGAATAGGAGTCTAACTGCATTTTTCTACATGTAGCCATCCAGTTTGACCAGCACCATTTGTTAAAGATGCTATCCTTTTTCCATTGAATACATTTGGCTTCTTTGTCAGATATCAAGTGACCACGTGTGTGTGGATTCATTTCTGAGTTTTGGGTTGATTCCCTTGATCAACCAGCCTATTGCTGTGCCAGTATCATGCTGTTTTAACTAAAGTTACTCTATAGTACAGCTTGAGATCAGTTATGGAGATTCCTCCAGAGGATCTTTAATTGTATAGGATTGTTTTAGCTATTCCGGTTTTTGTTTGTTTGTTTGTTTTTCCGTATGAAGTTGAGAACTGACCTTTCAATGTCTTTAAAATTGTGTAGGTATTTTGATAGGGATTTCATTGAATCTGTAAATCGCTTTTGGTAAGATGGCCTTTTTTACTATGGTAATTCTCCTGGTCCATGAACAAAGTAGATCCTTCCATCTTCTGATGTCATCTTCAGTCTTTTTCTTCTGAGATATGAAGTTTTTTTTTCAAACAAGTCTTAACTTGCTTGGTTAGAGTTATCTCTAGATATTTTATATTGCTTGTGGCTAACTTGAAGGGTATAGTTTTCCTATATTATTGCTCTGAATAGTTGTCATCAGTATATAGGAAGGCCACTGACATTTTTGAGTTAATTTTGTATCCATCCAATTTGCTGAAGGAGTTTGTCAGCTGTAGGAGTTCTCTGGAAAATTTGGAGGTCCCTTATGTACATTATCATATCATCAGCAATTAGGGATAATTTGAGTTCCTTCTTTCCCATTTGGATCCCCTTGATCTCCTTTGTTGTCTTATTTCCATGGAAGAACTCCCTGATCCCAACAGGCAAGGGCATGTGACCTATATTCACTCACCAACTATCTACTCACAATGGCCAGTGAAGGATACCAGAAGCTACCACCCAACATCAGAGTTAGCAAGCTGTCTAAAGAACAGTATAAGAATGCAAACAACAAAAACCAAAACAATCTGGAATCTCCAGATCCCAGCTATGCCAAAGAAAGCAACCCTGAGAACCCAAACACAATCAAAATACAAGAAAATGACCTCAAATCCTTAGTAAGGGAGATGATAATGGAAGAATGAATAAAATCTGTAAGCAAATGCAGGTAAGTAGAACCAAACAGATTGAAGACATAAGAGAGATCTATAGAGAGGCACTGAACGAATTTCAGGAAAAAAACACATGAAGGAAATCAATAAAAGAGTTCAAGATCTTAAGATGAAAATGGAAACTATGATAAAGGTACAGACAGAAGAAAAATAGGTTCGAAAGGCCTTAGAGAAGAAAGCAAGCAACATAGAGGTGACCTTCTCTAACAGAATCCAAGAACTGGAGGAATGAATCTTGGGACTTGAAGATACAATTGTAGAACTTGAAACAACCATCAATGAAAATGCTAAATCTGAAAAATTCCTGACACAAAACATCCAAGAAATCAAGGACAGCATGAAAAGATGAAGTCTGAGAATTATAGGGATTGAGAAATGAGAAGACACCCGACTCCAAGGCCCAGAAAAATATCTTCAACAAAATCATAGAATAAAATTCCCCCAATTTGAAATAGGAGATGCATATAAACATACAAGAGGGCTACAGAACACGAAATAGAATAGGCTAGAAAAGAAAATCTTCCTGCCAAATAATAATAAAGACAAGGGTTTACTTACATGCTTTCAATCACTTTTCACTGGTGTGGCTGCCTTTCCAAGCCACATAGTAGAGGATGTCTTCAGTCCTGATGTAAATTGGTGTGCAGGGATGGGTAAGTGAGGGGACAGTGATCCCCTTCTCTGAGGGGTAGGAGAGGTCATTGTGGAGAAGGTGGAGGGAAAGTGGGACTGAGAGGAAAGGAGGGAAGGGGCTATGATTGGGATTTAATGTGAGTAAATAAATGAGTTAAAACTTAGACAGTCTGAACCCAAATAAATCAAGTAAACTTCATAACAAAACTCTAAGTTATTCTATTTATTATTTGCTTTAGTTTTTAAAATTTAATTTAACATATAATGTATACATAATGAAACTAAAATGTAAGGATATAGTATAATAACAATAGGAATCAATTATATATTATCTGAAATAAAGGAGATGATAACTTTATACATATGTTTCTTCATGTTTGCATTAAAAGAAAATATTGACTGATATTCATCAAAATAGAAAAGCTAGTAAACTTCATTGTTGTACATATTACCTATATTCTAAATTGTGTAGTTAAGTTGAGGAAATGTAATACTTCATGATCCGTGATTCTTACCCACGTAATATAGATTTGAATACAATATCACAGTCCTTATAATTTCAAACTTGATATACAAGATGTGAAACATAAAGCACAAGAATTTTTCAAATTACAATTACTGTTACCCATTTATTTATTTTAATAATGCCTGAGTCTGAACCTAAAATTAAGTATAAGAAAGGATGGACCTTTAGATAAATATTTTTTCATACAAAATGTCAATTATGGTTTGTCTCTGTGGTACTCTATGTTAGAATTTCAAGCTATTTCCATTATATCAGTTGTGTTTTTTATGATCATCTCTCAGCCCTAAAGAGCAATTTTTTGATGAGTAATGGTATCTATACTTATCTGTGGGTAAAAGTTTAAGATTTGAAAAATTCACACTTTTCAGGAAGAAGATAAGTGAGAACAAGAAGACTTTAAAAGCCAGATGTTGGATAGAACTCCTGGGAAATGGTATCTTCTAGACATGAAAAGGATCTTGCACATGTGAACTCCTACTAGCTGTGGTCACCTGCACAAATTGCACAAAAGATCTAGCCAAACAACTCTCCAACGTAGATAGGAGCGGGGGTTCTTGTGACATCATCTGCCTTGAGGATGTCTTGGCAGGTTATGGCCATTGAGGGAAGAAGAGTTGGGTTTCTACAGCACTGTGGCCCATAGTACATTGCTTTATGGTTAGATTCACTTATCTTTTTCCTGAAATTCAAGGAAAGGCCTTTTTCTTTTGGACAAGATCTCACTGTATAGTCCTGGACTGCCTGAAACTCTCCATGTAGAGTAGGCTGATCTCAAATTCATAAAGATCCACCTGCCTCTGCTGTTCTGTGATTAAATGTGTGTGCTATCACACCTTGCCCAAAGGTGAATTTTTAACATTACAATATTGAGAATAATATTGTTTAGGGGTTTGTTTCATATGACTTTTTTTTTGTTTGTGACATTTTTCCTATTTATCCAATCTGTTAAAAGGTGTCATCATGAAAGGTTTTTCATTTCATAAAATAAATTTTCACATGTATTAATGGGGAAAAAAAGAAAAATTCACATTTTTAAAGAATCTGATATTAGTATTTATTATTCTTATTCATAAATTTAGACATAACACAGGTTATGCATTCACAAATTAATCTAATGTTTAAGTGGTATGTTTGATATTTATACCTGACCATTTAATGTCATAAACATTATTACAAAAACATTGAATTAAAGTATGCAATTTTATTTTTCACAAAGATCTTGCACCATTTATTCTTTTCTTATTTGTGCAACTTTACACTTTATAAATCATCAGAAACTATCACTTTGTTTTATAGTCATATTCCTTCCTTCAACAAAATTATTTTCTTCTATGAAAGGAAATTTTATTCATTTCTGTCTAATTATTTCCAATTTAATTTCTGTCAATCTCTTTCTTATAAGCAGCAATAACCACCTCATTTCTCTCAACCTGTTGGCAAGATATCAAGTATATGGAGGGACACACACAGAGAGAGAGAGAGAGAGAGAGAGAGAGAGAGAGAGAGAGAGAGAGAGAGAGAGAGAGAGACAGAGACAGAGACAGAGACAGAGACAGAGACAGAGACAGAGACAGAGACAGAGACAGAGAGAAGTTTAGAAAACTTCTTGCATAGTAGCCTTTATGCCCATGACCTGCCCGTGACCAAGAGTTTCTCAGCTGTACTATTTTCAAAATAATATGGTAGTTCTTAATATAACTCGATAATTGGATTACCTATTAAATAAGCACCTGTTGCGTTTGGTTTATCTGGAATGTTTACATTGTCAATCTGTTCTAAGCCTGAGCATTTTATGGGCTTTGCTAGCTAATATTAAATTTTTTTCGCTACCATTGTAACACCAAAGTCAACTCATGACAGGTCTTCTTCTATCTCATTTTAATATAATATCTTCTTATTTTTCTATCATCCAAGCAAATTGCATTCATGTATCTCTTTTTTCTTTTCTCTTCACCACCATATAAATATTCATGTTTATGACACCATAGAAAACTGAAACAGTGATTTAAAGGCCATTAAAAGCATAGATGGATGATATAATGAAAGGTGGATAGCTATATCCAATAACCCGTACTAGCCTTTACCTTAATGGACCTCTTAAGTTTGTATAAACATACCTTGAACATGACATCATACTTCAAATGCTTTTCTATTACCTTTCTTCTACTCTCAAACTACATCAAGATAATTCAATGAGTGGGCAAACATAGACTCATAAGGTTGAACCTTTCCAATATATATCATTTATTTATTTATTTATTTATTTATTTATTTATTTATTTATTCTTTTTAAATGTTTAGTTCCTAAAATATGTTTTTCAAAAATTCAGTGGAGTGCTTTTTTAAAAAGGCCCCATTATCCTAGAAAACTTCAGGGTTCATATGTTTTCTTTTGTTTGTGTTTTCAAAATAATTATCTTCTAAATATTAAGAAAGAAAATGAAGTTTCTGAATTTGTATGGTCCAAAGTGCTTTTTGATTAGTTATCTGATTTCTGCTGTGGATTATAAGCTTCAAGAAAGCAGACCACTGCAATATTCATTTGTTACTTTACTTAATAGTACTATTCATGCTTTAGGTGTTATTTCAGATGTATTTTCAATAGAGGTCAGGGAAATCATATTTAGAGCATGATTTAGTAATTCATCATATACGACATATTTTGAAATAAAACAACAGCTTTATATTTTTAATTCTGTGAAGGAAATTACTGACTACTTGGAAAAAGGAGTATCAATAACAAGAGAGTCATTTTTAAATCATAACAATATTTTAACAAAATATGAAAATATGTAAGATGTGACTATTACACTTCTTATTTCTGAAACATTATAAATATATTTTCTTATATTTTCATTTTTTATAATTTATTCACATTATATCTTGATTGTTATCCCCTCACTCTTACCCTCTTCTTACCACCCTCCATCCTTTTTCATTGCTATTCCCCTCCCCTAAACCTCTGACAAGGGGAGCCCTCCTCCTATACTATCATTCCTAGCTTATCTGGTCTCATTAAAATTGCCTCCATCCTCTTCCTCTGTAGCTATGCAAGGCCTTTCTGCCAAGGGAAGTGATCAACCATTGGTCACCAGAATCTATGGTACAGATAGCCCTTTTTCCCCTTACTAGGCAATCCATGAGGAGAATGAGCTGCCAATAGGCTATATCTGAACAGGGGGGTCTACATTCACCCCTTGCATTGTCCTTGATTAGTGCATCAGTTTCTGTGGGTCCCTGTGGGTCAAGATTTGTTGTCTTTGATGGTTTCTTTGTGGAGTTCTTGTCCCCTCTGGGTCCTTATATCCCCATACTCTTCCATATTGCTGCCAGCACTCTTCTCAGAGTTTGGGTGTGAGTCTTAGCACAATTTTGATCCCCTGTTGGGTGGAGTAATTAAGAAGATATGTTTGTTGGGCTCCTGTCCTTTTCCCTTCTTCAACTGTTTCCAGTTTATATTCTATTTTCCCTTCTGAATGTGAATCAAGAATTCTCCCTAGGGTCCTCCTTATTATTTAGCTTCTTTAGATCTGTGGACTATAGTATGTTTATCCTCTATTACATATTTAATATCCACTTATAAGTGAGCATATACCATGCATGTCTTTCTGAATCTGGGGTTATCTCACTTAGGATGATCTTTTCTAGTTCTACCCATTTGTCTGCAAATTTCTTGATTTCCTTGTATTAATAGCAAAGTAGTTTTCCATTGGTTAAATGTGCCACAATTTTGGTACACATTCTTTAGTTGAGGGACATCAAGGTTGTTTACAGATTCTGACTATGATGAATAAAGCTGCTATGAACAGAAATGAGCAAATGGCGAGGATGTGGAGAAAGCAGAACTCTCCTCCATTGATGGTGGGAATGAAAACCAATAGAACCACTTTGGAAATCAATCTGTCACTTTTTCAGAAGTCTTGGACTAGCTTTACCTCAAGACACAGCTATACCAATCCTGGAATGATACCAAAAAGATGCTTCACCATATTTCTAAATTTTATCTTACATGATTTTGTTATCACCAGTAATTCAAAATGTTTCCTATTTTGCTAGTTGAGACTAAACTCTGAACTTATGAACCAAATTTAGTTAATAGGGAATTTCCTAAGACTCAAGAACAAGTGCATGTCAGATTCAACCGTGCCTCATTGGATTTATTGAAGAAAAAATAATAATTTCAACCAGGAAACTGGGACAGATGGGAGGACATCCTATTGGGACTCTAGAGGAGGGAAGCATGGGAGAATGGCAAAGTTGAAGGATCCAGAGGATACTAGAAACCTACAAGAAGAAAATTATGATAGGCAGATTTGGGCCCAGGGGTCCCGCTCAAACTATGGCACCAGCCAAGGACAATACAGGCTGTACATTTCAAACCTTTACCCAGATCTAGCCAATGGACAGGACATTCTCAACAGTTGAGTGGAGAGTGGGGTCTGACTTTCACATATACTCTGGTGCCTCATATTTGACCATGTCCCCTGGAGGGGGAGACCTGGTGGCACTCAGAGGAAGGACAGCAGGTTACCAAGAAGAGACTTGATACCCTATGAGCATATACAGGGGGAGGAAATCCCCCTCAGGAACTGTCATAGGGGAGGGGTATAAGGGGAAAATGGGAAGGAGAGAAGGATGGGAGGATACAAGGGAGGGGATAACCATTGAGATATAGTATGAATAAATTTAAAAAATTACTTCTGCAGAGATTGCTTTCCAGAATCATAGTTTAAATATTAGAAGACTAGTATCTCTAGTACTAGAGATAATTTCCAGGCTTCCATTTTTACTACCTATCAATCTGAATTCTTGCTTTCTAAATCATAATTACCCCTTGCAGAATAAGAACTACAGAAGTGAAATAGCTAAGCTAAAATTAAGTCAATCAAATCACAAAAAAGAAATTGAACTACTCTCCAACAAAACTCTTTCTTGTCCATGTTCTGCCCAGACTTGATGTTTAGTATTGAGCATATGGAGTAAATATATGGCTTCTCAGGAAAGGGTCCACAACAATACCTTTGTTCTGTGTCAATTTACCTGAATGAATCTATATGAAGTTAATAACCATACTATATGTTGACGCACATTCAGAAAGTCGGAGAAGTCTGGTGTCAGAAAGTTGTTAGTGAAATTAGAAATATTTCATGACATGAAAATCTCACATATTAATAGTTCTTAAGATCATTTAAACAGAACCTTCTCTACTAACAAATTCTCTTTTTACTACATGGTATGGTGTTTCATAGATTGCTCCCTCATAGATTAGCATTTTTGAATTCTTGGCCCATAAGAGATGTCACCACCATGAAATGTGGCCTTTTTGGAGTGGGTGTAGACTTGTCATTGTGTCATCAGGCTTTGGGTCTCAGAAGCACAAGCCAACACACCTGCTGCTTGCTGATGACGATGTAGAACTTTCAGCTCCTTCTCTAGCGCTACATCCACTGGCATTCTTCCATTCTTCTCACAGTGATGATAAGAGACTCAACCTCTAAACAGTAAACCAGTCCCAGTTTAATTTTTTTCTTTATAAGATTTATTGTGGTCACTGTCACTTTTCACAATATGACCATAACTAAGACACCTGTCAAGAACTGTATCTTTGCAGGTTCCCTCAATTGTGAAAATAGTCCTTCTTTCTTCTGGATTTTCAAATGTATTGAATGAAAATAAAATCTGATTAGATTCCTCCACATATCCTTTCCTATTTTCTTATAAAATATATTTATTCATATTACATTTCAATTCTTTTCCTAACCCTTGTATCCTCCTATTCCTCCCTCCCTCCCATTTTCTCATTACTCTCCTCACCTATGACTGTGACTGAGGGGGACCTCCTCTTCCTGTATATGCTCATAGGGTATCAAGTCTTTTCTTGGTAGCCTGATATCTTTCCACTGAGTACCATCAGGCCTTCCCATCCAGGGAGCATGGTCAAATATAGGGCATCATAGTTCGTGTGAACATCAGACCCTTCTCTCCACTCAGTGGTATAGAATGTCTTGTCTATTGGATAGACCTGAGTAGGGGTTCGAAGTCTACTGCACATATTGTCCTTGACTGGTGCCATAGTTTGAGCAGGATGCCTGGGTCCAGATCCACCCATCATAATGTTCTCAACAGAGGAATATTGAATGGCTGAGAGAATCACTTGAAAAAATGATCAATGTCCTTAGTCATCAGTAAATGCAAATCAAAACAACTCTGAGATTCCATCTTACAGCCATCAGAGTAGTTAAGATAAAAAATTCAAATGACACCACATGCTGGCGAAGATGTGGAGAGAGAGGAACACTCCTTCATTGTTGGTGGGAATGTAAACTAGTACACCACTTTGGAAATCTATCTGGTGTTGTCTCAGAAAATTGGGAGTAAGGCTTCCTCAAGACGCAGCTATTCCAGTCCTTGAAATATACCGAGAAGATGCTCCAGCACACAACAAGAAAATTTGCTCAGCCATGTTCATAGCAGCCTTATTAATAATATCCAGAGCATGGAAACAGCCTAAAATGTCCCTCAGTAGAAGAATGGATAAAAAAAAACAAACTGTGGTACAGTTACACTATGGAATACTAATCAGCTGTTAAAAACAAGGAATTCCCAAAATTTGTGGACAAATGGATTGAACTAGAAATGATCATAATGAATGTGTTAACCCAGAAGCAGAAAGAATCTAATGGTATATACTCACTTATATCTAGACACTAGCTCAAGGGGCATGTCTCATGAAAGTCTTCACTCACTAGGAAAGTGAGACAGTGGGCAGGACATACTACTGGGACTCTTGGTGAGAGATGCGTGGGAGAAGGGGAAATAGAAGGATCCAGAGGGTATTGGAAAGATATTCTTAATGAGAAATTTTGTAGATCAAGTTGATCCTCGGCTTATGTCCTGATTACTAATTGATGTAAGAAAATCCAAACCATTTTGGGAATCACTATTTCATGGGATATTTTCTGAAATGTGTGAGTGAAAAACATAGGTTAGGGCCAAGCAGACAACATGCTTCTCACACAAGTTGTAGATGTAGAATGACTGTGTCAGGGTCTTGCTCTTATGACTTCCCTGCAGTAATGTACTGTAATCTAAAATTGTAAGCCAAATGAACCTATGTCCTCTAAGTTGCTTTTGGCCATGATATTTTATCATAGCCACATAAATAAAACAAGAATAACTGAAATATGATAAAGCTTTGTTATTATGAACTGTGAAGGCACCAAAACACAAGTATGTAATAGTCACTTTATTGAAATGTTATGCACAAATTGAAAGCTTTGGAATGTACTCAACTACATGGATGAATTTTGCTTCAGTTTTTTATAAGTAATAGTAGCACATAAAGATATATACCAGAAATACAAGTGACAAAAATATCCATGAGTAAAAAGTTATGTACTTAACAAAATGAATGATAATTTCTCTGTTAGTAAAGTATACACTGTATCAGGAATGACAGTATGAAATTAGACTGGTGACATCAAAATGCCTTGTTGTAAAGCTTGAAGATCAATTGCAAAATGTATTCATTTTTAAAAGAGATTTTAGATCATAAATTTTTTATTTATATATCACATTTTCTATGCTAATCTGAATAAACATATACAAACTATTAATGAAAACATAAAGTGACTGGTAAACAATAACAAGATAGCTGAGTTGCAAGTGAGGTTTGTCATTATTTGCTCTTTTGAGGCTCAAGGCTGTTAGAGCCATGAGTTATACATTTCAGAGTCCTAGAGTTGGAGACATATTAAAGCAGTCAAGAGTGCTGTTTTTAACACCTATATTAGAAATGGCTGTGTAACATTTTCTGAGAAGATATGAAAACTCTCTACTCATTTCAGGTTGAGAATCAATAATAAGCCAAAATAAATATTCCACTACAGTTTAAATTGGTGAGCTGGTACCTGTATCTGGGCTATTTCCTTCTTGATGGGTGAGAAGTTATTTATAGAAGCAGAAATGACTCAAATGAAACTGATGCCAGAAAAGATGGAGTTCACAGCACATAGCTAACAATCAATGAGGTTAGACAGTACCTTTCCCTTTCATCACCTCACATGCTCAGTCATTTCCAGGCAGCTTGGCTGGTCTAAGCCTCTTAGAGAGGTGATTGTGTCTCTGAAGTAGTTACTGCTTACATGAGCTTGGAGATCATCATTCATATCAGGGACTTCTAGGAAGCTTCTGCATTGTTTACTTCTTGAATCTGCAGAAGCATCCCTTCAGAAACCCCTGTGTGTTAAAGACCTCTTCTTCCCATGCTAAAATGTCTCTTTAAATTTTATTTTATTAATTTATTCATATTACATCTCAATGGTTATCCGCTCCCTTGAATCCTCCCATTCCTCTCTCCCTCCCAATTTCCCCTTACTTCCCTCCCCTATGACTGTGACTGAGGGGGACTTCCTCCCCCTGTATATGCTCATAGGGTATCAGGTCGCTTCTTGGTGGCACCAACCGAGGACAATACAGGCCGTAAACTTCAAACCCCTACCCAGATCTAGCCAATGGACAGGACATTCACAATAGTTGAGTGGAGAGTGGGGTCTGACTTTCACACGTACTCTGGTGCCTCATATTTGATCATGTCCCCTGAATGGGGAGACCTGATGGCACTCAGAGGAAGGATAGCTAAAGTGTCTTAAATCAAAGGAAATATACAAATTAAGCAGCTCAATGAATATGACAACCTCATTTGTCCTCTAAGGTACCTGCATACACCTCGTATATTTACACACACACACACACACACACACACACACACACACACACATACATAATATCAATTTTTAAAAATTGAAAGACAAAACAAAACAAAACAGCTCTCCTTATAATACACCGAGCACCTAGGTTTATGGTTATTCTAGGACCAAGACCTTGGCCTTCATTCCTTCTCTCTTAATTCATGTACCTTTGAAAGGTTATAAATACTATACTTTATCATATATAATCCATGATTTAGTTGATGAGTTACTTAGTTACTAAGGCATGCTGTTTTTACCAAAAATAGGCAATATTGAAAAATGCTTCATACAGCATATAATTCTATTTTATATTAAATATCTCACTAAGCTCTATTGATGTCTTGATTCATTTAGATAGAACATATCTGGCAACTATGTGAAAAAAGTTTCTTTTCTTAGAAAGGAATATATTGCTTCTCTTGAGTTTACCTTACAAACAATTAAAAAGCAACATTTCAGTTAAAAAAACATTCAGTCATTGCCTAATATTATATATGAGGAAAGGAACATATACAAAACAAGATACCAAAAATTAAAATTGATATGAAACAAGTTGAAAAGCAAGTTAAGGTATAAATTGCAGATTTATAGGCTATTATAATGCATGGAGTACAATCTTAGTTGATGGAATGAAATTTAGCTTGTGTTTCACTGCTAGGAAAAAAAAGCAAATCTTTGTAGACAAACAAAAATAGTACCAACCATCATATAAATGCAGACACACTAAAAATGCAAGCATTCCCAAATACTGTGCTGCCAGATAAAAAATAGATATCTTTGAAAAGTTCTTATGGATACACAATAGTTACTTCATTGCTAATAATTTTTAATGAAACACTACTTAGTTAAAAAGCAGAACTTAAAGGCATGTATATTAGATAAACTGTAGCCACTGGTACAACTGAATCATTATTCCTAACTATTTCTCTGTGAAAGTGACATTATTCTGTAGCACACATAGTACATATGCAAATGGGAAAAATCATATAATGACCTCCCTCCCTCACCCACTTCCTCCGTCCGTCCCCTCTCTCCTATAACTCAGATTGTGAGCTCTGACAGCATCATGACTACATGCCTACACCATGATGATCATAGACTAGTCCTCTAAAACTGTAAGCAAGCCCACAGTAACATGCTTGCTTTCTGTAAATTGGCTTGGTTATTATTATTATTCACAAAAATAAAACTAAAATAATTTACAGCCTTGTCACCATGATGATTTCTGTCCACATGCTACTGTAAGCAAAAATACAATTTGATACCTCAAGCTGCTTTTGAAAGGGAATTTTATCACAGCAGCAAAAATATTACTTAAATAGCATTCATACCAGTGTTTGCCAGCTAGTGCATCTACCATCTACACTGATCTAATAGCAGTATGACTGGCATTATATGAAATTTAGATTTGCTTCCTCATTTCATTGCTTTGCAAATAATATCCATCATGGAACATGTGCGGAGTCACAATATATTATTTTTTGTGTTTCTTTATTATCATTTGGTTAGTTGCCTTGTAATATAAAGTTAATTAAAAATCTTTAAAGTTAGTTGAACACACAGATTATACTCAGAAAGAATAAAATATCCTTGGGTAAAGTATAGAATTGATGCTAGTGAGGGTAAGGTTGCTTACTTGTTAACATTCAGTTATTTTGTTTGTTTGCTTGCTTGTTGACAGATGCCTATTACTATAAGAAAGTTAATTTTCGTAAACTTAAAACACATCTCTGAATATTGCCTATAATCTGTGTGAAAAAGCAAACACTTAGTTTTAGAAGTCAGAAATATTTCCACTCATGCTGCAGGGTCCAACAACTCTATATTTAGTGGGAAAAAAGGGAAATAAATGCAGTTAATAAGAATATTTTCATACATAGTCCTTATTCAAATTCTGTCCACAATACAATACTATCTTTTCTATCAAGCAATAGTTATAAAATAGTCTATCAGGCTTTAATTTTCATTATGACAGGAAGTTACCTATAATAGATAGACCATCCACTCTGTTGTCCACCTCTGCTTTTGAGCACATCACAGTAACATGACACACAACAAAAATAATGCAAATATGAAACTATTAAAGAAAGTTTAGACATAATTTTAATTTAACTATTGTGTTTATAAACTGTATTTATCATCTACTATGAAGTGGACATCATATAATATAAAATGGCAACAAAAATTTATCTGAAAAAAAAAGCACTAAACACATTTAGGATTAAAATAAATTAGAATATCTAAACACTGAGTAAAGATGCTGTCAGTTAGGGCCAAATAAAACATTCAGTATTTCTTCTCGATAATAAATGAATATCAACTCAGTGTTGATTTTACTATGTACTGCTTGGAGAATAGAACATATTAGGAATTCAATAAAAATGTGACCCTGCATTAAAATATCAGGACACCAGGACAGTCCAAATTGCTACCTGCATAGGGGAAAACATAATCTCCCATGAAGTACTAAGCATGTTCAGTGCTATTCTCCAGGCCCAATATTAGGTACTTTTTTTTTTTTTTACAGAAATCATGCTCATGGGTAAGAAGCTATTAATTCTGACCTTATGCACTATTGAATATATGTTTGACAACACGCATAAAAGTGACTAGACTAAAAGAATGCAGAAAAAGGTTGCACACATCAGGATAAGTATGTTTAAAAATATTTACTGTGCATTTCAAATGTTTGGAAGAAAGGACTCTGAATTTTGTTCCAAAAGACATAACTTATTTTAGATGATGGAGTAGGGACCTGATTTTAATATTATCAGCTGATTTAAATAATAATGATAAAATATTATTAATTTTTGCTATGATATAGAAAAATTAAGAGATATTATTTCTTGTTGTATTATTAGAGAGAACTTCAGGTTGTCATAATAGGAATGAAAATTATAATCAGTAAAACAGTAAAAAATGAAAACTTAAAAGGCTCTGGATTATTTAATATTTCTGTTTGCCTTGTATGTTTCATTTGTTTGATTGGGACTTATTAAGCTTGGTTTCAATGTGATACATAGATGGGCCTGCCTTTCTACCTCTAAATGACTATGCCAGCTTCCTCTGCAAGAAGAGCTAGAACTCCAGCAATACACTTACCACCTCAGTGTGTCTATGCAATAAATGCCTATTTTTTGAATGCTCAGTATCAACATGTATTCATGCACGTAAATACTGAAAAATTGTTCATTTCTGAGCTATATTCTCAAATTCTATCAAGGCAGTTTTAGGAATCAGGCATAGAAAACCAAAACCCTTCCTTATAATTTTTTTACTTTTCTTTATTCTGCTCTCATATTATGCATTCCAACTACAGCCTCACATACTTCTCATCTGCCCAGTCTTCTCCCTCCTGCCTCTCCTGCAGATCTGATGATCATGTTTTCCATCAGAAAAAAAAATCAGGCCTTTTTGAAATAGCAACCAAACACAGCATAACAAGATGAAATAATTGTTTAAATAATTTTGATTTGTCACACTTTAAAAATCTTGTCCCACTAGGTGATTAAAATCTGGATTTTTAAAACAGATTATGAATTTTTGATCACTAATATATATAGTCATCCTGTTGTCATCTTATAAATATTTTAACAAATTTGTATTTTGGGTGTGTGTGTGTGTGTCTGTGTGTGTCTGTGTGTATGTGTGTGTGTTTATCCAAGTGCCATGGCATGTGTGGAGCTAAGAAGAACTTGTGAAAAAGTAATAAGTTGGTTCCTGAATACCGTTACGTAAGTACCAAGGATTCAACTATGCTTAAAATTGTTGGCGGAAAATATCTTTGCCCTTGAACCATGTTATTGGCTTCCTCTTGTAATTTTTTATATAAAAGTTACTACCTATACTTAGGATAATAATCCATATAAAGGGTATCAGTTGATTGAATTAATAACATTGCTCTTTCTCAGCCACTTATCATATTTCAGCTTTGGAAGTCTGTCACACTCATTAGTAAAGATGGACTCTCCCACTATGAAAAATAAGCAAAAGAAAAATGACATTTTCATCCTTAATTAGAATTAATTTTAAACTGATTATGAGTTTTTGTTACTTCTTGATAATTTGAAAATGGATAAGTATAAAATACCAACATATAAAATCTGAAAATATAAATTCTTGTCATTTGCCTTTAAGGTATATATAAGGTAATTAACTGTTGCCTAAAAGAAACTTTACATTTGTGTTTATGTAGACTATTATCTTTTTATTTTTAAGGAAATAATTCTATTTCTGACTTTCTAATGAAATAGTTAACCATTTAAGTCAATTTTTAATTACTTTGAGATAATAATCATTTTAGTGACATTAAGGTATAAACATACAGTCAAAAATAATTAATATGTCTAAGCTCATAATTAAGTCACCAATTTACATTTAAAAATGACTCCTGAAACTTTCTAAATAGGACATGGCTCATAGGAATTAGTCAGGAATTCAGCATTAAGGATTGTAGATTTCCCTCCAGCTCTGTCCTATTCTTGCTAGAAACATTTCACTAAAATAAAAAAAAAATGAGAAGAAGAGATAATATGATGTATTCATACCAAGTAAAAATGTAGGATATAATTTCAGCAAATATAGTTTGCTTTATGAAAATGGTTACTTCTCATCAACTGATGTTAAGTTAAACACATCATCAGTAAAAATTCACTTAAAAAATCTAGCTGACAAAATTCCATTACTTTACAAGACACTGAACAGTACAATGTTGTATTCTTCCACTTGTGATTATACATCAACCTGTGAGCCTCAACTTGCAACAATTATTTACAATATATAACAGTAAGAACAGTACTGTGTCATGAGTTTAGGAAATTATCTAAATTCAAACTGTAAATCATAGAATATAAATGTTTTTATATTTGTATCAGTGAAACAAAATTAATTTGAACTATCTTCAAGTGTGTGATATTCAATACTCTCTATGAAGTCTTTTTTTTTTTGGAGCCTTATCTTATATTAATTTACCTCAAACAAAATTCTAGGAATATAGAATTAAGCTATGTATAAGAGTCCATAGACATAATATGATTGATAGATGATAGATGGGTAGATAGATAGATGACAAATGGATTGATTGATTGACAGATGGACAGAGAGGCAGACACATTATTCTAATTTAGTTAATGTAAAAAATGGGTTGGGCAATAATCATTTGACATCATGCATTAGTTATGAAAACTCCAAGTACCAAGATATGTTTGCTAGCTAATGGGAGTCTCATTGACCACCATACACAAACATTATTTGTTATTTCCAATCCTATTGTAACCTTCAATATTATATAGGAAAGACATTTTGTTAAAGATACCACATACTTGATTTGCAGAATATGGAAAATTCTACTTAGTACTTAACTATAAGTTTCATCACTTAGGACAAGTAATAGAAGGTGTCATGTGTTCTACCAGAGAAGAAAAATCGTCATTAATCTCATTCAGGAGTGAACCCTGCAAGCTATAATGCTACCCAACTGACAATATATGTCAACAGGTGTAAGTGTAGTATAAATGTTATTTGAATAACCAACAATTTTTATTAGTTATAAGGTTTGCTTTGGTAGATGAAACTACTTCCTTACACTTTATTTTTAAAATGTTTTTAATTCATAATTTGTTCACTTTGCATCCAGAATGAGGCCACCTCTCTCATCATTTCCCAATCCCTCCCTTCTTCATAAGCTCTCCCTCTCTCCCCTAGTCCTCAAAGAAGGGATCTCTCTTCCCATGATATCTGATCTCAGCCTATTAAGTCTAATGTAGACTGCATATGTCCTCTTCCTCTGTGGCCTGGCAAGCCAACCCTGCCAGGAAGAAGTGATCAACATATAGGGTCCAGAGTCCACATCACAAGTAGTGCCTACTCCCCCATATTATGGGACCTAAGTAGAGAGAGGGTCTAGGTCCTTACCAAGCATGGTTCTTGGTTGATGCATTAGTCTCTGCAACACCCCCTCCTCTGCCGGGATTTGTTGGCTCCATTGATCTCCTTGTGGAGCTCCTGACCTGTCCAGGTTATTAAATTTCCAGACTATTCTATAAGTCTTCCTTAGCTCTACCCCAAATATTGCTTGTTCTCAGCATCTACTTGGATTTCCTCCAGAGTGTTGTGTTTCAGATGACCTCTGTGGTAGGCATCCTTCCTGTTGCCTCTCTTCAACAGCTTCTGGTATCTCTTCTATTTATTCTTTGCAAGGAAAATTGAGCCTTCTTCTAGAGTCCTCCTTGTAATTTTGTTTCTTTAGGTGTGAGTATTGTAGTGTAGTTATATTGTATTTTTTGGCTCATATGCACCATGTGTATCTGGGTTATCTCACTCAGGATGATCTTTTCTAGTTCCATTCACTAGCCTGAACATTTCAAGATGTTCTCATTTTTAATAACTGAATAATATCTTATTGTGTAAATGTACGACAGTTTCTTTATCCATTCTTTCTTTGAGAGGCATGCAGGTTGTTTCCAGATTCTGGTTGTTATTAATAAAGCTGCTATGAACACAGTGGAGCAAATGTCCTTGTTGCATGGTGAAACATTTTTTGGGTGTATGTCCAGGAGTGGTATGACCAGGTCCTGAAGCAACACTATTCCCAATTTTCTGAGAAAGTGCCAGATGGATTTCCAAAGTGATGGTACAAATTTGTGTTATCCACATTAATGGAGGAGTGTTCCCCATTTCTCCACATCCTCTCAAGCATATGATGTCACTTGAGTTTTTATTCTTAGATATTCTGATTGGTGTAAGATGGAATCTCAGAGTCATTCTGATTTGCATTTCCCTGAAAACTATGGACATTTAACATTTCTTTAAGTGTTTCTAGGCCACTCTATATTCCTCTGCTGAGAATTCTTTGTTTAGTTCTGGACCCCATTTTAAATTAGATTATTTGGTTTGGTGGTATTTAGTTTCTTCAGTTCTTTATGTATTTATCACCCTGCAGAAAACTAAAGTAAAAGAATTTAAAGATCTCAACATCAAACCAGATACACTAAATCTGTTAGAAGAAAAAATGGGGAAATGCCTTGACCTCATTGGCACAGTAGACAGCTTCCTGAGCAGAATGCCAATAGCTCAATGTCTAAGATCAACAAAAAATAAATGGGACTTCATGAAACTGATAATCTTCTGTAAGGCAAAGGACACTGTCAACAAAACAAAATGACATCCTACAGACTGGGTGAAGATCTTCATTAACCCTACATCTGACCAAGGGCTACTATTCAAAATACATAAAGAACCATGCTCTTTCAATGAAGCCAACTCATGGTTAGAAAGGCCATGACTTCATAGCCCTGACAAAACCTACTACTATTATGAAAGGATATAAGGAAAGTGAAAGTGAGTGACACATATAAAGGGGCCAAAATGCAGCTCTTATCAGTCAAGATTCTTCTTGTGTTATCCCTTGCATATTTCTCTGACTTTGTTGATCAGTGTCTCTTACATGCTCCTAAATGTCTATTCTAATATAAGGAAAAACAAAGGCATTCCTATTGTGATGTCTTTACACGTAGTTTATTCTGTATCTCTATACGTACTTTTATGAATAACACTTTAAGCTTTATATAGTTTAGTTTTTAAGGTATATCATCAGGTAAAACTATGGCTCGTTCTTGAGATAGAACTATTTGCAATTTTCTCAGAAAGTGTCAGATTGCTTTTCAAAGTAATTATACAATTTTACATTTCTACCAGCATTAGGGGAGTTTTTCCCCTTAGTCACACCTGTGCCAGTATGTGGTACTACTTGATTTTTTATCTTAGCCTTTCTGGTATGTGTAAGATGAATTTTAAGAGTTTTTTAATTTGCATTTCTCTGATAAATAATAGTGCTGAGCATTTCTTTAAGTATTTCTCAGTCATTTGATGTTCCTCTGTTGAGAATTCTCTGTTTAGCTCTGTAAACTTTTTAAATTGGATTATTTGGTTTTGTAGTGTTTAATTTCTTGAGTTCTTTATATATTTTGGATATTAGCCTTTTGTCAGATATAGGGTTGGTGAAGATCTTCTCATTTTGTTGTTAATAGTGTACCTTGTCTTACAGAATATTTTCAGCTTCATGAGGTCCCATTTATGGGTTGTTATTCTTAGAGCCTGAGCTATTGGTGTTTTGTTCAGGAAATTGTCTTCTATACCAATGAGTTCAAGGCTCTTTCCCACTTTGTATTCTAACAGATTTAGTGTGTTTAGTGAAATTCTACAAAAATCAGGGTCTAGACAAGACTGCTCTCTCTCTCTCTCTCTCTCTCTCTCTCTCTCTCTCTCTCTCTCTCTCTGTCTCCTCAATATGGTACTTAAAGTTCTATTGAGAACAATAAGACAACAAAAGGACATCAAGGGATCCACATAGGAAATGAGGAAGTCGAGGTATTGCTATTCACAGATGACATGATAGTGTATATAAGTGACCCCCAAAACTTCCCCAGATAACTTTTACACTGATAAAAAACTTTCAGCAAAATGGAGGGATAAAAATTCATTAAAAAAAATCATTAGTCATCCTGTATATAAGTGATAAATAGACTCAGAAAAAAGTAGGACAACTAGACCCTTCACAATAGCCACAAATAATATAAAGTATCATGATGTAACTCGAACCAAGTAAGTGGAAATCTTGTATGAAAATAACTTCAAGCCTCTGAAGAAAGAAATTAAAGAACATATGAGAATATAAAAAGAATTCTCCCATAGTTTGGGAGGATCAACAGACTTAAAATGCCCATGTTACGAATAGCAATCTACAAATTCAGTGCAATCCCTATTAAAATACCTACAGACTTCTTCACAGCCATTGAAAGATGAATCTCAGATTCATATGAAAAAACAAAGAAGCCAGAAGCTAAAACAGTCCTGTAGGGTAAAAGATCATCTAGAGGAATCTCCATCCCTTATCTCAAGCTGTACTATAGAGCAACAGTAATAAAAACGGCATGGTATACTCTCCTAGAAATAGGCTGGGTGATCAATGGAATTGAATCAAAAACCCAGAATAAACCTACAAACCTATGAACACGTGATTTTTGACAAATAAGCCAAGTCCAAACAATTGTAAAGATATAGAATCGTCAACAAATGGTGCTGGTCTAACTGCATGGTTATATGTAGAAAAATCCAACTAGTTGCATGTTTATCATCCTGTGCAAAAGTCAAGTGTAAGGGACTAAAAACCTTAACATAAAAACTAGACTTATAAAATAGTAAAATCATTTTCCATTTTCAAAATATTTAGTTCAATATATGCAAAAAAACTTTTGGCTCTTGTGTTTCTTGACAACTTCACAGAGACAGCAGTTTGGCGTTAAAAGTAATACGTCACATAATGGTTTGATTAATTCATCTTACTAAATACTATAAAGTAGTTCTACTTGTATTTATTTAAGTATAAGGAACATTATAGCTTTTTATTTTTACTTTATTTTTTACATATTCATTTGTATTATTAGAGCAAAAAGAACCATGAAACAACCAGGAATTATATAAATGTTACATTCATGGTGTTTTGGCTATTTGTATTTGACAAACTTGAGGAAAATATATTTATTTTCATGGTGATTCTAAAATTCTAATATTATTCAATATCTATCATATCTCATTTCTATCAACTTAAAACATCCATCTAGACTTAAGGACATCTTAACTTCTGAACAACTAAGCTTAATTGTAATATTAAATGATCTATAGCATTTAAAATGAAAGTTTTTATGTATGTACTGAAATGTTCTCAGACATTATCATGATTGAAATACAAAATAATTCTATTAAAAAGTTAAAAGGCCACACATTTTTAAAATCAAGATTAAATAATGTATTTGGATTAAAGATGCCTATACCACATCAGGAACTGCTGGTTTTGTTTTAATATCCTCATGTGGTTTTGTATGTTTCCAATTTATTGCTTCATATTACCTCCTCCAGTTTTGTAGAAAATTTTCAAGGTAAGTACTGGGTGGCCTTCTATACATTTTGTGAGGGTGATATTTTATTTAGTAAACTGAATGTGTGTGCAAAGTCTAAGCAATAAATTTAATAACACTTGATGCATAGGACCATGGGGTGTGTCCTATACCTCTGTATAGTGACAGTTCGTCATTTCATTACCTTCTATAACTTGAAATAAAAGAGATAACAATAATATATTGCATTAATAGTTAACATTGAATAATTGTTGTATGAAATTATACTTATCCCTGAGTAGACAATGGAAAGATCCTTTCCAGTTTTAAAAGAAAATTTCAAAGTTAAAATTGTAGAAGAGAACTATTAATTGATCCTGTGCTGAATATATTTTCTTTGATTTAATATTAGAAACAGTTGTTACCTGTAAGAAATATTAGATTACTTTCTTAATATGATGAGTGATCAAATAAAACCTTATGAAATATATCTTATTCAATTTCTCTAGTTATTATCCATCAGGCTAATCCGTAGTGAGCAGATGGTCCTATTGATCTTATTGTCAATGTTTCCCTCCCTAATAATCAAATATGGTCTTGAACTCTAAGGACTAGATAGCTACAGAAGGACTTTAAATTTATTTTAAATATTTTATATTTGAGCCATCAAAACATAATTATCCTACATTGCAAACACTGTAATTTTATGATTATGAAAGATTTCCAGTCTGGAAACAATGCTTAAGACAAAGCACCATGACCCTGCTGTGAAAGGAAATGGGCTTTGTAAGCACTCTGTAACCTGGAAGCTCTCTCTGTCTGTTCTCTGATCTGTTCTTCAATGAATACAAGCTATTGTCCTCTGTTAAAATCCTAAAGTACTGAACAACTGGCACAGCCTAGCAATGTGAGGCCAAAACAGGAAAAATATACCTTGCAGGTTAAGGGGTCTGTTTGCAATTAAGACAAGGAGTCACTGTTTGGCCAATGTAAGTCCTTGCAAGTTAAGATTTCTATTTGTAAGTAAACAGATGTTCCTGTATGTCTTGTGGAGGGTTCTGTTTGTAGTGAAAAGTTCTTATCTGTCCTATGTTGTAATTAATAGTAAATTCCTGTTTCTTAGAGCTGATTTGAACTGTTACAACCATCCTCCATGACATATATGTGTACCCTTGTTCCTCCCATTGCATTGTGTCTTCCTAATAATGTAATATAGCAAAATCTCTCACCCCAATGAAAATCTTATCTCTCCTATAAAAGGGAATTCAAAGGATAGAGGGGGCTTCTTTCAAATCCTGACTTAGGGTGAGGAAGACAGCTAGTCACAACCAGGTTTACCCCAAAATATAGGCTGATTTAGTTAGATAATTATGGATTTAGTCTTCTTGCTATTCTGAGGTGTAACAGTAACCCATTTATGATGTCATCAATAAAAGAAATACAGAAGAAGGAAGAAAGCAAGACAGTGGAGAAAGGAGAAAGAAGAAAAATACCCCAAAATTTTCTACTACAAATATATAGACTCAAATCCAGGACATTTATTTCTAGCTTGGAAACTATTTAAACATTACATTCAATTTCTCATATCTAGCATTGTGATGTCATTTTTTCAATGGACTTTCTAAAATTGATGTGTTGTATATCAATTGAGAGAAAATAATGAAAACAAAACTTGCTTCACTTTACAAATGATTTTTGGTGTTCTATACTGTATAAAGCATAATTTAAATGACTGAGAAAGTTGAAAATTTCCATATTCCTTCTTTCAACTTAGAATCAAACAGAGATATAGAGCAAAAAGAGAGAGCATTATGTGTTTGGTAAAACTGGGAATGTGGGTTAATATAACAGCTTGGTCATAATTTTACCTCATGATATAACTCAAAAACTAAAGAATATGAAACTTTAAGTTTTATTCATAAGTGTACCTGTAGAACAACAAAATAAAATAAATGTAAAAATATCACAGTTGACTGTGTTATTTGCCTTACAGAAGATTTTCAGTTTCATGAGGTCTCATTTATTAATTATTGGCCTTAGAGCCCGAATTGTTTGTGTTTCCCTTGGGAAATTGTCTCCTGGGCCAATCAGTAAGTTCAAGGCTCTTCCTTACCTTTTCTTCTAAGAGACTTAGTGTACCTGGTTTTATGTTGAGATCTTTGATCCACTTGGAATTTAGTTTTCTGTAGGGTGATAAATAAGATTCTATTTCATTTTTCTACAAGTAGACTTCCAGTTAGACCATGGAGTAATATACAAAATACATAAAGAACTGAAAAAAATAAAAACCAAAAAACCAGATAATCCAATTAAAAATGGAATATAGAACTAAACAAAGAATTCTCAACAGAGAAATATAGAGTGGCCTAGAAACACTTAAAGAAATGCTCAGTCTCCATAGTCATTAGGGAAATGCAAATCAAAATGACTCTGAGATTCCTTCTTACACTTATCAGATTGTCTAAGATTAAAAACCCAAGTGACAGCATATCTTCTGGTGATGTGAGTAAGGGAAATACTCCTCCATTAATGGTGAGAACACAAACTTGTACAACCACTTTGGAAATCAACCTGGCACTTTATCAGAAATTTTGGAATAGTGTTGCCTCAAGACTTGGCCAGACCACCCCTAGACATATACCAGAAAGATGCTGCACCATACAACAAGGACATTTGTCCAACTATGTTCCTAGCGGCCTTATTTGTAGTAGCTAGTATCTTTTTACAACCTAGATGCGCTTCAGCTGAAAAATGCTTAAAGAAACTGTAGTGCATTTTACCCAATGGAATACTACTCAGCTATTAAAAACAAAGAAATCTTGAAATTTTCAGGCCAATGGATGGAACTACAAATGATCTTCCTGAGTGAGGTAGACCCAGAAAGACAGACATGGTATATACTCACTTATAAGTGGATATTTCTTCAACATAGATATCATCTGAGAGCCTCCACCCTGCTGGAGATTGGGACAGATGCTATATCTTGCTGTTGGACCCTGGATGGATTACTGAGATTGATATGGAAGAATGGGAGTATTTAAAGACTCAAAGGGGTCAGGAGCTCCATAAGGAGATCATCAAGGCCAGTGGATATGGACCCAGGGTGACATGCACAAACTGTTGTATCAACCAAGGACAATGCATTCAGTAAAACTAGACCCTCTGTTCAGATCTAGCCAGTGGACAGCTCATTCTCCATGGTTGCTGGGTGAACAGCGGGGACTACCTCTGATATGAACCCTGGTGCCCCTGATTTGATCAATTCTCCATTCAGGGGGAAGGCCTGTTGGGGAAGTAGGCTATCTGAATGAGACCTGATAGGGTGTAGTCATACATTTGGGGAGGAATTCCTCTTCTGTCAGAGGTCTAGGGTATGGAAGTAGGACAGAAGAGGGAGGGAAGGTGGCAATGGGAAAATACAAGTGAAGGGATAAAAATGGGGATGTGGTCTGAACAAATTATAATAAATTAAGTAACTTATTTTCTATACATTATAAATCATTATGTAAATATCTGATATGCAGGATATCTTATATGTGACACATTTAAAAAGGTTGTTTAAACTACCAAAGGTTTCAAAACTCACAGGTTGAGAACCATTGCCTAAGATTAATGTTTTATGAAAATAAATGAAAACTCCTCATTGAAAATACAATTGAAATGCATATTCCAGTCTTTATGAATAATTTATTTCCATGGCACTATGGAACTGTGAAGAATAAAATATTTCAAAGATGATACAATCAAAAGTATTTTAAACTGGCTTAGGGGAACAAAACAATATTGTGTTGTAAATATAGAAACACCGTAGCACACAAGTGAAATCAGATTTCACATTATCACATTTTCACTAGCACCACTGCCACTTACAATTTTCAGCATGGAATATTCTGTGTCAAAATATATATTTGCTTTTATTGACAGGCTGAATGTGGTTATGTTCACTTCACCTAGAAACACCTTCTGTTTCAAGATATATTTGAAACGTTTTCCTGGTCAAAGTTAGAAATTTCACACCAAAAATAACCATAGGAGGATTATTTTAACTTAGCTATGCAAAAATATAAATAGTTAAGAAATAAAATTTTATATATTCATGTTTGTCAATCTGACAACTTGATGTATTGTTCATGAAAACTCTAATATCTGAGTACATTTACACACAAAAATTTTGCATCTTCAAGCAGCCTTTTTTACTGTAAAGGTTTGGGGAAGTATAAAGTGGAAAACATGCAAAGTTTTAGATATCACTGTGAGAAGCTGAGCTTTTATATTTCTTTTTTTAACAAATATAAAAATATGAATTATATTCATCCAATAATTTTCTATGACTTCATATTTGTTAAAATGCATTGTATCTGTCATATTATTGTTTGTACAATATAGTCATAAATTATTATCTAATGAATTAGGTCATATGTTATTGGAAAGGCACTAAGGAAAACCTACTTGATTTTTGAAGTGAAAGAAGACATGTGTTACATTAAACATTACAATTTATGCACAAGTTATACATTTTGTTTTTTGAAAAAAATCTTTGAATAATTAGAAGCTTCTCCTATTTGTTTTTTGTTTTGTTTTGTTTTGTTTTGTTTTGTTGTTGTTTAACATAGGCAGATGGAGCTTTTGTGCAATAGTGTCATGTCAGGAACAGGACTGCAGGTGTGTCACTACCATGAATAAGGACTTTAAATAAATTTTGATGTTATATCTACAACCTGAATATTGAGAGTATAAATCATTTAGTCTATATCTTTACTACAAATCCCTATTACACATAACAGTGGGATAAAAGGTGTAGCATAAAATTATTCAATACATGTTTCCATGAAAAATAAGATTCCTCCCTGATATTTCTAACATTTTCAACAAGTAATATTTTAAGTAATATATATCATATAAATTACCACCTATACAAGTGTGATATATTTGATTTGTGAAAATTTTAGTATACCAATAACATTAAAAAAATTTTCATATGATTTTCTATGACAATGCTGATAGAACACTTCTCATGTTTACTACATACCAAAAATGTCATTTTATTTGTGGCTCTCAATGAGTGGAGTAGACATCCCAGTACAAGTTTTGCAGCAGTCTAGACTAGGGTGAAATTGTTAGGTCATTCCTGAAACTGTTAGAGGAAGTAGGAACATGCTTTGCTCTGTCAATAGTGAAGGTTAGACCAAGGCACCATGAAGTATCCAAATTCTTCAAAATCTATGCAAGCTATGTCTTCTTCAAAGGAGTTCTGCCCAAATGCTTTGCTCTGCTTAGTTTTGATTATATTTACATGTTTCAGTGCTTCATTATACTTTCATTTAAATAATAAATAGATAATTATTAATTTTATTGTCTTTTGTGCCTATCTTATGATCATGAACTATAAAGTAAAGGCTGCTATGAGAAATTAAATTACATTATTTACATCATATACAATTATTATTGATGTCATTGAATTATAGTTGTTTTATGTTTCATATTAGCATATACTATAATATATAAAGTATCAAGTAATAAGCAATATCATATCTTCCAATACTTATCAGCTCTGTAATAGAAAATTCACATTAAAGCATATTTACAAAACCGATTGTTTGATTTAGAGGTTACCATTCTGACCTAAATAACCAGAAGTCACCCCTTCATTCTAAGTTCTGGTAATGTTTTAAATTTTTTAAAAAGCTCTTTTGGTTACGGGGCCACGAGGTGGGGCACAGTGCTGCACGGTGGGCCGCGGGTTTTAAAAGATGAGGTCCTCAATGCGTTCTGAGAAGGATGATTGTGTTCCAGAGCTACACAGTAATGTTCACCCCTGAGAGTGGCCTGATTGGGAGGAAACACTTAGGGCAATGTATTAGAAATACTCAAGGCAAGATCATCCAATATGGTAATGATCTCACACTGTGTCTGATAGACAGAACAGCAGTGACTGTACAGCCACCAAAGGACCATACTGGGAGCTCCAAAACATAGTGCTGGTGTTTCCCAGAAAGAAAGAAATCCTGTCATGTGTATCATCCATTCTCGTCTGGCGCAGGAACATGGAACCATGCTCCAGTGAGTTCCCAGGCACTCTGGGCTGCCATGCTACTGCTGCTGCTTTTTGGGTTGTGGCCCAGCACATTGTGGGCCAAGGAGATGGGAGAGGGAGAGCTGACCCTGCTATGATAGCAGCTGGTCCTGCCATGATGAAAATGCCACTGAGGACAAGGGAGAGGGGTGGTTTGGACCTGCCAGGAGGATATAGGAACAAGCCTTTGCCCAGGGCTCTGAGTTGATTTCAGCCCAACATCTATCCCATGTACAAACTGCTGGAACACATGAAGGGACAGGACCTGTATATCCAAAGACTAAGAATCTCCTTGAACCAGGAAAACAGTGGGATATCCAACAGCAGTCCCAGTGAGGATCCTGTAAAGACAGTGTAGGCCTCAAACCAGACCCAGGACTCGTAGCCATGAATGTTTGAAAGTAAACATATATGGACAAAAGGCTATACTGCATGATACACTACAACTTCTATGACAAGATTTTTTGTTTTATTTTACCCTTAGGAGGGGAGACATTGGTGCACAACATGTAAATCATAGACATTCAATAAAAATAAAATAGAAAATAAAAAAAATCTCCTTAGGAGAATACAATTTTAAAATACAACTGTTCTCATAAATTATGTTTCCATATTCTTCTCTATTGCAGACACTGTAATTTCCTTTGTTGCTCAAAATTTAATTTATTACCTATAACAAACAATTTTGAAATTCTTTTTTGTTTTTTTTTTTTTTTTTTTTTGTTTTGTTTTGTTTTTTTGAGACAGGGTCTCTCTGTAGCCTTGGCTGTCCTGGACTCACTTTGTAGACCAGGTTGGCCTCGAACTCACAGCGATCCGCCCGCCTCTGCCTCCCGAGTTCTGGGATTAAAGGCGTGCGCCACCACGCCCGGCCAATTTTGAAATTCTTATGTCTGCCAAATATGACAATTATTGAAAAGTTGTTTCAATGGAGCATAAAATAAAATATATTAAATGACATCTTAATTTACATTAAACATACAATAAATATACATTAATATACAATAAATGTATATAAATATATTAGGTAAAGTAAATATTACTTGAGAGAATAGTATCTAATTTTCCATGCTACAACAATTTCAATATACATAGGTAACCTTAAATAAAATGAAAACATAAATAAATATCTTTACATGATTTCTAAAGTGCAAACCTACAAGGCAATTTAAATATAGGTGTCAGTACAAAAGCAGCTATTATATTCAAGGAATTTTGAGGAACATTTGGGTCAAGAATTTGTTTACACTGTTGATATTGAACTTTGTAACATGGTGATAAAAATAAGATAATGAAACATTGACATAGTTATAGATATTACAGTCTCTAGCTGACTCTCCATGTGTTCATGTATTTAGAGAAACTTGTAAATAACAAGGGAAATGACCAGAGGACCTCAGAAACAGAGGAAAGCCCCACTTCTAAATAAGGATTTTCATTGTTATCCTCTCAAATTTGCTATGACAACATCAAAACAATGCTAGTGTCCATTGTACATCACATAATTTATAAAGTGTTCTGAACTTTCATACACTTAATTCAACATTCATTACAGGAATTCTGTCTTCATTAAAAGGCACATCACAGAGAACAGCTAATATGTGTTTTGTCTAAATTTGTACTTGCATTCACACCTATACATGAACACTGTATTTTATATCACTGTAGCACTTTCAAGGTTCAAAGCACACCACCAATATATATCATTAAGAAAGCAGATGTTGAATGGAAAAAATAATCATTTTGTAGTTGAGAGAAAATTTAATTTCAAATTAAATTCTCATCTGTTATATGATTTAAATATATTACTTGTTATTTCTGAATAGCACATCTATACATAGTAAAAGAAAGCAATAGAGTTTCACTTTCACAAGTCACTTTAACAAGGACGTGTAATTTCACTGGAAAATATATGGCTTCAAGCTAAACTATGCTAGGTAAATTCTCTGTAGTATCTGAAATAAATTGTAATTGTTTTACATAATGCTGAGTTATATTATTTCTGAAAACTTTGATGTCAATTCTCTAGTATATCTTTCTACTTTTGAGCAAATTCCTAATGAGAAAAATAGAACAAAACTTCGGTTACATTGTCTCAGGATAAAACAGTTTTGATAGTTAGTGCTATCATTTGCAATATTTATCATAATTTATTGACTAATTCTACTGTATGTTTACTTTCTGATAATTTAATATTTTAGTATATTTTATGAATTATTATAATTTATGACCAACTATTTTCAGGGAAACAAACAAATCTCTTCACAGATGGTATTGGAAATATTTTAGAAATTTAATTTTACATACTTTTGTCAAAATATTAAATAATAATCATTTTACTTTAGAACTGGCAATGTAAAATTGGAAGATCAAAAAGAGAAAGCATCATATATTTAGAGACATAATTACTACAATCTAAAAATATGATGTCAAGTATTCTTAGTTTATCCCTAAGTACAGGTTAATTGTTTCAGAGTTAATTATTCATGACAATCTACTCATTATCTTATTTTATATAATAAAGTTGATGTAGTTCAAAGTAATTTGAACACAAGTGTCAAACTTTTGCTCACTTTCATAAGTTTTGCCATTTGAATATTTTATTCATGATGGGCTTATGAGAGTTTCTCAGAAAGTCAGGTTTTCTGAAATTCATGTATAAATTGAATTAATCAGAAGCAATTATCTTTTAACTTATTATGATAGGGTCTCAAGAAAATATAGATACATAAGTGAACAACAAATATAAAAATCATATTGTCATATTTTAAATATTTATTTGGCTTTGCTAGTGAAGGCGAAAGAAAAAAAATTCTTCTGTAGCAGACACACTTGAGCCCTAGATGTTCATAGAATGTGGACTACTATTATAAAGCTGAAAAAAATCTAGATAATTTCTTTAGATTATCTCTGAAAAATATTTAAAATAACATATTTTCCTAACACTGAGTCAAAAGTCAATAAGCTTGCGTTATCCCACGTTTTACATGATTTTTATGCATGAATAATTAAAATTGAGACCAACCATTACTGTTTTGAAACACAATTTTCTAAAGTCAATTATGTATGATATGCAATAATAAAAGAAGTTAAATTTTGGTCATTCTAATGTGTTTTGGAATATACACATTAGGTACTAGGATCTAAGTTTTGGTGGATAGCAGTAAATACAGTAGATTCAGAAAAACAAGTCAAAATTTGAATTATTAATTAATATTTGACATCTATATGAAAGGTTTGACTCATTCTTCAAACAAGAAACTTCCACAGGAGGAAAATTATCCACATCATAAAATTTATTCAAAACCTTTGAATAAAAAATTTCTTCCTTTATAAACTTTATATTCTCCAGTAAAAGAAAAGAGGTTCATTATATTTTAAATTTCAGAAGATAACTGTTATACATGAAAGAAGAGCATTCCCCCAAATTAGTGAAGAAATAGCATGACACACTTGGCTTTATCGTATTCTCAGTCTTTACACTTTTGTGTATATGGGTATTAACTTTTGGTACCATACTATAGTGAATACCCAAGAAAAGAGATCATTAAGGAAAAGGAGCTGGCATCACATATGTGAAGGTTCCTGGACATAAGTTTGGTTTTAAATGAACCTTGCTGAAGGACTCTGGAAGGCTTCATAACAATCATTGTTCTTGGCAGTGGCAGTTCATGCTGTAAGATGACGACCTTGGTTGGGAATCCAGTAAGAAGTACTGTCCTCATGTTTGTCATGAAAGAACAATGTCAAGGTTCCAGGAAAACTGTCTTAGTTTCTACCAAATGCTTCTATTAAAATTGCCTTAGGACCACCCACCAGGGAACTACTCTTTAAGAATAAACCATAACTACCATCAACAAATGGAGGACTATAAAATTTGTCTATAAAATACAAATCATTTGGGAGAAAATCTCCTATGTGCATTTCTAAATTGCAACATTTAATTTACTTTGGTATTTTATTATAATAAAATCATGAGGTATTCATACTTTAAAGCGCGTTTGCTCTCAAGACATAAATTTAACACTATTGTGTGTATAGGTGCCTCTCTCAGTTTTTGTTGGTATACAAAAATATGTATATTAATTTTTAAGTATGTGATATATGTGAATTAATATGTGTCTACTTTTTACTGTGAGAAAAGATAGTTTTCTGTATTTTGGAATATATGACTTTGTAGATATTTCCTTAGAAGATATTCTGGAATATGTATTTAGGAGTTTATATACTGTCTCTGAGACATTTTTAAAAGATGCAAAATCAATTTTGATATGTACAACACCATGAAAACTACTATGGTCCAAATTTTTTTAAAGCATATAATGTGTAGGTTTCTGTATGCCATAGTAAACTATGGTTACTTGAATCAAAGTTTGTATTGCTCACTTCTCTACAACACCCCTCAAGATGGAATTAGTAAGTAGAAACATCTTTATTCAGACCTTTAAAATAGCAAAGTGGAAAACAGAAGTACCTCACTTAGAATAATTTGGTTGCATTCATTTGCCTGAAAATTGCATGATTTTCTTTTTTATAATATCTGAGTAGTATTCCAGTGTGTAAATTTATCAGTTTCTTTACCCATTCTTTGACTGAAGGACATCTGCATTGTTTCCAGTTTCTGGCTATTGCAAATAAAGAGGCTATAAACATAGTTGAGCAAATGTCCATGTTGTATAATGGGCCATCATTTGAATACATTCCTATGAGTATATGCCTGGCTCCTGAGATAAAACTATTCCCAGTTTCCTGAGAAAGTACCAGACTGATATTCAGAGTGGTTCTACAAGTTAGAACGCTCCCAGCAATGGAAAAGTGTTCCCATCTTTCCACATCAAGAAGACAAGTAACAAGAAGGACCCAAGTGAGGATGCTAAAATCTCACTCAGAAGTAGAAATAAAATAGACAGCAAAAGTAGTTAAGGAGAAGGAACATGGTAAATAGAAAAAGCATAGAGAGAAATGAGAGTTTATATCAGACCTGGTGTGAATGGAGGGCAGGAAGACAGAGGGCTTGCAGGAAGAAAAGAAACTTTGAGCAAGAGCTTCTCTGTGATAAGCTGGAAAACTACAAAGGGTAGGCTACAGGAAGAATATGAGGCTGCCTCTAGCTGACACTTGTACTCGCAGGAGTCATGGAGACTGAAGAGAACACTCTCTAACTAGACAAGACTCTTAATGGAAGGGGGAGAACACCAACCCACCCTCGGAACTTTGACCCAAAACTTGCCCTGCCTACAAGATTGTCAGAGAGTGGGATGGAGCAGAGACTGAGGAAATGTCCAGCCAGTGCCTGGCACATGTTGAGACCCCTCCATGGGAGTCAGCCCATCCCTGGCACTACTGACAATACCCTGCTATGCTTGTGGATGGGAGCCTAGCATCACTGCTCTCTGAGCAGCTCCACCTAACAGCTGATGGAAGCACATGCAAAACCCCACAGCCAACCATGAGATGGAGCACAGGAAGTCTTAGGGAAGAGTGAATTGGAAGGGTGGAAGATTCAGAGGGGGCAGGAGCTCCACAGGAAGACATGACTTAGGCAGCTAGCCAGGGCCCAGGGGACCTGTGGAGACTGGGGCTCCAGCCAGAGACCATGCATAGACTGGACCTGGGGAACATTGACTCTGCTGCCTTCTTTTCATCTTGTTTTTGTCCTTATCATTGTCCTTGTCCTTGTCCTTGTCCTTGTTCTTGTTCTTGTTTTTGTTGCTTGCTGCTGTTTGTTGTTGTTGCTCTTCTTCTTCATCATCTTCTTTTTCTTTTTCTTCTTCTTGTTCTTCATCTTCTTCTTTTTCTTTTTGTTCTTGTTATTGTTCTTCTTCTCCTTCTCCTTTTTCTTCTTCTTCTTCTTCTTCTTCTTCTTCTTCTTCTTCTTCCTCTTTTTCTTCTTCTTCTTCCTCCTCTTTGGTAATTTTCCTCTGGAGAGGCTGCCTCTCTGAACAACAGGGGAAAGAGATGTCCTTAGTCATAATATGACTTGATATTATAGGGAGGGTGGGTTGTTAGGGTTCCCCTTCTCTGGGGAGTGGGAAATGTGGATGGGGAAAACAATGAGGGAGGGGGCCAGTGGGGAGAGGAAGGAACAGATATGAGCAGAATGTAAAGTGAATAATTAAAAATATGTAAAAAATAGTTTGGTTATCTATAATTTTAAATTATGTACTCTATGCATAAGGCTGATACTTCTTTTTAAATTTATCTTTATATTATTAGTTATTTTACATGCCAACAACAGTTTCCCCCTGCCTGGCCCTCCTGACACTCCTGGCAACTTCTGCTCAGCCCTCCTCCCAACCAACTTCTCTTCCCTTCCAAACACCAGTCCCCATTGGCTATGAGCCAACTGTGCATATCAGGTTACAGTAATACTAGCACCTCCCCTTGTAGTGAGGGTGGATGAGGACACCCGATATGAGTGAAAAGGTCCCAAATGTAGGCAAGCTTCAGTCTGATTCTTCTATTCACTATCATTGATCCTCAGTGGTTCCCCTTTTCCATGAGATCCATGGCGGATATTTCATTTTAAATTTAATTAGTTTTTTTTACAACAATCATTTTTGTTTTAAACCAGAAATCTCTTTCCCATCAATAAAGTCTAAATCATTCTCATCTTCCTATTAGGATAGGCACAAAGGGATAGCTCTGCAAAATGCTACACTACCTAGCTTGGGCTTTGTTTATAGTCCTCTTCTTGAATGTTCCTAGGACAATACATTCCAACTTTAATTACTCTCCTTGCAATATCATTATTTATTCAAATGTATTCTAGAACCTGTCTGGGTACAGAAGACATGGGAACAATTTGGCCTGAAACAGTGTTGGATACATGCATAATAAACAATCTCTAGTTTAGTGAACTTTTAGAGATCAACAACACAAACCCCACCCAGTAGGATTCAACTCAGAAACACCAGAGGGAGGAACATACCCATCGAGCAAAGGGGTTATAGAGTCCAAGGTTGTCAATCAGACAATTGCTTTCTCTATGGCCTTTACTAACCAGTTCCTCATTCTCTTATATCCCATAGAGATAAGCCCCAATCCATAGCCAGCTGCTCCTATGTACCTTCATTCTGATATGGATTATCACTTTACTTCGAAAGAAAGTCCCCTTACTAATATGCAATCTGTATGTGCGTTTTCATGACTTTAAAAAGAGATGCCAAGAACCTATAAACACCTAGCCCATTCAGTAACTATTGCTAGCATTAACGTATTATGATATCAATTTTGATTTCTAACACTTAACGTGTATGTATTCTGTAAGTACACCCTTGCTGTAAGATAAAGTTCTACATGATAAATTGGTAAAATATTAAGAACTTACACTATGATTCAAAATGAAGACTAATTTTTAATATCTTCGATATGGCCACCTTCATTTTGCAATTTTGGTAAAAATCGTCTGACTTGCGTTTTACTAATAAAGCTACTCTTGGTAGAATATAGGCCTTTACTATTTATTACTCTGAAAAATACGTAAGAGACAAAAGTTGGTGGGTGCAAAGCTAGTAGCTAACTATGAGGCAAATCTGGGAAACTCTATTCCAAATTGTTATCTCAGGAGTTTCAGAAATGAATTCATGATATCAGGAAATTCTTCTCTGAGGAGGGGCTGTACGTTGTGCAGTTGTATCGTCCGACTTCTCTATTGTGGACTTTAGCTGCCTAGGAAAGATGGCTTCTCTTTAACAAAGCATAAAGTGGTAAGGGGACAGGAAGAGGAAATAAGAACAGGAAAATCATTTTCTTGGTAGCCTGTCATTTTGACACAGACCACAATCCTAGCCTTTCCATTAGACTTTTGTATATTTGGCTCTCAATTTGTTTCGAGGGTGTCAAAGAGCATATTGAGACAGGGTTTGTAAGTTGAAGACTGTCCCATGAAAGCATATATAGACTATTCTCTTTATCATTTCGATATCAATAGCAATGGAAGCCAGATCTGCTTAAGGGTTTTTCCTACATTTCAGTGAGGAAAAAGGCTTAAGGTTGGTTTACACTTTGCCTGCTTCATTTACAATTCAATTAGAATAAATGTCACTGTAGGCAAATACTGTGAACAACATCTCTGGATTCATTTATAAAGATGCTTACCGATAATGCAGGCTCAGGCTCATGACTTCACTCCTGTGGAACTTGAGGAAGGCTAGAAAGAATTATAGTCCCTTCTAATCATTAAAATGCATGCATGAAGAACTGCAAATCAGCTTATTTATCACTGCTGAAATGCTGACAAGGGCCATAAAGGCCTACTTCTTCACATAGGTGAAGCAAGAAAATCCCCCATTCTGTTTTATTTTATTTTAATTTAAATGAATTTATTTTATTTAAAATATTGTAAATATATTTCCATTTTATACGTATGAGTAATTTCCTGTAAGTATGTGTGCATACCATGTGCATGCCTAGTGAGAAGGCCAGAAGACTATCTCTCTCTTTTTTTTTTTAATTTTTATTAATTTATTCATATTACATCTCAATTGTTAGCCCATTCTTTAAAGACCAGGAGATATTGTGAGTAGCTATGTCCATTTTTTTGTTTTGTTTTGTTTGCTTATTTTTTTGAGACAGGGTTTCACTGTGAAGCCTTGGCTGTCTTGGAACTCTCTTTGTACACAAGGCTGCCCTGGAACTCACAGAGATCCACCTACCTCTGCCTCCATAGTACTGAGATAAGGGGAGTGCAACCTGGCACTGGGTTTGCTATGCTTATAAAATACAAGGAAAAAAAACATGGCTAGCAATTTCTCAGCATGCTGTTTTGTTCATTAAATCCTACATCAGAAATATGGAAAGCACACTGGTAAATAATTATAAAGTATCAGCACACCTTTAATACATTTTCATAACCAATACTCTACGATTGATTTGGAATTATTTGTTCACATTTCAATGTTCTAGTTTTAAGTTTTATCATTATGCTTATAAAATCATAATTATACTTACAAAAGAAGGTTGCCTTGATATTGATTTATGTGGTATTGTACTTATTATATGATAAATAATCATATCTTATATAAATATATATCATATATAATAGATAGATGGCAAGATTTAGTCAGACTATTTTTATTACAACACAACCGAACTTTTTCTTGCTTTAAATTATGAGAGTTACAAGCTGATTCGTAGAAATTCATTTATGTAATTGAAAATAATTTTATTATTTTGAATATAGTTATCTATATTTTAAATACTTTGTTGTAGTTTTACCTTGTTATAATAATTTTAATGTCAGTGTTAAAAGGCTACACTACTTAAATGATTGTAATTTTCTGACTTAGAATTGCACTTGGAGAGAATCCAATGCCTTCAAATGTTTCTACATCATTCCACACCAAAGCTTGAATCACCTTTAAGTAAAGTGCTTATAAAAAGCATTTAAGTGCTCTTAGTAATTTTCAAGGAATATGTACAACATTGCCCAGCGTTTGAACTCTTCCAGATTTCATTTCCAATAAATTTAAATTGCTTTGTATAGTGAAGAGTAATTTAAAATTATTGAAGTGCTCTAAATTCCACAGTAGAGTACCTATAAAATATAAAGCGTTTCAGTGATATAAATCACCATGCACACTTAAAAGCAATTTCAACAGATCAAAGGCTCTGATTTTTAGTTTTCACTGCTTTAATTTAAAAAAATGAAAAATGCCATACCAAAACAGCATTTATCATCAGTGACTGTAATAACCAACCTGAATTTCAAACTGCCTTAAACTTTCCTTGAGTAAAATATAATGATGCAAATAAGCAAAAAAGCAGTTAATGCTTACCAATAATCTGAAATAATTGTAAATCTATTTTTACATTATGTTATATTACTATAATAGTATGTTTCTCAAATGTACCAATTATATATTTTATGTTTTATACATATAAGTTTATATAACTTTAACAGTTCCTTCTGGGAACCTCATAAAATTGTAAGTTAAAATTTTAATTGATTAAATATTATGAATAAAAATTAATAAACTAATTACATGTAAAATGTTCCAGGAAAAAAAATATTGTATGAATTAAATGGTTTCAAGTTTTAAATTAACAAAATTTTTCTTTTGTTTTTATTCTACCATAATTCTACAAACCAAACTTCTTTGAGCATATGACACTATGTGTCATAGGTATGGATAAGTAAATTTTACATAATTAATGCTGTAAATAATTTGATTCAGAGCAATATATAATAGTGTACAATGAAGTTTGATGACTAACAAAACCATTTTGTGGCAGAGTTCTAATTGAAATGAAAATATGCATAAGAAAAAGTTACAATTAAAGCTGTGATATGTTTTATTAAAGGACTATGTGGGTGGAGGTGTATTGCCTTGGATCACAGAACATGAAAGCTATATGAGAGGACCCATGGAGAGCTGGAGAGATTTTACCTCATGAGCTAGCTCTGCTGAATGTCCAGAAGAAAGTAATACATGGTGGTTTTGTGGACATTAGCTACACTCAAAAAGGAAATATTTGTGTTCTTTATAGGGAATTCTAATTCCACTTTGCAGGGCTTATTAGGCTATCAGCCAAGTTCTGAACAGAAAATTATAGATAGTTGTACATTCCAGTAAGAGGAATATAAGTAATAGAAAAAAAAAAGACTTTTTAAAATAATGTTTTTGCTTTGTGAGATTATAATATAATGCCATTATTTCCTTCTTTCCTTTTCTCCTTTCTAATTACTGTATGTCTTCTCTATCAAATTCATGACCTCTTTGTTCATTAATTATTGTTGTCCAATAAGACAGAGCAGTCATATCTCTTTGAATTGCAAAATAATTCACATATTATTTCAACATATATCCCAAAGGCAAAAATATTTAAGTGCAAAAAGTATTTTATAAATTAAGCTTATAAAAATATCTCCATTAATTTAATACTACATTACATGAAAAACATAAGTAGAATTAAATTGAAAAAGTTTGAAAACCTATGCTTTTGCCATCACATACAAGAACATAAACTCATACACCATATACACAGAAACAGATGTACACATGACCTCTAGAAAACTGAACAGGAAGGTATATAAATTGTATATTTTATAAAAAATTTTGGATTTTCAATTTCATTGTCTCCAATAAACTGAAAAAGACCAGTTCACACAGTGAATTCTTACTTTATTATTGAAAAAATGTCTGAAGTATCCAGCTATGCTATTCTTTGGAATATACCCAAAAGACGCTTCATCCTACCAGATGATTTGTTCAACCATGTTCATTATTGTTCTATTCATAATAACCAAGACTTGAAAACAACAAGTATGTCCCTCAACAGAAGAACGGTTTTTTTAAAAGATGGTACACTTAAAGAATAGAGCCTCATATTTGACCATGTCCCCTGGAGGGGGAGACCTGGTGGCACTCAGAGGAAGGATAGCAGGCTACCAAGACAAGACTTGATAACCTATGAGTATATAAAGGGGGAGGAAGTCCCCCTCAGTCACAATCATATGGGAGGGGAGAAAAGGGAAAATGAGAGGGAAGGCGGAATGGGAGGATACAAGGGAGGGAATAACCATTGAGATGTAACAAGAATAAATTAAGAAAAGAATAGAGGATGACTAAGCTGTGGGGAAAAAAACGAAATCATGAAATTTGCAGGCAAATGGATGGAATTAGAAAACTACCATCCTGAGTGAATTAAGTAAATTACAGAAAGAAAAATATGTATTTGCTTGTATGTGAGTATTAGGAATTAAATAAATTTTAACCAAATTATAATTCGTAGATCCAGAGAGGCTAGATTTACATCCCTTCACAATGTGAAGGGACTATGGGGACACATTGATCTCCCTGGGAGGAGGAAATGGAATAGAGTTTATAAATAAACTGGGAGAGAAGAAATAGGAAAATTATGTGGGGATGGGATGGAAGATGAAAGGAAGGAATGATAGAGGACAGAGTTGAAGGGCATTTGAGGGATGGAATAGAAATCTATTGCAATGGAAACTTCTTTAAATATATGAAGGAAAGATTAATGAAATTTCCATATAATGAGAGTTGGGAACAATAGGCCATATGATCAAAGTTCATCCATCTTGTCCAAGTCTGCACCTTTAAGTCTCTGTCTTTCCCAAAGCTTGCCTTTCACCAGAACTAGCTGAGACTAAAGACAGATAGAGATGAAGTGACCCTGTTGTGAGTCAACAGTTAGACTAAAGCTAGATTAAGACAAAGCAAGATGCCCTGTGTGGCCGAACATTATGACCCTCCCTGGAATTCCCTATGTTTTGAGAAAAGCCTGCAGTTCGGTTGCTATAGCAATATGCTCCCCTGCCTTCTGACTTATAAAAGCTGCTGCCTGACTAATAAAGTCTGAGAGCTTGATCAATCAGACTTACTCTCCTTCTTTGTGTCTTGCATTTTCAACAGGTGAACTTCCTCCCAAGTTTTAGTCAAACCCCACAGGCTGAGGCAATGAGAGAGACAAAGGCCACATTTTTGGTACCAAGGAGGACTTTTGTAGTAAGACTGGGTTTCATCCAGTTGCTTTCTTTTGTCAAAGTGGTCCCAGGTAAACCCCAGAAATACCAGTCTGTTACCAAGAAAATAAGTTGCTTGCTGTAAATGAAGAGCAAGTTCCCATCACTGAAGACAACACTCATAGAAGTCATTGAATTTGAAGAGAAGATGGTGACTACAGAGAACCTTCATGCCTAATAGCTAGTATCTTTGATACAGGAAGGACTTTCACAGCCTACCACAAAATAAACCACAAACATTTTCTATTCAGTCTGTCCTAACTGCAAAATTTTGTGCAATGGTTGCACAATGTGACGCCCACGCCACCATGGTACCAAGTCGAGGGTGAGGGGCTGTGGATTTAACTCACACACACACACACACACACACACACACACACACACACACAGTAACACAGCAGGTCCTTCGTGCTAAGAGAGCAGCCGCAGCAGCAGCTGCAGCAGTGGTTTACTCAACTTCCCCTCCAGAGTTCCAAAGAGCCTTATTATAGGCAGCCAAACAGGAATCCTCCTCCCAGGTGAAATCCCTCAAGAGGTAAAAGTCTCAAGGAAGGGAGGGGTGCATTCTCAGAGCTGTAACACGACTAGCTAACCAAGATAAACACAGAGGTGGAAGCTGCTAGAAACAGGATATGAAACAGCAAGACAGGCAGGCAGCTCAGTCGGGCCTGGTTTATACAGCACAAAACTTGTGGAAGTAACAAACCACTATCTGAATTGACCAATGGTCTGTTGGAGTTATTTTCATAAAACTGTATGGAAACCTTCTGCAGTGGCCAATCTGGATTCTAATACTTTTGGGAATGTATACTAACATCAGCTGTTGTATCCAACAAACCTTTTATATCAACACTGTTCATTTGTATCAAGAATTTGGTTTCACTGATAATTAACCACTATTTGCTAGATCACATGTTTTCCAGTACTTCCAAAAGCCTCTGTTCTTTCTGCTGATGCAGCCTTGCCCTTGTTGTAAGGAAACAGTAACAGCTGAACAATTCTATCCTCCGAATTAAATGGCATCTCCTTTTTCACATATGCCAACATTTTAATTTCGTCCTTTCAATCCCCACCTACAATTCCTGGATGGGGTATTGTAAAATAAATCCTTGAGAAGTTAATCCATTTCTTGCCAAGAAGGGACCTCTCCATGAGATGGAAAATAAAGCAGATTCTCCTTGGATAACCAAGACCCAGACAGAACAGAAATATAGGGTAAAACCAAATATTAGTTGTCTGAAAAAAACAGAAAAGTAAAAGTAAAATGACTACTAATGATGTCTTGCTATGCTCATAGATCAGCAAATAACTCAGCCAACATCAAATATGTTTCCTCCTGCAGCAGATGGAAACAAAAACAGTTAAACAAATACGGAAGGTGAGATCCTGAATCACAAAATTCTAAGTTGAATGTCTTTATCAAATCGCACCCCTCCAGGCTCATGGAACTCTGCAGAAGAGAAGGCAGAAAAAGGAAAAGAGTCAGAGTGGATGGAGGACACAGGAAATAATGCTTGCTAAATATACTAAGAGAAGCTTATATGACCTCACAGAGATGGAAACAGTAAACACATGACCTGCACAGGTCTGCACCAGGTCCTGTATATACATTATAGCTTTCATTTTAGTATATTTATAGAACTCCTGAATGTGTGAATGGATAAATTTCTAATTCTTGTCACTTCTCTTGGGATATTTGCTTTCTGTTGGTTTACCTTGTCCAACATCAATATGATAGGATTTGTTCTGTTCTATTTTGTTATGTTTTAATGTTATCTCTTAGACTGAAAAGGAGTGAAACTGGATGGGAAGAAAGACTGGAAACAACTGAGAGAAATAAATGGATGAGAAAATGTATTCAGAATATATTGTATGATAAAAGAATATAATTTTAGTAAAAGAAGAAAATGGTAATAGTATTATTACAAAATTGAATATAAGGTTGACAAGATGTCTCAGCAAGTAACAATCCTTTATGCAATGTCTGAAGACCTCAGTTCCATCTAGGAGATAAGTAATATGGAAGAAAATAAAACAACTGCCTCAACTTGTCCTCTGATTTACACATATTCACCACAGAAAATGTGCCATGTACACAATTAAATAAATGTATGAATAAATGCATAGTGTTCGAAGAATGTGTATATAAAAACATAATGTTTAATTTTTTAAATCTGTAAATTTTATATTTTTACTAAGGCTGCTAATGTGAGTAATATATAAAGTTTCAATATGCTGAGAAGGATAATTATTATACTTAATAATAACCACTGAGAATACTTGACTTTTTATGTGTTTGACTTTTCATTACATGTACAGAGTGACAAATTCATTCAGAATTTAAAAAAAAATACAAATAGACCAGATTTTGTTTTTATTATCAGCCCTATAACTCAAATTTAAAGATTCTGAAGAATATCTCCCCCAAAGCAAACATATTCATTGTACAGCAGCATGCTATTAGCCCGGCAGTGGTTGACGTTTTAAAGTGGTCCAGACAAACAGAAAATACCAGATCTAGTCTGTTGAGAGCTGGTCTGTTTGTTGAGCAGATGAGCAGACAAATGTACACCATTTATTTATCACTTGAAGCTATATGAATGGGGGCGGGGCTTGCCCTCACACTGTATTATTGTGAGTGGGTCATCAGAAGCTCCAAATATTTGGATTTTGACATTTGAGTACCTTTACATTTCTTTACAGAAATATCAAAATAAAATTTCAAGGTGTACATTGTATGTTTTTACAAGTTGGAGGGTGCCTGTAAGCTTTTTTGGATTGTTGATAAACATAAATGACTATATGGCACTTACTTTAAAATAACTTTTACAATAACATTTAAAATAACCATTAATTTGAGGAGTAGATTCAATAATCTAATTTGTGTCCTATCATCCCTATATATTTTTATAGGCCATCTTCTTTATTTTTCAATTCCTATCTCAAAATGAAAGAATAAAAGAGAAAGAGAGAAAGAGTTATCCCTGAGTCCAACTTTGTTTTCTATCTGAATAAAACCAATAATAACTTATAACCAACTCCCAATTAAAATAAACAACTATCACCCAAAAGCAATGATAAACCTACCACCCCTCCATAAGGTAAATAGGGTGTTATTCTCTTATGGTTTTTTTCTGGCTAACTTGGAATAAATAATATCTTTGTAGAGGCCCAAATAAAATTGGGGGAAAAGATTAAACAAGCTAGAAATAGCATTTTTGGTCCAGTTTCCAAAGGTTGAGAAATTCCAAGTTTAATTACAGTTTTGTGTATGGCGGTCTGAAATGCGTGACCAATTGTCCTGGAAGCTTTCTTCAAATGTGTCCTGGGAACTGTACTGCTCTGATGAGGAACAGCAACTGCAGCACTTGCTGATGGAACATGAAGTATGCAGGCTGTCAACGTCTAGCGTGCTGAGAGGAATAAATCCTGCCAGGTCTGATCCAGCATTAGTATCTGGTTCTTTTGTTCTGAAAACACAACTTCTCACACGCATTATACAGTCCTAAACAAGATTATTTTTAATTCAAGGGTATTGAATTTTGTATATAGATGAAAAATAAGTTTAGTTATAGATACATTGATATAGAATTGAAATTTACAATTATTCCTCACACATTATTTATATTTCTACTACAATAGGCATCATTGTAGCCATTCAATTCAATTATAATACAAAGTTTACTCCTAATACTTTGAAAGTGCTATTGCAGGCTCTTTAATTGAGTTATTAAAGTTGTTAGTTGATCAAATCATGGTTATATAAATTACTAGCCTGTTTTTATCACAAGATTATACATCTTAGGCACAACAGATAAATATGATTGTATAGAAAGATAAAATAGTTAGACAAGGTCTTAAAAAAACCTCAGACACATACATCTAAAATGTGTTTATTATCTTAAATACTCACTGAAAATGAGACAGATTAAATTCTGGCAACACTCGTCCTACCTCAAAGAGGATGATGAACATCAAACAACCTCCTCATTGAGATGGCTTCAAATGTAGCAAACTATCCACTGGACAAAATGTCCTCATAACTACCACAGATAAGGGCAAGCTTGGATGCAGGCAGTGTTGACAGCCAAACTCTTCCAAAACAGGGTAAACAAGTCCTCAGTAGTTCCTGGCTCACAAATATGTCTGTAAGATATACTGGTTCAAAAGGCTGAAGACGATGCTCCAATGGTATAGAGAGCTTTGGGTGACTGTTCAGGCAACAGCCTTTCTCTGTCACCTCATCTGAGAAGCTGATAATTTCCACTACCTATATACTCAGGTGATTAATTTTATTCCTTCTCAAGTCTCTGATGGGGTTGAAGACCAGATAGTTTTGTTTTTTAATTAAGCTTAGATGTTTAGAGATTAAGATGTTTACAGGTCTAGATAGATGTTTTAAACTGATAATGATGAGACTTGATTGATATTGATTTTCATTCAAAATTTTAGATGGACCAAGATAGGAATGATGTTTTCTTCAAGTTTTCCAAATACAAATAGTCAAACCACTATGAATGTAACATTTATATAATTCCTGATTGTCTCATGCTTCTGGTTATAGGTGGTTTCTTGTATATATTTGTAATAATATAAATGTATATGTAAAAAAGATATTTAATAAAAACAGTAAAAAATAAATTACTCAGATCAAAAATTCAATTCTTCTTAACATTTGTTTTTTAAGAAACAAACAAATTCATTTTTTCAATTCAAATAATATTCAATACATTTTTTGGTTTCACTGAATTTTAAAGGTAAGTATTAGAGCACCTTGACTGCCTGGATACTGCCATACTTTCTGTCATGATGAGTATAATCTAATGCTTTGAAAATGTAAGCAAGGTCCCAGTTAAATGCTTTATTTTATAAGTTATCTTGGACACAGACTTCTCTCATTGCAATAGAACAGTAACTAAGACAGATTGCCACTTATAATTCTTGTGAAATAATAAAGCAGTTACCTGAAAGTTTTAAAGGGTGATATTCATACATTTAAAAGTGTTTCAAACAGACCATTCAATTTATAAATTATAGAGGTCCATTATATATAAACAATGAGAGCATGTATTATTTAGAGTTCAAAATTTCCCTTTGATGTATTTAATAAGTCATCATGTGGCTCTGCCTATACATTCAAGCCAGTTTCAGAAAGGATTCTCAGAAATTAATATAATTGCTACCAATACGTCTCAGAATAGGATTCATTGAGTCACATAGAAGAAGGAAATATAGGAAGAAGTCTTCAGGCAAATAGCAAAATGTCAGCACCTAACCACAACTAATTACTAAATATGGTAAAGTGCAGGTAGTTCAATACTGCATAAGTGCTGGAATGGAAAAGAAAAAATGGAGTAACAGTATTATGAAGATGTAAGGGCATTCAATATAGCAATTGTGTACAAGCAATTATAGTAAGTTGTGTTTTGGGAAGTGGGAGGAGTTTGGGATGAGATGAATTTGGAGTAGTGGATTGAAACTGTAATAGAATATGGAAGGGTAGAGATACAAACTAAAATATTAGCTAATGAAACTGTATAAACAATTGTAGAAGGTAGCATAAGTTTCTATAATTAAAATATTTCTAAAATGTGGTGATGAACATAAGAAAGGAGTTAAATATGAATATATTTAAAAGGTAGGGATTTGAAGATGTTTGAAACTGAGTGCTCAAGGCTGGATTACAAATTGGGAGGAGAGTCTATGCAGAAGATTGACTCAGCCTCCTAGCTACTATGTATCACTTATTGCCCTTTATTTAGAAGCTGCATCTTCTGACATTTCCACAATCCATAAGAAAGTTAATATGAGCTGGTCATGGTGGTGCATGCCTGTGATCCCAGAACTCAGGAAGGCAGACGCAGGCAGAGCTCTGTTAGCTCTGGGCTAGCCTCGGTTTCAAAGTGAGTTCAAGACAGCCAAGGCTACACAGAAAAACCCAAGTCTTAAAAAATAAAAGGTAATATGAGCACAAAAATGAAATCAATAGCTTTTCATTATAAATGTGTGTGTGTGTGTGTGTGTGTGTGTGTGTGTATGGTGTAATGATACTTATTAAAAAAAAGAACAAGCTATTATTTTTTAATGACTCACAATTTGGACACACAATAGGCGTTAAAGGAGAAAATAGAAGTATAGAGAAGATGTTAATTCACTTCCCAGACACAGCGGAGGGGATTGGGCTTGAGGGAGAGGAAAGCAAGGAAGGAGCTAAGAGGAGTGGGGGAAGAGGAAATGGATTTTAAAATTTATTCTACGAGGGAAAATTAACATTTAATAAAAATTTATTTTTTTAAAAAAATTGTATTTTGATGTTTTAGGCACTCCTTAATATTTTATCACTTATATTCACTGATTAATGTTTAAGTAAACTGAGATATACTCGTACCTTTAAATATTTAGCATTTTGAACAAAAATTCACAATCTCATCTTGCAGCTCTTTTACATATGCAGTACTTGTTATCCATAGTTACTCTACAGCATCACAGCTCAGCAAAACTTCTTTTTCTAAGTCTACCCTCCTGTCCCCATGTCTTTTAGTGATATCCTTGTAGACATCATTCTTTTCTAACTTCCATGTAAAAGAATAACTTAGATTCCACACGTAACAGAGAACATACACTGCTGGTCTTTCTTTGCAGGCTCATGTCACTGAACATAGTTCTAATTTTCATTTGTGTCAGCACACCTGTTAGGATATTTCCATATCCATCGCTGTTCTACTACGTATATGTAACATTTCTAGTGTTTATTTATCTGTTAACGTAAAATTAATTTGTTGCCTTTTTTTTTTTAGGTGTTGTACATCTCCTAAAGTGAAAAAGGAAACATACTTATTATGTCTACACAATGGTTTCTCTTCTTATGATGATACATCCAGGGGAAGGTTACTGGGTAACATTTTATACTATTTTTTATTATTTGCTGGGAAGTTTGGATTTGTATCTCCCTGATGGCTTGTAAGACCAAACAATTTTTGGTATAGTTGTTAGACATCTGCATGTATTCTTTTTTGGTAATATTTATATGTACTTACATTACTTGCTATTATAGCCACCTTAAGTAGTTAGGGTTTCTTTCATTTTGGATAATAACATATTGTTAAATGTATGCTTTGCAGTAATATATAGGTTATATTGTGTCTTCACCTTGTTATCTCTACAGAAATTTTTATTTGTATTGGAATCCCATTTGCTCCTTTTTCCTTGGGTTCCTAAAACTTGGCAGTCTTACAACAACCAAAACAAAACAACAACAACAACAAAAAAAAACTGCCCAACTATATGAGTTAATTAAGCACAAATTCATATCTTAGAAGTAATTCTTTAAAGCCTTTTGAGTTGGTTTCTATATAACTTGCGATAGGTAACACATTCCTAGAGATTGTTGGCAGTTTGGACTCTCTAGGCCAGATTAAAAAGTAAATGCTAACATACTCTAGTAATAGCTCTCATCTACTGGTGTTTTACAAAAAGTAAAGAAAATGGGGGGTAACAGGGTTATAAGAAAAAAATTTCCCTGAGATGGGGTCTGAATTGGAATATTAATATAATTTTACATAAAAAAATTTATGATGTTTTAAATAGTGCAAAAGTCACTGCTTCATATTTTTGTGATTCACAAGCTCAGATATGTGGCAGGCATTTGGAATATTTTCTTTTAAAATGTCTCTCCCGAACGAGACTTATCAAGAGTCATAATTAATAAAAAATATTCATTTGAATTTAGATGATACTTGTTACTATTGGTACTTTAAACATAAAATGTTTTTACATCAACACTGGTACTAATTTCCATATGTATAGTATTAAAAGTCTTTTTTAAGTGGTACATTTTCTTTACTTCAAAGTTATGACTATTTCCTTTCAATTTCACAAGTATTTTTGTGATGCCATCAGTTAATATTTAAACAAACCAATATTTTTTAATGCCGTATAAACAAGGGGTCTGATGATATGTTGTGTCTGTCGATATAATTATCTTTTAGGTCATAATACAGTAAATATATGCATAGTTATAAAAAGTTTAAAAAGCTAACACTTAATGTATAAAAGGGATAGCTTTACACATTACATTGATTTTAACAGTTTCAGTTAAGATGTAGATAAGGACATCAATAACTGAGCACTTAAGTGAAAATTTCTCCAATTTTACTTCATACTTCTTTCCTTTTTTTGCTTGAAAAAAATAAAAATAAGTAAAGTTTTATCATTGTAATATATGCCATTCCTTTCTTCCTACAAACTTTCCAATATATTACTATTTTTGCTTTTAATTACATATAAATGTGGTAGGAATGTATATTTACATGACTGAAAATGCTGACTGAAGACAGAGGCATTTGATCCTGTGAGACCAATGTAATTGGTTATTGTAAGCCTCTTGATGTGATCCCTGCAAAACAATCCTCTGTCTTCTTCAAGACCTGTACAACTCTTAAAAATCTCTCGGGTTGCACACGTTTGGTTATAGATGTTTCGTGGTTTTATATTTGCTTTTTAATTTCTTATTATAATTTTGAAAATTTGGACACTGTATTATGAATGTATACATGAAGTCTCACTTCTCATTTTTAGAGCCTGAATATTTTGAGAACAACTGTAATTCCAGTTAAGGGAAAGTACAAATAAATGCACATTTCTTATATTATCGTATTTTTATAGAGTATCATACCTAGATAACATAGTAGTCCAAGACATGTTTTCAAATTGTTAGTCGTTCTTTTTCTTTAATATTGAAACATACACAACTTTGACAATGTTCTATGAGCACGCTTTTCTAAAGCTTCTCTCTGTTCCATCAAACATAGAAATACAAAAGGAAGGTATCATACAGTAATATTCCAGAACACTGCAGCAACACGAAAGCTTTTTTCATCACAAATCATCTGAATGAACTTGACTGAGTATGACACTAGAGAGGACCCATGGCATGAGAGGAGACAGAACCATAGGAGTTATGTTAAAATGGGGGTGAATAGGTGGAAGCAATACAACAAAACAGCTAGTGGGAAAAATGTGGTCAATCAACAACAACAAATAACATTTTAGGAATTCAAGTCAAAATGAAGAATTGGGGAGCATTTAGGAGACAAAAGCGTTGATCAAAATATATTCTAAGAAAAAAGATTAGTACAGCTAAAAAAAATTATGTTTGATTTATTTTATTGATGCCCATAAATGTGCTGATATAACGTACAAGTGCAAGTAATTTCTTGTCTATAAGATGGGGAAGCAATAAAATATATGAAAACTAAAGAATTATTAGATGTTTAAATTCCTTCTGCGTGAGATTTAAAGGTATATGATAAAAGAGTGCAGTACTGTGATATTATATCTCAGTAGAATTAGTCACAGAGGCTTTGATCAAGTATAGCTAAAAGCATTGGCTTATACATTGTTTCTCATACTGTGATAAGAGGGGTATAAAGAACCATTTCCTTTTGAAAATAAAATTATTTTATAATTATACTTCCACATTCCTTTAGACATCTCTCCTTCTTTACTGTGTGATCCTATCAGTACATACGCATGAACTGGTTCTCCTGGTTGAAAAACAAATTAACCCTCAAGAGGCTTTATGCCATCATCTCCAATCTCAATACCCCCGTGTCATTATTCGCTCTTAGTGAAAATGTCTTCCCAAATGCAACTGCTGGCTCCGTCTCAGCTTTTTCGATTGTCCTAATCTGTCTCTGGGTCCCACATCTGCCTTCCTTTCCTCTGAATACAAAAACGACATAGTCACTATCAAACTTTGATGACCAATAGTTGGTGTATGCTCTGTTCCCATTACGAGGCCCGCTGAGAATGCATTACTATTACATTTGCCTTTAAATATTTACCGTCATGGTTTCCATTCCGTAACATCCAGGACTGTAATACCATTCTCTACTTCTTTGAACTACTTCTATCTGTTCCTGTTCCAGTCCTTCCAGCATATACTTTCGTTATGATTAAAGAATTGTTACAAGTGTGTCTTCTTCCTCAAAGTAATACAGTATGCCCAGGACCATGGACTAAACTACGGAATACAGACTCGGGTTTCCAAGTTAATAATATGCATACTGTATTTCAAATTTGGTTTTCCAATTCTTCCTTCTTAAACCCACTGGGATTGACACTGATTTTAACCTGATCCTAAATTATTTTCCCAATCTCATATATCTTATTTGTTGGATGTCATATTCATCTTAATTTTCTAATGTATGATTATCCTTAATCTATTGTTTTATCCTTACATTGCATAAAATAGAAGTTAAACATTGCAAATTTATCACACATTTTCTAATTCCCTTCCTTTATGTTGTTTCATACATTTAAGTTTAACCTTGAAAGATCACCTTGCAATTTATATTAGTGAGTATTACAAACTCTAAATATGAAATTTGTCCATACAATCAGAATATTTAAGAGTCGTGGATTTCCATACCTAAAGAATACAACCTAGTGGTAGATATCTGGACAATTAAGAATGTCTAAGTAGCAATCCCATGTCTACTCATAAATACCATTTTTAGAAAATCTGCATACCATTCTTTCCCTACTACTAATTATCTGAAGAAATAACTGTAGAGAAACTCTCATAAGAAACCATGTGATCATCCCACATGTTTGTTTCAGTTCATTTTCTGAGTGATGGTTAAATGCTGCCATATTTCTTTGAGACAATCACCATTTTATCATTGTAATCTACAGTTTCGACTGTAGATTACATGGGAATGTTTGGTCATAATCTGGCTTCTTTCAAAATAATATTTCTAATTCTTTTGGTAAATAGAGTAAGGTCATTATTAGGAATAGAATGGCATTTTTCTATTTATTACAGTTTTATCAGTATTCAAGCTTTCTTTGTCTACATGTTAAATGTATTCATACCATTTGAATGAACCATTCTGTAATCCTTACTTAAAACGACCTTTCCCTGTGGTTCTAAGACCAACTCTATTATTAGGTCAGTTTTAATAACTCAGATAATAATTCACTACTCTCTCCAAAGTAGTAAGGACACCATATTGAGAGAGTATTTTCAAATTGATGACCTTTCTCATCCTAGCTTTTTATTTTTAATTCATTGTTCTATCTAGCACCGACAGTGTAATTCCAAACATAGCCTTACACCTCCTTGGAGCACTCTTTGACATGAAATTTGAGAAGAATTTATAAATGTTCTTTGTTTTCATACTTACTATCTCTTAAAGAGTGTTACATTATCCCTTGCTTACAGTTTGCTTTAGTGACTTTTGGGTTAGTAGTTGTAGGACTTGAGAGATGAATGCATTATCATTATGTAAGATCCAATTTACAAGCAAAGGTTAGTATAGTCTCTCATAGTATTATCTAAAACTCTTGTCCATTAGTGTCTTATTTAATTTGCATCAGATACATTAGAATAATACTCAGGCTCCTCCTGACTCTTTTAGTGATACATTAGAACAGATATCAGATGCTCAGCTTTGTTTGCACATAAGTTTCCCCAGGACGTGGTTGCATTTAGTTGATAGGATCAAATTCTCTCTGACTCTTGTTTTCTTCCATATCAATTTTCTGTGGCCAGATCCACCAATTTCTACAGTTCTGATGGCTAAATTTTTCCTACAGTACCTAGAAAACTCCTCCTTTTCTCATGTTACTGCATCCTGTCTCAGTACTAATGGAACTCTTAATAATAGGACATTTGTCCTAAGTCAACTGCTCTTTACAGTCCACCCAACACCAGTTGTGAGAAACTATTTATGAACCAATCAAATTTTAATCTGAATAAAAATATTGATTAAGGTTTTAAAAAACCCATAATTTTAGCTTCTGTGTATTTGGACTACATATAGAAACTACTCTGTTAGTTGATGTCCTCATAAAACTGTCTCAGAGGCAGACATATTTGCATGGATAGATATTAGTGCTCCATTTTTCAGGATCAACAGCTGTAGTGAATTAGGAAGTGGGATCTTGAAGAGGAAAATATGGATTGCTGATGATGCAGTCATACAAGGAAAGTTGATTGCAGATTGAGAGATACAAAAGCTTCAGCATCTTACATGGGGATGTTGGAGCTGATACAGTCATTCCAGTTTGATTCTAACTGGGAGAAATAGGCCAACCCCCCTTTTAAGCATGCATTGTTAAGCTATTAGGTATGTGCCGCCTCCAAGGGAGGGAGATTTCATTCACAGAGACATATTTCTCCAACTAAGGCCAATATTCAGAGGGAGAATCAGGTGTGAGGCGGCCATGCTGGACACTTGCAGCAGCCAAGGGGAGAAATACAGCATGCCTGTATCAGAGAATTGAGAAATGTGGGAGCAAAATAAGGTGCTCATTTCAAATGTCAGAGGCAATGGTTTCTCGGTACAAAAATCTCCTCTTTGTAATGCCTCCTAAAATAGTGCAGGATTTGTCTTTATTTTTTAAATCATATGCTACCTCTGATGATCATATTCTTTTCTCTACCATAGAGTATAATATACATAAAAGCAAAGAACATTTTCATTTATTCAAACTACACTTGTAGCATTTAGAAAGCACTTCCTACACACTATATAATAGCTATTTGTACTGATGGTGACAGAGAACCTTTTTTAATGGAGTACACTAAGCACTCTGATAATTCTTCTAAAGAAGCATTAGAAGCTAAGAAAAGCATTACACAGATACAACAGATATCCACCTCTGCTTTTGACTAAGAAAAATATTCAAGGCACAGAGTGGATATCACAGTTTCATCTGAAGTGTCCCCATAAGCCCGTGTTTAAATGGCTCCCTAACTAGTTTCCCTAACTGTTTTCAAACTGTGAGACTATTATAAGGCAAGTCCTATTTGAGATAAGTAGGTCACTAGGGGCAGGTCTCATATGAACTATCTTCATCGTGTGCTAATGTCAGCATTACCTATCTTACCACCATGACTGTAAACCAAAGTTACAAATACAACTGACCTGGTGCTTAAAGAAAGATAGCTACAGTCCTGGCAATTCTGTGAATATGAATATTTAAAACCAAGATGTCAGATAATTAGTTCTTGAGAAAGCAGGCATCTTATTTTTTTTGCCTTATTTATAGACATTTCAAAGGAGAATAAATCATAAGCTGGTTTATCATATATCCTACATTTTGTGTGTGACCCAACTAATATGACTATTGCACATTTCAGTTTGCCTAACTTAGATCATTGAGTTTGGTGTTGGACAAGAGACACACAATAGTGTCATGTAGCCCACAGTGTTCAGCATATATGTTCAAAGATTAAAATTTTATGAAAATATATTTAACAAGAAAATTAAAGAGTAGTAAAGAGTGTTACATTTTTAGTATAAATTTTCACTATGCATCCCATGTTGGCCTCAACTCTAACTTATCTCAAGAACTCGAATCAAGAGGCTCATATTCCCAGTACTCTGATGCACACTTAATGCTTTAGTACAACTTATCTGTAATGAACTAAGTAAAGTGCTATGGTATTAAAAAACTAAATTTTAAAATTGCTGAAAATTTAAAACTTTGCTTTCATGGACGGTAATGAGCTGGTGCCACTACAGTAGTGTTTTTGAAAACAGCCAACTTATAGACAAAAAGAAGAACATCAAGGAAAACAGGATAATCATTTAGGTAAATAGATCATGCATGACTGAAATTCTGCTGTTTGTATTTCTCTTTCACTTGTAAGGGACAGTACATCTTTGATAAGCTTAAATCACTTCTGTCTGTGATGAGAGTTGTGAACTTTTTGAAAGACTTTAAATTATAGGAAGCAATTAACAAACCTGTAGATAATAATTACAATAGATTATGTCTTGTGCACAATGAATTAGGAAGACAATACTTTATAGTGTGGTATAAAATATTTCACACAATCTCCAAGACTTATAAAACAAAAACAAAAGCAGAAATTTCCATAGTCATTGTCTTGTCCGGCATCAGTGGGAGAGGACGTGCTGGAACTTGATGCAGGTTGATATCCATGAGGGGTGTGGTGTCTCCCCTTCTCTGAGGGGAGGGATTGGGAGGAGAGGAAGGTGATGGGCTGCAATTGGGGTGTAGAGTGAATAAATAAATTAATAAAAATGGAAATTAGTTTTTAATTATTCACAAGTAGGGACTTTAGCTGATAGCAGTTTCTGTCATGCTATAATTCATGAAATTTAGTGTAGGAATTCCAGTATTCACCATGATGAGTGAGGATATCTAGACAGTCCTGCACTTTCTCTTAAAAGGCGTGGGTATAAATAACATCATGATTAAATTGCCAAAGCTAATTTTATAGAAGGCTATATTTAATGGAGGCAGGTAACAAAGGAGGCCTCAAACTAGGTTTAGCAAATGCTTACAATCCTTGGAGAATTTTATCATGGATTTAATAGTTTTTAAATATTTAATTTAAAGGATTTATTTTATGAACAGCATAAACAGATAAAATTATCCACACTATGAAAAATCTGTTGTGCTTAATATTGTAGTATGTGAGTGAAATATTGTTAATAAATCTATGGAAATAAGATTGAGACAGGAAGAAGGTGTGCTGTAAAGGTGTTGCATAAAATTAGAAAGGAGGTGAAGAAAGAGAAAATTAATCAATAAAGACAGGACAGTTACTATTATTCAGAACTGGAACATAGTGTTTTTATAAGAAATTAAATTCTTGATTTGGGGCAATTTGGTCACGTAATCTTATCAGGATGAGATCTCCACTCAGCCAGTCCCATATGTACTACAAGGATACCATTTCTAATTCAGTCAGGCTAGCATATTTTCACTTAGCAAAAGTAATATAAATCTAAGAAAAGCAATCTTCCCTTGGAAAGTGATTTTGACACTTTGCTTAGAATCAATCAATGGGTGAGAAAGGATGCATATATTCTCATATGATTTACTCTAGCTCTTTCGATGGCTTTCCAGAATGACACATCACAGATTCTTTACTGGGTACTTTCTTTTTGCTTTCTTTGTAAGTCTATATGACTTTAGTTTTCTGTAGTCCTGATAGGTTGGTCAAAGAGCCTATGATGGTAGATATGTTAGTGGCTTATGATTGAGTCTGAGTGTGAAGAATCTGCAGAGGTTCATAGCTATGAATAGCAGAAAAATATCGAGTAGACAAGGCTTGAAGCTCACACAAAAACTTGTTTGTGTTTCCATGACCAAAAGCAATACAACTTCCTTAGCTTCAAACTGAAAACAGTGTTGCTCTCTGTCTGACCCAGCAACCCTAGGGCCTAATCTCCACTACCACCTCAGTATACTACAAGATAGCCACTGAGTGACATCTGTCAGAGACTTCATTTTTTAATTAGACTATACAATAGCAGTTTCATCTCTGTGCTGTGGCCTTCCAACATTAATAGAGATGAAGAAATTAAAAATGTTTCATAAGTTGCAAAATATGATAAGTATTATTTTGTGCAGATTATAAGTATAACTATAGATTCTTTTGAGGGTAAGTCAGAAACTATTCTCACATGAATGGAACCATTAATTCCTGGCAGTGCTTAATTATTATTGAATATAGTTTTTTCACAGGAGCTGCCATTTAAGTGTGCTTGCCAACTAGCTTGTTTATCAAAACATTTCAGGCCTTTTCAAATTCTCATTTACATTGCTCCATGTTTACCACTTCCATAAATTTGTATTATCAGCACATTTGACTCCTGGGCTATTTTGGAGATTGTAACCAGAACAGTTGATTCATCATGTGCAGAATTTCTCACATCTGTCATTTCCATTTTGCTTCCATTTGGTTCCTTCAGCCCCTCATTACTTCATGTTTGAATAATTGCCACAGATTTTGTACTATTCCTGCCACTGAACATTTTCCCTCTAGCACATTACTTGCAGTTACTCCCTGGTTCTCATAGCACCAGGTGATACATTTCTTTGTCTAAAATAGTTTTCTCAATTATAATTTTTTCTGCTCTTTTTAATTTTCTTATTAGATCTACAGATTTTCAATTTTACTACTTATAAGTTCATCCATTTCTCAAAATCTGAGTAAAATCTCACATGCTTGGAATATTTATCTCAAAGTCACATAAGGAACTTTTTTTATAATTTGAGTGAATGGTTTGTAGCAAACATTAGACATATATTTCACCTCATAGTTGAAATTACTTTTATAGCTAAATCACTGATTATAAAACTCTTGATAAGATATAGGTATATTGGCTTGATTTATCTATTTCAACAAGAAAAAATTTTATTTGTCTATCTTTAGATAATAAATGTGGAATAAAAACCTAATCTCTTGCAAGCCTATTTGAGTCTCTGGAAGTGTTAAATAAACTTCCTTAACTAACTTAATCATGCAGATACCTGATTAATCATTTGACAGTAGAAAAACATTCAAATGTGCATTCTTATTTACTTTGGCTCATCAAGCTGGTTTGTGCCTCCAGGCACTATTTCTGTTAGGTGAGCAGCTGGATATTGTGTCCTGGGTTGGCCAGTTCCCTGAGTGAGTAAATTAGTCACCAAAGAGAACAGCCCAAAGACATGAGTCACAGTGATGATCATGGCACTCTGGGGAAAATAAGAAGTTCTAAATAAAAAAGTTTTTAAACTGCCATATGTATCACACAGATAAAAAAAAAAATTCCAATCCCAGTCACTGGGAAAAATCAAATTCTTCATCATCATCATCATCATCATCATCATCATCATCATCATCATCACCACCATCATCATCATAATCATCACCGTAGATGTTATATTTGTTCATTCTATATTATAGCATGAAAGAGATACCTTCGAATGTTTTTCAAATATTCTATCAATCATGGGTTTAGGTAGTTTTACTGTTGCTTGGACTAAGCTTTTTTTACTAAAAAAGATGTGGCATTAAGTGAACTAAAATATTGGGGAACATTTCATGTTGCAAATGAAAATGTTCAGAATAAGCTAAATAAATAAAAATGTTGTATTTTTAGCTCAACTTATGTGCTTTGTAATCTATATATTTGAGTTTCTAAGTTACTAATGCATAACTAATAAGTAACTCATTTGATATCTAGCAAATTCAAGGAGTACGAAATGGATTTAAAATTGGTGAGTATAAACACTGTAAATAAAGCAAAGACAAGAAATCATCATGGCAAAAATGAATGGACAATGAAATCAATGTAAATTTGTATAGACAAAATGCAGTCTTTACCATCTTTTTCTGTCTTGTCTATGTGTGTGTTTTACTTTGTAACATATGTGGTGATAAATACAGTATCAACTCCAAGAACTGATGGTTATTAATCCCGTTGTCCTGGAAAATACTTTTTATAATATAATCACCATACACAGTTCCAGGGTTGCTCTGACTTTCCTAACAGCTTGCTTAATCCTGGTGAACGTCACAATAGCAATATTGGCTTGGAAAGTCATTGACTTCTATGAACCTTAATTTTTCATTCATTAGATATTAAATTCTATATATGCCATATTTTGTGAAGTTATATTAAAATCCAACTAACAGATGCTTTTAAAGTAGCATCACATAATTATTACACAATTTTTTTTCATTTATGAACCACAATCATATATCAAATATCCTGTATCCATTGCCTAGTTTCATTTTAATATATTCCTGAGTCCATCCCTAGCATCCATTGATTCACTATTACAACCTAGAAGGGTAAGCCAAACATCCTCTTTTGTCTTCAAGTTGCTTTTGGCCATGGTATTCACCACAACCACACATGAGAAAATATAACACTAAGTCATGCGCTGTATTAAATAACACAACTGTTCAGTAACATAATACAGAATGTGTCTATACTTATACTATTATTGATCTTTATGCTTAATGAGAGACTTTTTTAAAAATCAGATTGGTACCAGAAACCCAGACTTTATCTGCCGAGGCACAACGTTTATAACTGTACGTCTAAGCTTAGCTTAATCATGATTCTCTTAAGATTCCCTTATATTAGGATTGGAGTAGCCTGGTGCTTATCACAGAAACTTAATTGGCTCTGACAGAGTGATGGCTTAATCTTTAGTGTTCAGTGCATTTCAGAATATAATTTGACATACAATGTATATATTTTACATTATTTAACTGATTGTACAATCTCTTCTCATTTATTTTAGCTAGATTAAGGAAGTGGGCACTACCAGCATAGCCCATTTCTTACCTTATCAGTATCTATGCACATTTCTTTCCTTCACTGACATATAACCTCCAAACAGTTTTTTATCAGTCTCTGACACTTACACTCCAGAGAATGATTACAAAGCCTAAATTACCTTTTAATTAAATATTATTCAGACTAATAGTCTTATCTTCACCAGAAACCCCTAGGCATCTTGAAACCATTAAAGGAGAAACCCGCATGGGACCCAGAGAGCAGTGCTGACCAATAGGGCAAATGTACGTAAAATGAAGTAATTAGCTTAATGAAAGCAAGGGCTCTCCTTTATCCAGATGTTAAGTACTTGTAATGTGTGTGTCCCACCAAGATAGAAAGAACAGTGTCTGAGAAAGCTGTTTCTGAGTCATAGGTTGTTTGCATTTGTCTTGGTCAACTACAAAGTTTGCTCATTCTGTAACTTTAAGGATTTCTCCTTTTCTCTGAAGCTTCCACTTTCTGATGATCCAAACTTTCCAACAATATGGCCAGGTGGAGACCATGTACTCAAATACATTAGTCTATGGAGAGATGTTTCACATTTAAACTACAGCAGTAGTAAATTCAAGTTTGTCTTTTAATTAACAAATGCCTTTACAGGTATCTATATTTTTATCCGTAGTTTTAAATTTTATTATGGTGCTTATAAGTAAGAGAGTGGAAGGAAGATAAAAGGTTGAGGGATCACAATATTTGTAGGATGTATCAGTCCTCTTGGGGCAGGATAGTCACATGGCTTTTAACCCAAGAATTCAATTCAAGAGGTGGAAACAGCAGACTGTATCTGTAAGTTTGAGTCCAGAGTGGTCTAAACAGTGAGTTAAAGGCCAGTCAGGGCTACATGGTGAGACTCTTACAAAAGTAATCGTTAGGGCAGGTTTCATAAGTTTATCAAACACCCTCTCTAGTAGCATTGTATTTTCTTCATGCAATTATTTACATTTACGATGTGGACAAATATTAGGTTGTTTGTTGTTAATGTTCTCTATTTACTAGTTTATCATAACTGGAACTTTGGTACTCAAGAAAGTATTTTCAGAAAAGCAGAAATAAGTAGAAATATTTCAATACTCATTGCAATTTAACTCATAAAGTAAAACTTAATCACAAAGGCTTAAGAATATCAACGGATATATTAACTAAAAATATATGAAGCAAGCAATGTTTTACTTCTGTGTATTTAATATATTTGAATATATTTTAGGCTCATTTTGTGCTATATTTTGCCTTAAGGACAATCTTTAAAATGCAAGTTCTGGGAGCGTGAGTTTTCTACCCCCATATTTATTTTAGAAGGCAATTTTGAAGTTTCAGTTTTATGCTACTCAGAATTAAGTGACAGCTCATTCACTTCTTTGTCTAAGAAACCCTGACATAAGGACAATGTCTAGTGTCCGTGATCATCCCTTACCACCATATCAGATGTGTCAGAGTTGCTGTCCTAAAGTGCCAACAGAAGCACTATTACAGATATCCAGACTTTCTCCATATCAAGCTAAAGTGGAGTCTCAAATGATAAGAATACTTTATGCTTTTTCAAAGGAACTGTATTCAATTCCCAATATCCACATTGGGCAGCTAACCTCCACATAAAATTCCAGTTCTCCACTCCTTTGAATGCCTATCCTCATGAAGGCATACCTACACCTTTCTATAAAAATGAAAAACACTACATTTTTGCATAAGTGCTATTTTTTTTAATTTTTCTGTTATATATAACATGATATATATTAAGAAATACATATAGATGTATTATAAGACAAAATTTTTTATTGAACATGGCTTTTGCATACATATTATGAATTCCAGTTTAGTGTTTTTATGGAATTCTGCCTGTGCAAATAAACGGATTCTGTTTCTATTTTCTTCTCTTTTGCTTTTCTGTTATTTTTTTTTGTCCAATTCCAATGTTAGTTTTTGTTTTGTATTATTATATTTTATTGTATTATGTTTATTAACTCTTGGAATCCTGTTTATTTTCTAATGAGATACAGAAAGGGGGTGAATCCGGATAAGATGGCAGGAGGCAGGATGTGAGAAGAATAAAGGGAGGGGAAACCATAATCAGGATATTTCCTGAAAAATTGTTTTTATAAAAGGAAAAAAAAACTCATTAAACTTCCTTCCAAATGATCAGATAAATATTATGTATATATTATGTAATTATTTATTATTTTGTGTTTGTGAGAATGCATGATGTCGGGAACATATGTGTTTTGCATGCATAGTGAGGTCACTAGTCAACTAACTCTTTGAAACCCAGTTTGTGCTTCTCCTTACATGGATTGAAGAGATTAGACTCAATTTCTTGGCTCCAGATCTAAGTACCTTTATCAACTAAGCAACTTCATAGACCTATACCATATATACTCTCTAAACCAAATATGCTTTTAATATTATTATACTAATTTTACCAGTAAGGATTTTAAATGCGAGGTTTTATATTATATTATATTATATTATATCATATCATATCATACCATATCATATTATATATATTTACTTTACATCCTCTTTGTAGACCCATCCTTGCTCACCTATCAGTCCCACCCTCCCTTTCTCTCTCCCTTGACTCATATTCCTCAGAAAAGGGGAGGCATACTTCCCATCCACCACAGCCCATTAAGTTGTATCAGGACTGACCATGTCCTCTTCCCCTTTGTCCTAGCAAGGGAGCCCCATCAGTGGTAAGTGATCAAAACTTCATGATTTGTTCATGAATTTTGGATATTTATAAACTACAAGTGGTGATGGTGTTATTGTTTTATTTTTCTTTTTAACTTTGTTTTGTTTTGTTTTGCTGTTTGGTTGGCTCATTGCAACCAACATCAAAACATGATAACAGATTCCATGACAGAGAGAGTCCCCGTTCCCCTTTGTAGAGGACCCACATGAAGCCTGAGTTGCCCATCAGCTACATCTTTGTAAGGGGCCTAAGTCCAGTCCATGCAAAGTCCTTGCTTGGTGCCTTACTCTCCACAAGCACCTCTGGGCCTTAGTAAGTTGGTTCTTTTGGTCTTCTTGTAGAGCTCCTGTCTCCTCCAAGTCCTTTCTCCTTCCTCCAAGTTTTCCACAAGTCTCCCTATGTGTCACCGAAAGTTTGGCTGTGTGTCTAACATCTATTTTGAAGCACTGCAAGGTGGAGCTTCTCAGAGTACAACTCTGCTAGGCTACTGTATTCAAGCATAGCAGAATATCGTTTACTGTGTTATGGGTTGGCTCTCTTCCACTTGGTAGGTCTTGGATTGGGCCAGGCATTGGTTGGACATTCCCTGAATCTCTGCTCTACCTCCTCTATCTTTATTTATCCTTGTACATCTTGTAATTTGGGTTAATTTTCTGGTCAAAGGTTTTGCTGGTTGGCTGGTGTTGCCTTTTCTCTACAACCACACACACAGAGCCACATTGACACACACATAGAGTACAATGGCACACACTCACATGCATACAAATGTGCGCACACACATTTATGCATACACACTTCTTGTATCACCTTACACTGAAGACAATGAAAGTGTCTGCAGCTATGTGTATTCATAGGTAATGCATGAGTAGGAGGAAGATATAGAAAACCAAAAATGCTCAAAGATAGTGAAATAAATAACCTGAGTAGAATAAAGGCAGGTTGGTATCATATTAGTCATGGGGACAACAAGGAAAAGATTATTTTAAAATATGGTTCTTTCAATAAATTAACTAATGTCCACAAAGTATCCAACTATTTTTCTTGCAAATGTGAGTTACAAGAACATGCACAGGAAAGGGGGGAAATATATATGTCAAAACTTAGAATTTAAAATGCCATTACTAAGGCTATGTTAAATAGAAAGACCCAAACACAAAAATGACAAATAATGCATGATCTATGAGTAGAATCTAAAACACCAAATTAATTGAAGTGGAGGGGAGGTAACTAGTCATCAGGGAATGTGGCTAAGTAAGGAATATATTAAAAGGTTTTTCAAAGAATATAAATATCCAGTTATATCATGAACAAATTTGATATATCTATTGCATACTATGAAAACTATCATCAATAATATTGCCCTATTATGTAGGTATATATGAGCAGTGATAGATGCTGGTTAGCTTGTTATAATATTTGTTTTTCAACATGTATATGCTTCAAAATATTAGCTTATACACACTTATACAATAAGTATATGCAACTTTGATATACCATTCAATCTTAATTTCAATAATGGTCTGAGTTTTTTAATGGTAAATTAATAGCATTCACTAAAATTCATTTCAAAAATTGAACTAAAATCTAATCAGATTAGATGTTACATTGACTTACATAATTAAAATATCAAACAGAGACAGAGAGCCAAGTTATGTTGTACATGACCTTAATTTTGTTACTCAGGAGGCAGAAAGGTAGGTGGGTCTCTGTCAATTTGAGGGCATCCTGATATATCTAGTTGATTAAGATAACCAGAGCTACAGAGTAGAGAGAACCTGTCTCCACATCTCAATCAATCAGCTTGCCTTGGTGGTAGACAGCTTTAATCTCAGTACTCAGGAGGTAGAGGCTGGAGGATCTTTGTGAGTTCAAGGCCAGCATGGTCTACAAAGTGAGTCCAGGACATCCAAGGCTACTGTCTCAAAAAAAATAAAAGAAAGAAAAGAAAAGAAAAGAAAAACAGCCTACCAAGAGTCAAAACTAAACAACAGAACAAAACTAAGAATAACACCATCATCACCTGTAGTTCATAAAGGCATGAACTTCATGAACAAATCATGTATATGTAGGTACATTTGAAATGTACTAGTACAATCTCCAATAAAGATTTATGAGTTTTCCTATTTCTCATCCAGAAAACATATGGGAAATCAGTCAACTTTGACATACTTTGCTTGATTAAATTTACAACTGAAATACAAAGGATATTTTTTAAGGTTTGCTATTTAAAGCCAGCTATTTAAAAAAGCCTTGACATTGTTAAGTTTTCCTATCTTCATATGTCTCTTCTTGCAAGGGTCTCACTCACTAAAAAGAATGATCTCATCCCTTTTACTGATTTTATAGCTGACTATAATTCCTTGAGGATACAAAAAAGGTTAACATTTTTTATAACTCATATGAATTATGTTACTTCTCCTTACCATTATCATAAGAAATGACTCCTTAAGTCAGGAAAGATAATAATTTTTCACTAATCTCTGCAGGAGTACCTACTAAGATCAACAAAGAACACTATGTTTCATTTTAAACTGGAGATCTTTGAAAAGTGCATCATTAAATGTTCATCTTTTACATGTAAATCATTCATTGCTGGTGAAGACAATTCCAAGGTTCACAAATAAGATTTTCTGCCCTTGTTAAGAGGTTAAAGCAAATGCATAGTATATATTTGAAGAGACATCCATATAGTTTGATTTTTCTAAGGAAACAATGCAGGCATCTAAAAATACATATCACATTGTATAATGATGTCATAAAAGTAATTTGGGGATAGTAAAGATCCAGAATCAAAAAGGAAATTGTATTTAAGGGAGCTTTTTTCTTACTGAATTACCAAAGTTTACTTCATATAACTATAATTAATTGTGCAACTCTGTCTACATTTTTATTATTAGAATACAACTTAGATTTGTATTGTGCAAAATATGTTATCAGTTTGCTTTACTTCAGAATTCAGACTAGTTTTCACATTTTTAGGTCTCAAATATATATTAGATTATATTAATTGGTTTTACACATAGTATGGTATAAAGAGATTTTTTCATTAGCTTTCTTGTAGATATATATATAGTTTTCTAAAGTTGGCTTTAAAAGAAATTGTCCATTTACCATCTGTTATTTTAAGATACTTGATTGAAACCATTTGAGTGTATAATGTGCATTTAATGTTTGGCTTTCTATTATGTTTCATTCATTGTCACAAGATAAGAGAGTTGAACATGTGAACCCTCAGGAGTTGCAGGGATTATTACTTAAGATTATATTGTTAACAGACATATATAAATAACATTTGTATACAAGCAACTCATTCAAGAAATCTTATTTTATAGCATGCAGTGTTTGAAATAAATATATGTCTTTAAAGGGATAAAGCATAATCATGTTTCATTTTGTTTCCTGCAGTGTTGCTTTGAAGAATCAGTTGGATGGCCATGAGTCCAAAAGTTTGATGGGTTTAAACAAAACAGAAAAGATACAGAACAAAAAATTGATTGGTTAAGGAGGGAGAAGTGAAAGTGGGAGTAATTAGGATAAGGGGTGTATATAGTATATTATTCACTGTAATACATTCATTAGGAGCTAGTATAAAACAACATAAAAATAGCTGTCATTGTTTAGAATTTTTTTTCATTCCTCTTTGAGGAGCAAACAATTGAATAACCTCAAGCCTCAGGGTTTTCATGTTTATCTCTAAACAGTCCCCAAGTCATTTCTTAGCACAATCTAATCTGTAGTGCATTATTATAACACATGGAGACATGTTGGTTGTGATCACTCTAAGCATCTCCCTTAGCAAATATTGGGGCGTTTATGTCACTAGTTAGCTAGCATGTGATCACCACTCCAGTCTTTAGAATTGGTATCTTCAGTTAAGCCAAATATAGATCATCAAGGAGGAGCTCTTCATATTTTTTCTCACGGTTTCAGAGAATTCATCTCATATTGTCTTGGCTGCATGTACTTGAATAGAACACCATGGTATTGAGTGTATAATAGAGGGAAAACTTTACATTATGTCATACAAAAAGCATAGACAGGCAATGCAGGGAGGAAACTGGACAAGCCATAACTTTCCAGGATAGAAATGGAATGACACACTTCCTCTGACTAGGCTAAGTTGCTTAGGTTTGTGAGAACTCACTGATGAGTGACAGAAAATAGAAATGATCTTTAACATATGAGATTTAGAAGATGACTCACATGTCAATTGTAACATCCATGGTGTGGTGAAAATGATTACAGAGTAATCCAAAGAAGCTGAGAAGCACCCAGGCACAGTGGCACATGCCTGTAGTCCCAGCACATGGGAGCAGAGTCAGGCAGATCACTGTGAGTTCAAGTCCAGCCTGATCTACAAAGTGAGTCCAGGACAGCCAAGGTTAAACAGAAAAATCATGTCTCAGAGAGAGAGAGAGAGAGAGAGAGAGAGAGAGAGAGAGAGAGAGAGAGAGAGAGAAGAAAGAAAGAAAGAAAGAAAGAAAGAAAGAAAGAAAGAAAGAGAAGAAAATAAAAGGTGAGAAGCCTTGTGGAAAGGCTCAAAGAATGACAAACAGGCCATACAGGAGTGCGGTAGTGGTTCTCTAAATTAACTCTAGCTGACCGTGCTACTTGAAAACGATATGCTCACATTTAATGTTCCATTGTTTTGGAACATATTTGGAACAATGTGTCAAGTAAACACATTTGTAGCATGTTAATGTCCTCAAATGTTATATAACAATAATATGTATTCAAAATAATTAGTATATAAAATAAGCTTTTCCGTTAGACTTACGCCAACGAGAAATCATTTTGTCAAGATTCTTAAATACTAGCAATAGGAAAACCGATCTGAGGTTGCATGGTCCCCCTAAGCTTTTAGAATATTATCTCCCTTGTTAGAATGTGACTATATTTCCAACTAGAGCTACAAAAGTGATTATTCTTAAGGAAGGTCACAAGGATAAGCTTTGTGATGCAACTATGAAAAGTTTAATATGACTTAGTGAAAAATCTGCAAACCAGTGAGACGGGAGTCCTCATCTGAGACAGTAAGAGGCAGGGAAGCTGGCTTAGTGGATAAAATTCTTTATGTTGAGTGTAAAAAAACAGTGTGCAGATCCCCAAGGACCAAGTAAATGCTGCATATATGTGGCAGAGAATTAAGCCATGCAATAGGAAGAGTGAGTTGGGGATCCTTGGAATAATCTGCCTACATGAATTAGCCCATTTTGACATGCTCAGGGTTCAACTGAGAGAACCTACCTCACTGAATAAAGTGGAAATTGATCAAGGAAGACTTCCAGTATTTACACGTATATCAATTGATGTGCCTCTGCAGATATAAAAATGTTCCTCCTACACACACACCACACCACACACACACACACACACACACACACACACACACACACCAAACATAAGGGCAGATTGTGGAGGTCAGAGGAAAATTCTGAGAGTAGATTGTACCCTTCTACCTTGCTGAGTCAGTATCCCTCTTGTTTGATGTTGTACTGTGTACTCCACGCTAGCTGGACCAAGTGACTCCCAGCAACTTCCTATCTCTATGTCCCATCTTACTTAGAAACACTGGGATTACAGATGCACATTACTTCATCTGGCTTTTGTAAAAGGAATTTCTCTGGGTCATACTTGGGTAGGCGACACAACCATGTAGTAATCAAACCAGTCAAGGAAATAAATATGAGTATATTTCATGTATATAGATACAGAAATACACACAATACACACAAACAAACAAACACACACACACACACACACATATATATATATATATATTTAAACTTGTATCAAAAATACAATATATTATTTATTAATTCAGCATTTTTTTCTAATTGACCAAAAGAAGATCATTTGTATCATGAGAATAGTGTTTCATCTGTACCTATCAACCCCTTCACAAGCACTTTGACTTCTTTAGTCTGAATTCGTTCCAGTTTTTAAAAAAAGTGCTGTATCTACCAGAGTGTACATATTAAATCTCATACTTTAATGGAATGTTGTCTATTAAGTCTGCAAACAGGACTAATTCATTTTTTTCAGTAGTTGTTTGCTTTTTTCTTGTAAATTCTTTTTCTTCAATAAGCACATTTTGTGATTTATTGATAATTTTAGACATTGAATATATATTTTGCATAAGAAAATTAAAATTCCTGACTCAAGGAAGGAAAAATGAAGTAAAATATTCACCTACTGCCTTAAGAGATCAACCCAGTCAGTAATGAACATAGAACTTGACAGAATATATTACAAAAATAAAAAGGCAATATGTGGAAATCAGATGTTTTTACTTATGATGATATTAATATAATCTATTCCAACAAATATTTTCAAGCCAAAGGTAATTGGCAGTGCTTTCCTATACAAATGATCACTGATTTATTGCTTTTGTCAAGGTGAATTGACAGGCAAATAATGGAACCTGCCCAAGAAGTCTCCAGCTAGGGACTAACAAACGTGAGAGATTTTCTTTTCTTTGAGGTTTTCATATGTTCATAAAATATTAGGATTGTTTCACAGAGTAAGAAAAAGATAGTTTATTGTTAATCCTATTTTTCTATGCCCCTAAATATTTTCTACTTGTCTATGAATATTTGATATTACTTTCTGCTACTCTAACATATGTCTCAGCCTGAGGACTTTTTTAGAAAAATGCAAGTAAGAAAGTGTCTTGAGTCACTGGCAAGAATGCTGTGGCTTGAGTCCAATAACAAAAAACCACGTATCTTTTCATAACTTCATCCTCAATTTCCCAAGCAAATGAACTTTGCCTGTCTATATTTCTCTTTCCTGTGAAAATGTCCAGCAATTCTTTTATGTTTTCTTTTCTACTCTCCATTTCAGATGACACTCTGCCTTGGCCCATTGATTATTTCTTATCATTTATATTTGGATTTTCTAAAAGTTGTTTTTCTGCTTGAAAAAGATAGATTATCTCAGATGATTTTCATGCTATCTAATCTATAAAGTATTCAGCATTGTTGATGAATTATACTCCATGTGTTTTAGGTATGTTCTTCTATTTAATCATTTTTATTCTCCTGCTACCCATGTCTCTTGGAATGTAGCTTCTGTAATCTTTGGGGCTACTGTGCAAAGGCATATGTAAAAAAAATATGAAGAACATAGCCTGCAAATACCTCTCTTTGGAATATGAGATGGCATGGAATAGAGGTATAAAATTTTTTCCTAAGGCAGAATTAATCAGAAGGTATTAGCACTGCTAATAAAATGCCTTATTTAGCCTATGATATCAATTTATCTTGCTTGTTATGATTTGGTAGCATGTGTTCTCCTGTTGTACTATCTATTATTATTAATTTTGTCTATGTATTTAATTTATTTATAATACCGCATGCTCTTTCTCTAGTTAGATTCTTCATTTTTCTAAATATTCTCATCCTCTACTAAAATCGTTTGAACTGTCATGCTTCTATGTAGAATCTGTCTCTCCTGATCACACAAATTATAATTCACTTTCTAGGCCTTAGCAAATTTTCTAATGAAAGGACACAAGGTTCTTAGTTTCTATTAAGGATAACACGTTCTACATCACCAAAAATGAAGCCTCTATTAATAGCTACATGAACAACTGAATTACATCATGATACACACCTCTGGCTCATCATCCCATCATTTTTTTTTTGACCCATTGGAAATGAACTTGAGAAAAGTTTGGTAACCATAGATGCTTCCATTTTGATCAGTTCAATTCCAATTTATTGTTATTTTAAATATGTTCACACAATTTCCTCAATGTTCACTTCAAAACTACAATGCAGTGTGCTTGGCATTGACTTACCCCTATACGGTTGAATTCTTTAAATATTGTCTCAATACAGCATTTGAGATGTTGGCTGAGTTTCCTCAGAAGTTAAAGAGTAGAGCTTGTAAAAGTTCTTTTAAGTACCCATAAAGTGATACCTAGTGGTAAGTTGGCTAAATTTATTTATTTATTATTTGCTAATTTATTTATCTAAGTATCTATCTACTTATTTACTTACTTACTTTCCTATACTTATTACATCTCCATATGAAACTTTATGGTTGTACTTCTCTTGAGGATGGGAAGATTACATTTGTGATGATAATAAGCACTACTTATTCTTCTATTTCAGAATACCATCCAAATGTTGGGGAAAGTTTCATGGACTCCTGCAAAGAAAGTGTACTTCTTACCTTTAAAGTAGAATGTTCTGTAGGTGTTTATTGGGTCCACTTGATTCAAGAAGCTATTTAAATCTAAACTTTCTCTGTTTCTTTTAGTATCAATGTCTTCTTCTATTGGTGAGAATGAAGTATTGAATTCACTCACTTTTTTATGGTCAAGATATTTCTTTAGATGCAATAGTGTGTGTTTGGTGAAATTGGTGCCCTTTGGTGAATACATCTAAGAAGTTTTACCTCAGCTCATTAGAATGCATAACAATGGAAGATGCTATATGTTATCAGAGGAGAAATGTAATGAATCTCACCATCTATGCACACTTTCAGCTTCCATCATAACGCACCTGTAAGATAAACTCATGGTATAATAGTAACATAAATAATTTGGGAGTAAATTAACTGCTTTTGTTTGGATTTAAGGACCTCACCATGACATACCAGACACCGTTAGTAAGATAAAACTGGACGCTAGACATGTAATGGGGCCTAGAGAAAACATACTTTTATTATCCTCAAATGGAACAACAATAAAATGGCCCCCAATTATGGCTGAGACATGAAATAATATGGAAGAGTTCCGGTAGAAAAAAAGAGTGCTGGGATGAAGGGAAAAGCAGGTATTCATTCCCGGTCACTAAAGTGGACAGAAGCATGAAATCTGAGCAGAGCTAACCAGCCACAGGGCAGAACAGAATAAAATTAACAGGATATTAGTTGAGAACAAGTCAGGAATATGTCTAGCTAGATTGGCTTATACTTTTGTAAATATATTTAAGTCACAGGGTCATTATTTCAGGAACAAGGGCATGGATGAAAATCACATTTTACAAAAAATTCCTTTAGCATCCACTGATATATTGCTGTGCCATAGATCAGTGCCTCACTCTACACTTTATAAAAAAGATTGTCCTATAGATGTACATTAACAGAAAGACTCATGACTCGATAGCATTCAGAGAGTGAAAGTCTTTGGAGAACTAAGTCCTATATGGGATATCTGAGTCACACAGTCTTGCCTCAAGGTTAGAGGCCTATGAGAAGTAGCAGAGAGAAATATTCTAAGGGCCAGAGGAAAGGGAATTTTGCAGACACATCAGAGCTTATGTATATAAGCTCACAAAGACTGTGATAGCATTCATATGAAAGCACAGAGTCTTACCCCTGAACACAAAGCAATATGATCTCCTGGGCCAGTGGAACATGGAAATATATATTGAATGTAATCATCTTCCAATATGATCTTAGAAATAAATATTATATTTTAAATAATACCGATTGGATGCCAATGAAATGTTTTTTTTTATTTTTCCCTTTTTTTAATTAATTTATTCTTGTTACATCTCAATGGTTATCCCATCCCTTGTATCCTCCCATTCTTCCCTCCCTCCCATTTTCCCCTTATTCCCCTCCCCTATGACTGTTCCTGAGGGGGATTACCTCCCCCTGTATATGCTCATAGGGTATCAAGTCTCTTCTTGGTAACCTGCTGTCCTTCCTCTGAGTGCCACCAGGTCTCCCACTCCAGGGGAACACTCCTTCATTGCTGGTGGGAATGCAAACTAGTACAGCCACTTTGGAAATCTATCTGGTGCTATCTCAGAAAAATGGGAATAGGGCTTCCTCAAGACCCAGCTATTCCACTCCTTGGAATATACTCAGAAGATGCTCCAGCACACAACAAGAACATTTGCTCAACCATGTTCATAGCAGCCTTATTCATAATAGCCAGAACATGGAAACAGCCTAAGTGTCCATCAGTAGAAGAATGGATAAAGAAACTGTGGGACATATACACTATGGAATACTATTCAGCAATGAAATGTTTTAAATGTGTAGGGCTATGCTTCTTTGTAAAAATATCCACATAATACATTTCACACATTGTCCACATAATATATTTCAGGAGATAATTTATGCTACTAACCTTTCTGGTGTTTGTTTTGTTTTGTTGTATTTCTTAATTTGCAATACATTTAAGAAACACAATGCTTAAAGAGGGACATGCTTCATTTATATTCCTACCAGCCATGGCTATTTAATCAGATAGTGTCTCCATTAAGAAGTGATTGTAGTATTGGAAAAAGCACATGAAATGCATTAACTTGGAGCAAACCAAATATGATACAAGAGAACATAAGTACTATGATAAAGAAGGCTGAATTTATAAAACATTGTTAAGGCTTAGAGTAAAGTCACACATGAGCGCACTATGAAGAAGTGAATTTGGAGTAAAAGATATATATTAGTATTGTTTAGCTGTCTTATATTTTTATTTTCAGTACAGTTATTAAACTTAAATTTGTGATGTAAGTAATATCACTAAATTCTAAAAGACACATTTCTAGCAACGGCTCTAATTTACCTATAATAAATTGCCTTTTTTCAGGATAATATATTTAGTAGGGGTATTTCATTTGCTTAAATGCCAAATAGCGGTTAAGTCTTAGTAAAGAGGAAAAGTTAGACTGTGAGATGCAGAACGCAGATCGCTCACAACTGTACAGGTTTTATCATACCATCACTGAAATATTTAACAGAAATACTGTAGAGTGACAAGACTAGTGAGATAGACTCATAACTTTAAAAAACTCCTATCTATGAGTATTGAAACATTTATCCACATATATAAGTATTATTGAGTGTACATACAAATCACACTCGATAAACTATCATGAAATTTATGAAAATTGTGAATGTTTGTCAAAGTTCATAGGACATTTCAAAATCGTACTTAAAAAACCTAATTTTCTTAATTCTCTATGTTGTGGTCATATGAACAGTGCCATCAAAATATGTCTTCATTCTTTTGATTACTTCATCATTCCCTTCAATGACTCTAAAGTATTAAGATATTATGTTTAATAGCTTTAATTTGTTTTATTTTATTTTGTGCATATGTATATGTTCATATGTTTGTGGGTACGTATGTTATCTGTGTGTACTAAATGATGGCCAGAGAATAACTTTAGTAATATTTCCTTAGGAACTAAACATTTTTATTTCCTGAGGGAATAATTTTATAACGTCCCCTTTTCCTTTCCTCCTTGCAAACATGCTGTGCTTTTTCTTAATATGGGTTGTGGGAATAAAACTCAAAACATCATAAGCTTTAACAATGAATTTACCAAATGAGCTCTTTATTAGAAAGCAGTCTTCATAATGCTTACGATTTATGCCTTTGATAGTATTTCAAAATACTACATTGGGTCTACGTTAATAGAGTCCTTACAGCTTTCTTGCATTTATGTATTTATCAATTCATTGTGAGTTTAAAAATCACTAAAAAAAATTGTCTGGATTGTGTACCAGAGCCAATGTATTCTTACTTATTTAATGAATATTATGAGTACTTTCTGTTTGCATTTGAAAATAATACCAATATATCTTAGAAATATTTTTAACATTCTCATTTGGAAAATTCTATATAAAATTTGATAACATTGCTTGGTAAACTGTATGATTTAAAATATTTTCATTTTACTTATATTCATATAGTAATGCTCCATGGAATTATTTTTCAGACTCATGAACATATTTAAAATGAAATCAATATTTCAGCTGGGTGTGGTGGTGCATGTCTGTAATCTCAGCACTCAAAAGGCAGGCACAACTCTGTGAGTTCAAGCCAAAGCTACACAGAGAAACAGTGTCGTGGAAAGAAATTCAGTATTTTAATGTCATTTGATTTTCTTTTATGCTTGGTCCATTTCTCTTCTACTAATTGTGAAACATGCAGTTTTACTGAATATCCTAAATAGTCTGTGGAAGTGTGTAAGCTATAAAAATTAAAATACAGTAAAGATAAAGGGGCCTCCCAGAGTAATTTCATCACTCTTTCCACGTCATAGGGACTCTTAGTTCTTTTTCTTTTCCTCTTCAGGGCAGCAAATCTAGAAGACTGTCTGAGTTACTGAGGCACTAGCAATCCAGCCCTTCCTATGACTTCTAATTCTTCATATTATTTTTTGTAGTTTTACTTGACTCTACTATTTTGAAGTATCTACTGATTGACACACTTGCCATTATCATTGATTTACGGGAGCAAGTAAGGTTACACAGCTTTAAGTTCAATTGCATTTCCAAATTTGCAATTTTAATGATTACAATTGTCTGGGCATGCATTTACATAAGCATGGTGATGACATTTTGTGACATGGGCTTCATTACAGTATAATTTTATGATTAGTTTATTTGGAATGAATCCAATGCTTCAGTATGTACGGGAAAATGCTACTGATGAATTTCAGATGACTGAAATTTGTCTTTGTGAAATTATATCAAGTATCAGCTGTATGAACAGATCAATACAGCAATTATTTACTGTCATGATGCCAACTTAAAATTCTGGCTTATAAAACTACTAAATATTCATAGATATAAGAATGTAGTCAAATGGAAATTTTTCAGTTTCACTTGTTTTTGAAATTTAATATTAATTTTCTCTGAAAAAGATAACCATGTTATGAATATATATACATATATATAATATTTCTATGTGCAAACATACAGATAAGCATATTAGTGGATGTAAACATGTTTTTGTTTTGCTCTCAAGTGCAGGGTGTAAAATAGACTTGTGTGAGGGTGTACAGTGTTTTCCTGCTGAAAGCAGACTGGTGAGAGAGCAGGTGATGTTTCTCTACTGGAAGAGGAACTGCCTTTTGTGGTGGCAGGAGCATGGTCTTTGCCAACTGCTAAATATCCTATGGAGGGCGTATATAAGCCCAAAACAAGAGGCTTGGCATTTTAGTTTTGGTATTGCTTCCCATCATTTGGATGTTCATCCCTCCACTTAGAGACATTCCTAGAGAGAAATGCTCCAGCAGAGCATTAAAGAACTCCAAATAAAGTAAGTTTGAAATGTTCAAAGCCTACAAGTATATGTGTGTATTGTTATGTATACATATTTATTGTTAAATATAAATTAAAATTAAATGTTACATTTAAATATAATTTTAAAAATAAATATCATATATACTATTTCATATGAGAATATTTTTATTACAAAATAGTCATATTTGATAGATTCTTTTTTGAAATAACATATTACTTTTATATTTACTATGTTCATTACAGCTTAGCTCATAATAACAAAAATCTGAAAACAATCTTGATGCCCCTCTATCGAAGAATGAATAAGGACTCTGTGGAACATTTAAACAATGGGATACTACTCAGCTATTAAAAACAAGTAAGTCTTGAAATTTGAAGGGAAATGGATGGAGCTAGAAATGATCATCCTGAGCAAGGTAATCCAGACCCAGTAAGACACACGTAGTATATACTCAGTAATAAGCTGATATTAGCCATCTAATACAGGATAATTACACCACAGTACACAGACCAAAAGAGACTAGATAACAACAAAGATCCTAGGGGGAATACTTAATTCTCATTCAGAAGGACAAATTGAATAGCACTGGAAGCAGTTGAAGAGAAAGAACAGGTGGAAGCCTAACATAGAAGTCTTCTGCTGGACTCCGCTCAGCAGAAGACCAAAACAGATGCTGAGATTCATAGCCAAACTTTGGCGTTGAGCACAAGTGGTCTTATGGAATAGTTGGGAGATGGAAGGGCAGAGGAGGAGGATGTTGTAGAAACTGATGCAAGGACCAAGGACAATGCAGGCTGACAAATTAGACACTCTCTCAGATGTAGTAGGCAGCACAGTCTCCTTTTGGGACCCATAATATGAGGAATAGGGACTACTTCTGACATGGTCCCTGGTGCTCACTGGTGGATCTCTTCTACCAGATGGCATGGCCTTGTCAAACCACAAAGAAATAGGATATAGATAGTCCAAGTGAGGTCAGATGTCAGGGGAGGAGGGCTCCCTTTTTCTGAGGACTAGGGCAGGGGGAGAGGGAGGGGGAGCATGGGCCTGGGAGGCTATGTGGGACTAGGCTAAAGTCAGGACATAAAGTGAACAAATTTGAAAAAATCAAGCATAAAAAAGGGAAAAAATGGAAATACATGTTTCTTTTAAATGTGACTTGTCATTGTGTTTGTTTGACTAAATGTATAGGAACCTCTCAAGTAATAAATTAATTTTGTGATGATAATCTATTAAGTATAGCAAAAATTATTTGAATTTAACTGCATGTATATTATATTATTCAAATTTCATTTTCCTTTTCTATACCAATTTTTATTTTTATAATAGGCTGTCCATTTTTACTTTACTTTTTCCATTACTGTTTCTTTTTCAATATTTTTTTATGGAGATGGAGAAATGCATCACAGGTAAACAGCAGGCAGTGTCCTTCCAGGAGGCCTAAACTTGGTTCCCATCGTCCATATTTTGTAGCTCATAACCACATGCAATTCCATTTGAGAGGTTCCAAGGCTCTCTTCTTACTTTCTCAAGAACACCCACACTTACCCAGACTCATAATCATATATATTAATTATAATAGCAGACTTACTTGTTTTCATCATATGTGTTTTCTGAATACCTAAAATTGATTTATGGGGTATCATGGACACTGAGATTGTACAATCAGTATGTTCAGCATCTGATTAGGAGCTTTGTGCAAACATCTAACATATCCATTGAACTATCTCAGTGAACTTGCATGCTAACCAACCTAATTTGGGTATTCAGAAAGCATATATAAGTAAGCCAAAAATGAACTGTGATAATTTAACATATTCTATTATAATAGCCTTAAATATATTTTATTGTATATGTCTAGAAAGTGTACAAATATTTATATAAAATTTTATGATGTAGTTAATGCTTTCATTGCCATGTTTTAACTTTAATGTTCAGGAATCATCCCAAAAAAGCAACATGATTTATATTTACAATGTTTATCAATGTATAAAAACATTGAGAAACTATAATACTGCAAAGTAATTTAACATTAGATTTCATATTCAGGGGCAGTGCTTTATTTATTTGTGTACACAGAGTGTTTAGAAGAATGCTCTGCATATAGTTAAGTTCATTATGTAAAATATTTTACTGAATAATTAACCAAGGAGTTTACAATAAAATTTGTATTAGTCAATAATTATCTGACCTATATCTAAAAATAACTGGTTATTTCAAAAATAGAAAAATAAATATTTTGATGGTCTATTCTGACACTGTCATTTATGCCACTTGAAGGAAGAGATAAGTATAAGTAAAATTCTCATTTCTTATGTCTTATGGGTAGTGAAATGGTCAAATTATATCTGGAGGAAAATCATGTACAACTTAGTACTTTATTAGCAGTACATATACTGATACTACAGCTCAGCTTCTGCCACATCCTTTGCTTTGAAGCTAGTGATAAAGTAAAATGGGCACTGAGTACAGGGAAGAGTTAATACCTGTTTCCCAAAGGTCATTCATCTTGAAAATAAACACATTCAAGGAAGATATAGTCCACTGTGTTTTAAAATACACATAGAACACATAGTAATATATCTAATTGATACTTGCATTTTTTGTCATAATGCTCATTAAATATATTGATAATATCTAAGTAACACTTCATGTGTGTCAACATAAATATACCACTAAAAACGATAAATAGCTATTAATAAACAAGACTTACCTAATTAATGGCTACAGAAATGACTCCGCAGTTAAGCACACATGCTGATCTTGAAAAGCATTAGGTTTCAGTTACCAATACCAACTTAATTGCATAAAATCATTGTAATTCCAGTGCCATCAGTTGCTATGCTCATTTCTAGCCTCCACAGGTGCTAGACATGAATACAGTGACCATGTGTATTTACAGACAAAACTTTTACACACAATGAAAAATTAATAAATCTTGAGAGTGTTCTTATTAAAAAATAGTCCTTCAATGTGTTTATATTAAATATAATGTAGATCCTTATTCTTTTAGAATTTTTTGTATCTTTCAGTTAGCCATACTTTTATTGAAAATTTATATTTATTTTCTGACTTTTGCATAATTTTAATTTACATTTTTCATACAATATGTTCTCACACTCAAATGATTCCGGATACATCTCTCCACCCTACCCACCAAACTTCATGTTCTTTTATTACCTCATTAAACAACAACAAAAAAAAGTGAAAATTACAATAAAAAGACAAAAGAAACCAAAATGAATCCAAAAATTCTCCCCAAAATAAAATAAAGACATAAACCAATATGGTAGGGTTGTGTTGTTTTTGTTGCTGCTGCTGGCAGTTGTTCTGCACATGATGCCTGGAGTGTTGCTGGAAGAGAAAACTAATTTTCCATTTGCTATGAATTGCAAAATCTTCTTTGGTTAGGAGAGGTGTTTGCATCCAATTTTTCTTTCTAGTACTGGCATTTTACCTCATTTTAATGTATGTAGAGATAATGCATGCTGTCAAAGTCCCTGTAAGATTATGTATGTATTAGTCCTGTTGTTTCTTGAAAAGAGTGTCCTTATAGTAATCTACCGGCTCTGGGTCTTAAATCTTTTTGCCTCCTCTTCTGCATGGATATAAGATCTTTGTGTAGAAGTATTGGACAAAGAGGCTCCATTTAGGATGAGGTACTCAAAAGCCTCTTACTCTCTGCACACTGTCCATTTGCGAGTCAAGTCTCTGTGCTAAATGTCTTATATTGCATATTAACCAGTTACCAAGGCTGTTATTTTCAAAATCCGATGGTAAAGGCCTATTTCTGAATAGTCCCTTATGTCATTGAAAATGAAGAAATTAATATTTTGCCCAATTGGAAGCTTCAGCTCTACTGGCTAGCATTCGTAGAGAGAAGTAATCATCAGTATAATTTGGCTTTATGTAGTAGAGAACACGCATTACCTTATAACTGTCTGTCTGGCTTATTTCACAAAATGATCTCTAGTTGCATCCATAGTGTCAGTAACCATAATGTTGAGACTTGCTGTCTTTTAAGAGGTAATCTTTGACATGCTAATTTTCTTAAGAATTGCTACTCTTTTAATACAGAACTTATGATATATGCTTAATAATAAAATACAAAACCATACTATAATAAATTATTCTAAATGGGATAATGTACTTACAGATACTTATGAGTGGAAAACATTTTATTTCTAGCAACTTGAGAGTATGGAATGCTTAACTTGTTTTCTTTGAGTCTTGAAGTGTTGTGCCATTGGCAGTCATTCTATCAATTTTTATAGAAGCCATTATATAACATTCAATTTTTTTCTTTTGTTGTGGACCAAACCTTATTCTAGAAACTAGATACATTAAACTGGGAAAAATAAAATAAAATATAAATAAGCATTAACAAATCTTATGGAACTAAGTGTTTTCGAGCTCTGTTTTGTACTACTGACTGAAATCTCATTGTTGAGCAAAATATTAGAGAGAAAATAAAATCATTTTGGTATTTAATTATAGCATCATAAATTCTATAAATTGCAATAGAGCAAATATATTTTTTTCAAAATTGTCTTCCTCAGTCATCACATGGGTACAGAACAACATCTGTTCTAGATTATTATACTTCCTTTCAGGCCAGAGTTTATATTCTAACTGAACGACAAATAGGATCAAGCATGTGTACCCCAGTTGCTATAGCGACTGAATTAGAGGTAATTATTTACTAAGTAATCAGGCCTTGCTCAAGAAGACCTTGGATCTTTAGAGCATATGCCACTTGTCTAGACTATTCATTTACTACAGTATTTGTGAACTGACAGCAGTAGAGAACTTTAAGAAAAATTGATAAAACTGATGTCCATGTCAAAGTGCAGACTTCTGAGGCCTGGGGATATGACCATTACAAGTTTGCCAAGTGATATTTCTGTGAAGTCCTCCATTTTGATCAATGGTGTGAAGCCAAAGCAGTTTGAGATTTGAAACCTAATGGATCTATGATTTATTGCTTGCTTTAGCCTTATTCTACCAGCTAAAATAAATAGATAACCTAGTTTCTACAGGATATAAACTGGAAATAACTATCAAGTACTAAATAAAATTTAGGAAAAAAGAATTCTCCCCACAGAATATTTAAGTCTGTGTTTCTAATATTAAGAAATATTGGCTACTAAGGCTCTGTACAGTATTTCCATGGTTTTTAGTCTTGATATATTGCAAATCTTTTGGATTAAAACCTCTGAATTATTGTCAGTATTTCATACTCTTGGTAAATATGTCTAGGAGTACTTAGCTATAGTAGAACGTGAACAGCATGTACTAGTTATGGGTAATCAGCAAATGTACTTAGTGAGGTCCAAGATAACCTCCAGTTAAAAAACAGTAGTTGAGACAATTGCCTAACTTATGTATTCACTATGCTTTTACACAAAATACATGTATCTTGGACACATGCTTTCAATTATACAAAATCAAGCAATTAACACAAATGCATGTATGTTCATGTTCATGTAGTACCTACTGATATAAATGGATGTTATATAACACATATTATGTTATGAAGAACATGTATGAAGGAGCAGGACTAAAAATTAATAAGCTGACTCTATTGACTGTTTTAACAAACATTCCATGCAGCTTTACTCAAAAAGGTGTGGCAGAGTGTTGTGGATAATTTATATGGTACGGCCTAATAATGATTTTTATTAGGATATAATTATTATGGTGGTATTTTCTAACCTGCTATAAATCAATACAACACATACACACACACACACACACACACACACACACACACACGTGTTTTATTTTAAAATACCTTTGGTTCACCTGGGGCAGGGAAGATATTAATCTCCTAAACTCCCTTCCATTTCTCCCAGATCCGATTCCATGCCATTTCCTACTAATAATTTCAATTTCTCTACTTCCCATCTTAACCCATAAAGCTTGCTAAAGTTGTTCATATGGGCCATTTCTTTCATGTGGCACTTCAGAATTCCTGGCCGGGGCCCACTTGGCTCTTTCCTATCCCATGGCAATCCTCCTCTTTCTTTCTACTCCAGGATCTGACAACTCTTTTCCAATCACCTCTCTGTCCCCAAAGCTAGAGGAAAAATCTTTGCCTTGTCTACCTTCCTCTGGCCCTGCTCAGGTATTGCCTTACTTTATTAGTCAAAAAGGGAGGCAAGGTTAAATGGAAGTACTTGGAGTACATGGCAGTCTGCACTAAGAATCTCAGGGAGAAAGCAATGAACAAATAAAAAGTAGGAGACCATACAGTAACTACAGAGCTTAAACAAACAAACAAACAAAAAAGCCAGAATAGGCACATAAAATTTGAATGCCTATTATAATGGGACTTTCTTGGATCACAGATTCCCAATAATAACATGGAGATCTTTTGTATTTATTTTGAAAGCTTGTCCTTAGCTTAGGCTTGTTCCTATCTAGCTGTAATGTTAATATAACCCTTTTAACCTAATCTACAGTCTGTCACTTGCTTTGCTGCCTTTCCATCTTTGTTCTGGCACTGCTTCTTCCTCAGTGTAAGGCCAGGAAAATTTCCTGCCTCATATTCTTTGCCAGCTCTCCTATCTCTGTCTGGAGAGCTACCACCTTCTTATCCTGTCTTTGCTATTGGCTGTTCAGATTTTCGTTAAGCCAATCAGAAAGTGAGGAAAAGGTATGACTACAAAACATTGAGACTTGACGCTTAAGAATCCCAAAGTTGGGTCCATACTCAATTCTGACAGCATAGAAATCAGTATTTGAGTAAAACAAAAAAAATCTTTACATAATGCACAAAAAGATGAGGACAATGGAAGCAAAGCATAATGGTAAAGTTCAAGAAGTTAGTGGAAGTGGGTTGTGGGCAGTGGCAGCATCAGTATCTTGGGGAATTCTTTTTAGAAAAGTATTTTAGAGCATGCGAGCATTAATCATCCACTTCTACTACTACTGCTACTACTACTATTCTTCTTCCACCACCATCACCTCCTCCCCCTCCCCCTCTTTCTTCTCCTCTTCTTTCACCATGGTCACCTTCTTTTCTTCTACTACTTCTTTCTCTTTTCTTCCTCCTTTCCTCTTCTCACCTTCCTCTTGTAGTATTATTATCATTATCATTACTACTACTACTACTACTACTACTACTAGACAGTTGTATTTCAAATATGTATGGGTTCCATCAGAGGCCAGAAGAGTGTGATGGACCTTCTGGAACTTCATTAGGAATGTATGTGTAATGAGAATCCTAAATTGGATGGTGGGAACCAAACACTGATCCTCATGAAGAACAGTGCTAGTAATCATTTGGCCATTTGTCCATCCCTGAAGCCACAATTCTTGATTTTACTCCAGAAACTGATCTCAGGATGAACTATGATATATCGTATTTAACATACTTAAGCACAGGGATTAATAGAATAAGTAATGATCAGGAAAAGGAAGAGAAAAACCTAAATGGATGTTGTCCCTCTTTGTCTGAGCAGTACTCACATTTATTCATATTTTGCCTATCAAGATGTATCTAAAGAGATTAGTAAGAATATTTTCCCTCTACCAATCTTTTCAGTAATTGAGACTATAGGATGTCACTGGATTTATATTCAATAAGGTTGAAAAATAGCAAGATAAAATCATTGATAAAAAGAATTGGACAAAGTTTACAAGTTCAGGCCTGTCTTGTGAGAATTTCTTCCTTGCATCGATGTTATTAACTCGATCCTTCAGGTGCCATTAAGTGATGAATGACTGAAATTGTGATGGCATTGCTCCAAATAATATTATTATCTGAAACTTGGTGCCTCAATCAAGGACAGACAAGCAGCGAACATCCAGACCGACCCTGAAGGTTCAGCTCGGCTGGGCCTCTCCAACTTGATAGGATCAAATCAATCTATTTGTTCTTTTACTCTTATGTATGTGCAACTGAGCTCGTTGTTTCTTGCTTTAGACTCTGACTCAACTTTTTGCTTCCTGGATATTACACTGCAAATTTGTTCTTAAATTCTCACTCCAGCATATAGAGCAATATTTTCTTCATGGCAGCGGTCTTGTTTGGGATCTTATGGATAGAGAATCATAGGCCTAGTTCTAAAACTTCTTGAATACTTCTGTAGCCTTTTAAAATTTTATACATTCCAAAAACTCTGTGTGTGTGTGTGTGTGTGTGTGTGTGTGTGTGTGTGTGTGTGTGTGTAGAAACTGAGAGACATTTATTGCATGTTCTGTGTTATGTGATATGAATGTTATAATATTAAACATTTATATTAGAATAGAAAACTTGCATTCATCTTGGCCAGGGTACCAAGAGAGGTGCTATTACTGACAACTTGCTGTATGGAGACCAGAACCTTGTGAATTTATTGCTTTTCAATAAATTTTGACACTGTAGAATGACAGAAACATTACTGTCTCTGGAATAGCATACTCATGACACTCCTAAGAGCCCGAGGCCAAGTGCAGTTAGTTAAATTGGATACAAATCTCATTATAGACAGTTGTGAGCCATAACCATCTATAATGAGGTCTGGTGTCATCTTCTAGCACGTAGGTGTTACATGCAGGCAAAACACTGTATACATATAAATAAGTAAATACATCTTTAAAAAACGATGGCATATCATAAATTTCATATTTAAAAAAAACTAGAGTTGGGTACAAATGGCTGGGAGGAACATCTGAAGTACCAGGTGAGGATCCAGTGAATCTCCTTGCATCCCTCCATGTTTCAGGACAGGTCAGAATTCATACAGTCACTCCTGATTTTCATTTACAAGCAAAAATGATTGTAATCTGATGAAATAGAAGGAGCTTTGGTTCATATCATACTATAAGCCGGTGAAAAAATTAAGAAACCTGGAAATCCCAGAGAGCCTAGAAAAAATGTAGAGAAGTCAATAGAGTACATGTAACATAAAAGCATATCTTGTAGACCAGCACATAGGCAAAAGACCTGGGTGAGGGAATAGAGGAAGGAAATGAATAAGAAAAATGTATTTATGCATTGTATTTATCATAAGCTATGATGTATATATTTATCATAAGAAAATATCTATAGTTACCACATTCTTTATGGCAAGTTTGCAAACAGAGACAAAAGACTTGCTTTTATTTTAATATTATCATTCATCAGATCTTAATAGTATTTATAAGAATAAATTGTCTTATTAAAGGATTGTCTTGTGAAATTATGTTATTTGCATATCATTGTTGAATTATTACAATTATATCAAAAGTAACACAGACACATGGTGGTTAGCATAATTAGCCTAGGAAAATTACTAACTTATCCATAATTACACAAGCATGAATAGAATTTTTCAAATATATTGAAATAATAGCTGATTTTGTATGTTTACCTTGTTTATAATAAATGTTTGGAATAAATTAATAAGAGGTATTTTATCACCTTTTAATGTACATTCTTCTGTATTAAAGTTCACATTTATTATAAGGCATTGTATAAAGTGTTCCATTGAAATAATAATAATATGTTTTCCAAAGTTAAACAAAGAATATAGGGAATGACCTCCTTTTGAGTGCAATCATTCTTCTTCTCTCATTCAGATACTATAGAACTATGCCTTTTGTGATCTTTATTAGGCTGTGTTTCAACATTGCAATACTTAGAGGAAAACCTTAGAGGGGTTCTTAATCTCATTAATAAATAAGAGAAATTACTCAAAAGAAAATATGTCGATAAGTGTTAGAATTTAAGAGAAAAAAAAATAAAGCAAGCAAAGTATAAACCATAGCAGGTGCCAGGAAATGAAAACAAATAAGGAGAGAAAATGCAATATTTGTATTTAGGATAAGATGGCTTCAGAGAAAATGTGAAAGCTAAGACTACCATGGAAGATATGGTTACTCTTTGGCCAGTGGATAAAAATTGATACAGAAAAGAAAGAGAAAAGTGTCCTACTCATATTAAAAAAAAAGATATCAGGCTTCATATTGGAGCATGCAGAGTAAAATGGGTAGAAGGTCAGAGTAATTCTTTATTAAGAAGACTCTGGTAGGGAAAAATACATTACCTCCCTAAAAGAACGATCATTTTTCCTAGCACACTTAAGAATGGAATGCAAGTCTCCATGAAACACTTGAAATGAACACAGAAAAATGATATCTTTATCCTGTATATGGCAATTCTCCAAAAATGGAGAGGCTGATGTTACATTTCAGTGGTTCACAGGGAATGGAAGAGATCATGTTTAGATAGATAGATAGATAGATAGATAGATAGATAGATAGATAGAAAGATACAAATTTCTTCAGAAGAATGAAAATGGTGTATTTATCTTTCTGAATTTGACTTGCTTTGCGTAAGGTAATTTTTTGTCCTTTTTTTAAATGCAGAGATAACAATTTCATTTTTCCTGATGAATGTAAATTTTCTGTTATATGTGTATTAGAAGTAAGTTCTGGATAGCAAAGAAAGAGAGTTCTCCATGCAGTTGAAGTTTTTTTGACAGAAACGAGCCAGACTTCTGATTAGAGAGTTGCACATTAGCCATATAGCAAGCCCCCACGACCAAGATTCACTTGACCTTCAACTGAGGAAGGGTGGCTGTTGACAGAGTATCTTTTCCCCACTGACTGGAGGGTGGCCTCACAGTCTTTTGTAATTGATTAATTTAAAAAAAAATTAGCGCAAAGAAAGTGAAGATAAACAGGTAGATGTCACTGCTGAAGTCACTCACTAGTCAATTGAATTGTGAGAATGCAGGAGATTCTTTGTGTAAACAAGTCTTTCCAAGTGGAGGGGATTAAAACACATGCACAAACTTTTATGTTAGCCATTGTAACTTGAAAAGATGGACTTTCGGAGTATTTCTAATTTACATTTCTCTGACAGATAATGATCCTATCTCAATTTTTAATAACCAAGGGGAAATTTGTGCTTCTTTTCGTGAAAACAGTCTCCACAATACATTAGTCTTCGTAATGATTCAGTGTTATGTTGTTTAGCTTTTATAGCTGCTCATACACTATACTAGATATTGTCTAATACAGAAATGGCAAATAATTTGTCCCATTCTGTGGCTACTTACATCACTTGCATTTGTTTTGTTGCTAGGAATTATTTGAACGTCATGTACTTGCATTAGGCTCTCTTTGGGCTGCTCCTATATTGCTGGAGGACCAGTATGAATGTGCGTGCCTGTGCCTACACCTCTTAGTTCTCCCTAACAGTTAATGCAGTGGCTCTCATAGCATTATATATGTCTTAGTTCAGTGTCAAAGATATGAATATAGTTATATTTTCTATAACTGAATATTTAGCTTGCCAAGTATAGTGTGCTGATAGAGGTCATAAAGTATTTGGTTTTTTAAATGTATTTTCTTTAATCTTTGATTAAACAATAGTTGCTGTGTGTTCATTTCATCTTCTTCTTTCCATTCAGTTTGTCTTTCCTAATACCAATATCATGTTATCTTATAGATACTTGTGTAGAATGTGCACTGTAGTGTAATTATAAGTCAGGTACTGGGTTATCACCGATAATATTATTTCTGCTTATATCTGAATGTTCACTTTAATCAGTATTCCTGATATTTACAAAATTAAGAAAGATTCCTTAGTTGACTGAAAATATGGCTCAGAAGAAAAGTAAGAATAATAATAATAATAATAATAATAAGAAGAAGAAGAAGAAGAAGAAGAAGAAGAAGAAGGGAAAAGAACACAATTTTTATGTACTATATCAGTGAGTTACATATTTAGTAAATGACAAAAAATTCTACAAAAAGCTATTTAATCATATTTATATTTTACATGAGTTAAAAGAGGAGTGGTAAATGAATATTTTGAAAGTGTATATATTTTATATATGTTAAAATTCTCTAAAAGTAGCTGGGCATGGTGGTGCATGTCTGTAATCCTAGAACTCAAGGAGGCAGCATCAGGTGGATCTCTGTGAGTTTGAGACCATTCTTGTCTACAAAGTGAGTCCAGGACAGCCAAGGCTACATAGAAAACAAAACAAAACAAAACAAAACAAGCAAAAATTCTCTAGAAGACATTCAGTAACCCACAACCCTGAAAATTAAATAAAACACAAGCATAGAAATGGAGGAGACAAACAATATTAATATCTTTGCAACCTTTGAGTTGTGAGCCTTTGGTTTGAAAAACTTTAAAACCAAATAGTTTCAGATGGCATGTATAGTTTCAGTACTCAGAAGTCAGAGGCAGATAGATCTCTTTGAGATCAAGGCCAGTATGGGTAACATACTGAGTTCCAAGACAGTCAAAAATGCAGAGTGAGGCTCTGACTCAAAAACCAACAAGCAAATGAGCAAAAGATATGACAAAGTTTATACACGTAAACCACTTTCACCATTAGAAGTTCAGTTTTTATATTTTATTTATTGTTATGTTTCAAATTGCTAAGCCGAATGATATGCTTCATGTCAGTGCTTGATCAATCTGAGTCAGGAATTTCAAGAGAAACTAGCTCTTCAGGAATATATCACAGTGGAATCTTTAGAGGAGCATTCATTTCTTACAGGATTTACATTCCACTCAAAGTTGTCAGACTTCTATTAATGTAAAACAATTTAGGAGCAATGGTAAAAACTCTTGTTTCATCTTAACTCATCAAGTAGACATGAACTGTTCTAAGTAGTATCATCTATTCTCAGCCTTCTCATGGTTTCACTTCATCAGAATTAAATGACTCTAATGACTTGCCATAATTTATCATTCAGAGGATGAATAAATCTATACTTTCTATTATTAATCTCATTACTTTTATGCATGACTTGACATTATAAATTATCTTGAAAAGAAAAATGTTTTGCTCATTTTTCTCTGGTGTAATATAAAGATGTAATTCCCATATTAAAAGAAACTACACATTTAGCAAAAAATATTCTTTCCAACATTATCATTAAATGATTATTTTAGATTAAGTTCATTCTATGTGTTAGTTTTAAACCAAATAATAATACACATTAAGAATATAAATGACATTAGTTTTTAGGTTTTATAGGTTGTTAATATATAAAAGGCAATGTTAAGAAAAGATTAAAACTTTGACAGAGAAAGGAACTATTTGAAATTGGGAAAACTGAAGGTAATAGAATAAATATTATGAACTTACATAAATGTATAATGTTGTAATGGAATAAATCAATTTCTGTAATAAATACAAACAAGTAATAGATAAATTACAAAATAGATTCTTAAATTGTCAAATTATATATATATATATCTATATTAAAAACATAAATGGATTACTAAAATATATTTTTACGTTAATTCCAATTTTTATCTTGTGTTTAAAACAATCTTACAAAAATTTCTACTTAGGGAGATCCAAGATGTCTGTGCTGATCACACACTGCTTCTGATCAGCAGAAAACCAGGACTGGACAGAGACCTAAAAACCAAATTGAGAGCTACAAAACACCAGTGCTGCTGACCTCCAGCTGAGAGAGATCCACATTGTGTGTAGCACAGGTGGATCCGAGCCCTGGCCACCCAGCTAACAGACAGAAAAATCCAAGGGAACAACACACATTAGCACCTGTCTTAAGACAGACTGTGAGAGACACCCATGCAGCTTTGGGCTCTTTCCACCCATCTGCTGCTTACCGGATCAGAGACATAGAGCAGATAGGCAGAGCTGAGTCTCAGAACTGGTCGCAATCTACATTAGTTACCATCCTGCAAGCAGCTTTGGGCTCAGATCTCTTTCTCTGCTTGCCAGCTGCTACTGGCCTAGCACACCTGGGTCACAGAGCAGATAGAGCCCTGCGGAGCACCAGAGCAGCTTTAGGCTTTGATCTCTCACTGTTCTCCTGAGGCCTACTGGCCTGATACAGCTAGGACACAGAGCAAAAGGACTGAGCACAGACCCATTAAGGGTCACAATTTACATTAACTGCCATCCTGTGGCATTTTATGATCCCATCTTCTTTATAGTACATGTTGTCTCATTAACCAAATGCTTATTCTGTTAGAATAAGCTGGAGAGAGGGATCAGCCTCTCTAAAGGCTAGGCTTATAACCAAAAAATATAAGAAGTCTCAACCCTTTAAAACAGTGAGACATTTCATTTGTATTTCCTAGATATGGAAATCTAGGAAATCCACCCAATTCTCCTACAAGCGTCCAATGAATTCCTGCGGTTCAGACTTATCTTCTTTGGTCCATTTATGCTGTTTAATAATAATTTAGACTTCAAGTTTTTAAACATTTTTGTTTGTGATTTTCCAGAAATAGATGCTGCACCATCCTTTCCCTGTGTCTTCTACAGCCATGCATGTGAACGGAGCAAGAGGTTGATGCTGTACTCATATCTGAGGATTCTACCCATGTCTCATCTTTTACGGCCTTGGATTTCCACTTTTTACTTGCTTGTTTGTTTTATTGAATATTTTTTGGGGGGAGGTGTCTTATCTTCAGTGAGTAAAAGTAAAACCTCCCCAATAATCAGCTTAGAAAATTCTATCCTTCTCTCCCGTGTCAATGATAGCATATATTGGATTCTTAGTGTTCACCTTTTCTTCAACACAGGGATTCAGTTGTGTTTTGTTTTTTTTCATTTTATAGTTTTCATGTTTATGTTTCCCTGAGTAAAATATATAATTCTCTGTGGCTATTAATCTAAATTTGTGATCATTTCATAACAGTATTTTAAATCAGTTTTTAGAAATTCAATATATGATAGATAGGTAGAAGGAAAAACTGTATAAGGGCATACTATAGATGACACGGTTGCTAGGTTATAACTCATTAATACAGCAGATTTTAGAAGCTTCCAGATGATGTTATCCATATCATATTTGTACCTAAATTGTGAAAAGATGAATCTTAAGAGTTTCTGAAGTAAGAGTAGACTCCAGGTTTTCAAACTTCCAGAGCCTTTCTTTTATTTTTATGTATTTATTTATAGGGATATCAATGAGTGTTTTGCCTGCATGAATGCATATGTACAACATGTATACTTGGTGGCTTCATAAGCCAGAAGAAATGGTAGATACCTTGGAACTACAGATAGTTGTAAGGTACCATTTGGGAGCTATGAATATAATCCAGGTCATTCTTAGAAAAATCTGCTAAACACACTTATGGGGTCAATGAACAACATTTCATAGACAGAGTTTCCTGCCATGTTTCAGTACTAAAGATTCATTGAAACACACACACACACACACACACACACACACAAACACACACACAAATTTCCACTTATACAATTTTTCTATTTCCATTTTTGAAAGTCTCTTCATAATTCATGCTGTTCTTGGATTTATACTGAGATTCATCTCTCAGTTTCCCAAATGCTAAGGCTCCGTGTGTGAACCATATTTGAACTACACTAAAACTAGAGATTACAACTGAAACTGTTCATAAATTGTATCTAATAATACGTGTTAACTTTCAATAAAAACACAATTACCCTCTAACATTCCAACTTGAGTTGTTAACTAGCAAATGAAAATTTTTTTTTTGGTAATTGTGTGATTACCTTATTCCCAATTAAACTTGCAATTTTTGGATTGTTATCCTATTAATCTTTTATTATAATTCCTAAAATTATACTGAGAATTAAACAACAGTACCCTAGCTTAAATTTGGTGATATAAAAAAAAAGGTATTAGAGTTGATGTCATTGAATCATGTAGATCCAGAATTTCTATATTTTCCCTCAGTTCTGCTATGCACTCCTATTATGGTAATATCGTTTCTAAGGTAAGTAAAGACAATTTTTAATTAAGGCTATGCCTCCTGCTAGGTCAAATGTCCTTCAGTGAATGGTCCTACATCCATAAGAGTAGGAGAAGCACAAGTTCAGTTAATGACTTATTAAGTGTAAATTTAAATGACATAAGTAATTTTAAGTAATCTCCATCAAATTTAAAATCAGGATTCTGGAGTCTTTTCTTTTCTCTTGTAAAAAAAATCTTGGCACATACAGGAACATGATATAGTATATTTCAAACTGTGTGAAAAGTTTTCTGATAAGGCAAAGCTATGATTCTTAAATTTCTACCTCCATATGTTTTCTTAAAAGACTAAAATTTTAAATTCCTTCTACTTTTCTCACAGATATTTTAGATTATACTACCATGGAAAGACAAACTAAGGAAATGGAACATTTAAATTCAACTAAACACATCTTAATAATGAGGATGTGAACATCACCCATAAAATTTACACATCAAAATATCCATTACACTTTGTTACTTTAATTCAAAGTCTCTCTGAAATTTTGTTTAGGAAACAATAAAAAATGGGACTGTAGATGATAAGTAGGCATAACACATATCCAAATTAATATTGTTGGTTCTGTTATATTTATTTTAAATAATAAATATGACCTGTGATAGAAATAATGGAGTAGAACTGTGACAAAAAGGTAGATTATGTCATATATTATGTCATATATTATATACCTATATATGTAGGTTTATTGGCTGTAGCTCTTCTCTGGTCCCAAAACAAGTGGCCAGAAAAGAAATAAAGAAGGGATGCAGAAGAGAAAGAGTGCGTGTATGGAGAAAGAAAGAGAGAGAAAGAGAGACAGAGAGAGACAGACAGACAGAGATACAAAGAGACAGATACAGAGAGACAGACACAGAGAGACAGAGACAGACAGAGATAGAGGGACAGAGACAGAAAACAGAGAGGGGGTAAAAGAAGAGAAGGGGAGACAGAGACAGAGCAAGAGTGGAATATCATACATATTTATATTAGTTATATTTCTGTTCTGGTAATAAACATCATGACTAAGCCAATCTATAAAAGCATGAATTTATTTGAGTTTGTCATTCCAAGGTGTTAGAGTCCATTATGAAATGGATGAATGACAGAAGTAGTCATGGTACCTAAAGCAGGAAGCTGAAGGATCACATCCTCAATGAAAACAAAGCACCTTCCACCGGAGGTGATATCTCAGCACAGCCGCAGCTCTCCTGCTGTGATGCAGGCTGGGCGGAGCAGTCAGTTCTGGAGGAGCACTCAGTTACACTGGAGGCACTAGCTCTCCTCAATGAGCAGTTCTGTGCAAGACACTAGCTCAGCTCAGCGGGCAGTTCTGGGGTACTGATGCAGCCTGAGGTCAGCACAAAGATTGAGCCCAGAGGCCCTAGCTGGACTTGCTTGGCAGATTGGGCCCAGAGACTCTAGTTGAGCTGTGAGCACAGGCTCAGCAGCTCCAAAACTCTGGCTGGACTATCCACTCAGTATAGGCCCAGAGTCCCAGGCTAAATTCAGCGTGCAGTGTGAGTGCAGAGTCCATGGCTGAGCTCAGTGCACAATTCGGCCCCAGAGACTCGGGTGGAGCTTGGCGTGAAGTTTGGAGCCAGAGTTCCTAACTGTCCTTGGCAGTCAGATTGGGCCCAAAGACTCTAGGGGAGCCTTTGGCACAGTCCCAGCTCTAAGACCCCAGCTGGACACAATGGGCAGTTTGAATCCAGAAATCCTGGATGAGCTGTGCAGACAGTTCGAGCCCTGAGTCAATAGCTGACTATAGCACGCACTTTGGGCCAAAAGCCCCTAGCGGAGCTCGGTGCGCAGTCCCAGCCCAAAAATTCTGGCTAGACCCTGTGTGCATTTTGGGCCCAGAATCCCTAGTTGAGCTAGGCAGACGGTTCAGGCCCTGAGAATCTAGCTGAGCTCCATGCGTGGTTCGGGCCCAGTGTCACTGACTGGACTTGACAGGAAAACCAGAAGGCTGTGGATATCTTGGCCTGACCCAACGTTCATTCATAGACCCAGAACAATTGCAGGACCCACAGTACAGGGGAGCTGAGGATCACTGGCTGTGAAAGTCCAAAACGACAGGGTTAGCCTCGTGCCATCCACACCAGTGAAGTATCAGAGCTTCCAGCCTATGGAAATCATGAAAAAAACAAGTGAATCTATCATCAGACTCCCTCCGTCCAACTCTGGAAGTTACCCAACAAGCAAGATGTCTAAAGGACAGTGTAAAAACATACGCAAAAAACAAAACAAAACAATATGGCGTCTCCAGTTTCCAACTATCGCAAAGAAAACAACCCAGAGAACTCAAATACAATGGAAATACAAGAAAATGACCTCAAATCCTTATTAGTCATGAGGTTATTAATGGAGGAAACAAATAAAATTTGTAATCAAATACAGGAGGACGCAGCCAAACAGGTGAGAGACAGAAAAGAAGCACGTAGAGTGGAACTAGAAAATTTTCAGGAAATTGCAAACAACCAGATGAAAGAAGTAAATAAAACGGTGCAAGCTCTGAAGACCTATGAAGAGGCAATGGAAGAAACTCAGGTATATACAAACAATCAGATGAAAGAAATCAAAATATCAGTTCAAGATCTGAAGCAAAAATGGATTCAATGATAAACACAGACAGAAGAAAAAGAAGAATGTGAGACCTCAGTGAAGAAGGCAAGCAACACAGAGGTGAGCTTTTCTAAGAGAATCCAAGAGATGGAAGGACGAATCTCAGGTCTAGAAGATACAATCACAGATCTTGAAGCAACCATCAAAGAAAACACCAAATCTGGAAAACTCCTGACACAAAACATCCAAGGAATTAAGGACACCATGAAAAGAAGAAATCTGAGGATAATAGGCATTGAAGAAAGAGAAGATATCAGTCTCCAAGGCCATAAGCAATATAAAATATTTAGGAGTTAATCTAACTAAGCAAGTGAAGGACTTGTTTGAAAAAAATTTCAAACTCTGCATAAAGAGATTGAAGATTACATGAGAACATGGAATGATCTTCCTTGCTCATGGATTGGGAGAATTAACATAATAAAAATGGCCATCCTACCAAAAGCAATCTACAGATTCAATGCAATCCCTATCAAAATACCTACACAATTTTGTAAAGACATTGAAAGTTCAACAAAAAACCCAGAATAGAGAAAACAATCTTGTACAAGAAAAGGTGTTCCAGAGGAATCTCCATACCTTATCTCAAACTGTACTATAAAGCAATAGCAATTAAAACAGCATGGTACTGGCACAGCAACAGGCTGGTTGATCAGTGGAATCAAATCGAAGACACACATATGAATCCACACACATATGGTCACTTGATTTTCGACAAAGAAGCCAAATCCATTCAATGGAAAAAGGATAGCATCTTCAACAAATGGTACTGGTCTAACTGGATGTCTATATGTAAAAAAATGCAACTGGACTGAGATTTGTCACCTTGTACAAAACTCAAATTCAAGTAGATTAAAGACATCAACATAAAACCAGAGACACTAAGTCACTTAGAAGAAAAAGTGGGGAAGAGCCTGGAACATATTGGCACAGGAGACAACTTCCTGAAGAGAACACCTACAGCCCAGGCCTTAATGTCAACAATTAATAAATGGGACCTCATTAGGCTGAAAAACTTCTGTAAGGCAGGAGACACTGTCAAGAGAACAAAGCAACAGCCTACAGATTAGGAATCACCAATCCTACATCTGACAAAGGTCTAATATCCAAAATATATAAAGAACTCAAGAAATTAAACACCACCAAACCAAATAACCCAATTGAGAAATGAGGCACAGAACTAAACAGAGAATTCTCAACAGAGGAATACCAAATGCCTGAGAAACACTTAAAGAAATTCTCAACCTCCTTAGTCATCAGGGAAATGTAAATCAAAACAACTCTGAGATTCCATTTTACACCCATCAGAATGGCTAAGATCAAAAATTCAAGGGACACCACATGTTGGCGAGGATGTGGGGAGAGAGGAACACTCCTTCATTGCTGGTGGGAATGCAAACTTGTACAGTCACTTTGGAAATCTATCTGGTGCTATCTCAGAAAAATGGGAATAGGGATTCCTCAAGACCCAGCTATTCCACTCCTTGGAATATACCCAGAAGATGCTCCAGCACACAACAAGAAAATTTGCTCAACCATGTTCATAGCAGCTTTATTCATAATAGCCAAAACATGGAAACAGCCTAAGTGTCCATCAGTAGAAGAATGGATAAAGAAACTGTGGTACAAATACACTATGGAATACTACTCAGCTATTAAAAACAAGGAATTCCCGAAATTTGTGGACAAATGGATTGTGCTAGAAATGATCATAATGAGTGAGTTAACCCAGAAGCAGAAAGACTCAAATGGTATATACTCACTTATACTAACCCAAGGGGCATATCCCATGAAAGCCTTCACTTACCAGGAAACTGTAACAGATGGGAGGACATCCCATTGAGACTCTGGATGAGAGAAGCATGGGAGAATAGCAAAGTAGAAGGATCCCGAGGGTCTTAGAAACCTACAAGTAGAACATTATAATAGGCTGGTCTGGGTCCAGGGTCCCCGCTCAAACTAAGGCCCCAGCAAGGAGAATACAGGTGCTAAACTTTAAACCCCTACCCAGATCTAGCCAATGGTCAGAACAATCTCCACACTTGGATGGAGAGTGGGAAATGACTTTCTCATGTACTCTGGTTCCTCACCTTTGACCATGTCCCCTGGAGGGGGAGACCTGGTGGCACTCAGAGAAAGGACAGCAGGTTACTGAGAAGAGACTTGATACCCTATGAGCATATACAGGGGGAGGTAATGCCCCTCAGGAACAGTCATAGGGGAGGGGAATAAGGGGAAAATGGGAGGGAGGGAAGAATGGGAGGATACAAGGGATGGGATAACCATTGAGATGTAACAAAAATAAATTAATAAAGTAAAAAAAATAAAATCATAAGCACATTTCTACTATTAAAAATATAATGGAAACCAGAAAAAAAACCAAACACTTGAAAAATCAATTTATGTTCAGTAGCATTAAAAGTAAAAACTTTTCTTATCATAGTGCATATTATGATCCCTGATGGGTCTGAGGCAACCACTTGATTTTTTTTTCTATATTTTTACTTTAGAGCTGTCCTGTCATGTAAAATGTGGGTACCCTGATTTTTGTCTCAATGGAACAGAAAAGATGATCAAATTTTTACACTTTAGTTATGTTGACTGAGACCAGAACAAACTTTCATTAGATTCTAGCTCTTTCTTGTCTTCTCGCTCTCCTTAATTTTTAAATCACAGTATTTGTACACTTGCCATCGTGAAAACAATTTGTGAGGAGCTGTGAGTCTCTCAAGAATATCAGTTTACTTTTAAACATAAGGTCTTTAATAATTCTTCCTATTTCAATATTGTAAATGCAAAGAAGTGTTTTATACTAACACTATGGCAGTGAGAATGAAGTATTTCACAATAGAACATAGGAATAATACACAATATTCAAATACTGTAACAGTTTCTTCAATTATCAGCTTACAGGGAAGGGAGCTTTATTTTGGCTGAGTTTGAGTGATCATAGATAGTGGCAAATCAGCCAGTTAGCATTGGCCTCTGAGTCTTGGAAGTCCATTGTGTCAAGATCTAATGACAGAATAAATACAAATTACCATGCCAAGAACTCATGGACAGGATGCTGCTCAACTCTAGACACAGCGGAGTAAAAACGACAAACAAAATTGCTGGAATTCCAAACCCATCTTGTTCACACTCTCTGTGACCCAGCTCTCTTCAAGAACACATCACATAATCAAAAGAGTCTATCAACGTCAAATAGTGTCATGACTAGAGACTGAGGGGTTTTGTTGTTTTTTTTATTTGTTTTATTGTTTTTTGTTTTATGTATGTTTTGGTGAGACAGTGTTTGTGTAGCCTAGGCTGTCCTGAAACTTTCTCTGTAACCCAAACTAGCCTGGAACTCACAGAAATTTGCCTGTCTCTGCTGAGATTAAAGCCCTGTGACACCCTCTGCTGGCTGAGACTGAGTTTTTAAAATATTTACTTATCAACATATGTGTCCAGTTATCACAGAGACTAACAGATTCTTTGATGGTAACTTTTGAAAAAATAAACAGGATTTCTTAGGCTGTATATGGACACTTTGTACAACTAAATCATAAAATGCAAGGCATGTATTTATTTCCCCTGGAGGGGGAGACCTGGTGGTACTCAGAGGAAAGATAGCAGGCTACCAAGAAGAGACTTGATACCCTATGAGCATATAAAAGGGGAGGAAGTCCTCCTCAGGCACGGTCATAGTGGAGAGGAGGAAGGGAAAAATGGGAGGGAGGGAAGAATGGGAGGATACAAGGGATGGGATAACCATTGAGATGTAACAAGAATAAATTAATAAAAAAAGAAAGAAAGAAAGAAAGAAATTCTGAGATCAGTAACTCACGAAAGCTGTAGTGCAGTATTTTTAAAAATAATAGAAACAAGTAAGTAAGAGAATACATGAAAAAGTTTAGTAGAGTAGGTAATAATTCATTAGCGCAAAACAATCTCAATGGCAGGGAAAATCTCATTAAAACAACTCTTAAAATGACAACCTTAATATATTCCTGTGAATAAACTTTCACAGATTTGTAAGCTATCATTCATATCTATTTTAGTTTTCATTATAATTCACACAAACAATCAAATTTGCAAAAATTTAAATTCATGTCAGTGGTTATTTTTATGCTTATGGATAAAATAATTATTATGTTTATTTAATGTACAAACCTAACTTAGCATTGTGTTCATTTATTTACTTATAGTTTATTTTTAATTTAGTTATTTATTCTATCATATGTTTCTTTAGTATAGATTGAATAAAAAAATTGCCTGGATATAAATGTACAGATAGATGCCTGGACACCTGGAAAGAAAGACAATTGGATAGATCCATTGTTCAGCGAACATAGATATCTTGAGTACCTCTATTTGTGTGAAGTTTCACTATCAATTTTGTTTCAATATTAAACTGTTGAAGTCTATTTTATATGCAGTCATAATACAGTCAACATATATCAGAAAATTGCAGATCTATCCCAGGCTTGACCTAAATTATATTTATTATACTATAGTGTGTGTATTCTTTTACTATTTTTTATTTCTCAAGAAGTTACAAATTAAGGTGTTTTACAAAGTTTGAACTTAGTAGTATATTTCTCATGGGTTTTTACTTAGCTAGCATTTTATTCTGACACACTAACAGTTATTCATGTAAGAACAAGGTAAAAACTACTCATACTTTCCCCTTGAGACTAGTTAGATTCAAAATAATTTTGGGTGTCTATAAATGTTTTCTATTATCCAATTGAATATAAATGATTATAATTTCCCATTCCAATCACTTATGCTTGTTTTTTCTATTAGTACAAAAATAGACATTCCATGCTCCATCCTTTCACTATTTACTATAAAATTGTATTAGTCAAGCTATTTACCTTAATAGACATCATATTTCCTCCTTAGAAATCATTTGAGAGACAAAACAAAATATATTAATTTTACCTTGTAAATCTGTTTAATGTATCTGTTAATATCAAATGTAATATGAAATCTATGTGAGAAAAAATGTACTGAGAAATATATATCTAGACATAAACTGAAAATAAGCTGCTAATGTTCCTGAATACTTCCACCTTAATCATTCTCAATGACAGTAGAAAGTTAGCTAGTTGATACCCTAGATCATCTGCAAATGCTCAGTTCCATTGGTTTTCTATGAAGACGTTGTCATGGCAACATCTCTGTGGATGTACCAACCCATTATTTCATTAAAATGGTGCCCCAGAAAAGTTTTGAAATAGGTTTACCCTTGACAGCTCATTAAACTGGTAACTTTCAGGTGAAGAGTGTATTGGGATGCCTGTGGAAATATTACTGTCTACTAGAGCAAAATGCCCAGAGCTTAGTTAAAGAAAATAAGTCTTCCAAAATATTCATATACCAGATGATAACAGTTGATGATAAGTTGCTATTAATCTATTGTATAAATTTCTTTTTTACAATTATCCTACTGATTTAAAAATACATAAAAAATGCTGTTGATGGTAACACCTCTTTTATCCTACTGGTGGTAACATTCAAATCATAATTCAGTTAGATCAAAATTTTTATTTTAAAATGTATACAGAGAACTGGATGATCCTGCAAAAAGAATAAAGCATATTTAACAAACTTGGGAATAGTGCTGACCATTGGCTGCTTCACTGTCTTTTCTGTTTGGATCTTATGTTATTTGTTTAGTTCACATCATTTATTGATTCAAATTCAAACTTGCCCTAGTTCTGCTCTGCATAACTTTATTTATCACAGTCGGTCTCACCTGTGAGGCATAGATTTCAAGAAGTTCAGTGTTTTTTTTTTTCTTTCTGTAAACACCTTGTGTATATGCATGTACGTGTTCCATCTTGTGTATGTGGAATGCATAAATAAATATCATTGCATGTATCTTACAGGAAAAAAACTGTAAGTCATTCATTAGTCCATGTTAGCATCATTCTTTTTTCCTGTTAGATCTTCACCAAGTAAGCCGGCAGACTGGTCAGCAAACAGTAGATGCTTCTATGTCTTTGCCTCCCTGCACTAAAACTACAAGCGTGTGCCAACTGGATTCCTTCTCTTTGTCTTCATAGGTATGGCATTTTGGGTACTCAAAGTACTCAAACACTCAAGCACCTATTACCAGGAAATTAATTTACTACCTTATCTACCTGTACTGCTTCTAAATATGTATACTTATTATACATTATAATTCAATCATAATGAGAGAGTATCAACAACTAAGTATAAAACTATTGTAACCAGGCACTTAACATAACTGTCAACATCACAATTGAAAAGAAATGGAATTATAAAATAAAGCAGTGGGTTTTTTTTTTGCAGTAGTCGTTTTAATTAGAGTTACTTATCAGCACATGAGTTGGTATTGTATATAATGTTTTCATACTAGACAAAGCATAACATGTAATAAATAATAAACCATGCAAAAGCATAGGAGTGCCTTACACTAGACAGAATGATACAGTATTTACATTTATAAATTGCTCAATTCTAAACATTAGCTTATGGTTCTCAGTCCACTGTTTTGTGTAACTAAAGCAAGGAATGTGAAACCATGGATATGTAGAAAACTAATTGAAATTATAGAGAGTCCCAATATTTACTCCCAACTCATAATAAATCCTTCAAATTTTAGTTGGAAATAGTAATTTTGTTGTGTGCTATCATTAAAATTTTCACCTTCCTAAACAACATACTGAAAATACTGAAATATATAATATATTTTAAAGTGTTAGAGAAAATATTGAGATATGATATTAACTGAATTTATAAATCTATAAAAATATCTATCACACTATATATGTGTGTATAATACATGTATAAGACTTACATAGATATCATTAATTAAAATAAAAATTATGAGTATGGTATTCATGCCATTAGCACCATAGTAAGCTGAAATCAGCATGGACTACAGAAGATGTATTTGCTACTCTTTCTTCCACTATAATAAGAAAGAATCTTGAATTTTGCATTGCTGAGTTCCCTTAATCATTTGCATTTACACTTACTCCAGGGTTTTTTTTTCATAGAACACTGATAATTTAATATGACAAGTGCCAATATAACATATCAGCGTTGCTCTAATAGGACACTTAAGTGACAAGAGACATCATTTCCATCATCTGATCTTTGTTGTTGTGACATTTGGCTTTCAGAGACACAACAAAAGTATTCATCATTAATTTGGGGCATACACCATATCAAGGATGGCATTTCTCAAGTCTAGTTAAGAACTTTCATTGTTCAGAAGATAAAACTCATGTTCAATATTACTCAGCATTCTTTCATACTGCCCAGGCCCTCTTGTTTTGAGACACAGATAAATCATCCAATTTTCTCACCATAAACACAATAGCAACTTCCATGTGGCATAAGCTAAGATCCTGGGTCAAGGACATAGCTATAGGTCAAACAGATTAAAAGTAAAGTCTGTACAATCTTTTTTTTGGAAAGAGGTTTATTTAAATGAGTAAAAAGTGCAGCCACCTTTCTTGATGAAAGTTTCCTTGTGTAATTGACATGCATTGGTGTGTGGCTTTTATTACTGGGAACTGTCACATGTGTGTTTCTGTATGTTTGAGTCTGTTTAAACCCAATAGTATGCCTAACAAAAACTACCTTGGATAGGTAAAACTTGTGTTATTGAATCTGTGGATAAACTCCATCTCAGTAAATGTGACCATTTTTATTATTTAATTCATTTTTTTTCATATTACATCTCAATTGTAAGGCCATCCCTTGTATACTCCCATTCCTCCCTTCCTCTGACATTCCCCCTACTACCCTCACCATATTTGTGACTGAGGGGACATCCACCCCCTGTATATGCTCATAGGGTATCAAGTTTCTTCTTGGTAGGCTGCTATCCTTCCTCTGAGTGCCACACGGCCTCCCCATCAAGGGGACATGGTCAAAATTGGGGCACCAGAGTTTGTGTGAAATTCAGTCCCCACTCTGCACTCAACGGTGGAGAATGTCCTGTCCATTGGCAAGATCTGGGTAGGGGTTCAAAGTTTACTTCCCATATAGTCCTTTGTTGGTGTCATAGTTTGAGCAGGACCCCTGGACCCAGATCGGCTTGTCATAATGTTCTTCTTGTAGGTTTCTAGGATCCTCTGGGTCCTTCTATTTCCCCATTCTCCCATGCTTCTCTCACATAGAGTCCAAATAGGATGTGCTCCCATCTGTCCCAGTTTCCTGGTAAATGAAGGCTTTCATGGGACATGTCCCTTGGGCTAGTGTCCAAATATAAGTGAGTATAAACCATTTGACTCTTTCTGCTTCTGGATTAACTCACTCATTATGATCATTTCTAGCTCAATCCATTTGTCCACATATTTCGGGAATTCCTTGTTTTTAATAGCTAAGTAGTATTCCATAGTGTAAATGTACCACAGTTTCGTTATCCATTCTTCAACTGAGGGACATTTAGGTCATTTCCATGTTCTGGCTATTATGAATACGGCTAGTATGAACATAGTTGAGCATATGTCCCTGTTGTGTGCTGGAGCATCTTCTGGGTATATTCCAAGGAGTGGAATAGCTGGGTCTTGAGGAAGCCCTATTCCCAGTTTTCTGAGAAAGTGCCAGATAGATTTCCAAAGTGGTTGTACCAGTTTGCATTCCCACCAGCAATGAAGGAGTGTTCCTCTTTCTCCACATCCTCGCCAGCATGTGGTGTCACTTGAATTTTTTATTTTACCCATTCTAATGGGTATAAGATGGAATCTCAGTGTCATTTTGATTTGCATTTCTCTGATGACTAATGACATTGAGCATTTCTTTAAGTGTTTCTCAGCCATTCGATATTCCTCTGTTGAGAATTCTCTGTTTAGTTATGAGCCCCAGTTCTTAATTGGGTTATTTGGTTTGGTGTTGTTTAAATGTTTGAGTTCTTTATATTTTTAAGTATTAGACCTTTGTCAGATGTAGGGTTGGTGAAGATCTTTTCCCAATCTGTATGCTGTCACTTTGTTCTGTTGACAGTGTCTCCTGCCTTACAGAAGCTTCTCAGACCATTTTTAAGATACACTTTATGTATAAAATTGACCTTAAAATAAGTTGGTGGGAAAGTGCTTGGAAATTTCTCAGTAGGTTTCTTTTAATTTAGATATATTTTAGCTTATTTTTGCTTTCATCAGATTTTCCATAGCTGCCACTATTATGCATGGCAACTTCTTTCCTATATTTTATTATATTGACCATATTAATTATATTATCAACTTCCAATGTAAATAGTCTCTTCAAACAACTATTATCTTTTATTTATATGTACAGCCTCTATTTTCTTTACATTTTGTGTTCATTTTCCTCTCACAGGTATTTTTTTTCTTCCTTAGATGTGATTTCTCTATTTCATAACTTATATATACATGTGTGTATATATATATTGCTATTTATTTTTTTGTCTGGCAATATTGATTAACACACTAATTCCCAACTCTGCCTATTTCCTTCTTAATTACATGCTTTCATTCTTTATAGCAGAATGAAACTTCACTCTGTATTATATATATATATATACAGAATTGCAGAAACTTTGCATCATAAACATGGTAAAAACATATTTTTATAGTGGAAATCTGACATGAGCCACAAACAGAAATGAGATTTCCTAGGTTTCCTGAGAAAGGATAACAGTAAAGGGAACAATATTCCAGGATAGCACCTATTGCATGAAACACACTTAATCAGTACAGGACACCTAATACTTGGATAATGATAATAATAATAATAAGGGGGAGGAGGAGGAGGATAGAAACAAAAAAAAAGACAACAAAAACATTCAAATCAAATGTGCCTAGAGACCAAATAGTTGCAACTATGGTAACTTGACAAAGGTTACAAACCAAAATTACTCAGAAGACTTAAAGCCACTTCACACTGTTATTAAAATAATACATTACAATACACACACACACACACACACACACACACACACACACACACACACTAAGCTTAGCATCATGGCTCACCCTTTAATCCTACAATTGGGAATCCAGAGGCAAGTGGATCTCTGTGAGTTCCAGGACAGCATAGTATACAAAGTGAGTCCAGGACAGCTGGGACTACAAGAGAAACCCTATCTCAAAAAGCCAAAAACCAAAAATCAACAACAAAACACACACACACACACACACTAAATAAGTAAGGAAGTAACATACAATTGTATGACTCCAATATTTCAGTCTTACTAATAGATTAGTCAAGCAGACAATAGGTAAAAAGACTATTGAGGACATAAAATGAGTCTCCTCAAATAGAGGAATTGAAATAGTTTGTTTTATTCTATGTGATGACCAAGTAATAAAAGTAGGTTTCAACACTGAGAAAATCAAAACCCCTAAGTCGGTAGATTGACATTTAAATATATATATATATATATATATATATATATATATGTATGTATGTATGTATGTATGTATGTATGTATATATCAAGGTAGAAATTAAAGGAATACAAATCAGATGACAAATAAATTATTGAAACAAATATTTAGTTTTTTAAAAGATAAAATTGATAAGGCTTGAGGTAAAATAAACAAATAAAAAAAAAATGACCTGTTAGTTAAACTGCAAAAGTAAAAAGATGGATTCAGATGTAGTCAACTTCCCAAGTCCTTACCTTAAAATAAACCCTGAAACCACTTTCTCCCAAATCGATAAACTCTCAGTAGCTTCTCAACTTAGTGTTCAATTTTATGATAATTTTTATTTAAAAACATTGAACAGAAAATATTTTTCATTGAAAGATAATTATTTCAAATAATGGTAATTTTTAAAATACTATATTTAAACAAGTATGTTTTATATTCAAAAATATGATTACTGAGTAATTATTAATACATACTCATGTAGTCTGTCACACAAATAAAAGTCTGCTATTCCTGGCCTGGAAATACGACTTATTGGAAGGCAGTATTATACTTTTCTCTTATTTGTATATATAGAACTCTGCAACAAGACTGCTCTGCTTTGACAATGTAAAAATTCAAGTTAGTAAATGGCTACCTGCAGTGTGTGTTCTAAATGGCTTTTTCCTTTATTTATTAATCACAGTTATAGGTTTCCAAAACAGATGACAGAACCCATGAATTGTAGTAAAAAATATAATATTCAGGTTTTTTCTTAGTATATATATTGAATTAGAAATGTTTGTGAGGTTTTTGCCCCTGGGGAAGAAACTTGGCAGTTCTAGCTTCGTTTTCAGCTATGAAGCAAAAACTTAAAGAAGAAAAGATTGTAATGAAAATATCTATCATGCATATGTAAATAGTTGCAATGGAGATATATCATGTATATGTAAATGATATTTTAAACTTTCTCCACTATGTCTTTAAATCAAGTGGTTTGATCTTATCTACAAAGGAACTCTTAAAAAGCTTTATATTATATAGAATTAGACCCATTCCTTATAACTTTGTTGATCTCTCTCAAAGAAAGATGGAATGCATGCACTCAAGAGTTTTTTATTAGTAAATACAAATTTGAACCTGATGACATTTCTCATTCTTTGAAGTAGTGGAAAACATATTAATATCTGGGATAAGGGCAAAAATTTAATACTGAACAAACTTCTACAATTTACAGAAGTTTGTTTTAAACTGAAACATGTTTACAATTTATAAGAAAGGTTGAAAATAGTAAGATGAACAGCTTTTTGTAAGTACAGTGTTCTCCAGGGTAACAGAAACAAAGAACTGCCTAAACAAAGGGGACCTTCTAAAATTGCCTTACAGAATAAGGAATGGGCAAACCATTAATAGCTAAGAGTCTGAAAACCTTAGGTAGCTCAATTGTCAGGGATGTGTATCTTAGCATTCTCATTGGCTCTGAAAGCATGGAGGATTCCTGAGGAGGTCATTTGTCTTTAGTCTAACTTGGAAAGCTGGAGAAGCTGGGTTCTGATATCAGTGAGGAATTATAGGAGTGTTATAGTGACAGTAAATCAGTAGATGAACTCGCCAACATGGTAAGAAAGCAACACAGAATCAGAGAGGCAACAACCAACGTCTTTTTACCTTGGACAGACTTTAAGTGGCTAATACAAGAGGACACTCCTTATGTTTAGGGTTTGGACATTCCTACTTCATATGACTCAATCAAGAAAGTTTCTGAAGTTGAGCATGAAAATGTATGTAAATTGATTACTGATATAGTCAATTTGCCAAGTAAATTATTAAGCACATTCATATAAGAATCAAAATTAGAAATTATATTTCTAGAACTGACACCAGTGACTCCCTAGCTTGGAGACCTACCTGAAATCCTAGAAGAGGTGAGGAGGGAGATATCAGAAGCAAACTGGACTACAGGAAATAAATGCAGAGCCACCCAGTGATATGTATTCAATGCTGGCTTCAATATCCAGCCTCATGCATGTCCATATTCACACACACACACACACACACACACACACACACACACAAACATACACACACACACACACACTTATATCCCCATACATGCAAACACTTATAAACATGTAGTCACACATGCACAGGCAAACAAATAATATGGTTAAATGGTAATTTTATATATATAGCTACTTCCAGGAAGAAGAGAAGAATCATGAAGAATATACTAGTTTTAGAAATGACCAGACATATAACCAGACAATGGTGATGTTCAGCCTTTTATTCCCAGCATTCAAGAGGCAAAAGCAGGTAGATAGATCTTTAAGTCAGAGGTTTAGCCTGTTCTATAGAATGAGTTCCAGAAGAGTCTGGCATAAACAAAGAATACCTTTCTAAAAAACCAACAAACAAGCAAACAAGCAAACAAAAACAATAATATGAAGGAATGAGGGAATGTAACCAACAAAGAACCCTACCCATTTTTTGATAAGGAAATTAAAAGTTTGTTATAAATATATTGAGTTATAAAGAAGCAATACAATAGATATGGAGGTGACAAGAGGGTAATGTATCCTACAATTACAGAAACATCATAGTGTAAGGATACCTGAGCTAAATCATTATTTTTGCATGACTCTATTGTCCTGTAAATGACAACAAACAGAATAAGAAATGGTTTTGTACAATTTTCTGTAATGTAAAAATCCACTCTCTATTGTTAACACTGGAAAATATACTTTAGGACATGTAGAACTTGCATCCCTGAATATTTGTCATTTTCCTATCCGCAGAGGCTTTGCCTTCACCCCTGATTTTTCTTACTCTTGTTTCACATGAATTATGTCTTAATAGTTTCTACTTCAATGCAGTCAACTGCTTTTTCTTTTCTGACAGAGATCTGAAAAAGCCTAAATACCCTGATGGCAGCCTGCCTGGAATCAGCTGCAGGTAAAAAGCAAAAGTAAAGGAAATCAAAGAGTAAACAAAGTTTGACCCACAGACAGAGGCTCTGGGTGAGATAATAGAGACAGCAGGATTGTCTGCTGGTTTCTCTTCAGGGAAAGAATGTTGGACAATTTCCTGTTGATTGATTCACTAAATCTTCCCTTTTCATGTCCAGTCTTTCCACAGCCTTTTCCATTTTCCTAGTGTATTTTCACGCATTTTGCTTTATTCCCAGCAGTGTTAATATTAGTTTCTTCCCAGACAAGAAGTTATGAAAATCTTAAAATGAATGAAGTAGAATTTTTGTACCATCCATTCATATGACAAGTTTATTGCTATGTTTGGGGAAAAAATGTTTTACTGGCTTCTACTGTAGTCATCCTGTAGTATAGACAATGAAAGCATTCACTTAGCATATCCATTTATTTTCCAATGAAAAAGGCATATATGGAAACTTTATATGAGCTCTCAAATTTATACCACAGTGGGGAAAATGTTTAAGGAATTCATGAATGTCTGCTTTTCCCTTCCTGATGCTGTCTACTTCTACTTTCTCCAGTGGGGGGAAAAATATGCACTGGATCTTGGAGTAGAAAGGATGATTTGCCTGAGTCAAATTGAGTCAAAAAGGTTGGCTTCTGACACATCAGGTAATGTAATCTTTGTTTCTATCATGTTCTTCCCAGTTCCCTAGAGAGCCACTTCTCCAGAGCTTTTACATCTTCTGTTAGTAAAAAACGATGACCTGCTCTTGGTGTTTTACAATGGGGCTTGCAGTCACTTTGACTCGTGCCAGGTAAAAAAGAGATAGTAGTTGTCTTAACCCTCTTCTAGCATATTCAATGTGGTTGTGTTATTGTGGAAGTGTTGACTTTGCATGTCACTTCCCACGCAGTCAGAGGACACTTCGTAAACCGCTGTGCTTCTGTTTATTATAGTCAGTGCATGAACTCTCTAGTTTGCAAGCCTGGAACCAATCCAGGCTTAGTGCTAGCCAGTGCATGAACTCTCTAGTTTGCAAGCCTGGAACCAATCCAGGCTTAGTGCTAGCCTATCGTTAGCAATATTTCTAAGACTTATTATGCACTTATTTTACACTAAAAAAAAAAAAAAAACCAAACCAAACAAACCTTGGCATGCATTAAGATAATGTTAGCCTAAAGAATGTAAAAATGGAAAAACCTATTTTTTTAATTTTTTAATTTGTTCACTTTACTTCCCAACTGTAGCCCCCCTCCTTTGTCACCTCCCAATCCTACTCATCCTTCCTCATAACTCTCTTTCCCTCCCGTAGTCCTCAGAAAGAGGAGCCCCTATCCCCTAACATCTGACCTCAGCCTACATGTCTCTTCTGGACTGCCTGTGTCCTCTTCCTCTGTGGCCTGGCAAGGATGCCCCACCAGGAGGAAATGATAAACATGTGGGGCCAGAGTACATGTAAGAAGTAGTCCCTACTCCCCATAATATGGTACTCACAAGGAGACCCTGATGCTAGATGTCCTTCAATAGGAAAATGGATAAAGAAACTGTGGTATATTTACATAATGGTTTGCTACTTAGCTATTAAAAACAAGGACATCTTGACACTGGCAGGCCAAAGGATGGAACTAGAAATGATCATCCTAAGTGAGGTAACACAGACTCAGAAAGACTCACATGGTATATATGCACCTATAAGCAGATATTAGCCAAATAATACAGGATACCAACTCTTCAATACACAGACCTAAAAAAAGTAAATAACAAGAAGGAGGACCCGAGAGAAAATGTTTAATTCTCATTCAAAGGGACAAATGGAAACAGTTGAAGAAAAGGAATAGAAAGGGAGGCTACCATGGAGGTCCTCTGAAAGACTCCACCCTGCAGGAGACCCAAGGAGATGCTGAGGCACACAGCCAAATTTCAGGATGAGCCCAGAGAGTCTTATGGAACACTCTGCTTTTATCTTAATTATTAGAGTATTACCATTGTGAGTGAAGAAAGGTATCTTAGAGCTCATCCTGTAAAAAGCTAACTTTAACGAATGAATGGTAAATTCCTATAGCCACCATCAGTCAGCTGTCTAAGAAGAACAGCACTGGACTTTTCATAAAGGAGAAGCAAGGACTTTGTCAGAGTATAGTTAACTTTGTGGCATTTCTGAAGCTCAATCTGTGCCTTGCTGTCTACTCAATTCAGCTGCACCCATGGGGGAAAGCCCTGCTAAACCATCATGGTAAAGTCAGCCTCATTTCCTGCAGTTACATAGTTTTGCAAAGAGATAACAGTTTTAAATTAGTTTGAAAAGAATCATAATAGGAAGCATTCAAACAGGGTAAAGGACCAGGTATATTTAGTTTACTGTTTGGGAACACATGGTAAAAAAAATACCCATAATCTCACTCTTGTCTGTAATGAAAACAAATCTGTCAGGGTATTCTGAAATGTAGAAGGATGCTGAGGATTTTGTGAGTACTCAAACTTATCACAAGATAATTCACATATAAATATATATAACAAGAAGAGTTTCTATATATGTGTTTATGTAGATATCATGTGTATGTGAAATATATATGTATATGTAATCATTGTGTACAAATATATACTGAAGTTGTATAAATATCTATACATTACACATGCATTTTATTTTCTTGTAATAAATTTGTGAATATTCTTAAAACACATAATTAAATTATATTTGTGTTGCTCAGAAATCTATATATAGCTCATTAGATAAAAATGAGGGTTTGGTCAGAGACCACTTTTCTTTCTGGAGACACTAGGGCAAAATCAATTCCTGTACTTGATAATTAGTCAGTTGGAAAGAAATCCATGTTTATTTAGCGGCACTCCACGGATTTCCGCTGTCTTGAAAGTAATGAACTGGAGGAAAGCACTGTACCTTTACAGGCTGTCCCTGTCTGTTTACATCCTTCCTTCACCTGAAACCAGAAGGCCTTGACATTCTTCTTCTTTTGTCCCCTTTCAGCCTCTGTTCATCACATTCTGCTTTGTTCATAGCACAAAGTTTCTTACATAATTAGAGTGTGTATGCTTCTGAAAAATAGGGTGTCGTCCTCATCCGGAACAATATGTCTTTATTCCTGCTCACAAGTTCCACACTGCTAAGTGAGTTCACTGTTGGAGGGGCTGAGGGTTTGGAGCTAGACACATAAGGGACAAATAATTTTGTCTACAATACTCATTGCCTTATATTTTTCTTTCATTCATCTTGGAAATAGGTGAAGTAGGACAATATGTAATATCTACTAATACTTAGTCAGACTCCAAAAATCTCAAGATTTTCATTGTGCTAAATTAGAAAGTGAGAGTAATTTGTGAATTTTAGATGGGAGATTAAAATGTATCTCTCAATTTAATTTTTTCTGTTATCTAAAACTGACAGGAAGACTATGAAACATGCCCCCAAATAATGTCAAGGTATATAAAAAATCTATATGTGCTATCATTTTGGAAATGCTATGTTAGGGGAAAATAATTACCAAGTTTGTATCTACAAGCATGTTGTGTATTTTTTTACTTCTTGGAGCACTGTAATCCTTTCATGTTATATTAGAGGTACCATAATTAACTGGGCTTCGAAGGAAATACGTACTGATTTGTTGCAGTTTTTTTGTTCTCATCCACTGCAGTTACATGATAGAAAAAAAAATCTATGATTTTTGTTTCGTCTGAAGCTCTATAAAATGACATAATTCATTGAAAATACATAACAATAATTTCATAAGGCACAAAACAGTAATGAATGCTTGAGAAGTGGAAGTGCTGCTGCTCAAAGTAGAAGTCTCTGTTTTAATCTACTTTTCCCCTGTATTCTGCCTTCTCTATGGTTCACATTGACCAGAAAAATTAAACCTTAAAATATTTGATAGTCTTTTGTACCCATTAAGTTATCTAACCCTCAGAATAGAATGATAAATAATTATTCTGCTCCTTCTATTCTTTACTCATAAAAGAAATTGTTTGTTTGTGCTTATATTATATACATTCAAGAGTCAGTAGTCATGCCATTTTTCTACCAATGTATCTTTATCAAAGGCCTATGCAAGAGTGTTTAATTGCTAATATGACCAATATGCCAGAATATTGATTACTATAATTTATACATGCTAAAGCTAAACTGGACATGTTATTTTTATTTTGTTTTGCTTTTTTATGAAATGGTGACACTACTCAACTACATTGTCAGCATGTATGTTATAGAATATTAGGCTATACAAAGTCTATGTATATTGTATTTACAATTTTGCAGTATTTTTCAAGTATATTTTTCAAGTATATTTTCAAGAATCCATTGCTAGTTTAGAATAGATCTCTCATAAGAAATTGAATATTGTCCATATTTCTGAATTTGACATCAACAAATGTAAATTCCATGTTCATCCAAAAATTTTATAGTGATGCATTCTGAAGGATAATTTTAATACTTCAGAAAAGAGTGTATGGACAGAAATTTAGACAAGGAGGCTGCCTGCATTTATTACCATGTAATAATCATACTGCAATTTAGGACCAATTGAATTGATGAATTTATTGTAACAAAAATGATGCAGTGAGAAAAGGTTTCTGACCTGTTTTAAAATCCTAGGGATGAAGATTCATTCAATTTTGTGCACTATTTCTGGAGCTGGCTAAAAACTTATACCATCTATATATAAGTGGAGGAAGCTATAAAGAGTCTTTCACACAAGAGAGCAGTGTTTATTCCTCATTTCTCTTAAATTACCATTAATTACATAAAACAGTTGTAAAAATATTATGTTTCCAAATGGTTATTCCACTTGAAAATGAGTACAGATAAATTTTAGCTTTAGAGGTGTGCGTAGCAATAAATTAAAGCACATTTTGATGTCAACTTCAACAATGAAAATAAAATTGGTTTCTGGGCAGATGGCCTAGGATGGAGGCCACACAACTAGAGAAAAGGAGCACTTTATTGCACCTAATGTATTGAAAGTGAATTATAAAACTGTTAGTCATAAATTATAAAATTGTTAGTCACAGAAAATAACACTAGCTATTATAATAAAAGATTTTGAAATATTACTGGTTTGGCTGCCCTGCAAAGAATGATCATCACAAAGCACATATTTCCTTTTTCTGTTTTGTTCCATGCAATATATTTGATCTTTTCCTCCTACTTTTCCAACTCTTCATAGATTCTATCTACCTCCATACCCCACAACTTTATGCTCTCTTCTCTCTCTCTCTCTCTCTCTCTCTCTCTCTCTCTCTCTCTCTCTCTCTCTCTCTCTCACACACACACACACACACACACACACACACACACACATAAACCTCAAAAATAAAAAAGAGCAAATGAATAAACCAATAGGGAAAAAAAGATTAAAAATAAAAGCCAAAACAAAACAAAGTAAAAACATACCTCCCAAAAGAAAAACTATAGAGGCAAAGAGGTTGTTTTGGTGGTGGTGGTGGTGATAATGGCAGCAGTGGCGTGTGTGTGTGTGTGTGTGTGTGTGTGTGTGTGTGTGTGTGTGTGTGTGTGTCAAGTACTCCTGAGCATGAGGCCTGCCTGGAGTGTTGTTCATACACCAGTGACACTCCACTGAAGAGCTCAGACTTTTCCCTTTCCCTGCAGTTGTCTACTCTAAGTACCTGTTCAGTTAGACTTGGCCTGATCTGTTGACTTTCTCAAATGATGACTTGGAGATCCTTTTTTGTAAATATGGTACATAAGATATGAAATATGAATTTCTATTTAAGCCACCATAATATACTTTCTGGCCCTCCCCCATAGGCTTGTAGCCATAACATAATTCAGGAATGTATTCAGTCTGACTTCAAAAGGCCGCATTGTCTATAATCCTCTCAACCCTCCAAAAGGAAGGAAGGGAAGCATAGTGAGAAAATACTGACAAAAACAAGACCGAAAACCATCTGGGCAAACTCCAAACTCTGCATCTACCTGTTTGAAGTCAAACTGATTTTTAGAACCCCAATTCCTTTATGCTTTGTTGACTACAACACACTTTTTTTCCTTTGGGCTGGCTCTACTCCCTGTTATCAGCTTTCCTTCGCAGGTATCTCACAGCTCTGTTATCACCAACATCTTGGCAACTCCAAGGCAATCCTGGTTTGACTTTCACTGCTTCACAAAACGGCATCTATGGCCTCAGAGACGTTCCTTAGTCGTGGAAAAATATTCCACACCACCTCTCCTCTATTTTTGACTCTAAAGCCAGAACAATGTGGCCAAAGCTGCCAAGTTCTGTTGCTTTCTGGGGCCCTTCAGTCAATTACTTAGTCATCCACTTTATGTTTTCAGTGGTTTCCTTCACTTCCTAAGCTTGGCTCTTCTGAGACTTGCTTTGTGGACCAGGCTGTCAATGAACTAAGAGATATTCATTCTTTGGTCTCCTGAGTGCTATGACTGAAGGCATGTACACCACCCCTGGACCTAAGCTCTTAATTCCACTTCATAGTATAGAAAATCAGCTGGGTAGAGTCTTGGCCTGAAGTCACCATTCCTTTTATTCCATTTAACATCAGGATTTTCTTTACCCAGTTTATCTCTTTGAACACATGACTTAGCTCCATTCTACTTCCTGGTGCCCCTTCTCTCCTTGAAACTATATAGTTTGTATTTTTCCTTGCTCAGCTTGATCCTTTTCATTATAGATCATTATAGGAGTGACCACTAATAACAACACAACAGGGTCAATACTAAGCTGCTTTGAGAATTAACTCAAAATCTTTCACTTTAATTTCAGGCAGTCTTTTTCAGACAAGGATAAAAAGGAATCATACTCTTTACCAAAATACCACAATTGCAGTCTCTAGGCCACATACAAAAATTCTTCTCTTCTGAACCTCTTGAGTCAGGTCCCCACAGTTAAAATCAATCTCAGCATCACTGTTGTCCATGCTTCTACTAGGATTGTTCATTAAGCTCCACTTAACTCATTTAACTGCTTTTCTAATCCTAAATCCCAAAGTCTATGTTTTCCCAAACAATAGCATTGTGAGGCCTGTGAAAGAAATACCCCAGTTCCTGGTCTTGACTTCTGTCTTAGTTAAGGTTTGTTGCTGTGAAGAGACACCATGACCAAGGAAACTCTAATAAAGGAAGGTATTTAACTGAGGCTAGCTTCAGATGATTAGCCCATTATCATCATGATAGGGGGAAAAAGGCAGTATATAGGAGGACCTGGTGCTGGAGGAGCTGAGAGTTTTACATCTTGATCCACGGCAGCAGAAAGAGACTGCCAATTCCTTGCCTATTTTGAGCATATGAGACCTCAAAGCCTACCTCCACAGTGAAACCCTTTCCCCCACCAAGACCACACCTCCTAATATTGCCACTCTCTATGGGACAATTATCCAAACACATGAGTCCAAGGGGACCGACCATTCCTATTCAAGCCAGCACAGTCATTATGACTTGAAATTAAGTCAGATAAATTAACCATGTATGGTACATAAAGATGAATATCACATAATGAGCTCAATAGATGTAAATCATTCATGAAAATTTGATAGTGTTATAAGAGGAAGAAAAAACACTACTAGCATATTAGGCATAGGGAAAAAAAGTCTTTTTAAGTGACATCTATTAAATATTTATAATTAACAAGTAAGTTAGTGAGACTATTCATAGTATATTAAAACAGACACAAGTGAACAATCAGTTAATTTTTAATGACTAAGTATTTTCAATCATATAATAAAAATGTAAAGTCTGTAATAAAGAAGCAAAAGGAAAATGAGAAAGTTTAAGCCCTGTACTGCATTTTAAAATTCACTGTAGAAATCATCAATTCTTAAACATCTTAGTATCAATTAATGAGGTGAAATCTTCACAGGTTGTAGATTGAGAACACGACACAAGAAAAGAATAACTGGGTTGGTGGCAGAATGCAGCTCCCAGAGAGTATGTTTGTGTGTATGTGTGTTTGTGTGTGTGTGTGTGTGTGTGTGTGTGTGTGTGTGTGCAAGATACCTTTGGTATATATGTATATTTGTGTATATAGTTCTTAATTATTTTTTAAAAATAAAATGGGTATGTGTGGAAGGATTGTAGGCTTTATCCCAGGTGAAGGCAGTCTTGGCAGGTCTTGCTTCGGGCTCCACTGCTTGGAAACACTAACGATACCCTACTGAGAAAGACATTTTTGAATACTGGGAGGAAACATCCTGGGTCCGGAATTCAGAAAACGGACCGGAGACTCCAGCTGGGAGGGATCTGGGAGCAAGCCTGGTCATTGTGCCCTAGAGAGAGATGCAGGCAGAGAAGAGATGCAAAAGCTGCAGGTTCAGAGCACGAGCACATGTGGATCGGGGAAAGGACCTGTGTACAGGCCCAACAAGTGTGCATGCCAGAGACACCTAGGGATCTGTCTGATGGAACTGATACCAGAAGGTTATTCTTGTTTCCCTTTAATCTTTTTTCCCTCTTTTATAGCATAGCTAGGTTGTATAGTAAAGTCTAGTTTTTAAGAAACAAAGCCAACAGTGTGTGTGTCTTTTTATTGAAAATATATTGTTTTCTTAATCAATATATATTTATTATACTTTCCCTTCCCTCTACTCCTCCCAATTCACCCCACCTCCCCCTCTTCTGGAACCATCCCCTTTTGTCTCTCTTTAGAAGTAACAGACTTCTAACATACAACAAACTAATATGTTCCAGGAATAAATTTTTCTAATGGTGACTAGAGAAGGCAATGAATATATGCCTATGAATAGAAGAATATGATGAGAAGGAATCATTTTATTGATACATTTTTGTTTTTGATAATGAGTACTTTTTTGTTTTACAGTAGGTTCTTGTGCTATCCTGTCTTAGGCTCTTGGTCACCAAAACAGTATCAGGTCTGGATTCAAACATGTGGTGTGAACCTTCAGTCAAATAGTATGTAGGCTGGCTACTTCCACTAGTTCTGTGCCATCATTGCCATGGTAGACTTTGCAGGTAAAACAGATTGTAGGTCAAAGGCTTTGTGGCCTGGATTTATGTCTATTTTTCAGTTTTGGTTGCCTGCAGATCCCAGCACCAAGGACACTAGAACATAAGAGTGAGAGCTCCATCTAGGAATGAGTGAGAAGTTCATCTAGGCACCAGCTCAACTTGTCCATATTCAATGAATTGTGTGGATGTTGTCCTCAGCAATGGGGCTCAGTTCTCAATTTTTGGAGAGCAATCCTGGGTTGTTTGGAAATTTCCTTATGGTCTTGTTAGACAAAACTCAACTGAATGCAACCTAGTCCCATTCTTTGCTTTGTGACAAGAGATGACCACTGAGCTCCCAAACACCAATGCATTAGGATTCTACATCCTCCCAAATGATCGTTTTTCCTCCTACTGTGTCCAATTGAATGCAACCCAGTCCCACTCTTTGCTTTGTGACAAGAGATGGCTACCTGAGATACCATAACCCCAATGCATTAGGTTTCTACATCTCCCAAATGATCGTTTTTCCTCCTACTGTGTTTCCTCATCCTGTCGTATCTTGTTATGCTGTATTCAGTTGATGTTACTGAGAAGCTTGCTGTTTTCATACTGGAAAATGAACTGAAGTGGGTCTGGGGGAGAGCAGCAGCTGTGTTTGAGTGGGGTGGGATGAATGAAGGGACAGCAGGGTATGACTGGGATGTATTCTGAGAGAAGAATACATTTCAAGAAGATTTTCCAAAGGTTTAATTGCTCAAACCAATGATAATAGAGGAAGGTAGGGTTCTGAACAAAGATTGGTAAAGAATACTCACCCAATCACATGTAAGGCCAGAGAAAGGAAGAAATGTCCAGGAGAACCTTACTTGTGACAATCTCTGATTAATTTTGTGGATTTGATTTGTACAAAGGGCAGCTTGTAACTGGCTGAAGTTCAAATCTTATACTGAATCTCAAGTGTTTGATAAGGGCAAAAACTTTTGATATTAAAATGTATTTGCATATCAAGTTGCTATTCAAGTAATCATATAAGAGACCATTTTCTACTAAATAACACAAAATATTGAAAGAGATGCAGATTAAATTTAGTCTAACACATGACATGTGCATGCATGATGCAATGTAATTATTTTGACTGAATTGAGAGAAAGAGTTGATGGTGTGTCTTGACTGTCAACTCTCCCAGAATTAGGATCTACTTCAAACTTCTAAAATGCACTATTGACACTATTTATTGTTCCTGTTGTAGTGTTTCAGAAAGGGTTGAAATATAGGCCAATATGTGGGGTAGAGGACTTGACTGAATATTGATAGCATTATACAATGGTCTAGAGGTATAGACAGAAAAACCCCAAAGAAGGAAAAATCCATCTGTTATATGATTTTCCCTTACTCATACACAAATTATCTATCACTGCTACCATTGCTTGAAGCAAAAATCATTTTTATTCACCTATTTAATAAATACTAAAAGTCAATTACTCTCCACGGGCCTTCAAAGCTGTCAGAGTTAAACTGAGGCAGAAGAGAACATGAAATATTTTAATGTAGCATGGAGCCATCCCTTGTTATATTATATAAGCTCTTCTTGTGCACAGCAAAACATATATATATATATATATATATATATATATATATATATATATATATATATATATACATACATACATACGAACATATATTCAGAACACTGACAAATATAGCTGAATTGCATGCAGATATTGGTGAAGATATAAGTGGAAATACTGACTAGGTTATTGCAGTTATTAGTGATAGAATTGATTAGTTGAAACTGTCATGTGGTAGGTAAACTTCATTCTGTAGTTGTATTTCCAGAGCACTTTAACTATTAGGGAAAAATCAGGCTGAATGAAGAGAGCATGGTACCACAGACTGTAGACCCTGATAGATGATAGAACAAAACAAGGAAAAGAAGAAATCCTATTAAAGCAAGTACTATTTCTCTTTTCTATCTGGCCACCATTATATATGATAATTTCCTCCATGATTATGGATCCACATTGGGCTAAATAATTTTTAAATATCTGCTAATATGTTTTTACCCTCCTCTGTTGCTTGACTTAAGGCTTAATTACACTGACAGAAGATCTGAATATTATAAACTAATATCACCAAGCAATACCTGAATATATGAATATTCATGATAATAAATTTTAAGTTAATGATTATTGACAAAAATGGGAGTAAGAGAAGGATTCAGAAATGGCCCCATGTAATAAAATACTAAAGAACTCTGGTGACAATAACATTTATAAATAATTAAGAATTAGAAGAAAAAAACAAAATAATTACTTTGTTGTCTTTTGAATTGCACTGGGTCTTTATGGACTATGTTAGAATTCTTCACTGTTTATGTGTTGTATAGGTAAGCTTATTTTTCAGTGGTAGGAAATTCCATTCAATTAAATTTTACCTGCTAAATTAATAACTTTTCTCAAGCTTTTTTTCCCTTACCCTATTTCCTTTCCTACATGTACACTAATTCCTATCTGTCATCTGTCACAAAGCTCTATTAAAAGTTCAACCAAACTTATGACGAGTAACTTTAGATACCCTTCGCCTGAGGATTATCCAACCAGTGGCTTAAATTGGATGTGTTCCTGCGAACTTGAAAATGAAGAATTGTTGACTTCAAGCTGTTATAGATGAGAAACTGCTGAGTTACTGATTGAGACAAAAATGAAGATTGAAAATGGTTAAAGGGTTTATTACATGGAACTTTCAAAATTAAAACATGGATATCTATGAGGCAATAATCATGTATGTAGATACAAGTAGATAAAGTAAATAGAAAACTTCAAAAGAAATATAGAGTTGGAAAATGCACCAGTAGACATTTAGAAAACAATGGCAACAGTCAGTGGTAACCACTTAAGCCTACGTCAATAGGTGAGGCCTTGATTGATATATCAAAGATGGCAGGCAGAAAAGTTGTTCATGTTGAAAGAAAGTAATCTCCAAGATTCCAAGTAATAAGTAATTTGTAGAAACCTAATTGAAAAGTTAAATTATTCTTTTGAAAGTTAATAGGAAGTCTGCAGATAAAAGCTAGTTATCTGATACAATTAAATATGTGTTTCTGTCTGTCTGGGAGTATATGTATGGGGTGTGGGAGATGGTCAGTGGGTTTTCATCTACTTTCTGAAAATGACATAGTTTTACAGCCATATGCGACATGAAAAGGTTAAGTTCAGAGAATAAAGTATGATTGTAGCAATCAATGTATTGCTTATGATACAGTCCAATTAGCAACAATATAATTTTGGAAAATAAAATGTATAAGAAACAAATGATAATCTATTTCTTTTCTGGACACCTTATATAACAGATTCTACGGTACATTCCACTGTGCTTTATCTGAACAGATCAGTGCAATAAACCTGAATGATAGGTACCATTATTCAATTTCCAAAGACAGAAAACAGAGTTTAAAAGGGGTTAAGTAATTTGTCTGAGGTCACAGAGTCAGTGATTGGTTTAAGACCCAAGACTGTTCCGTATCCCCTAAAATGCTCCCTGCTTCTTAAAGAACCTGCAATAAAAGTGACTTTCCTATCTTTGTAATATTTGTTTTGATCAAAATAATTTCTGAGAATAATTTGCTGAAGAATATTGAAGTAAACAGAAGTATAGTGGTCAAATGGAATGGCAGTATCCAAGCAAAAATGAAAAAATGATGATGTTTCAGAATCTAAGAAAATGTTATGAAGAAACTAGAATGATGATGTAGTTGTTAAACATTTAGGGGAATTCCAGAATTGTAAAATTTCAGTAACATTATCATGAAACTCCATTTTCAGATTCTCAGCAGCAACTCACCTGCCTTGTCCCATGACAATTTAAGAAGTTAACACTAAAGCAGAATGTTTGCTTCCTTATGAGCCTCAAGAATGATTCCTGTGCCCAGCTCGGGAGGCTTTCATAGAAGTCAGTATTGGGAAACACACCATAAGCTACTTCTCCCATTTAAAACTGTTGAAGAATTTCTGAAAGTTTTATACATAATAGTGCCTCAGGTAAAATTTCACTTCTCATTTATCAGAATAATTAAAAACCTCAGATGTGTTGCTGGTTTTGAGGAAGCTAGAACTGCTATAATACTTTATAGGTTGTACACCAAACACTAATATGTACATAATAGTAGGTCAGTAGCCGGTGTCACCTGAAACTGAATGTCACATCAGACTAGCTGCAGCAACTGACTGAAATAGAAAATCCTTGGTCCTTGGATTTGCAATTGTAAGGCACTGAGCTTTCAGTCAGGCTGAGCTAACTAGGTTTTGTGAATGTCTGTGTGTGTGTGTGTGTGTGTGTGTGTGTGTGTGTGTGTGTGTGTGTGCGCGCGCACTGAGCTGAGTTAACCCTTATCTCACATTTGCTTTCATAGGATTAGAGAAAAGAAACTTTTAAAACTAAGTCAAATCATATTTTTGGGAATTGATAAAGATAAAAAAGAAAACTTGTTCATAAAAATCTTTAGTACAATCATAAATATTTATTTGCTGAAATAGTTAGGCTAATACATAAAGAGAAATTCTAATAATATAAAATAAGAAAATCATATAAGTAATTTTGAAGTCCCATACTAGATACTAAAGCTCTAGTTTCTGAAGTTCACATAATCTTGAACTTACGCTGTCTTTGACATCAAAAACACAGCTAATTTTCTATGATCGCCATTTGTTAATACCTATTTTTAGGTAATCTTTAATACGTTATGAAGGTATTGTTCCTTCTCTGAAGTATTGATATTGATCCAATATTATTTTATAGTTTCCTTGATTTCATTTTTAGAAACATTTTTTCAGTTTTATGTACATGATTAAATATTGATGAAATAAAATATGAAGTTTAATTTTTCATAATTTGTAATAGAGAATCATTTTAAAACTTTCATCTGTTTAATGGAGAATGAAACATTATTTGTAACTTTCCATCTAAAAGAATATTTTACACATTTTTTATTTTGATCTGGTATATCCTTGTACATATGCCTGAGCATCTTGACCAGAAAAACCATCCTGGTGGCATAACGGCTGTGTTTCTCCCTTCCTCCACTCCTTCTGTCAAAGGCCCCTGGAGCAGCATCCTTCCTCCAAGAAGATGAAATGTGTGATCTTCTTGGAGATTGAGTTTAATGCCATTTCATCCCTTTGTGAGAATGAGATTAGAATTTTAAATGTTCAAAATCCAACAGCTTTTAATGAAAAATGATAGGAATTACAACATACCTGGTGTTTAGGAAGGATGGAATTGTATTTGCACATTATTAAAGACTTGAATAATTTAGGCTATTTTTAGACTTGAATTGCTTAGAGGATTTTTAGATGAACTCAATTTAAACAGCTCACAAAAGGCATTTCCACGTTCTTATTTCTGCAAATGCATATCATTTAATTACTTCGATAAAATGGTTTGGATGTTGTAACAGTCATAAATCATGAACCTGGGGTCAATGGAGGAAAAAAATACTCAGTTCTAAATAAGATTCATGTAAACTTTATTTCATAATTACAGTTTTTATAAAACTTACTTTTCTTGATGACTGGATTATATTTTCTTAACCTTGCATTTTCAACTTTTCTGAACTATATCTTCTTTGTTACATAACATAAATATAATAATATTATTATATGTATAAATTTAAGTATGATAATTATACAACATTGAATATTAGTTGAAAAATCACTCAATAAACTACTTTAATGTTTGTTGCAGTCTACTATTAGTTTAATATTTGTTCAAGTTATCAAACCAAAGTGTGAAAATGAACACATATGGTAACAAATACCTTTAATCCCTGTGCTACAGAAACACAGTTAGGGAGATCACTGTGGGTTTGAGGCCTGTGTGGCCAATATAGTGAGTTTCAGGACAGCTATGTCTATATATTAAGACTCTGTCTCAAACACTTTAAAATGTGAAAATAAAATATCCTTTGTATTACATTGAATTAGAAAAATCAAAGTATGTATAAAGTATGCTACAAACTCTTAAGGTTCACATGTGAAACAGAGACATGTTACAGAAAATCAAATGCAGTTAATGGCTTAAACTGTGAAAGATAATTGGAAACAAAGAATTCCTGCATTTGATGAAAATAATTCTCATGTTTTTCAAATACTCAGCAAATTAGAAGATATTTAAATGTCATTTCCATATAAAAATTAGAACAAAAAATACATTTAGAACACAAAAATGTTATCAATTCTATGTTTTCAAAGCTGGTTTGTTAAACACCAAAGAATTTAAAAATGAAATTGCATTTTTTGATCTATTGAAATAATTTTGTAATGTTCATAGACTACAGGAATGGAAATAGTACCTTTCTTTAACATAAGTGATACCTCTCTGAAGATCCATGGTATCTCTTCTTCTTCTTCTTTCCAGTTTTAAATCTCTTAATCTCTGTATGATCAGGAGAGCTTGAAGATTACTGAATCTGTGCCTGAAATCCCTAAAGTTGATTGCAAGCACGGTATAATTAAAGATGTCATCTGATAAGCCTTTGAACCATTCAGGATAATATCTATATCATCTATAAAGAAAATAAATTTTTACAAAATGATTGAAAATACTTGATCTGAAGAAATAGACTTATTTTTATTATCTATTTTTCTTGTTTTAAATTTTATGATCTAGACACAGTCCTAGTATTTTTATCATATAATTTTAAATGCCATTTATTGTTCTTGAATATGTATTCATGGGTGGTATGGCTGTGAGTGTGAGCAGGTGTATGCTATCACAGACATATGAAAATCAGAAGACAGATTTGCTAATCATTTATCCCCTTTCAACTTACAGAAGCATGGTATCTCTTGTTGCTTATGTGGCGCTAAGCACTACAGGCTTGAGGCCTCTAGTAGATACTTTTCTGTAACTATGATAAAATATTTTGACAAAAATGACTTATGGAAGAAGTTTTATTTTGGTTTACAGTTCAATAGGGATAAAAGCCCATCATGGCAGGAAGACAAGCTGCAGGCTTACAGGAAGAACAGGTGGCTAGCTAGAGATCACAATTTATTTGTTAAATTACTATGCAAATTATTTATTTAGCTTTATGCATATGGGTGGTTTGTTTGTTTGGTTTTTTTTTTCTGATTGATGCAGTGGCCCCAGCAAGAAGAGGTCATCACATCATCACCTGGAACTGTTATTAGAGATGGTTGTGAGGCACCAAGTTGGCACTGAGAACATAGATCCTCTTTTGTGGGAATACAGTGCTGCTAATCATTGAGGAATCTCTGCAGCCCTTGGGTCACATCTTTAGCCATATCTGACCCCAGTGAGATGCTGCTTCCAGCAAGGTAATATCTGTTAAACCCCTACAAACAACAATACCAACTACAGACTAAAAGTTCAAATGCTTGACGCTATGGACAAGCATTTTTCATTTAACATGTTTCATTTAAACTGCCACAGTGGCCCATGGTCTTTCAGGTTAAGTGTGCTATTTTAACCTCTGATCTTGTTGCAGGAGTGCTAGTATTACAGATACATGGGACTCCATCTGATTTCTGTAATTGGTTTCAGGATGCTAAACACATGTGGTTAGGCTTGAAAGGCTTTCCATTATTATTATTATTCGTTGTTGTAGTAGCAGTAGCAGTAGTAGTAGTAGTAGTAATAGTAGTAGTAGTAGTATTTCATCACAGGCATGAAGGTGACTTTGCAGGCCAGAAGATATGTCCAATTCCTGGGACTGGAGTGAGAGTCATTGTGGACTGCCCGATGTGAAACCGTTTTTGAAATCTCAAGGGCTACTCAAGAGTTACAAGTTCTATTAACTAATAAGACATCCCTCTAATGTTTTCAACTTTACAGCCACCTTAACAGACACATTATAAATTTTGCTATGTTTATATTTTCATGTAATCAGTTTTTAGAACACAAATCTGCAATGTAAATAGAATTTACAACCTTTACACAGTTACCCTTTGTTACACATATACACTTTGATCAATTATTCCTAAATTTCATTTTTTATTTTTTCTTCATTAATATAATAAAAGTGATATTATACAGTATACACTCTTTTGAAATCAGATTTGTTCACTATGAATAATGTATTAGAGTTTCATTAAATTACTGCACTCATCAAAATTGTGTGTTCTTTGGTTATTGACCATGACTTTGGTCTATTTTCCATATAACTATATTTATAAATAAGTCTCTTGGAAGACGATAGGTTGTTGATCATTTGGGCAATATCATTAAGCTACAAGTTACTGTACAAGGTCATTCTTGTTGGCCTGTTTACATTTGCAGAACAGCCTTATAAAAATATGACAACATTTTCCAGTGTGTTTATAAAATTTTATGGCTTTGCCTTTGATGCTCTGGAATATTAATTGTTCTATATCCTTTCAAATAATCAGTAGCGTCACAATTATTGTTATTTTATATCAACTACTTGAAAATAATACCTCACATATGTGTCTGCACTCCAAGCACTGAAACACCAGAGCTCCTGGCCAGGGGAAATTCCAGGGAAACTAATGGATCAGTCTTGCGACCTGCCCCACCAGCCTGGAGTCAGTACACAACAATGAGTGTGCTTGCCTCCCCTGTGTCACTGTCTCCTTCCCTAATGAATCTGCAGGTACACTGGCCCAGGGGGACCAAAGTGGAAGGTTAGGAGCCTGACAGTCCAAGAAGGGAACCAGGGACCACAGAGGCATGGTTTGGGTGTGTCTGGCCAGAGACAGGCACCCTGTGTCAGTGGACCAAGCCTGCAAAATTGGGCTGATAGACCCAGGCCAGGACAGTCCCCATGGCACAGCATGGACTCTCATGCTTGTGTGAGAGGCTGAACTGCCATGAGATGTGGGAAAGCAGGTCTAAATGGCAGCCATGACTCAGCACGTGAACCACCAAAAATGCACAACCTAGACTGGTCTGCAATATAGAATGGTTCTGGCAGGAACCTAACTGCCAGCCAAATAGGTCCAGTCCTGGACAATTGGGCAGTTAAAACTTGTCCTAGCCAGTCCACAAGGCCCAGAGGGGTCTCCCACACACACATGGGAGATGCTGGACTATCATCTGGTCAGGACAGAAAATTAAACAGCAGCCCCCAACATAGCTGGTCTGAATCCCTTGAGTAGCATGAATTGAATCAGGCAGAAGACTACCTCTGTTGACCAAGTCAGGAGCTTAAGGTGTTGAACAAAGGCTCCTGGAGCAGAAACCAGGTCACCTGCCAGTTCCAGGGAAGAAATCCTTAATCACCACAGGCAAGTGCATGTAACCTATAATCACTCACCAACTATCGACTCTCAATGGCCAGTGAAGGACACCAGAAGCTACCACCCAACATCAGCGATAGTAAGATGACTAAAGGACACTGTAAAATTGCAAACAACAAAAACCAAAACAACTCGGCATCTCCAGATCCAAGCTATCCCAAAGAAAGCAACCCTGAGAACTCAACCACAAGCAAAATACCAGAAAATGACATCAAATCCTTAGTAATGAAGATGAAAGTAGAGGAAATGAATAAAATCCATAATTAAATGAGGGAAGATGCAGCCAAGCAGGTTGAAGATATAAAAGAGGCTTATCGAGAGATACTATTAAAAAAAACTCAGGAAAATACAAACATCCAGATATAGGAAATCAATAAAAGAGTTCAAGATCTGAAGATGAAAATGGAAACAGTGATAAAAGCAAATACAGAAGAAAAATAAGAACAAGAGACCTTAGAGAAGAAAGAAAGAAACACAGAAGTGAGCTTCTCTAACAGATTCCAAGAAATGGAGGGATGGATCTCAGGACTAGAAGATACAGTTGTAGAATTCAAAACAACCATCAAAGAAAATGCTAAATCTGAAAAATTCCTGACACAAAATATCAAAAAAAATCAAGGACTGCATGAAAAGATGAAATCTGAAATAACAGGCATTGAGGAAAAAGAAAACACCCGACTTCAAGGCCCAAGAAATATCTGCAAAAAAATCATAGAAGAAGATATGCACAATTTAAAGAAAGAGATGCATATAAACCTATAAGAAGCCTACAGAACAACAAATAGAATATACAAGAAAAGAAAATCTTCCTGCCACATAATAATAAAAATACAAAATATATGGAAAGAAAAACATTAAGAGGCAGTGAAAAAGGCCAACTAACATACAATGTCAAACCTATCAGAATTACACCCGACTTCACAACAGAGACCATAAAAGCCAGAAGGGCCTAGACAGAGGTCCTGCAAACCCTAAGAGACCACAGATGCCAAGCCAAACTACTATACCCAATGAAACTATCCATAACCCTTGACGTAGGAAACAAAATATTCCATGATAAAAACAAATTTAAACAATTCCTTACCAAAATCCAGCTTTACTGGAGTTACTAGAAGGAAAACTCCACCCCAAAAGTGCAAGCCACAATCAAAACTACACAGGAAATAGATAACTATATCATCCCAAAAACACAACCACACAAACTCTCTACTGTAGCTAATATAAAAAATTAATGGACTTAACAGTCACTTGTCATTAATATCTCTCAACATCAATGGTCTCACAACTCTCCAACAAAAAGATATAGACTAAGTGAATGGATGCAAAACAATATCCAACATTCTTCTGCTTTCCAAAAGAGAAGTCTCATCCACAAAGACATACATTACCTCAATGTAAAAGGCTGGAAAATTATTCCAAGCAAATGCTCAGAAGAAGCAAACTAGTGTAGCCATTTTAATATTGAATAAAAGAGACTTTCAATCAAAATTAATCAAAAGGGATGAGGAAGGATACTACATACACATCAAAGGTAAAATCAATGAAGATGACATCACAATTCTGAACTTCTATGCTCCAAATACAGGGGCAACATTTGTAAAATAACTATTAACAAAGCTTAAAACACACATCGATCCCAACATATTAATAGTGGGAGACTTCAACACCCACCTTCATGGAAGGACAGCTCATTGAAACAGAAACTAAGCTAAGAAATAACATCATTAACCAGTGTCATGAATCAAATGGATCTAACAGATATTTACAGAACATTTCACCCCAACAAAAAGGATTATACTTTCTTCTCAACACCCCATGGAACCTTCTCCAAAATGTATCACATAGTAGGTAACAAAGCGGGCCTCAACATACACAAGAAGAATGAAATAATGCCTTGTATTCTGTCAGATAACCATGGTCTAAGGCTGGACTTCAACAACAAAAATAACATAAATCCTACACCCACATGGAAACTAAACAACTATCTGTTTAATGACACCAGGGTCAGGGAAAAAATGAAGAAATTAAGGACTTCCTGAGATTCACTGAAAATAAAGGAACAACATACCCAAATTTGTGGGACACATTAGACAGGGTGCTAAGAGGAAAATTCATAGCATTAAGTACTTTTATAAAGAAATTGAAAACATCCCACATAAGCAACTTAATGACATATTTGGAAGCCCTTGGAAAAAAAGAGGAAGAAGCATGCAAGAGGAGTAGACATCTGGAAATAATCAAACTCAAGGGCTGAAATCAATACATTAGAAAGAAAGAGAACAATTCAAAAAACCAACAAAACCAGAAGCTGGTTCTTTGAGAAAATCAACAACATAGACAAACCATTAGCCAAACTTAGGTAAAGGCAGAGAGACAATATCCAAATCAACAAAATCAGAAATGAAAAGGGAGACATTACAACAGACACTGAAGAAATACAAAGAATTATAAGATGCTACTTTAAAGGTATATATGCTATAAAATTTGAAAACCTAATAGAAATGGAGAATTTTCTTCATCAATTCCACTTGCCAAAATTGAATCTAGATCAGATTAAAAAATTAAATACTCCTATTTCTCCTTTAAAAAGAGAAGCAATCATTGATTGTCTCCCAAGCAAAAAAGGCCAGGGTCAGATGGTTTCAGATCAGAATTCTACCAGACCATCAAAGAAGAACAAATACCATTACTCTTCAAGTTACTCCAAAAGATAGAAATGGATGGAACATTAACAAATTGATTCTATGAGGCCACAATCACGTTGATATCTAAAAACCACAAAGCCCCAACAAAAAAAAGGAGATTTTCAGACCATCAGACCAATTTCTCTTAAGAGCATTGATGCAAAAATACTCAATAAAATACTCACAAAAATGATTACAAGAACACATCAAAGATTTCATTCACCATGACCATGTAGGCTTCATTCCAAGCATACAGGAAAGTTTTAATATATAGAAATTCATCAGTGTAATCCACCATATAAACAAACTGAAAGAAAAAAAAAACACATGATCATCTCCCTAGATGCCGAAAAAGCATTTGACAAACTCCAACATCCATTCATTTTTAAAATATTGGAGAGATCTGGGATATAACGCACATACCTAAACCTAATATAGGCTATATACAGCAAGCCAATAGCCAACATCAAATTAAATAAAGAGATACTTAAGGAAATTCCTCAAAAATTGGGGATCAAGAAAAGCTGCCCACTTTCTCCACATCTCTTCAACAAGGTGTTTGAAGATCTAGCCAGAGTAATAAGAAAACAAAAGGAGATCAAGGGAACCCAAATGGGAAAGAAGGAAGTCAAATTATCTCTATTTGCAGATGATATGATAGTGTATATAAGTGGCCCCCAAAATCCCACCAAAGAACTCCTACAGCCGAAAAATACCTTTTGCAAATTTGCTGGATACAAAATTAACTTTTAAAAAGTCAGTAGCCTTCCTATATACAAATGAGAAACATGCTGAGGAAGAAATTAGGAAATCTACACCCTTCATGATAGCCACAAGCAATATAAAATATCTATGATTAACTCTAACCAAGCAAGTGGAGGCCTTGTTTGAAAAAAATTAAATTTGTGAAGATAGATTGAAGATGACATCAGAAGATGAAAAGATCTCCCTTGTTCATGGATTGGGAGAAGTAGCATAGTAAAAATGGCCATCTTACCAAAAGAAATTTACAGGTTCAATGCATTTCCTATCAAAATACCTATATAATATTATAAAGACTTTAAAATATCAATTCTCAACTTCATATGGAAAAAACAGAATAGCTAAAACAATCCTAGACAATAAAATATCCTCAGGAGGAATTTCCAAAACTATCTCAAGCTATACTATAGAGCAACAGTAATTAAAACAATAAGGTACTGACACAGCAATAGTCAAGTTGATTAATGGAATCAAATAAAAGACCTAGAAATGAATCCACATATATGTAGTCACTTATTTTTTGACAAAGAAACCAAATTCAATGGAAAAAGGATAGCCTGGATGGAAAAAGGAAACTGGATGTCTACATGTAGAAAATGCAATTAGACCCATATATGTCCTCATGCACAAAACTGCAGTCCAAGTGGATTAAAGACCTCAACATAAAACCAGAGAGACAAAATCAGTTAGAAGAAAGAGTGGGGGAGATCTTGGAACACATTGACACAGGAGACAACTTCCTGAACATAACACCTGCAGACTAGACCTTATGGTTCTCAATTAATAAATGGGACTTCATGAGACTGGAAACACTGTCAACAGAACAAAGCAGCAGCCTGAAGACTGGGAAAAGAGCTTCACCAAGCCTACATCTGGCAAAAGTCTAATATCCAAAATATATAAAGAACTCAAGAAATTAAACATCACCAAATCAAATAACTCAATTGAGAAATGGGGCTCAGAACTAAACAGAGAATTCTCAAGAGAGGAATATTGAATGGCTGAGAAAGACTTAAAGAAATGCTCAATATCTTTAGTCATCAGAGAAACACAAATCAAAATGACTCTGAGATGATACCCATCAGCATGGCTAAGATAAAAAACTCAGGAGGCACCATATGCTGGCGAGAATGTAGAGAACGGGGATCACTCCTTCATGCTGGTGGGAATCCAAACTTTTACAACCACTTTGGAAAGCTATCTGGCGCTTTCTCAGAAAAATGGCAATAGGGCTTGCACAAGACCCAGCTAATTAACTCCTTAGAATATATCCAAAAAATGCTTCACCACACAACAAGGACATATGCTCAACCATGTTAATAGTAGCATTATTTGCATTAGCCAGAACCTGGAAACAGCCTCAATGTCCCTCAATTGAAGAATGGATAAAGAAACTGTGGTACATTTACAATATGGAATACTATTCAGCTATTTAAAAAAAAAAAGGAATTCCCACAATTTGTTGCCAAATGAATGGAACTAGAAATGATCATACTAAGTGAGTTAACCCAGAAGCATAGACTCTCATGATATATACTCACTTATAGTTGAGCACTAGACCCAAAGGCATGTCCTCATGATAGTCTTCAGTTACCAGAAGATTGGGATAGATGTGAGGACATACCAATGGGACTTTAGGTAAGACAAATTTAGGAGATGGGGAAATAGAAGGACCCAGAGAGTACTGGAAACTACAAGAAGAACATCTGTGATGGGTGGATCAAGGTCCAGGGTGGTCTGCTCAAACTATTGTACTAACTGAGGACAATACATGTAGTAAACATTGAACCTCTATTCTCATCTAGCCAATGGACAGTATATTCTCCACAGTTATGTAGAAAGCAGGGAATGACTCTGCATGAACTCTGGTACTCCATATTTGACCACCTCACCTCAGTGGGGAGCCCTGATGGCATTCAAAATAGAATAAACAGGCTACCAAGATGAGACTTGATAACCTATGACTATATAGTATGTCAGGAAGGCAGCCTCTGTCATAGACCTATGAAGGAGAAAGTGAGAGGGAGGGAGGAACAGGAGAATACAAGTGAGGGGATAAAAACTGAGTTGTAATCTGAATAAATTAATAAAATATATGAAAATAAAAAACAAAATCATAGGAACTCAAAAAAATAATACCTCACAACTTTTAAATAATTTTATTATGGCTTCACTATATGACTTGGATTTTTTTTATGCTGAATTATCAACTATTTATCTCCCTTGTTGAAATGTTTAAGTGTTATCTCATGGTTAATTAAGATGCTGACTTTCTTACTCATAAGCTTCTCTGATGTGATATATGTTGTTGAAAAAGTATTTGATTTTCTGCCTGAAAGTATTTCTTTTCTTTTGTGGATCAGCCTTTTTTTAAAGACAGTGCTGTATTTTCCACAGTAAATAAATTTAATTTTGGTGAAAAATATCTGAATACCCCAATATTGGCTTTTGCTTTCATTGACATATTTAGAGAACAGGTTTGTGAAATCCAGATCAGAGAAGGTAGGCATAGTGTAAAGGTATTTCTGGGCCAAGGGTCAAGATTTAAATCTAGGCTGTGGCATAAAATGTACGAACTTCCATTTAAAAGTCATGGGGTCATTTATACTTGTAGTCACTTGTAGGGAATATAACATAAAGAAAATCATCACAGACATGTCACCGTTTTCCAACCCAGAGGCAGATCAGAGGACATAACTCTTACATCTATATAAGGAATTAGGGATACTGTTTAATGGTATGAATGTTTTATAACATCTGTGTAACTTTGAGGTCCAGTCAAAGATGTATAAAACCACAAACAAAGCAAACAGCTAAAAGATTACTATACAAGTATTTCTCTTCTAAAAGTATTTCCTACATTCCATTTTCTACATAATTCCAGAATCCATAACTAAATGAGAGTTGTGTATGTGTTAGAGCCCTATCCCTACCCCCCAATGGTCCAGTAACCTTAAACCAAGACAGACACAAAGACAGAGGCAAAAAATTATATTTGTCATCCAGAGATCCAAGGTGGTACCACTGACAGAGCACAATGTCTTATCAACAGGAGAGCCGTGAATGAAGAGCAATAGACAGTATAAACTGTAGGCTCTAAAACACCAGCATTTGTGTTGTGCATACCCCAGCAGACAGAAAATACCACTAGCCAATGCCAGAGACAACCTGATGGCCAAAGGCCAGTGTAAAATTACAATCAACTAAAGCCAGAGCAATGTGGTGCCTCCAGAAACCAGTTATCCCATGGCTAGCATCCCTGGATACCCAAGCACAACTGGAACACAAGGAAATGACAATAAATTTATGCTTATAGAGATGATAACAGGGGAAAAAAGAAAATCCTTAAAGAAATACAGAATTATAGAGTCAAACTGATTGAGGCCTTTAGGGAGGCCTGCAGAGAGAAAAATCAACAAATCACTCAAAGAAATACAGGAAAGCACAAACAAACAGGTCAAGGAAATAAATAAAATCATTCAAGATATGAAGATGGAAAAAGAAACAGTAAAGAAAGTACAAGCATAGGAAATCCAGGAGATGGAGAACTTAGGGGAGAAAAAAACCCACAGGAACTACAGAGGTAAGCATCTCCAACAGAATAAAAAAGATGAAGGAAATAATCTCAGGTATAGAAGATACAGTGGAAGAAATTGGAAGAAATCAATTCATCCATCAAAGAAGATGTTAAATCTAAAAATTCATGACAACAAACAACTAAGGAAGCAAGGACACCATGAAAAGATGAAACCCAAGAATAATTAAAGAAATTTAAGTGTGGAGAGCCACAGATAGCAGCGCCCCCTGCTGCTTCCCCGGCGCAATGCGCCCCCTTTGCACATGTGCAGTGCGCCCCTTATGCGCATGCGCAGTGAGCAAGCCCCCCTTATGCGCATGCCTGAAAGCATAGCGTGAGGTGGCGTGATCTGAACAAGGCATAGCGTGAGGTGGCGTGATCCGAACGCACCAACCAAGAGTGACAATGTGGCAGTCTCTGATAGGACCAGGCACACTATAAAGGTTCTGTGGGAGGTTTTCCCGGGGTCACTCTGGTAGTCCAGGATCCTGAATAAACTGCGGCAAAAAGAGTTCTCGGTGTTGGTGTCTTTCCTGCTGGTTGGGGGCGGCATCCACATTTTGGTGGCCCATACGGGGAATCTCAGTACTTGCGGCAGCCAGGGCAGCTAGCTGGTAATTTCCCGGTCAGTGGGACATAGTTGTGAAGTTCTCAGACCTTGAGACAATAAAGTTCCGGGGCTCGGACAAAATGGGGAATTATATTTTCGGGAAAGTGAAAGAGAAACGGTTTGAAGGGGATGATTCTGGCCCCGAGGACAAAGAATTAGAGGAGTTGGCTGAACGGCTAGATAGCATTATTATACCAAAAAAGAAGGGGATCAAGATTACGCAGCCTTCAGCTCCTGAACTAGCGCCACCTAAATCTCCAGGCGGAATAAGACCCCCTCCCCATATACCAGGGGGTGGTAGGTCTGCCTGTCCTGAGGTATGGAGGCAATTTCATTTGCAAAGTGCCCCTCATTGTTACCCAGTTTTTCAGAATGCAAAGGGAATCGTTATCACGAACCCTTGGATTTTAAAATTGTCCAAAGACTGGCTGAGTCTGTTCGTGCTTATGGCACGACCGCAGCATTTGTTTTGGCCCTAGGGAGATATTGCATGACACCCTCAGATTGGCAAAATTTAGCACGAGCCTGCCTTTCACCTAGTGCCTATTTAGATTGGAAAGCTTATTACACTGAGTTCTCAGCTGAGCAGGCAGCTGCCAGTGCAGCTAACGGACGACCGGCATGGGACCAGGATATGCTTATGGGGCAGGGACATTTCGCTAACCAACAGACAGGATATCTGGTGCAAGTTTTTGAGCAAATTAATTTTATTGGCACAAGGGCATGGAAAGCCCTTCCTAAACGAGGGGAAGTATCTGGAAATCTCACAAAAATTATTCAAGAAGGCAATGAAATATTTGCCAACTTTGTGGCCAGATTAGCTGATGCCGCTGGAAAGATCTTTGGAGACCCAGATACTGCAATGCCTTTGATAAAACAATTTATTTTTGAGCAATGTACCAAGGAGTGTAGACAAGCCATAAATCCATACAAACATAAATCTTTAGATGTGTGGTTAAAGATCTGCAGAGAGATAGGAGGACCATTATCAAATGCAGGATTGGCTGCAGCCGTGATGCAGGCAGCCCAAGGAAGGAATAGAAATGGAATTACTGGTCCTCAAAATTGCTTCAAGTGCAGCAAAGAAGGACATTTCAGATGCCAGTGTCCCAGGGGGATTAATCAGAATAGTCAAAATCCTCCTCCACGTACACCTGGCCTCTGTCCCAAATGCAGGAAAGGAAATCATTGGGCTAATGAATGCTGGTCAGTAAAAGACATTAATGGTCAACCACTAGCAGCAGGATTTAGGGGAGCATGGCCAAAAAATGGGACACGGGGCCCTCGTCCTCAGGGCCCTCAAATATATGAGGCAATGGAGGAGACCAGAGCTCCAGAACAGTGGCCGAGTCTGAGTTCTCCCTTAGAATGGCAATGCCCCGGAGAGCTACTAGAAGGAGTGCAGGCCTCGACCTCTGTTCCACCACCAGACTAGTACTGACCCCACAAATGGGGCCTCAGTTGGTAGCCACTGATTTCACTGGCCCTCTACCAAAAGACACAGTGGGACTACTAATTGGCCATAGTTCGACTACATTGCAAGGCCTTATTAACATTCTGGGCTCCATGACACAGCCTGAGTATAGGTGGAGAATCTTGTCAGGTTTTCCAAAACCATTACCAGTATTACATACAACTGCAATTTTCCCAAGAATCTTCACCACCAATGTTTCGTTAACAAAAGAGATTGCACTTGATACAGAAAATATGGGCTTTCCCCTTATGGGAAGCTTATGTTTTCAGATTATTAACTTGTCTAGCAGTCTCTCCCAGTATCTTGCAGGTAACTGGAGCAGAAGCCTGGATAGTCCCCTGCAGGAACTGTGTCTCTCCCTAGTGCACATCAATTCTACATGAACCAACGTCTCCATGGTCTCTGGGCTGTCACAGTGGTTCCAGAACGCCTTCTCTCATCTGCAGGAATGGGCGGGAATAAGAGCTTTGACAGTGTGTCTGGTCCTTGTCAGTTGCCTAGCACTCTGGTGCATATGCAGGATGCACGCCCGCCAACATTGCACGCAGGCCTCTATGATGCAAGCATTAGCTGCACTGGAGGCTGGGCAATCTCCTCAAATGTGGCTTGGCATGATAGAGAAGTAGTCAGTGACGGGTATAGATCCTCCGTTCACTTGGCGGACCAAGGCCATGACACTAATGTGCTTCCATTTCCCCTTCCTTGGCATGGTGAGAATGGCATATACTCAGATATTGCCTGCTGTAAGGCATGGGCACCTGCAAGGGGTGTAGGATGAGGTACCGCAGGGGGAGGACCCGATTGTCCGACTCTGAGTCCCCCGAGAAGTAAACCTGATTGCATAGAGGTTGATGTCGGAAACTGTCTTGTTCGCTGTATGTTGGGGATGCCCACAGACAGCAGATCAGGACCCCCCTCTCCTCCTCAAAAGGACATCTTGACAGGCCAATGTGGACCCAGGACGATCAGGTCAATGCTTTCCCCCTCTGATCAATTCCTTCTCTCTGCAGGGACCCAAGCTCACCTGTATATAATTGATCCATCTACCTCCTTTTCTAATAAAGAGAGGGAGGAGAAGAAGAAGATGTTGAAGAAGAAGATGTTGGGGACAGGCTACATGGCCAATGTTCAACCATCTTGTCAGCCTATTTCTCCAGTGCAGGGAGGACAACCTACCAGGCATTCTTTGTGCCATTTGCTCAAAATTTAATGAATAAGGGGGAACTGTGGAGAGCCACAGATAGCAGTGTCCCCTGCTGCTTCCCCAGCGCAATGCACCCCCTTTGCACATGCGCAGTGTGCCCCTTATGCACATGTGCAGTGAGCAAGCCCCTTATGCGCATGCCTGAAGGCATAGTATGAGGTGGCGTGATCTGAACAAGGCACAGTGTGAAGTGGCGTGATCCGAATGCACCAACCAAGAGCGACAACGTGGCAGTCTCTGATAGGACCAGGCACACTATAAAGGTTCTGTGGGAGGTTTTCCCGAGGTCACTCCAGTAGTCTAGGATCCTGAATAAACTGTGGCAAGAAGAGTTCCCGGTATTGGTGTCTTTCCTGCTGGTCGGGGGCGGCATCGACAGGTAAGATTTCTGACTCCCAGAAAATATTTTCGACAACATCATAGAAGAAAATTTCCCCAATCTAAAGAAAGAGATGCCAATGAGCATATAGAATGTCTACAGAAGATCAAAAAGAGTAGACCTGAAAAGAAATTCTTTCTGTCACTAAATATACTAAATATATAGAGCAAAGAAAAATATTATAAGCTGCAAGGAAAAAAGGCCAAATAACAAATAATGGCAAGCTATCAAAATCATACTTCACTTCTCAGAAGAGGCAAAAAAGCCAGAAGGTTCTTGGAAGACATCTTTCAAACCCTAAGAAAGGACAGTCGCCCGTTCATAGAACTATACACAGCAATACTTTTAGGTGCCGTAGATAGGTGCCAAAGGTGATATTCCATCAAAGAACCAAATTTAAATGATAGCCATGCACAAACTCAGTCCTACAGAAGACACTAGAAGGGAAACTCCCACCTGAAAAGGTTAACTACACACACAAAAACAGAAGATTTAACACTACAGCAAAACTAAGAGTAAACAGGGACATAAATTCACTACCACAACCAACATCAAAATAAAAGGAACTAACGGTCACTGATGATCTTTCTCAACATGAATGGAGTCAACTTTCCAACAAAAAGACCTAGACTAACAGAATGGATGTGTAATCAGAACCAATCCTTTTTCTGCATACAAGAAATACACCTCAGCCTAAAGATACACATTTATTGAGAGTAAAGAGCTAGAACAAACAACATTTTCCAGGCAAGCAGACCTAAGACTGAAGCTAGCATAACCATTCTAATATCAAAGAAAATATTCTTTCAACAGAAATTAATTAAAAGTCACTAGGTAGGACATTTCACACACATAAAAGTAAAATTCCAACCAGATGACATCTCAATTCTGAACATCTATGCCTCAAATACAAAGGCACTCATATTTGTAAATGAAACATTACTAAAGCATAAACCACAGAATAATCCCAACACATTAATAGTGGGAGACTTCAACACCCTAACCTCACCAAAGAACTGGTCAATGAAACAGAAACTAAAAAGAGATGTCATGAATTGAACAAATTCAGTGGGAGTCTTTTGGAATAGAAGGGGCATAGAATGATCCAGAGGGGATGGAAGTTCCACAAAAAAAAAAACAAAACAAAAAAAAACAAAAAAAAAACAATAGAGCCAACAAATCTGGACCCAAATGAGCCTGTAGAGACTGAGGCACCAATCAAGGAACAAGCATGGATAAGACACATGCCTTCTGCCCAGATGTAGCTGATAGTCAGCTCAGTCTCCATGAAGGTCACGAAGTAAGGTGATCAGGGACTGTCTCCAACATGAACTCTATTTGTACCCTTCAGTCACTTCCTTCAGGTGCTGTGGCCTTAGAGGGCACAGAGGAAAAGGATGCAGGAAGTGCTGAATAGACTTGATAATCTGGGATTAGTTGTTAAGGAATAAGGTCTCCCCTTTTTTAGTACTAGAGCTGGGGAAAGTGAGAGGGAAAAGATGAGAGAGGGGGATATGATTGGGATATAAGGTGAATAAATTTTTTGTAAAAAAGCAATTATATTTGTCTGGACTTTGCATTTTAGTGATAGGCTCACCCTGGCCTCAACTAAAGTATCTCAAGCTATGGAATGTTGGGCTTCCAAGTATATGGCGTTATGCCTTCCTTGCTTGTCTATTTGACATAATTTCTTATCTCCCCTGTGTTAAAGATTGTTTTTAAAAATGTTTTCAAAAACATAATTATGTTTCCCCAAAGTGTTTGTATAAATATACAATTTGATTAATGATGTAAATGTAAATTATGATTTCTTTCTCTTTTTCTGTCTCTATTCAACCTTTTGCCATATGCTCATTCCACAGTTCTCTGGTTTCTTTAACATTATAGCAAAATAAACTAAATTTATTTTGACTCAAGAATTCCCTATTTTGCACATAATGAACTATAGCTCTGATGAACTTCTTACTTATTGCTGGCTCATAAGCACCTGTACCTGGTTTATTCAGTGCACTAAGATTCAATAATCTGCTTATATCATATGATTGCCATATTATCTAGTTATCACAAGACATCAATCCACATTTATCTATTTAATACATCATAGCTCTTCTACACATAGTTTTGTGAGCTATATACATGCTGGTACTGATTAGTTAATAAATCTGAGGATAATAGGCATTGAAGAAAGAGAAGATCCTCTCAACATTTTAAATTTGAGTAATTTCACCAATGTAGCTGTTGTTTGTCCTGATATTGGGGATGTCTCAGACTCTTTTACCTGCTCTTGGGTCCTCTTCCCTCCTACTGGGTTGCCTATTCAAGCCTTGATATGAGGATTTGTGCCTAGTTTTATTGCATTGTGTTGTGTCACTTTCAGGTGATGTCACTGGGAGGTCTAGTCTTCTCTGAAGCAAAATAGAAGAAGAGTGGATCTAGAGGAGGAAGTAGGCCAAGAAAGAAGAAAGGAAGGGAGGCTGTGGTTGGGATGCACTACATGAAATAAGAGTAAAGAAAAGGAAGAAAAAAATCCAGAAGTAACACAACTATAGGATTGATTAACTTAATAGATATGAAATTACGGACTGAACGTGTTTTGCTTCTTTTTTTAGAGAAAAAGGAGAAATGTAGGCTTTAATTAATAATAATATGAATTATTGTAAGAGTTATCAATAAGAGAAACTACATGTGAGGGCATGGACTTTCTCTGCATTATACTCCATTTTTTTCTGGAAATCTAAAATTAAAAAGTAGAGTTTGAACACATGTTGAAAATCTATTTCTATAATCAGTTCTATATGTAAAGGAAGGATTTTTAAAATAAAAAGCATTAAAAATTTCTCTCTGAAAAGCACTAAGCAGTGAATGAACACTCCTTGACAGTACCACTTCAGGTTCATTTTTATGAAGTAATGTTGTTTCCAGAAATTACTAATAAATCAGAGAGCAATCATAAAAACATCATTATTCAACATCAAGACAGAGCAATCTAAGGGTGTATTTCCTTTGTTTCAAAAAACACCAATGTAATTTTACACTCTCAGACCATAGCTGCCCTTTCTTATGCTATTATCTTTATTTTACGTGTCATGGCTCTCCTTACACTGCCATCATTTCTGTATGTGTAAATTGATTTAATGGAGACTTCTCAAGATTTCCCTTTCTGGCCTCTAGTATTAATTGTTTAGATCTCTGTCTATACTTTTGTTATTTTTTAACATATATATTTATACTATTACACATATATACAGTGGATTACCTATAGCAAATAGAACCTTGACACAATCAAGGGTGATATAAATGTTACATTCTTAGTGTTTTGGCTATTTGTATTTGGCAGCCTTGAAGAAGACATCTTCCCTATCTAGATGCATCTAAATTTCTGAATATAAATCAATCTCCATTACACATTGCCATTATCAATTTAGATCACCTATGTTTTGCTTCTTAATTGAAGATACAATAAAAATGTTTATCACCTAAATAGACATCGTTAGTCATTCATGTGACATGACAACTTTCTGAAGACATCAGTATTGTAGGATGGTTATGTGGTATTTCTTTCTTTTCTAATTTTTTTGAAAATATATTTTTCGTACATTATACTCTAATAGGTTCTCCTTTCCCCATACTTCATTAAAATTAATTAATTATTTTATACTTATAATAAAATTAATAAAGAATGGAAAATTAACTATATGATATACAAGTTTTGGACTTTTTATTATTTTTAATAAATAGTATATAATCTTAAATTATAAAACTAAACTATTCATAAATTTAAGCTACTATGCTCATACCTGTATTTGAAGAGTATTACATCAATGACAAATTAAGAGAATGAATAATTGTTTTAGACTTTAGATATATTCAAAAAATTAAAATATAATAATTCTCTTATTAACAAGAATCAATTAAGTTTTAATTTTCTGTAAATTAGAGTTACTTTTCAATACATACTTAAAATATTTTTAGACAATGAAATAGATAAGAAAAGAATTTCATATCTGTGATGCATGCCTGCAGTCCCAGCAGTTCTGTCCTACTCTTGCTAGAAAGTTTCACTGACAGTCAAACAAAGCAGAAAAGAGATAGCTGCGCATGGTAGTGCATACATTTAAGCCAGCACTCAGGAACTCCAAGGCACATTGCTGTGAGCTCGAGGCCAGATTGGTCTACAAAGTGAGTCTAGGACAGCCAAGAATATACATGGATAAAAGAAAAGGAGAACAAATGAAAGGGAAAAAGAAAAGACGAGTATTTCTTGTTAACAAGGAATTTGTTTTTAAAAGCATAATTCTACATTTACTTATAAGTCATGACTACATGTCAGAAAGTTGAAATAGGAAAATTGTCATGTCTACAATCTTATGGATATCAACTGATTGGCGTGTTTTGCTTTTTTTCTTCTTTGGTATATAATTCACATTTTAAAAATCTAGTGCTATATATTCAGTTTGAGTAACAGAAAAATGTTTAAGAAAAACATGCCCAGCAATGTCATATTTTCAAACTAGAGGACCAAAGATATAATTCCAAAAGCATAAGGTTTCTGTTCTCACATGATTTGAGCACCTGCCAGAATTGCAACTTAGTTTTTGTACTTTTTCTTCTTAATACTTTTAAAACAAACTCACATTGGCTTTGTACATATTATATAATCAAGAATAACCCTGAAATCCAAATGCTTGACCTGTATTCCTGAGTTGTAGAATGACAGATATTTTCATTCCTGCCTATAAAATACCTTTAAAAATAAAATATTGTCTAATTTGTATTTCAATTATTTTTAATTATTTTGAAGATGTTTTTAAAATCCACATAATATAAAAAATAATATTGAGTTCATATTTTTAGGACAGTAGAGCTATTTATTTTTCCCTGTGTTGCCATATTTTACCTATAGAGCAGAACTTGAAAAGAAGAAATAATGTTTCTCACAGATATTGTAAGTTTAAAGAGTGTAACTTTCTGTGATTCTTCAAATACTATGGGATTACAACCAACTATGCATATATGATTCAGCCTCCAAAATATTACCTGATAAATATTTATAGTTCCTCCCTATTTCCTATCTAGATTTTCTATAATTATTATAAGTGGTAAGTAAACCAATTTCTCAAAGTTTTTCTTTATTACCTTTGCAACAAAAGCATAAATATAAATAAATATAACTAGCATATAATCTTATATGGGAAAACCTTACTTTTCCATTGTTGCATTAATATGTTTAAATATACATCTCTGAAAATATAAACTGAGACATGTAATATGGTACTAGTGGCCTGATTTTACATACATACATATATATATAATATTTTAATGAGTTTTTTCTTTTAAGGAGTTATAATTTTTTAGGCTTCAAATTAATGGACACTTTTTGGTGACATTATATTAGACACACACACACACACACACACACACACACACACACACACACAGACATACACACAGACTTAAGTTAGAAAATGCCATTTTATATAATTATAAGAAAAAGTAATTTAGTGAACAGATCAATTTTAATACAGTGTTTTACATCTTTACCCACAAGGAAAATGTCAACTCCAGGTTATTGAAAATTGAAAATTTTTATGACATTTTAATATCTAGATGCAATATAGACACTTCAATATTTGTAACTGGGTTAGAATTAAGTCATGTTCTTTTATAACTCAGTTGATAGGTGTTTCATTAGACAAGTAATTCAATGGCATATGTTAAACATTTATAAACCATTGAATTACAAGAAAATGTCTATTGCAAGAAATAGGTATTTAAAACAGGTAGAATCTTAAGAAAGCAAATGCACCATTTATTTTCATTAATTTATATACCTTAAAGTCAAAAGCAGCTGACAGATTTAGAGAAATACATAGTTAAAATATTATGATTTTTATTATTTTCTAACCCTGACTTCTGCAAACACATATCATTTAATTCTTCTCATCAAATGGTTTAGTTGTTGTAACAAGGATATATCTAGGACCTCAGGTCAATAGAGGACAAATACTGAGTTTTATATAAAATTCATGTAAACTTTATTTTATAGTTACAGTTTGTTCAAAACTTATTTTTTTTTTTGATGAGTAGATTGTGTTAGCCTTACTTTCCACACTTTTACTTTCTTACATTTTTTTATGATAACAATATGAAATACATTATTTTAAGTAAACATGAATAGTAATGACTGTGAAATAAATAAATGACAAAAACCTAATGTTTCACTGGAAACAACTTTTACTACTGTTTCTTTTTCATTGCCCCACATGTTTACATTCAGGGCACTACTCTTGGAGTTAGTGATTATGTTTTGTGGTATGTTTATACTCATTTTTTAATACAAATAAAAAATTAATTAATGAATGAAAGATAGCAAAAGGACAATGACATGGTCCTTTCAGGAGCATCTCACAAAAAGATATAGAAAGGTATTCCATATCTAAATCACAATATGCTGTTATGAGCCTGCCACTCAGTGGAGAGATCCTGAGAGTGCTGATACATCTCTTATAAACAGGAACACACATCTGCTATTTATAGTAACTGTGGGTCATGTCAGGACAGAGTATTCAATAACATTTATTGGGAGCCTATTAGCTAGGATGGCTATTGAAGGAAAGAATCTATCAGAAAGGAATTATATAATCAATGTTGGGCTATGTGTCCGTTAAACAACAAGCATTCTAAATGACACAAGCGATAATACCGTACTATACCTCTGTCAGGCACACTCTATTTGGTCAGGAGAGCACCTTAAAGTACAGAGACAGCATACAACTGTAAACAAATATTTTTAAAGATTTATTTATTATTATGTGTACAGTGTTCTGCCTGCATGTACATCTGCAGGCCAGAAAGCCTCAGATCACATTATAGATGGTTGTGAGTCACCATGTGGTTGCTGGGAATTGAACTCAGGACCTCTGGAGGAGCAGTCAGTGCTCTAAACTTCTGAGCCATCTCTCCAGCCCTGTAAGCAAATACTATATTTGCCTGATGTAATTGTTTTCTCAAAGGCTGACTGCTGAATAAGGTTACCTTTTCTAGTTCTTTCTGAACACTTGCTTGCTGGTTCAGCTCACCTCTTCTGGTTCAAATTCTTCTCTCAGCGAAATGATTCAATCTGGCTTCTCTCGGCTTTTGACTGAATTTCACTACTTGGCCTCCTACTAACTTTGGCAATAATCTTTTGAGTCATTCTCATTCTCTAGCTCGTTGTGTCTAGCTTTTCTTTCTCTACAACCACCTTCTGTATAACTGTCCCAATAAAGCTCCTCCCTCCCTCCCTCCCTCCCTCCCACCATACTTCCCTCCCTTTTTCACTTCCTCCCTTTTTTCTTACCCTCCCTTCCCTCTCCGCTGCCCTTAAGTCACCTCTTTCCTGTCTGTTCTCATGTGAATTGGGCATGTGTTATCTCTAACTCATTCTGTCAAATCTTTCTCTGCTTCAATATTTTGTCTGCCCCTCAATTAGGCATCACTTTCAACCATGGCTGCTTCCTTCTACAAACTAACTTTTCCTAGGTTGTTTGGGATTAAGGTATGTGCCAATAGCATTTATATACTCCAGTCAGACCATCCTGTAATCCAGAGTATTTCTGCCTTGCTGTAAGATCACATAGATCTATAAGGTCATTGGATGTGACCTCTTGCAACAGCAGTCATTTTGCTGGATTAAAATTAGGTTCTAGGTCTAACTAGAACTACCTGTTTCAAATCACTAACTCATGGGCAGGGAAGACACTGCTTAATGTCATTATTGCTATATGTTCTTTTGGGGCTTAAGGGGTCTCCATGGCAGACATATAGTAAAAGTCACTTTACTACAAAATCAGATACTATATTCTAGAGATTTATGTCTTTGTGAGACACATAAGTCAAAACCTACCATGTATACCACATTAATAAGAATAGAGCTTTGGGGCCATGAAAGGACCGGTTGAACTTTCTACCCCACCCCCCGCAACAATACAATGATATAACATCAAGAAGCTCAGACATCATATCAGCAGGTACCTAGTTTCCAGCACTATAAACCATGGGTTTCTGCAATGTATACATTTTCTATCTAATTTGTTCATTCTAAGGAAAAGAAATCTATAATATAAACAAAAAGATTAATCAAATAACATCAGAGAAGTTGAACAACAATGTTCATAAAAACAAATTTTGATTTACTATAGAAATATTTTAATTAAAATTTCTACATTTTCATCGTCCACTTTCATGATATTTTGTAAATATTGTAGATGCACATGCATAGAAAGACAGATACACACTCACACAGAGACATACACAAATAAATAAATAAATAAATAAATAAATAAACAAATAAACAAACAATATGTGCTGCTTCTCTGGGAGTTACTCTTGTGGAATGGTTACATATGTGTAACTTCTGAATTAACACTCCTGTCAACTAAAATTTCATCCCAATTTATGAAAAATTATTCTCTTCTCTTAACTTCAGAGACATATTCCATAAGTGTAAAAGTAGAACTAATGGATCCTAGAATTCCACAAAATGTAAGTGTGCATCATTTCTTTAAACACAGCAAGCCATGAAAGTAGCTCATATACAAAGAGGGATAAAAGATGTTCTATCTTCATGATAGAAAAATCTGAATTTTCATTACAGTGCAATGGAGAAATCATTGTCTTTTTTACAATCATGTATAACAAAAATATTTCTCTTTAATAATGTTTATTAAATGCTTGTTAATTAATGATTAATATCTCTATGTATTATTTGTATATCATGAATATTTTAAATAAATTATTTTAAAATACTTTATTTTATTTTTAATAAAGTAAATATTAATTGAGATCATTTAAAGTGACATTTCTGTGGTAATTTATATAATGCAATTTATAATTAGGTATAACATATTAATTATTAATATGCATAATTTAAAGTTATGTGATCAAATTAAATTATTTCCCAGAACAGTGTATTTATGCTTCTCAATTAAAGTGCTGACTTAATAAATCACTTTGAATATTACACAGAGTAGTGTATAAATCTTGCATTATTTAATTGCAATGATGTTGCTAATGTTCTTGCAACTATTCAATCATTCATCAAATATGAGCTTAATATGTCCAAGGTAAAATCTTGGGTCTTTCTTTCTCATTAAAATTGATAACAAACAAAAGTAGAGAAAGAATAATAAAAGTAAAATGGAAACCACAGAAAGAAGCAACTATAAAACATTCATTGATGAATGAATCAGTGAGGGTAGTGTTCTACCACTAGCCACAATGATGCATCTGAAATTATGCAAATAATTTCTATGTTTCAGTACTGTGTCTACATTTTTCCACACCTAAACCTCTATCATCTGTGGCAAGATGATGCTTAATTATGTACTAAAATTTCATTTGATTTCATTTATTTTATTGAAAATGAATTCTTTTCTCATAAAATATATCTTGATAACAATTTCCCCTCATTCTATTTCCACTATTTCCTCTCAATCTTCTCTCCAAACTTTATCCACTCCATTTCTATCTTATTAGAAAATAACAACCTTTTCTCTTCTTGTTATTGTTATTGTTAAGCAATAGTATTATTGTTAAGTGATAACCAAACATGACAAAATAAAATTTAATGAGATGAAGCAATAAAACTAACACACCAAAGCTAGACAAGGCACCTAAACAGAGAACAGTCCCAGAGCAGGCACAAGAATCAGAGACCAATTCATTCTTGCTCTCAGGGATCCCATAAAAATACTAAGCTAAAAGCTACAATATGTAGGCAGAGGATCAGGTGCAGACCAAAATTGGCCCTGTTCTTGTGGGTTCAATCTCTGTGAGCGCATATGAACCTTACTTAGTTGATTCAGATGGCTTTACTTTCCTGGTGTACTCCATAATATCTGGCTTTTACACCCTTTCTGCCTCATCATTAGGTCCTTGAGCTCTGAGGGGACAGAATTTATAGAGACCTAATATTTAAACTATCTGCTAGTAGTATCTGTCAGTCTGTTTCTGAATCTATTACCACCTTATTCTGGTGTCTGAAAATGATAGAATAAGGCATAGATCTATGAGTATAGCAGAATATTATTTAGAATCGTTTTATTGATACTATTTTTTAGACCTGAAGTGTTTGGCTTTATCCTAGGTCTCTGGGCTACCTAATCTCTGGCTGTTAATTACCAAACAAAGTCAGGTAGGCCTTAAGTCAAATCAAACATTGTTGGGCTATACCCTCCCACAAGGTCTATACTACCATTGCCTTAGAGTATTCTGCAGGCAAGGCGGGTTATAGATCAAAGGCTTTGTGGCTGAATTTGTTTCTACTTTGATAGACTTCAAGGTATCTTCCTATACCAAAGAGATATTTTTATTTCTTTGGGTTCTCTAGAACAATGGAAGGGAATGTTAACTGTTTTGGTTTATTCCTGCCTGTATCCCATAAATACTCAACAAAGCAAAGAACATGTATATAGACTGTCAAGCACTTAGATGATAGGTTTTTAGGTTTAAATATGAATGTGAAACACTGAGATGTTATTAAAGTATGGATTGCTTGGCATTAATTTGGATGCGAAATGAATTTGGATTTTTTCAGTACAGCCAATATCTTTAAATTATACTAATTTAATTGATGATTACCATTAAAAAATTATAAGATTTCCATGTTGTCCATATTGTATGTTTTTTTCCTAGTGTGTTCCAACTCACGGGTTTTCTTAACTTTGAGATCAAAGTTTTGTTGCTAATGATTCCAGATTGTATGAAATTATGAAACAGGACAATTAAATAAACAATAAACACAGAAAATGGCAATAAGCATGTATCTACTATTTAATTCATTAGAAAAAAATGAAAATGCAGACACATCTTTATTAGGCACTTTTAATCTCAAATAATAAAAGTAAGTTTAGTTTATAGAAAGAAGAAATCTAGCAATAGCTATACCTCAAGACACAGCTATACCATTCCTGAGCATACGAGAGATGCTCCTCCATACACAAGGACATTTACTCAATTATATTCAGAGCATTTTTTTTTTGTAATAGCCAGAATCTGAAAACAACGTAGAATTTTCCCCACAGATGAATGGATAAAGAATTGGTGGGACATTTACACAATGCAATGCTACTCAGCTACAAAAAACAAGGAAATCTTGAAAATTGAAGGCAAATGGATGAAACTAGAAACAATCATCCTGAGTGAGATAACCCAGACCCAGAAAGACACACATAGTATGCACTCACTTACAAGCAAATTTTGGCCATATAGTACAAGATAAACATGCTGTAATGCTCAGACACACAGGAGCACTCAAGGGAGGATGCTTCAGTCTCACTCAGAAGGGAAAATAGAATAATAGAGGTAATGCTTGAAAAGAGGGAACAGGGTATGAAAGGAAGCTCAGAGAGAAATGTAAGTGGAAATCAGACTGGGGAGAGCTGGGGAAAGGAGGACAGAAGGCCTACAGAGGAAAGTATATCTGTGGTGGGGCATCTCTGTGACAAGCATGGGCCTCTAGGAGGATATGAGCAAGTAATTATTTTTATTAATATTAAAATATAGTACTGTTATTTCTAAAGTAATAGAAGTATTAAAATATTTTATTAAAGTTATGATATAATAAAATATCCAAAACCAACTTGTGCTGTGTTTGGAGTATACACCTTAATGGAATTTTGAGATTTTGCATAAACTATGGTATTAGTGAAAAGTAATTGACAAGCATAATTCAAAGCTCAAAGTTGCATTTCCTAGCACCAAAAGATCGTTACCATTATCAATTTAGCACTACTTAATAGAATAACAGTAAATTCTAACATTCTTCCAATTGTGTGATTTGATTGTATATATTCTACTTACTTGTCAATGTATCTAAAATAATATATTCTGAAAAAAGCTAATGGGAATATACTTTCCATGAGCTTTTTTACATCTAATGATTATTTAACTTCCTTCCAATTAAGTATTTTATTATAGCAGTTAAAAATAGACAGTTAACAATGTTATTGCTTATCATAATGGAATTAATAGTGTAAAGGTTTTTTTGCATGTCACTCAAATATATGTTATAAAATTAACTTATATATAATTACTAAAGATGGCGGTGGCAATAATTAAATCAAAGGACTGCATAAATTATTTGTGTGTGTTTTTATATTGTGTGTGTGATTTTACATGTATGTTATCATAGGCTTAGATTCTAACTTACTTTTCTCTCAATTGTTCAAAAGCACTATTGATTTTTGAGTCACATGTGATTTTACTATAAATGCTTAATTCCAAATTTAAGGAATTTTTCCTAACAAAAGCAACAAATAACAAAGAAATCAAGTAAAGTTCTTTTGCCCTTTCTCATGAGCATGAAATGTATTCCACCTAGGAAGAAGCTTCAAAAAATTCTATCCTAAGATATGATTTTCTCCTGATGTCTGCAGGTCTGATGTTTGTCTTACAGATATAGTTACTAATATCTTTCTTATATAAACATATATGTATAATGTCTTTAGTCACCCTGGAAATGCAAAGGACATTTGCTCAACTATGTTCATAACAGCTTTCTTCATAATATAGAATATGGAAACAACCTAGATGTGAAGAATGGATAAAGAAACTCTCGTACATTTACACAGTGGAATTCAGCTACCAAATCCAAGGAAATCTTGAAACTGGCAGGCACATGGATGGAATTAGAAAAGATCATATTGAGTGAGGTAACTCAGACCCAGAAAGACATACATGGTATGTAACTCATAAGTGGATATTAGCCCAACATACTTGTCTTCTGAGAGACTGTACCCAGCTGGAGATTGGGACAGATATTGGGACACACAGTAGGACTCTGCTGGAGTTGGGGTATGGAAGGAGGGAAGGGAGTTGTCAGGAGCTCTACTAGGAAACTATCAAGGCTTTTGAATCTGGACCCAAGGGGACCTGTACAAACTGATGAACAAACCATAGATATTGCAAGCAGAGGACCTAGACCCCTGTTCTGATGGGGGTTCTAGGACAGTCAATGAACAGCTCATCTCCATGTGAGGACATTGGTGGCAGGGAGAGCAGGAAACTGCCTCTGACATGAACTCTGGTGCCTTCAATTTGATCACTACTTCCTGGTGGAGAGGCCCTGTAGGAACACAGAGGAAGGTGATGAAGGCTATCCAGATGAGACCTGATAGGGCCGTGGTCAGATGGTGGGGGAGGAGGACCATTCCTATCAGAGATCTATTGTCAGGGAATAGGGCAGAAGAGGGAGTGAGAGAGGGAACAGAAAAGTAAGAGTGAGGGCATTATAATTGGGATGCAATGTGAAAAAGATTACAATAAAATGTTTAAAAATCCTGTTACCCTATTCCTAAAATTGCTCTAATTCAAATAAAATTTAGTAAGAATTGGTTTTATTTTGATAATCATATTGTGGCCATTGAATTAATATGTTGTATGAAATTTCTTTAAAAATGACCTTCAGAAGTATAGGTAGGTCATCCTGTCCTGGGTTCAATGCCCACCATCATGCACTAGCGGTCCCAAAATGTTCAATGTCCAAGATGGCATCACTCAAGGACCAGCTGATTGTGATTCTTCTTAATGATGGTTACGCTTTCCCCCAGAACAAGATAACAATTGTTAGGGTTGGTGTTGTCGGCATGGTTTGTGGCATCAGTATCTTAATGAAGGACTTGGCAGATGAGCTTGCCCGTATTGATATCATGGAAGATAAACTGAAGGGAAAGAGGATGGACCTCCAGCATAGTAGCCTCTTACTTAGAACACCAAATATTGTCTCTGGAAAACACTACAGTATGACTGCAAGCTCCAAGCTGGTCATCATCACAGTGGAAGCCTGTCAACAAGAGGGAGAGAGCCAACTCAATTCTGTCCAGCGAAGTGTGAACATCTTCAAGTTCATCTTTCTCAAAGTTGTGAAGTACAGTCCATACTGTAAGCTGTTCATTTATTCCAACCCAGTGGATATCTTGACCTATGTGGCTTGGAATATAAGTGCTTTTCCCAAAAACCGAGTCATTGGAAGTGGTTGCAATCTGGATTCTAATTGGTTCCATTACCCAATGGGAGAAAGGCTGGGCATTCCCTTGCTAAGCTGTTGTGTGGTGGTCCTAAGGGAGCATGGAGTGGTGTCAATGTTGCTGTTGTCTCTCTGAAGATTTGGAACCCAGGAGTGGGCACTGATGCACACAACAAGCAGTGGAAGGAGGTCCACAAGCAGGTCATTGACAGTGCCTAAGAGGAGATCACTGAATGCTTACATGTCTTGAGCCGCTGGCCTCTCTGTGGCAGACTAGGCTGAGAGCATAATGAAGAGTCTTAGGGCAGTGCATCCCATCTCCACCATGAATAAGGACCTCTATGGCATCCAGGATGATGTCTTCCTCAGAGTCCTTTGTGCCTTGGTACAAAATGGAATCTCAAGTGTTGTGAAGGTGACTCTGACTTCCGAGGAGTCCCGCTTAAAGAAGTGTGCTGATCCAGAAATAACTGCAGTTCTAAAGTCTCCCCATGTCCTAACACTTCACTGTACAGGCTGCAGCAAGGTTTCTATGGAGATCACACTCTGTCTCCTCTCATCTGAGCTGTGTTAGTGCAGTTTTGTTGAGGTAGTGTGGGGTAAACCTCAGTTTCTACAGCTCTGCCCTGATGCTAAGTGATACTAGTGTGGTGGTAACCTGGGTAGTGTGATGTGACATTCCCACCGTCTTCAAGATGCACTACCAATTGTGGGCAGGCTTTAATAACCCTGTGAGCCTGCTATGTCACTGCTGTGTACCCTCACCAAACATGCCAAGGCCAGCGAGTTCCCAATTATTCATAACCTGGCTCCACGTGTAAGTCTATTATGCATATCGTGTACATAACTGTCTACAGTATACTATATAGTGTACTATATGTATCAGTAGTGCACATTGGAATATTAGATAAAAATTAAGAGATGCCTGTAGATGTTGTAACCAACTACTCAAATGTCATGCCAATGAGAACACCAAATAAACCTTGAACAATGGGAGGAAAAGCTCTTAGAATGGAACTTACATTTCTCACTAAGAATTCAGGATTTGTGAAAAATATGACATTAGGGCTTTTTATAAAATATACCAAAATACAGTTAATTATAATAATTCCTCAGTTGTCAAGTATGAATTCCTACCTAAATAAGAATAATAATTTAAAATTGTCACTGGAATATCAATATTTGACTTAGTCTTGGCCCACTGGGAAAAAACATGTATATTCTGGATGAATAAATCAATTTCTTTATTAATTCTGACTATTATTATATAGCATTTAATTAATAAATTCTCAAAAATAAAAATATTTTCTACCAGGATACTTATGAAATAGTAATACCAAGTTTATATAAGTAAAAATATTCAAGTGCACACAAAACACTTCCTAGATTATTTCTAGCTTTATCCATATAACACAAAATGAATCACAATAAATCTTAAGGGTTGGAATAGGAGAAAGCATGTTCTAAGATGAAAATATGATCCTATAATAAACCAACAATACTATAATCAGCTGAAACAATTGACCAGCAACTGGAAGGTTCACTTTAATGTCAATAATCCCAGTTCATGAGATTAAGTGCTCACCAGTTCTGATTCTTGAATACAACAGAGCTAAAGAAAGGATTAATGTGGGCGATAGTGTCTTAACAGCTGACCCGGGAAGCAAATTAGCCAAATGTGGGTTAGGCTCACAATCCCTTCAGGGACATTGCAACACAAGTCTGAGAGATCATCTATGAAATTGTTTTAACAACTAGCATAAGGTGTTAACAGCATATTAATATTTAATTTATACCCAAAGTAAGTTTGATTGGCTATCCTATTTTATTGAATTAAATTACATGGTTAAAATTACTTTAATTATTTTTCTTTCTATTTGAAATGCATTTTAAAGAAATTATGTTAACATGACATTAATAGATGTTATTGGTGAACATGTAGTATGATATTTTATTCAAGTGACTGGCAACTGAACTTTAATTAATTGAACTTCAATAAGATAGCAAAACCTTCACTATCCCTCTTCCTATTTTCCATACATCAGATTTAAAACTAATATCACCCAGTGTTGTTTTGTACATTTCAATTTCAGTCTGTGCTGAGCTATAAAATTCAATCACTCAGGAAATTAACAAACAGATTGATTTGAAATTTATTTCAGTATAAACTATTTCCATGTGTGAATGATGTATTCAGAAGGAAATTGTTTGAGAGAAACATTTCATAATTTAAAAGTACATACTTCCTAAGCTTTTATTTGAAATGTCTGGAATCAGGCCAAAACAAATTTTGAAAGTTTTTTACATCATTGTCTTAATTTTGTTATTATCATAAAGTCTTTACCTTTGTTGGAAAATATAAAATCTATATATGTGTTATTTTTAAAAGCGTGCCATGTTTGCCTTAAAAAAAAAAACTTGGTTTATATTCTGGTGTTTCCTTTATACTAAAGTCATCATGATATCCACATCCTTAGGAATAGCGTGAAGTTAAGGGGTTGGTTTAGATCACTTTTTCAGAGTTTCCAATCACTGGCCTAGTTTATCACAGAGCACTATGACCAGTAGTTTGTGATAAATCAACACAGCACACCTTATAAAGCAAGGCACATCCATACTGAGCTACTCCCTTCAGCTTCCTTCAACACAGACCCACATTCTCCTTTTTACCAACTACAAATTTCAGCCTCATATTATGAATTGAGTAAGTGCTTAATCAATTTACTAAATCAGAGCCTTCAAGATCAAACAAATGCACAAACTCCATCACTTGGAAATCAAGACCCTGATACATGAAGCAATAAGGGTCATTTTATAAGTTATACATAGCATAAAGAAAGTATGATTTATTACTATTAACTATTCATAAAATTAATCAAATATGGTTAAATGAGTTTTCTCTATTAAAATATTAATCTGCACTTTCCCTAAAAATTATTTTTAAATGAATACCTAATACGGGAATGAAGTACATTAAAACAAGTGACTTAGTCTTTTGTTGAGGAAATTTATATTTGGGTAAGCAAGGAAAATTGAAAGTATGAAAAGCAATATAACCTTTTTTTTTTTAAAGTATTCAATTATTCTCCAAAGTAGGCAATGATGTGCAAAGTACAGCAAACAGAGAGAGAGATGAGTACTACAAGGAGAATGTAGCTAGGAGTCCATATTTCAACTGTGTATGAGCTATTCATAGCTATATAGACTCAGTCAGGGTACTCTTTATTATTATTTTTATTTGTTTTGTTACATGTTTTACTTTATTCTTCACTCATACAATACATTCCAACTGCAGTTTCTGCTCCTTGCATGCCTCCAAGTATCACCCTCCAGGCCCCCCACTCTGATCCCCGCCTCCCCCTGCCACACACACACCACTTCTCTTCTCTCCCAGATCGAAGTTTTTCCCCATTCAGAATAAAGCAGGCCTTCCACGGATATCAAGTTACAAAAAGTTACAAAAAATTACAAAAAGTTACAAAAAGACAAGGTGCAAGGCCGCAGTGGGATCCTCGGAGGCTCTGCTTTCATCTCTGGGAGCCACTATCAGCCCCGTTTTGTTCACTCTGGAGCCTATGTTTTCCTGGTGTCCTAGACCACTCTGGCTCCTACAGATTTTCCTTCTTCCCTTCCAAGAGATTCTTAAGCTCCAAGGGGAAGGATTTAGGAGCAGGTTAGTCTCTGTCTGACTCCTTTGTCTGCTCTTTGGAATCTTCATCCTACTGGGTTGCCTCACTCAGAGTAATCTAAACATCTGTGTAGGAATACCAGTGGGGAAAAATGCACAGCTCTCCTTATCCTGTCTTTTAGCCCCACAGAGAAGCTCATCTCCTTTAAACTCCTGCAATTATCTAACTACAAATCTGGGTTTCCCATTTTCTAAGGAGGGATAAGTGGAAGAGGGAGGGAGGAAGGACTGAGAGGAAGAGAGGCCTGGGGCATATATCTGGAATGTAAAGTGAGTGAATAACTATATTAATTAATTAATTTTAAAATGCAAAAATATTCAAATTTTTAAAATCCCCTTTTTAACATCTAGGAAATCATTGAATATGTTTGTGTGTCACCAAGGAGGGTTCTCACTTCTTTCTGCATAGAACACTTTTTTTTTCTTCTTCATATCCTCACTGCATTATTTCTTTTCCTTGGTTGCCCCACAGACTTAAGATTATGTCTCAAATTTGTTTGTCTTTTCTTATTTTTTTCCCTTGGTTCCTTTTATTCGTCCTCCAGTTCCATCCTATAAAAACCCATATTTCCTCCACTTTAGTCGACTTTTAAAAAACTTGTTCACTTTATGTCCCTATTGTAGCACCCTTTTGATCCCTCCCTCACACTCTCTACCTCCCTATGCTAGTGCTCAAAAAGAGACCCTCCACCCCTAAAGCCTGACCTCAGCCTATCAAGTCTCATCTGGACTGTATGTATCCTCTTCCCCTGTGGCTTGTCAAGGCCTCCTTAACAGGGAGAAGTGATGAATATGTGGGTGCCAGAGTCCATATCAAAATTATTCACTACTACTCATATTATGGAACACACAAGGGGACTATGCTGCCTATCTACTCCATCTAAGCAGAGAGTCTAGGTCCTCCCCATGCATGGTCCTTGGTTGACTCATCACTGCAGCGCTCCCCTCCTCTGCCTGGATTTGTTGGCTCCACTGGTCTCCTTGTGGAGCTCCTGACCCTCTCCAGGTCTCTCCATTCCCCAAATCTTCCATAAGACTTCCTGTGCTGTGTGTCTCAGAATCTGCTTGTGTCACCTGCTGGGTGGTGCTTCAGACTTTCACCTTGTTTCCAACTACTCAGCTAGCTTCTGCCAAAGAGAATTTTCCCAGATATATTGCACACTTCTTTTTTAATTAAAAGAAATGATGACTCAGTCCTTCTTACACTTCTCCTGACTGCTTCTCTGCTAGCACACTAGCCTTGTCAAGGTTATGAAGGGAAAAAAAATCTAGTTGCCTGTCACTTCTGGGCTTTGCTTTCAGTGTGTATGCCTCTACCTGATTCCTGTAATGTCAGCTGGTGTTTAATCATTAGGCCTCTAAGCACCATGTTTCTCTAAGGAATATTTGTTAAAGATGTTAATTATAGATAAAAGAGTAGTAGCATGCAGAGTAAAATGTCACTTTTGTTCATTTCAAAGACTATCATTGTCATTTCTGAGAACAACTTACAGTTTGATCCTGATTACCTGGAAATGGAGAAACACTTATCATTGTTTAACTATTCCAGGTAATGTTGAATGTACATTCTTCAGTAGTAAACGTTAGTCATAATTTCTTAACTGTTTAGGCATAAGTGACTAAACTATGTGCAAGTAAATTGGAGGAAAGGATGCTACTGAGCATAAATATTAATGATACTCTGTAATGACCACTCCAAGTTGATACAGAACTGTTTTTTAGAAATTATGATACTGGGGAGCTCCAAGATGGCGTAGACTAGTATGTACCATATCTGATCTACTGCGAGAAGACCAGGGTCTTGAATGGAGCCACAGACTGCCTGACCTTGATAACTGTAGGTGAGTGGGGTCCCAAACTCCATAGACCATCGGTGGGCCTAGCCCTGGGACAAGCAACAGACCGGAGGTGCTAAACCCACTCCCTAGACTCTCGAACGAAATCCACATGCGAGCTGCAGCTGGCATATAAAACACAAATTTGCTGTGTGAGGAGGTGGTATTCCAGAGCCCCTGGCCTGAGGAGTCTCAGGGAATAGGGTGAAAGTGCCCTTGGATCCCTCCACCCACCCCATACCAAACTGCAGAGGTCACCTGCACAGGCCAAGTGGAAACACAGATGTCGGGGCCCACCAAAAACAGCTAGTTGGGCATGTAGCTCATGGGCTATCCTGGGCCCAATCTAAAGCCAGATACAATGGGCTGAGCCTGCAAACAGGAGCAGTTAGAAACCAACTTGGACTGCTCCCACAGGTCCAGCAGGATTTCCCATGCTGTTGGGAGATGTGGTATGTGCCTACAGTGTCAAATTGCTGACCTAGTGAGATCTTTGAGTGTCCCCACTTAGAGAGTCGTGGAAACTGCAGGCACCTTGGAGCCTTCCAGTGGTCTGAAACCATATTGTCTCTGGCCACTGAACACTGATCCTGTACTCTCCAACAAACAGAACCCAGCTGGATCAGCTTCCACAGGCCAGGCATGATCTCCCATGCTATCAGGAGACAGGGGTCATGCCTGCAGTGTCTAATTGCTGACCTAGAGGGATCTCTGAGCTTCCCAGCTTACAGTGGAGGAAAGTGCAGACACCTTGGATCCTACAGAACACCAAATAGAATAGAATAGAAAAGTAAATCTTCCCTCCACATAATAATAAAAACACAAAATATACAGAACAAGGAAAAAATATTACAAGTGGTAAGAGAAAAAGGCCTAGTAACATATGATGGCAAACCTATCAGAATTACTCCCGACTTCTCAGCAGAAACCATGAAAGCCAGAAGGGCCTGGACAGAGGGCTTGCAAACCCTAAGAGAACACAGATGCCAGGCAAGACTACTATATCCAGCGAAACTGTCAATAACCATTGACCGAGAAAACAAGATATTCCATGAAAAAACAAATTCAAACAGTACCTAGCCACAAATCCAACTTTACAGAAGTTACTAGAAGGAAAACTCCATCCCCAAAGGGTCAAACTACAACCAAAACTACATAGGAAATAGCTAACTACACCATCACAAAATCACAACCTCACAAAATCTTGACTGTAACAAACAGCAAAAATGAAGGGACGTAGCAGTCACTGGTCATTAATATCTCTCAATGTCAATGGTCTCAATTCTTCAATAAAAGACACAGACTAACTGAGTGGATGCATAAACATGACCCAACATTCTTCTGCATTCAAGAAACACATCTCAACCACAAAGACAGACATTGCCTCAGAGTAAAAGGTTGAGGAAAAATATTTCAAGCAAATGGTTACAAGAAGCAAGCTGGGATAGCCATTCTAATAAAATAGATTATCAATCAATATTAATCAAAAGGGATGAGGAAGGACACTTCATACTCATCAAAGGTAAAGTCAACCAAGAAGACATCACGACTTTGAACATCTATGCTCCTAATACAAGGGCACTCACATTTGTAAAAGAGCTATCAACAAAGCTTGAATCACTCATCATTACGCACACATTAATAGTGGGAGACTTTAACATCCCACTTTCACTCAAGGACAGGTCTTTGAATCAAAAACTAAGCCAGGAAATAACTTCATTAACCAATGTCATGAATCAAATGGATCTAACAGATATCTACAGAACTTTTCACCCAAACGCAAAGGATTATACCTTCTTCTCAGCACCCCATGGAATGTTCTCTAAAATTGAACACATAGTAGGTCAAGAAGCAAGCCTCAACAGATACAAGAAGATTGAAATAATACCTTGTATCTTATCAGATAACCATGGTCTAAAGCTGGACTTCAACAACAACAGAAATAACAAAAAGCCTACTCACATGTAGAAACTACACAACTTTCTACTTAATGACACATGGGTAATGGAAGAAATAAAGGAAGAAATAAAAGACCTCCTGAATTTCAATGAAAATGGTAGAACAACATACCCAAATTTGTGGAACACATTGAAAGCAGTGCTAAGAGGAAAATTCATAGCACTAAGTGCCTTTAAAAAGAAAATAGAAACATCCCACATAAACAACTTAACAACACATCTGGAAGCCCTAAGAAAAAAAGAAGCAGAAACACCTAAGAGGAGTAGATGTCTAGAAATATTCAAACTTAGGGCTGAAATCAATAAATTAGAAACAAAGAAAACAATCCAAAGAACCAACAAAACCAAGAGCTGGTTCTTTGAGAAAATTAACAAGATAGACAAACCGTTAGCTAAACTAACTAAAAGACAGAGAAACGCTATCCAAATCAACAAAATCAGAAATGAAAAGGGAGACATAACAAGACACCGAAGAAATACAAAGAATCATAAGAACCTACTTTAAAGGCATGCCACAAAATTTGAAAATCTAAGGGAAATGGACAATTTTCTCGACTGGTTCCATTTGCCAAAATTGAATCAAGATCAGATAAACAAATTAAATAGCCTTATTTCACCTATAGAAATAGGAGAAATCATTGATAATCTCCCAAACAAAAAAAAAAGCCCAGGGCCAGATGGCTTCAGCACAGAATTCTACCAGTCCTTCAAAGAGGAGCTAATACCGATACTCTTCAAGCTATTCCAAAATATAGAAATGGACAGAACATTACCAAATTTCTTCTATGAGGCCATAGTCACATTGATACCTAAACCCCCCAAAGAGCCAACGGGAAAAAAAAAAAGGATTTCAGACCAATTTCTCTTATTAACAATGATGAAAAATGGAATCTCAGTGTCATTTTGATTTGCATTTCTCTGATGACTAAGGAGGTCGAGCATTTCTTTAAGTGTTTCTCAGCCATTTGATATTCCTCTGTTGAGAATTCTCTGTTTAGCTCTGCGCCCCATTTCTCTATTGGGTTATTTGTTTTGGTGGTGTTTAATTTCTTAAGTTCTTTATATATTTTGGATATTAGACCTTGGTCAGATGAAGAGTCGGTGAAGATCTTTTCCCAGTCTGTAGGCTGTCGCTTTGTTCTCTTGACAGTGTCACCTGCCTTACAGAAGCTTCTCAGCCTCATGAGGTCCCATTTATTAATTGTTGATGTTAAGGCCTGGGCTGTTGGTGTTCTGTTCAGGAAGTTGTCTCCTGTGCCTATGAGTTCCAGACTCTTCCCCACTTTTTCCTCTAACTGGGTTAATGTCTGTGGTTTTAGGTTGAGGTCTTTAATCCACTTGGACTTGAGTTTTGTGCATGGTGACAAATATGGGTCTAATTTCATTTTTCTACATGTAGACATCCAGTTAGACCAGCACCATTTGTTGAAGATGCTGTCGTTTTTCCATTGAATGGATTTGGCTTCTTTGTCGAAAATCAGGTGAGCAAATGTGTGTGGATTCATCTCTGGGTCTTCAGCTCAATTCCATTGATCCACTAGCCTATTGCTGTGCCAGTACCATGCTGTTTTAATTACTGTTGCTCTATAGTACAACTTGAGATCAGGTATGGAGATTCCTCCAGCGGATCTTTTATTGTATAGGATTGTTTTTGCTATTCTGGGCTTTTTGTTTCTCCATATGAAGTTGAGAATTGTTCTTTCAATATCTTCAAAATATTTAGTAGGTATTCTGATAGGGATTGCATTGAATCTGTAAATTGCTTTTGGTAAGATGGCCATTTTTACTATGTTGATTCTTCCAATCCACGAACAAGGTAGATCCCGCCATCTTCTGATGTCATTTTCAATCTCTTTCTTCAGAGGTTTAAAGTTTTTTTCAAATAAATCCTTCACTTGCTTGGTTAGGGTTATTCCTAGATATTTTATATTGCTTGTGGCTATCGTGAAGGGAGTAATTTTTCTAACACCCATCAGAATGGCTAAGATCAATAACTCAACTGACACCTCATGCTGGCGAGGGTGTGGAGAAAGAGGAACACTCCTGCATTGCTGGTGGGAATGCAAACTAGTACAACCACTTTGGAAAGCTATCTGGTGCTTTCTCAGAAAAATGGGAATAGGGCTTCCTCAAGACCCAGCTATTCCACTCCTTGGAATATACCCAGAGGATGTACTACTACACAACAGGGACATATGCTCAACCATGTTCATAGCTGCCTTATTCATAATAGCCAGAACTTGGAAACAACCTACGTGTCCCTCAATAGAAGAATGGATAAAGAAACTGTGGTACATTTACACTATGGAATACTACTCAGCTATTAAAAACAAGGAATTTCCAAAATTTGTGGACAAATGGATTGAACTAGAAATTGTCATAATGAGTGAGTTCACACAGAAGCAAAAAGAGCTAAATGGTATATACTCACTTATATCGAGACACTAGTCCAAGGTATACATCCCCATGAAAAACTGTACCTACTAGAATAGTGGGTAAGAGGGGAGGACATCCTATTGAAACTTTAGGTGTGAGAAGCCTGGGAGAAAGAGGAAAGGGAAGGATCCAGTGGGTCCTGGAAAACTACAGGCGAGTCTGGGCCCTGGGGTCCTCCGCAAACTGTGGCAACAGCCAAGGAAAAAATAGGCAGTAAAAACCTTGAACCCCTACCCGGACTAGCCGATGGACATTCTCCACAGTTGAGTGGAGAAGGAGATCTAACTTTCACACAAACTCTGGTGCCCCATATTTGAACATGTCCCTTGGGCGGAGATGCCTGGTGGCACTCAGAGGAAAGATAATAGGTCACCAAGGAGAGACTTGATACCGTATGAGCATATTCAGGGGGAGGAGGTCCCCCTCAGACACAGACTTAGGGGAGGGGAGGGGAGTAGGGGGGAAGAGGGAGGAAGGGAGGAATGGGAGGATACATGGGATGGGCTAACAACTGAGATGTAATATGTATAAATTAATAAAAATGTATTTAAAAAGAAAAAAAACAAAAACAAAAAAAAAACAATGATGAAAAAATACTCAATAAAATACTCACAAAACCATTACAACAACATATGAAAGCCATCATTCCCTATGACCAGGTAGGCTTCATTCTAGGCATGCAGAGATGGCTTAACATACAGAGAAATTCCATCAATGTAATGCACATATAAACAACCTGAAAGAGAAATACCACATGATCATCTCCTTAGATGCAAAAAAAGTATTTGATAAAATCCAACACCCATTCATGTTTAAAGTTCTGGAGAGATCGGGAATACAAGGCACTTATCTAAACATAATAAAGGCTGTATACAACAATCCAATAGCCAACATTAAATTAAATGGAGAGATACTCAAGGGATTCCCTCTAAAATCGGGGACCAGACAAGGCTGCCTACTTTCTCCATATCTCTTTAATATAGTTCTTGAAGATCTAGCCAGAGCAATAAGACATCAAAAGGAGATCAAAGGGATCCAAATGGGAAAGGAAGACGTCAAATTATCCCTACTTGCAGATGATATTATAGTGTATATAAGTTACCCCGAAAATTCCACCAGAGAACTCCTACAGCTGATAACTACCTCCAGCAAATTGTCTGGATAAAAACTTAACTCAAAAAAGTCAGTAGCTTTCCTATATACAAATGACAAACAGGCACAGGAAGAAATTAGGAAAACTACACCCTTCATGATAGCTACAAACAATATAAAATATATAGGAGTAACTCTAACCAAGCAAGTGAAGGACTTATTTGAAAAAAAGTTTAAATCTCTGAAGAAAGAGGTTGAAGATGATATCAGAAGATGGAGGGATCTACCTTGTTCATGGATCAGGAGAATTAACATAGTAAAAATGGCCATCTTACCAAAAGCAAATTACAGATTCAATGCAATCCCTATCAAAACACTTACAAAATATTTTGAAGATATTGAAAGATCAATTCTCAACTTCATATGGAAAAACAAAAAGCCCAGGATAGCAAAAACAATCTTATACAATAAAAAATGCTTTGAAGGAATCTCCATACCTGATCTCAAGATGTATTATACAACAACAGTAATTAAAACAGTATGGTACTGGCACAGCAATAGGCTGATGGATCAATGGAATTGAACTGAAGACCCAGAGACCACATACACTTGGTCACTTGATTTTTGACAAAGAAGCCAAATCTATACAATGGAAAAACCATAGCATCTACATGTAGAAAAATGCAATTAGATGCCTATTTGTCACCATGCACAAAACTCAAATCCAAGTGGATTAAAGACCTCATCATAAAACCAGAGATTTTAATCGGTTAGAGGAAAAAGTGCGAAAGAGCCTAGAACACATTGGCACAGGAGACAACTTCCTTAACAGAACACCAACAGCCAGGGCTTAAGGTCAACAATTAATAAACGGGACCTCATGAGGCTGAGAAGCTTCTGTAAGGCAAGAGACACTGTCAACAGAACAAAGTGACAGCCTACAGACTGGGAAAAGATCTTCACCAACCCTTCATCTGACAAAGGTCTAATATCCAAAATATATAAAGAACTCAAGAAATTTAACACCATCTAACCAAATAACCCAATTAAGAAATTGGGCTCAGAACTAAACAGAGAATTCTCAACAGAGGAATATCAAATGGCTGAGAAACACTTAAAGAAATGCTCAGCATCATTAGTCATCAGAGAAATGCAAATCAAATCAACACTGAGATTCCATCTTATACCCATCAGAATGGCTATGATCAAAAAGTGACACCACATGTTGGTGAGGATGGGAAGAGAGAGAGGAACAGTCCTTCATTGCTGGTGGGAATCCAAACTAGTACAACCACTTTGGAAAGCTATCTGGCACTTTCTCAGAAAAATGAGAATAGGGCTTCCTCAAGACCCAGCTATTCCACTCCTTGGAATATACCCAGAAAATGCCGTACCACACAACAGGGACATATGCTCAACCATGTTCATAGCTGCTTTATTCATAATAGCCAGATCATAGAAACAGCCTAAGTGTCTCTCAGTAGAGAAATGGATAAAAAAAAACTGGTACATTTACACTATGAAATACTACTCAGCTATTATAAACAAGGAATTCCCAAAATTTTGTGGACAAATGGATTGAACTAGAAATTATCATAATGAGTGAGTTCACCCAGAAGCAAAAAGAGACAAATTGTATATACTCACTTATATCGAGACACTAGTCCAAGGAGTATGTCCCATGTAAAACTTTACTTACCAGGAAAGTGAGTCAGAGGAGAGTACATCCTATTGGGATTTTAGGTGAGAGAAGCATGGGAGAATGTGAAAATAGAAGGATCCAGAGGGTCCTGGAAACCTACAAGAAGAACACTAGGACAGGCAGGTCTGGGTCCTGGGGTCCTGCTCAAACTATGGCACCAGCCAAGGAAAATATAGGCAGTAAACTTTGAACCCTTATCCAGACCTAGCCAATGGATAGGATATTCTCCTCCGTTGAATGGAGAGTGAGGTCTGACTTTCATACAAACTCTGGTGCCCCATTTCTGACCATGTCCCCTTGATGGGGAGGCCTGGTGGCACTCAGAGGAAGGATAACAGGTCACCAAAAAGAGACTCGATACCCTATGAGCATATACAGGGGGAGGAGGTCCTCCTCAGTCACAGACATAGGGGAGGGGAATAGGAGGGAAACAGGAGGGAGGAAGGAATGGGAGGATACAAGGGAAGGGCTAACAATTTAGATGTAATATGAATAAATTAATAAAACAAAATAATAGAAATTTATTTGGTTAAAAGAAAAAAAAGAAGAAAGAACTAAGTAATAAATAAGTGCAGTCATTAACATAGCATCTACTTTCTCAGTGAAGACCCTGAACACCAGAAGGACTTGGGGGAAAAGATGTTCTACAAACTCTAAAAGAGCAGTGATGTTGGCCTAGACTATTATACCTAGCAAAACATTCAATATAAATAGATGAAGAAGATAAGATATGCTATTATATGATGGCTATTCTTGGTTGTCAATTTGAATCTATCTGGAATTACCTAAATCCAAAAATGGAGGGCACATCTGTGAGGGATTTTTACTTAATTTGAAATAGGAAGATCTACTTCTAACACAGATCTTTAAGGTAGGAAGGCAGATCCTGAGGTATGAAGACACGCCTTTAATCTGGGCCACACCTTCTGCTTGAAGCCTATATAAAGACATGGAAGATAGAATCTGTTGCTCAATGCCTGTTTCCTTTCACCTTGCTAGCAAGTCTGTTTCTTTATTGCCATTACAGTCTACTTCAGGATTCCAGCATGTATGGAAGACAAGATGAGACAAGATAAGAAGTGTTATTTCTTGATATGTGTGGATTCATAAAGATCTAATTATAACTTGATAAACAGAGGGAATAAGAGTAGCCAAAAGACTCTTGTGGAGGAACGCTAAATGAATGTATCAACCACCAATAAAGTGCTGTTTAGCCAATCAGGTGGGCAGAAGGACAGGAAGTGGAAGGCAGGACTTCCTGGAAGGGAGAAGAAAAGTTCGATGGTTGGAGGAGAGGGTTTTTTGGATGGTTGGAGGAGGACAGTGGAAACTGGACATGGACCAGCCCAGGGGTCATAGTGGCAAGTGTTTGGAATATATGTATGTTATAAGGTTTAGAGTAGTTTGTTTAGTTTACAAGTAGATTAGAATCAGTTCAGACTCTGCCTGGCGAATTGCTGGCAGCTTTAAACATTTTATTCTGTGTTAGTTATTTGCTTTGTAGGCCGAACAGATACAAAATACTATAACAGACACTGGATTCTATGGGGGAGGACTACTGAATTATATCAACCTCTAATCTTTAAAGATGTTTTAACATCAGAATTAAGTCAGGGAATATGTTACTTGAGAAGGAGGTTTTACCTTGTATAGGTGATAAAAAAAAGAAAAAGAAAAAACAAACTATGGGTTACATCAAGATTGATAAAAACCCAAGCTGAGCAAGAGAAGCTTCCACATAAAAAGGAAAACTCAAGGAAGAGATGCAAAAAAACCAAACAAAAACAACAACAAACTAACTAACAAAAATAGCAATGCAGAAGACAGAGAAAGCTCTTCCCAATTGCATGGAGACAGCACTACAAGCCAGCTGAAAAATGACAGCTCATTTATCAGATAGAAAACCTTGATGTGAAAATAGACATTTGCTGGATGACAGATGATCAGCTGTGCCAATATGAAGGATTATCATATAAACAGATCTTCATAAGAACAGTTAAGATTATGGAATAAGGATCACAGCATCTATGATATTCATAAGGGCATTCAGGCTGTTAGGTTTTGGGGATCAATATTGTTTCTATAGTAATAGTTAAAATGTGTATACATTTTAACTTAGAAAAGGAAGATATTTTTTTTTAATTTAATCCTTCAACATGGTTACTTTGGAAAGGGATCACATCAACACCTTCAAGGTCTGTGTGATTCAGCAGATACACCTCACAATTTTAATACCTAAGGCTGAAGTATAGGCACAGACCTTTAATCCCTCTGGCTAGAATAAATATAGGCTTTTATTTATTATTAATCCTTTAATCTCAAGCAATGAAATCTAGTTGCGACAAAGAGACGAGTCAGAGAAAGAATTGGCAGTACAAGGCAGAGATAGGATATGCCCAACTCTCACAAGAGCATACAGGAAAGAGAGGCTACTTAAAGGAGGTGTAGGAAAAGAGAGAGAATGGAGTTGGTTCCAGGGCAGATCAGTTGAATAAAGTTAAATTTGATTAAATTCATGAAGTTCCTTTCATTTTCTGGCATCAGTACATTTGAGGTTATTTTGTGGAGTCAGTACAGTTGAGACCATTGAGTTCAGGGCAGTTTTTCCAAGCAGACCAATTGAGTCAGATGCTGAGAGAAGGTGGATTGTTTCGTGTTTGCTTGTTATCACTCAGTCAATTTGGAGAGGACTTTGAACCAGAACAGCTCAGTTGAACCAGCCAGCCAGAGTTCAGAAAGCTCTAGAAAGGTTGAGCTTATTAAGCAGTAAGTCTTAGAGGCTGAAACCATTCTGCGCCTAGGTTAGAAGATGGAGGTCAGAAGCTGAGTCCTTTAAGATACAGGATTACAGATGATTATATATCTTGGAGGATGGAAGCTTCTAGGCCTAGGTCAATGAATAGATACAGCGGACATAGAAATGCTCTGGGCTCAGTACAGGACGTGTATTCATACCTTGGGTATAGCTCCCGTAACATCTCATCTTGTGAGGAAATAAAAAGAACATTTACATATGGCCAATATGAAAATCAGTGCACCATTTTCACAGAATGTTGAGAATTGATCTACTTCAAGATCAAACTGTACCGCTTTAAACATATACTTAAAGGATACTCCATTCTACCTCAAGGACACTTTTTAACCATATTCATTACTGTTCCTTTCACAATACCCAGAAATGAAAACAACTTAGAAGAAAGAACTTCTTTTGTCTCTCAATGGAGGAATTGATTTTTTAAAATGTGGTACATTTACACAATGGACTATTATTCTACTGTTGATAGTAAATATCATCCTGAAATTTATAGGCAAATGGATGGAACTAGAAAGAATTATCCTGAGTAAGGTAACCCAGACTCAAAAAATATATATGTTATGTATTCACTTATGAGGGGAGATTAACAATTAACTAAATGATAATCAAGCTATAATTCTTAGACCCAGAGAGGTTAGGTGAAGTGTAGCTATCTAGGAAGGACAAAAGGATCCCCCTGGGAGGGAAAAATAAATATTGCATAGTAAGACAAGGATCAGGTAGGGATGGTAGCATGGGGATCAGGTATTGGGATATAATGGAGTAGAGGGAGAATTATAGGGCTGAAATTAGCAGGACACACTGGGGGTTGTTAAAAATTAGTATAGTGAAAATTTCCTAGAATGTATGATGATGTCTTAATAAGGATTTCCAGAAATAGGGGATATAGAATATCAACTGGCTATTTCTTATAGTGAAGCAAGTTTTCCAGTGGAGGAAGTAGATTGTATTCAATTAACTTGTTGGCCAAGCAAGCCAGGCTGTAGCTATGACAAAGGTTGCTCTCCACAAACAAAGCTGAAAGCAGAGTTCCATTGTTGAAGCAAGCATGTATACAATTCATTGAACATGCAGAAGTTAGAGCTGGTGACTACGTGGAGCCCTCATTATCATAGTGTAGTGTCATTGATGCTAAATGGTACTTTTCTAGCTCTCAAAACTATGTCCAACAAGCCAATCATGAAACCATTGATTTACAATCTGTCCTAACTTCAAAATAAGCTAGTCACATAACTTGTGGGAGTAGCCAATCAATGTTTGATTTGACATAAGCCTTCTCCATTAGAAGGAACCCATAAGCCATCCTGCTTGAGTAACAAGAAGCAGATAGTACATAGCACAAAGACCTGGGGCAAAACCAACACTACCTTAATCTGTTCCAAAAAACAGAAACGGAAGGGTCTTTAACAAATTGATTTCATGAGATGCCTGTTACCTGGACACCCAACAACATACAGATTCTACAAAAAAGAGAATTACAGACCAAATTTCCTTATGATCTTAGTTACAAAAATCCTCAATTACATACTTAAAATCCAAAATCTAAGAATATATTTTTTAAAAAAAAAAAACATACACCATGACTAAGCCGGTTTCATCTTAGAGATGGAGAAGTGGTCCAACATACATATACCAATAAATGTAACTTATACTATAAACAAACTGAAAGACAAAAACCACATCATAGTCTTACTAGACAGAAAAGGCCTTTGCCAAATCCAAAACCCTTTCATGATCTTAGCTAGAGCAAAAGGTAACTGAAGGAAATCAAGGGAATATAAATTTGAAAAAAGAAGTCATGGTGTAGGGGTACATTGTTTGGAGGTATGTCTCTGTATATATGATTGTAGCCTACTTGCAAGATCATAGCATTGTTATTTTTATGGCCCATCACTGATCTCATATTTTATAAACTTTCATCCTTCTTTGTTGGCCTATTGGACAATTGAAAGCTAATATCTAGACAGAGAGTGAAGAGTGGAACTTTTGAGAGAGTGAGGGTGTCTTGCAAAAGAAAAAAAAGGCCAGTAGGATTCAAAGATGAATGAACAGACATGAACATGAACAGAGAGGTAAACCTGGTCATGTGGTAGGACATAATTTTACATTTACTTGTGTTAAGCTAGAAATCTGGAGGAATTTGCCCATCTAAAATGCCAAAGCTTTAAAAGATTAAAAGGCCTGTGTCATTATTCATATTGCTGGCAGGTCTGAAAGTCCTATTATATCATGTATTTTTGTTTGCAGGTAATACTATAGTGGATATAAGTAATCCTAAAATGTACACCAGGAAATTTCTATATCTGATAAACACTTCCACAAAGTCGTTAGATACAAAATTAACTCACAAAAATTCAGTAGCTTTCCTACATACAAATAAAAAGTGGACTAAGAAGAAAATGGGGAAACACTGCCTTTCATATATATCCCTAATAATATAAAATTTGGGTATCTAACCAAGCAAGTAGAAGTTTTGTATAATAAAAACTTCAAGTCTTTGGAGAAGGAAATTGAAGAAAATATCAGAAGATGGAGAATATCTATGCTCATGGACCAGTAATATTAATTACTTCGTCTTGTGACAGAGGATTGGTGCAAGATGGCCTCTGTCTAGTCCCTACAATATGTCTTCCTTTATTGAGGCTAGATAAGGCAACCCATTAGGGAAAAAGGGTCCTAAAGACGCACAACAGTGTGTCAGGAAAATTGTAGAAGAGAACCAGGATGACAACCCTTGAAGACAAGGTAGGTGCCCACTCTTGGGCAAAAATCAGTGTACTTACTATAAAGAAGCAGGCCATTGGGCCAAAGAATATCCTAAGGGCAAATATCAGTGTGCTTTCTGCAATAAAAAAGGCCATTAGGCCAAGGATTATCCTAGAAACAAAAACAAGTCCACGGTCTTGCTCACAGGTGGTGAGGATAATGACCAAGGGGGACTGGACTTGTAGCCCCTCCCCGAGCTTAGGGTAACCTTAAAAGTAGAGGGGAATTCTCTGGGCTTCCTGGTTGACACAGGGGCTGAGTTTTCTTTCCTCAGGTATGCCCAAAGACATTTATCCCACAGTCTTTGGTGCAGAGAGCCACCGGCACCAAACTATTCATGAACTACCCAAAGATCTGTTGATCTTGGAATGGGATGGGTAACCCATTCATTTCTAGTTGTGCCTGAGTGTCCCTATCCACTACTGGGAAAAGATTTGTTGTCAAAAATGAAAGCACAAATTAAATTTGATGAAAATGGGGTACAGTTGCTAAACCAATATTGTCACCTTATCGGGGCCCTCATCCTACAATTAGAAGAATAATATCGGATGTTCCAAAAGTCAAAAGAACTCCCTGGGGTGAGCAATACCTGGCTGAGATGATATCCCCAGGCCTGTACAGCAACTAGATATGCTAAACATAGACCCCCTATCCTTGTGGAGCTTAAGTCACGGATGGATCCGGTCATAGTGCATCAGTACCCGATGCAAAATCAAGAGCATTAATCCCCATATTGCTAGACTCCTTAAGGAAGGAATATTGAGGACATGCCAGTCAGCCTGGAACACTCCCTTGCTGCTGGTGAAAAAGCCAGGCACCAATGACTATCGTCCAGTTCAAGACCTGAGGTTGGTAAACAGGTGGGTCACTGACATCCATTCCACTGTGCCCAACCCATACACCCTGCTAAGTGCTCTACTACCAGACAGACACTGGTATACTCTTCTGGACCTCAAATATGCTTTCTTTAACTTACCTTTGGCCGCCAAAAGCCAGTAACTGTTTACCTTTGAATGGAGTGACCCAGAGGCTGGCACTCATCGCCAACTAACCTGGAAGAAGTTGCCACAAGGAATCAAAAATTCCCCCACCATCTTTGATGAGTCCATACATGAATACTTGTGTGAGTACCACACTCTCCACACAGAAATTACTCTTCTTCAGTATGTAGATGATCTCCTCATAGCCTCGCACACTGAGGACTGAGGACAAATGCCTAAAAGAAACTGAAGCCCTCCTTGAGACACTAGGGGCATTGGGGTATCAAGCTTCTGCCAAAAAGGTCCAGGTATGTCTATCTCAAGTTATTTATCTGGGCTATATCCTTAAAGATGGACAGAAGTGGTTGACAGAAGCCCAGAAGGAGACTGTCCCGCATATTCCTATGCCAAAGATCCAGCGCCAGGTACCAGAGTTCTTAGGATCAGCAGGGTTCTGTAGGCTCTGGATTCCAGAGTTTGCTGACATCACTAAGCCCCTTTATGAGGGTACAAAAGACAAGAGTGAGTTTCAATTGTTGCCAGAACATCAGCAGGCATTTAAGACTCAAAAACAGCTCTCTTGTCAGCCCCCACCTTGGGACTACCCAGTGTGACTAAGCTATTCCACCTTTATGTGGACAAGTGGACTTGGGTGGCCAAAGAGGGCCTGACACAAACTATTGGCCCCTGGAAATGACCTGTTTCCTATTAAAAAATAAAACTGGGCACAGCGGCAATGGGTTGGCCACCTTGCCTCCAGATGGTGGCAACCATGGCCACCCTGATCAAAGATGTCACTAAAATAACTCTGGGACAGGCCCTGAGAGAAAGTACCCCTCATGCTATAGGAGTGATTAAACATTCACCCGATCAGTGGCTGAGCAATGTCAGGATTACTTATTTTCAGACTCTGTTGATGAACCCCCAAAAAATTACTCTTGATCCACTTCCGACATTAAATCAAGCCACCATCCTGCCAGACCCCGTGGATAAAGGGCCACTTGACAAGTACTCCCAGGTACTAGCCCAGATTTACAGAGTAAGGGATGATCTCACAGGTGTTTCTCTCCCAGATGCAGAGACCACTTCATTCACCAATGGGAGCAGTTTCATGGACTATGGATGTCGCTGAGCAGGAGCAGCGATGACAACCAATGCAGAGGTAATATGGGCCCAAATCCTCCCCCCAGGGATTGCAGCCCAGAAAGATGGACTGATGGCATTATCCAAGGCCCTAGAACTGGGCCAAGGCAAAAGACTCAATGTTTATACAGACAGATGATACAGACATTTATACAGACAGAGTTTGTCACAGCTCATGTCCATGGTGCCATTTACCAGAAACAGGAGTTATTAACCTCTGAGGGAAAGACTATTAAAAATAAATGAGAGATAGTGGACTTATTGCGGGCCCTCTGGTTAACAAAGAAATTTTCCATCATTCACTGCCCCGGTCACCAAAATGGCACAGGGCTTGTGCCCACAGGAAATAACCTGGCTGATAAGACTGCAAAAAAGGTGGCCATGTCAGACACTGAGACTATGTGACTATACTGCTGTCTGACCCAGGTGCCCCCAATTTGCCTGAGTTGCTGAAGTGCTCCACTGAGGAAAGCAATTGGGCTAAGAGAATGCCCATGGGCCAACATCGTGACAGGTTGTGAAGTTCAGATGGAAAACTGAATCTACCCAGTTACCTGGCAAAGAAAATCTTGACCCAGATTTATCACCCCACCCATATGGGGACATGGTGCATGGAAGACACATGTTTGCATCAGGAATGTACATGATATGATTGACCAGATCGTCAAGGACTGCAAAACCTGTCAGCGATTAAATTCCTAACCTCATTCCAAGGAAAAGGGTCAGCATGTTCATGGAAGCTGCTCTGAAAGCTTTTGGGAGGTAGATTTCACCAAGCCCCCCCCCAAAAAAAAAAAGAAAAGAAAAGAAAAGAAAAGAAAATGCCAGGCATGGTGGCGCATGCATTTAATCCCAGCACTCGGGAGGCAGAGGCAGGCGGATCGCTGTGAGTTCGAGGTCAGCCTGGTCTACAAAGTGAGTCCAGGACAGTAAAGGCTACACAGAGAAACCCTGTCTCGAAAAACCAACAAAATAAAAAAAATTTAAAAAAAGCCTGGAAAATATAGGTATAAATACCTCCTTCCAGATGAGTGGAAGTCCTCCCCACAAAACATGAATCTACTACAACTGTGGCCAAAAAGCTTTTAGAAGACATCCTGGCTTTTCTACTCTAATAGTGTCAGACAATGGACCAGCTTTCATGCCCAAGGTAAGTCAGGGACTAGCCCAGTTTACTGGGGCAGATTGGAAATTACATTGTGCCTACAGGCCCCAAAGCTCAGATCAGGTAGAAAGGATGAATAGAACTCTAAAAGATACCTTGACTAAATTGACCATTGAGACTGCCACAGACCATGTGGCTCTCCTTCCCTTTACCCTAAACGGGGTTAGAAACCCCCCTTATCACATGAGATATATCCGTTTGAAATAATGTTTGGAGCAACAGCTCCCATTATCCTCAGCTTACAGACTGATGCCTTAATGGACATTGAGAACAAAGAGTGCTTTGACAGGATCCACGTAGTTCAGCATATTCATAAACATGTGTGGCCTAAACTTTCTGCTGTATATGCATCTGGTCCTCCTCCAGATCCTCACTGCTACCGACATGGTGACTGGGTGTTCGTCAGAAGGCACCAACAAGGCAATCTCAAGCCTCAGTGGAAAGGATTTTTCATTTTGATCATGACCACTGCTACGGCTCTCAAAGTAGATGGTGTAGGAGCCTGGGTCCACTACACCCACACCAGACCTGCTATTTCCTTTGAGATGCCAGAGGATTACATTAACCCAGAGGCCCAGACAGACTCTAACAAGAGATTGAAAACCACGCCACACAAAAAGGACCCACTCAAGCTCAAACTCACACAGTTGGCCAAAAATGAGAATCTTGCTTTTGATATTGTTGTTCATTTCAGAAACTGTAAGCCTGGATAATCCCCATTAGCCAGTGAACATAACCTGGCAAGTTAGTAATCCTAACTCTGGGGAAATTATTATGTCCCTTTCCAGGGAAGCCCTTAGGGGCACATGGTGTTCCCAAATAATATTTGACTTGTGTGACTTAGACAGAAACTTTGAGGTCCCTAGGTCGGGAGCAAGATGCTCAACTCCTACCAGAGAGCTGTTTTGGGATACAAGGAATTCTATGTGTGTCCAAGGTGGGAAACAGCAAAGGTTTGGACAAAGAGATATATTAAGGCCACTGATTAATACTGTGCTTCCTGGGGATGTGAAACTACAGGAAAAATGAACTGGGCCAACTCCAGACAAGATTATATAACTCTCCGGAGTTTATGTGATGGTTTAGAGTAGTAGGAAAAAGAACAAGATTGCAATAGGATTGTCTTATCCTTTACAGATCTAGGGAAAAAAACCAATCATGGGAAGGGGGGAAAATGGGGCCTGTAGTTACATGTGAAAATTATAATCCAGGATTATTATTCAAAGTTAGGATAGTCAACGGGCACTTTATGAGGGCATCCCCTGTTGCCATAGGACTTAATCAGATTTCAACACCCAGACTTAAACCCACAATTCGAAGCCCCACCTTGCCTACTTCCAAAGTGACTGACCAGGACACCAACCCACCTCCACCCCAAGATCCCCTTCTGGTCCATGATGCTTCATTCATTCTTAGTGCTGAATTCCACTCACCCAGAGATAACCACTTCCTGTTGGTTGTGCTACTATACATAGCCACCCTCTACAAGGGGATAGGCCTCATAGACAAATATATCCTGAGTAACCAGCATTAAAGTTGTTGGTAGGCCCATGAGGTGTTGTCATTAACTTTACAAGAGGCAATAGGACATGGTGTCTGTATGGGTATGGTACCCCACACTCATCACACCTTTGCAATCAAAATAAACCTATGTCCACAGAAAAAGACAAATGGGTGATATCCCCATCACATGCTTGTTGGGCCTGTTCCACAGAGCTCAGTTCATGTGCCCATACCAGGATCCTTATTGGGACAAAATGACAACCAGGCTTTTGTATTATGGTACAATTTGTGTTCCACATATTTTACTATGCACAAGAAAAAAATAATATGGTCCTGGTTGGCAAGGGAAAGATTGATCTTATGTGAGAAAAGTGCAAGCCAATATCTCTCACCCTAGTTCTTATCCTTGGAACAAACTTTGTTGGTGCCATGGCTGTAATAACAATCTTGTTACTCCAGTACCAGAAGTGTAACCTAAAGCAGACATTGATGAAGATATACAAAGACTACAGTGGTCTATATCCCACTTAGAAAAGAATGTAGACTCACTGGCTGGGGTAGTCCTACAAAATAGAAGAGGCCTTCATCTCCTGTTTCTCCAACAGGGTGGGTTGTGTGCAGCCCTCAATGAGCAATGCTATTTCTATGCAAATTATTCAGGCATCCTTAGAAAATCTGTAGCAAATGTCAAAGAGAGCTTAGAGTGGAGAAGACACAAGAGAGAACAGTTCAAAAGTTGGTACCAATCCCTATTTGAATTTTCTCCCTGGCTAACTACCCTGATGTCCAACCTGGTTGGACCACTAATGATTTTACTCCTGATTCTTACATTTGGGCCCTGCATCCTGAACAAGTTTATCCAATATGTAAAACAGAGACTTGGGGCTATACAGCTTATGATTCTCAGACAACAGTATTTCCCAGTAGATACTGAAGTGGCTAGGATTAGCCCTGAAAGTCGCCAGTCAGAGGGGGTTCTGTAGGGAATAGACAGAGACCATCTTGCATCAAGCCTCTATCTTGACCTTAGAATGAACTTCCCACCTCCTCTAAGTCCCCAAGTTCTCAGAAAGCTCACAAAAGCATGACTGGTAAGACCTGGAGTTAACACCTAGGGGCCAGTTCATAAGGTGAAAAACCCACAAAGTCACAGTAGATAAAAATTTAGATAAGATTTCCCTTGCAGCTTGGCCCAAAGCACCCCCAACTTCTCAAAAACCCCACCATATTATACCCTATCAGTGTTAAGGCCAACTTCCTTATAACCCCATTATCCAGTCATGTAATGCCAAGGCTTAAAGAGCCCCACTTGCTGGTTTTTGCCTTTATAAACCCTGTATTCTAAGGAGTCAAGGCCACCACCTTTTTCAGTTTCTGGGAAAGTGATGGTCCTTGCTGCAGAGATTGCGCAATAAAAAAGACCTGTATGAATTGCATCTGGCTTGTCAATGGTGCTCTATGGGGGTCTCTTGACTTGGGCATAACAATACCTAGTCTTAATCCACCTTGATATGTCATGGATAACTGATATCCATTGATACAGGTCCTTTCTGAAGAGAAATTGAGGGGAAATAGATGTCAGGGGAGAGGTGGGAAAAGAAACTGGGAAACTGCACTCAGGATATAAAATAAATACTTTTTTAAAAAAGAAGAACACAAATAACTAGATATCAAGAGAACAGACAAGTAACATGGGTACAGAATAATTTAATAATTAAAAATGGGGTATGTATATAAATTCAATTCTCAACATAGGAAAAACAAATGTCTGGGAAATACCTAAAGAAATGTCAAATATCTTAATCATAAAGGAAATGCAAACCAAAACTTCTTTGAGATTTTACCTTAAACTTGTCAGAAAGACTAGGATAAATAACAAAAATGACTGCTCATACTGAGAGAATGTAAGGTAGAAAGAACAACCAGCCATTGGTGGTGGGTATTCTAATTTATACAGCCACTATGGAAATCATTATTATGGTTTGTCAGAAAGATGGAAATTAATCTATTCCAAGATCCAACTATACCACTTTTAGGCTTATAACAAAAGGACACTTTATTCTAACAAAAAGGCATTTTTTCTACCTTGTTTATTGCTGCTCTAGTCATAATAGCCAGAAAAGACAGAAATTGGGAACAACCTAGATGCCCCTTAGCAGGATAAATAAAGAAAAAATTACACAATGGATCATTTACTCAGCTGTTAAGAAATTAATATCATAAAGTTTTCAGAAAAAAATGATGGAATTAGAAAAATATTCTGAGTTAGGTTTCACATAACCAGAAAGACAACTATGGTGTATATTAGCTTATATGTGGATATTAGCACATGCATCAGTAATAACCAGGCTACAATCTGTAGAACCAATGAAGTTTGGTGTGACGGAAAGTAGTATGTATGACAATAGATCTCATTTGAGAAAGGGAAATAAAACAATGATGGATAGAGGGATGGAGGGCTCAAATGGGATAAACAAGTGGGAAATGAGAGAGAAGAGGCTAATCAGGGAGGAAACATGGAGAAAGACAACTGAATTTAAGAGTCATTTGAGGAATAAGCTTCCTAAGTATATGAATTTATGAAAGTTACCTAATTGCAATAAACACTTATATAATGGGTAGACTAAGGCTCCAATGGCCATTTCTTATATGCAAATGAAGAGTTCAACTCCAGGATTACGGTTTAGGGTTACATTTCATTGAATTATGGCCAAAGGGGTACCATAGGATCTCCAAACATCTGAGGCCATTGCCAAGACTACAAGTTGTTTTCCACAAACAAATGGCAAGACATCATCGCTATGACAACATTTACATACCTCATTAAACATGGAAAACTTAAACTTTTGCCTACTGATAGCTTTTACACTTATATTCTAGTATCTTTGGTATGGGAAGATATTCTACATGCTACTGAAATGGAAATGTAAACATCAAACCAGACTCAAGCCATTGGATCTAAAATGTCCTGCCTGTAAGATGTGCAAGAGCAATGTGGGACAAAACTTATGGGAGTGAATAATCAATGACTGACTTGACTTAAGGCCACTTTATGATATAAAATCCATACCTGATCATTGTTTTGGTTACCAAGAACCTGGAACAAGATAGTCCAGGAACCTAGAGGAAAAGCAAATATAATTGTTATTAAAAAGAAAAAGTCACAGCAAAATATCCAATGACATTCTTCTATATTTATACATCAGTGTCTTGCTCAGCCATCTTCAGAAAAGCATCCTCCTGCAACAGATCAGAACCAATACAGCAACCCAGAGGCAGAGATGTAGAAAATGAGTGACTTTTGAACAGTTGGCTGTAAACACAGTATCTCCATCAAATCCCTATTATCATGTTTCAGGGAACCTTGTTGAACAGAAAAAAAAAAAACAGAATTATAGCAAGAGGGGTTGAAAACACCATGAAAACAAGGTCCTCTAATCAACTTGGTCACATGAACTTTCAGAGATGGGCAGCATGCACAAGACCTGGATGGGTCAGTACTAAAGTCAGCAAGTGTAAAATAACAGCCATAGTTGGACTTAAATTATTGTAAGTTAAAATTCCTTCCCAGCCACACCATACTTCCCTAATCTAGTTGTTAGTAGGTATCACTAATGGTTCACCATTTGCTTATATTTTACATTTATCTAAATTATTATAATAAAATATTTGAATCTTTTCAGACTGATATCCTCATGAGTAAGCTCCAGTGGGTTGATTGGATGTGATTCGAGGTGTCTGTGCATCTGTTAAATTTGCTCCATACTTTGTAAATCTCTGTGACCATTTTGGCAGTTACTGAATGCAAAGTCCTCATAGTCATAGGAAAAAGTCAAGAAGAAGAAGAAGAAGAAGAAGAAGAAGAAGAAGAAGAAGAAGAAGAAGAAGAGGAGGAGGAGGAGGAGGAGGAGGAGGAGGAGAAGAAGAAGAAGAAGAGAGAAGAAGAAGAAGAAGAAGAAGAAGAAGAAGAAGAAGAGGAGGAGGAGGAGGAGGAGGAGGAGGAGGAGGAGGAGAAGAAGAAGAAGAAGAGAGAAGAAGAAGAAGAAGAAAAAGAAGAGGAGAAGAAGAGGAAGAAGAAGAAGAAAAAGAGAGAGAGGAGAGAGAGAGAGAGAGAGAGAGAGAGAGAGAGAGAGAGAGAGAGAGAGAAGACAAAGACAAACAAAGGCAACACGTACAGACCTGAGCCAGAAGCAAATACAAACACTAGCAGGTTGCATGAGTGACTTCTTCTTCCCTTCACTTATCATTTTCCTAGACTTCGAAATATAAGCTTCTTGAAAATATCTTCTCTATTTGACATCTCTCCTTTTAATGGCCCTCAAAAGTGCTCAATAGTCCTTAACATCCTCAATAAAGTGCAGTTCCATTCAACATCCTTCTCATACCAAAACCTAGTGTCTTGTTCTGTCTTTGGCTTGCTTTTTATAACAAAAAGTCAGGCAAAGCTGTATTTATCCCTGTTTTTTTTCTTTTTTAAGTTCCTTCACTGGAAAACTAAACAACTATTTCGCTTGCGTTTTCTTTTCTTTTCTTTCTTTTTTTTTTCTGTCTAATTTGCTGAGTCTCACTCTTCTTCCTGGCCTTTCAATATTAAGGTCATGCTTGTATACTTTCTTAGAAAACAGTTACACTCCTGTGGTTCTCAGCTTGCTTAAAGTTTTTCAATATAATGGCAACTTTCTTATTTAGTATATTTCCTGACTGATTCTCTCCTATTCACTCTCATCGTGGTTTTCTTATTCTTTATTTTAGTTGGGTCCACAACACCCTTTATATCCTATTTCAGATGTAATCTACTAAAATGAATATTGCTGCCAGTTGTGTTCCATATCTTTAATAACAACGCTCCAGAGTTAGAGATAGGTCAGTATCTGTGAGCTCATGACCAGCCTACTTTATATAGCAAATCTGAGGCCAGCCGGGGTTGCAAAGAAAGGCTTCTCTCAAGAACAATATCATTTTTGTCATTTTATCTCAAAAAATGATCAGATGTACTCTTTATCCCCTTATGATGACAACATCATGATTCTTTTTAATCAGAAAAAAAATTCTCCCATGCTTATTCTTTATCTGGTCTTACCATGAATATATTTATTATAATCACAAAACAACACATAATTGTTAATCAATAAAATTTTCTCAAAATAAAATAAATTTGAATTCAAGCTTACCAACAAATCTACAATTTTGTTTCAAACTCTAGGATGTAATAGAAAGCAATGTAATAGGAGAGGAAAAAGATGAGTTAAAATATGGAACAGACACACTAAATAAAAACTGGCATTGATTCTACAATGATACAATGATATGGTTTAACAAAAGTTAGAAAACTCTCATTCATTCTCCAGTACTGTTTTTACCCTGAATTTCTTTTAAGTTGCTTAGTCATCCTCTGACGATCACGATGGTAGTAAAACTGACTGATGTTTAATGACAGTGGTTCATATATACGAAGCTGGCTTGCTGCAAAGATGACCATACTCCCTTCTGTAGCCGCATCCCACCTACTCCAGGGCCTCATTTTGAGCATGGGCTAGAAGCAATTTCTACATCGCTGATTAGGCCCAGGACAAGAAGTGAATGTATCCTTAGCCTGAAGTACACTATTGAACATGACGTTGTAACCAACTGAGAAACACGGTGATGATCTCACACCATACCTTCTACAATGAATTTCTTTTCACCCATAAAGAGCACTCAGTGCTTCTGAGTAAGGTCCCTATAAGCCCCAAGAGTAGCAGAAAAACACAATCAAATTTCAACAACCCAGCCATTGGACATGGCCTTTCAGGCAGTTCTGTTCTTGTACTTATCCGGGGACATGACTGGCATTATCCTGTCAAGAGGTCACATATGCAGTGCCCATCTAAGAGGGCTATGCCCTTCCCCAGACCAAGATCCTGACTAATCAGGGCTACTGCTTTACCATCACCACTGAACAGGAACTTGTCTGTAAGATGAGGGAGAAGCTGTGGTGCTATATTGTCCTTCACTGTAAACAATAAGTGGCTACTGTTGTATCCTCCTCTATGGACAAGATGTGAAAGCTGCCTGATGGACAGGTGGTCATCATCACATTGAAAAATTTGGATGTCCAAGGTACTTTTCCAGTCATCCTTCCTTCTAGCCCTCCTTCCTTCCAGCCCTCCTTCCTTCCAGCCCTTCAGAGGCATGGAGTTCTATGCCATATATGAGACAACCTTCAACTCCATCACTAAGGGTGATATGGACATCTGCAAGGACCTGTGTGCCAGCACAGTGCTGTCTAGTGATACCACCATGTATCCAAGCACTGCAGCCAGCACACAGAAGATGACCACTGGCCTAATACCCAATGCAATGAAGACTCTGAGCACACATGCTCAAACTGGATTTGTGGTTTTATCCTGGCCTCACGGTCCATCATCTAGTAGATGTTGGTCAGCTAGCAGCAGTATGACAATGAGAGCTCCCCATTGTCCGCTGCCAATGTTTTAGGTGGACTGAGCACGTTCTAGCTGTCTACCGCATAAGCTGATTCTGAAGTATCAATTAGCCTGGTGAAGGTATACACCCCATGATCGCCCCTTGAAAATGGAATAAATATTTAAAAAAAAAAAAAAGTACATTTAAGCTTATATCCTATATCAGTTCTGGATAGAAGAAACTATATGTGATTTTTCTTACCTTGTATTGAAGTTAGCTGTTCCCTGGGTATATGCTTAATACCCTATTCATACCTTTTGTCCTTTTTTCAATTATTTATTTATTTAACATAGTTTATTCATCTTACATCCCAATTGTTATGCCCTCACTTGTATCTTCTCGTTCTCAACCTCCCTGTCTCTACTACCCTATTCCTTTCACCTAGACCCCTAACAGGGGGACCCTCCTCCCTTACCTTCTGAGCATCATCTGGATATCATCTGGATAACCTACATCCCCTTCCTCTCTGAGCTCACAGGACTTCCCTGCCAAAGGGAAGTGATCAAATCTCAGGCAACGGAAGTAATGTTAGAGGAAGTCCCTGCTCCCCTCTCCCCTTGGAGAATGATTTGTCATTGGCTATCACTGAACATGGGGTCTAAGTTATCTCTATACATTGTCTTTGGTTGATGCACCTGTTTATGCAGCCCCACCTGATTCTGTTGACAGTGTCCTTTGCCTTACATATGCTTTTCAGTTTCATGAAGTTCCATTTATTAATTGCTGATCTTAGAGCCTGAGATATTGGTGTTATGTTCAGGAAATTTTCTCTTGTGCCAATGAGTTCAAGGCTTTCCCCTATTTTTTCTTATAACAGATTTAGTATTATGTTCAGATCTTTAAGCAACTAGGAGTTGAGTTTTGTGCAGGGTGATAAATATGGATCTATTTGTATTTTTCTACATATAGACATCCACTTAGACCAGAACTTTATTGTTGAAGATATTCTCTTTTTTTCATTGTATGGTTTTGGCTTCTTCATAAAATTTCAAGTGTCCATAGGTGTGGGGGTTTATTACTAGGTCTTCAATTGGAGCCCATTGATGATACATAGAGCACAGGTGTCAATGGCAGTCAGGTGAGCAGCCAAACTTTGGGGAGTTCGCACCATCCTACAAGGACTTGAGAACTTTCTATGGATTGGATGGGTGACCTGAGATCAGAGCCAATTGAGTTCCTGGTGATGGCTTTCATATGGGCTAGAAGATGCATATACTGATTTTGTTTTGTTTTTTGTTTTTCCCCCTATTCAGTCTGAGACACAGAGTGTAGCTGGTGTGGGCATTTGGCAGGCATATGGCCAGACCTTAGGGACTTCATCAGTACCTGTGTAGGTAAAAGGCTTTACTTGGAGTGACCAGCCAAGCAGAGGTCGTCAGATCCACCTGTGTTCCAGACCATGGGTTCTCTTCTGGGCTAGAAGACCCAGACACTGGTGTTTTGTGGGCTACAGTTCAGTCTGATAACTACAGCACAAGTGTCTTGCAAAGGAAGGCAGGCAAGCAGCTAGACTTTGGAGACTGACCACAAGCCTGCAAGGATGCAGGGATTTTCCCATTGATTAGCTGGGTGGCCTGACACTAGACCCACCCATGCTCCTAACAGTGTGGACCCCTCTCACCTGGAAAACACTAGCACTGTTATTTTTGTAGATCTCAGTTTGGTCCTTAGGTTGCTCTACAGACACTGCTCTCCTGTTGATCAGACAATGTGTGATTGGCACTGCCATATTTGATCTCTCTCACATGTGGCACCACCATCTTGTTCTTTCCCCAATGCATATCTTAACTTAGTTCTTAGTTCATGTGTCTGGAACACTTGGAGGTTGAGGAGAGCACTCTATGCAAGAGAAACCCTGAGCCTGGCAGATCTATGTGATGACTGCACAGCAACTTGTGGAAGGCATGACATCTGACTATTCCAAGACTTTTGTAGGCCGACAAGAGTTCCAAAACCAGTTAACACTTTCTTCTTCCTAGATGATCAGGATGGGAAAGTCCATGCCTTGTAACTCTTTTTTCATTCTGGTCTTTTCCTTCCTGACCTCTCTGGGTTGTTACTTGCCTTGAGTTAAAAACGTTTACATTGACACCTGTTTATGTAATCTTCATGTAAGGTTTATTTTTGTTGTTGTTGTTTGTTTGTTTGTTGTTTTAATCAGTTTGTTAAGAAATAACAAATTCTGATTTCCTACTGTTCAGTGAGAACTGGGCCCCAGCAATAAGACTTTATGTAAAGTAAAGAAAAACTACTGAGGAAAATTAAAGAGATTGATAGTGAGCATTCTCAACTTAGAGAGACTTTGGATCATGATGATTACTAAAATATGAGATTTTAATTAGAAAGTTAGTAAGGACGTTACTTTCAAATTAGAAATTATAATATATATATATAGTTAGTTAGATCATGCTAAATCATAATTAATAATACTATTAAAACTAATATTCTTATATTTTCATTGATTTATATACTTAAGTATAATATACTAAACAATATGGGTGGGGAAAATAGATGAAGCATATTTGGTAAATTACAGTTGTATTCAGAGTAATAAAGGCCCCATTTTACATATGATTGAATTTATTTCTGGTAAAAGTTTTAAAATAAATATATTTACCAACATTAATTTATGTATTCTGATATGGCATTGAGCCACAAAAATATGATTATGTAAATGTTATAAAATGGGCTCCCTTTAGACTTCCCATTTTCTTCCCAGAGCTTAGGTCTTACTGGAAATGTCTTTTACAAACCCCAATGACCAGGCATTCTTAGCTTCCTTCTTCTCACATACATTTCTTTATAAGTGTTTCTCTAGACATATCTAAGCTTTTCTAGTTTATATACCCATCGTGTTCTTCCTCCTCTTTGCTTATACCTACATTGCCTTTCTTTGTCAGAAGAGGATCTACAGCAATAAAACAAAGGGGTAATTAAAGCAACAGGGATTGAGGACTGTGGCTAGCGTTACCGTCTCGCCAGCAAGAACGACGCTGCACACACAAACAGGATCCTTCTGCAGTAAAGCTTTAATGCATCTTGAGAGGGAGAGCATAAGCTTACAACAAGTAAAATGGAGACAGAGAGACCAAACAGCAGAAACCCATCCCTTATATAGGAAACTGTCCTCCGCTTAGGATGTGTCAGTCCCTGATTGGCTGTTGCTCATCGGGCGAGATGACGCCACGGGAGAGGCAGAGCACAACGAGTGGAAAATCCCTTTGCACATGCGCAGATTAGTTGTTTGTCAGCATGGGACACAGGATGTCAGCACCATCTTGTAATGGCGAATGTGAGCACAGCTTCCCACAGAGAACAGCATGATAGAGCTAGAAATGGTTAATGGGCTCAAACTTCTTATTTGCAATTTACTTTATATGCTTGGTAAACTGTTGGAATTAGACTATGCTGTATATGGGAAAGATCCTATTCCTACAAATTTTCATTGTGTTATAATCTAATAATTAAGTATTTAGAGTATTTTTTACTCAAATGTGCCTTATTACTTGCCTTATTCTAATAAAGACTATATAATAATCATAACCTTTATGATTCTCCAGTGAAGCAAAAGTTCATAGTAGTATTTGTATTAGAAAAAAGTTTAATACTCAGATTTGTAATTGATTAGCAGGTAATTTTGACACAAAGGAAAATAATATTATTTCTTAAAATTGAAATAAATTATTTTAAGCAAATTTTTCTGGATATAATGCAGAAATTTTCATTAATCACAAATCAACATCAGTTAAAATTTCAAAGGAATTGGAAGATTATTGGTGAGGAAATTGTTGTGTGTTATTCTAAAGGACACCTTTGATTCAGATTTATTTTGTTGTGGCAAAATATGCAATTGATTGTTCACAGAAAAAAACTCCTGAGATAATTAAATTGCAAGATGAAAGATGAATAGTCTTATTAGCGTTATTATAATTTTGGATTGATACAATGACATAAATAGATTTTAAGGGAGTTATTTTGGTCCTGGATTATCAACCTGGAACTGAATATCAGAAACATATTTTTTAAATGGGTGAGCAGTATAAAGAATAAGGTGGAACATTTTGGTAGATAATAACAATGCCCATGAAAAATGTATTCATGAATAAAATGTTTTGTTTTAAATATGAACCTTCCTATTTCATTTATATTATTCTGTAAGGCATTAAAAAGCCAATGGTCATAGATACTTAATTCAAAGTACTTCTAATTTTTTATGAGGTGAATTTTATTCACTTGCTCCTTTTAAAATGCATACAACACACCTCTATTCTCTCTGATAAATTATGCAATCCAGAAACTTGGAAACATAAAAGCAAACAGAGATCAAATCAACTCAATTGGTTCTATTAGAGCCAAATAATCTAACATATTAATCTAAGGTGCAGTATGATTACTTATAGTACATAATTATAGAGCACTGTAATTTTTTCTTTAATTTTAACACATAATGAATTGTTATAGTAACATAATCACAATGATAAAAATAATGGCTCTGATGTGTCTTTGTTTGCCTTTTCAATACTCTCTAGAAAAAGCTTAGAATTCATTTGTATGAGAGAACCTACAGAGGAACTGTTTACAGCCAAGTGAAGACACCACTACAGGAAGAAGCTCCTTGTGGAGGAGGGACCTCTTTCCACAAGGTGACACTGAAATAGTGGAGACGGGTGGGTAGTGCAGTAACTTTTTTGCTTCCATTATCCAAACTTTGGTCAATTAACATTTCAGATTTCTGTTTCCAAGTTCTCATCTCCAGCTCACTTATTCTCCAATTATTCGTAGCTTATTCGTAGCTGAATTCTCTCACTTTTTCGTACCTGAACTAAAAAAACCAAATTAGGAAAATCCCCTAATAATACATAAAACCTTCATTTTTTTGATAAAGGTGTCTTGCCATCACGGGATTATTTTCTGAAAAACATATAAATTTAAAGAAATATTTTTAAAGGAACATTTGGAATAATTTTGTCTCTGAGCCTATTCATCATGCGGCTTGGTACCTTCAGTTCCATTTTCAAACTCCCACTTCAGACACAGATCCTGTTCTCTTCACTAGTACAAGCTTGTGTCATGTACTAGCTTGTACAGTTTTGTGAGAGAACGTTTAAGATATGAAGCCCTCCAAAAGCTGTAGTTAGTTGAGCATCAGAGTGTGTTGTTAGAGCACGGCCCAGCTTTGCTTTCTAATCCACCTGGGTGTATTTTCAGTATCTCAGCTGATTGTTGACTCTATTCCTTCCTACTGCAATGAGCTGTACCCTCAGACCATAAACCCTTACTTTTTCATTTGCTTCCAGTCATGTGTTTGTTAGCAAAATAGGAAAAGTAACTAACACAAAAAAAATTAATTCCTAATAAGGTCTGTTTTTTACCACACAAAATTCTCAAAACCATCAAGTAAAAGGATAGTCCTATGGAAAATATATTTAAAAGCGCTTTATATAGATCTTATGATATTACTGTATCTTTAAAATACCAATTCAGTGAAATTTGATTTTGTAATTATTTCTAGAAAACTATAAAATTTGCATTGCTGTATTACTGTCAATCGTAAGCCACTATATATTATATATAACTATATGTATTTATATAGTTATATTTAACTATATATAAAACTATGTATATTTATATATAACTATGAAAAATAACTAAATACTATTTTTGCTTTAAAATATATACCTAAATATTTTCAAATATATAGATAGAAGTTTTGTAGGGTTGAAAAAAATTAAGAATCTTAAGTGAAATACATATTATAAGATTATTTAAGAAGCTAACATTTAAAATTAAAATAAATTATGTAATGTTTTAATGCTATTATAATTATTTTTACAGATTTAAATTAGTAGAAAATTTTAGGAATAGGACAAGAAATACATCTTTGTTACTGTTCTCAATTTTTTTTTTTTTTGAGACAGGGTTTCTCTGTGTAGCCTTGGCTGTCCTGGACTCGCTTCGTAGACCAGGCTGGCCTCGAACTCACAGTCTCTGCCACCTGCCTCTGCCACCCGAGTGCTGGGATTAAAGGCGTGCACCACCATGCCCGGCTACTGTTCTCAACTTTAATAAAAAAAAAACAATACGTTAAATTTAAAATGTACTAACACCATGGATATCATTTCTGGTTTCAAGATAAAAAAAATGATTATATATTACTGGTTTGTATTGGGGTCTTTTATAAGCAAACACAACAGATTCATTTTGTAAAGTTTAATACCTCAACCAATTACTTTGTCTACATTGCTGGAGATGGATACAGTGGATCTGGTATTGGAAATCTTATCACAAATCTTGAGGAGAGAATGTAGTTGAGTTAGAATTGTGCTTGCACAGCATGCGCCAAGTCCCAGGTTTTGCCCGCATTACCACACAAACTATGTGTGGTGTATACCTATCATCTCAGCATTCCAGAGACAGAGGCAGGGAGACAGGAAGTTCAAAGTTCATCCTCAGTATCGTAGCATGTTTGAAGCCAACCTGAGTAACATGAAGCTCTGTATCAAAAATAATAAGAAAAGAACTATCAGACCTTCAGGAAAGAGACCTGGCCCATAGCCACAACTCTGTCATTTGCATTGCAGTAGAAATACTGTCTTTTTCTCCATTACAACTTTTCATTTTCACATTCTAGGATTTTAGTTAACTATGGAAAAGATATTATTTGATACATTATATGAGATATGTAATGTTTGTCTAGCTATCATTTGAGTATTTCAGTGTTTGAACATGAGTTAGTTAAATTATCTGTCACAAAAATTTTATCTACCCCAATACTTAATTTAGGTATCTAATTTATAAGGTGAAATGAAGTTGTAAAAATAGAAAAAGCATTCATTTACAAAACTAGAGATGATAAAATATTCAAATGAAAATATAGAGAAAATTGATTAAATTCTTAGGCAAGTTATGAATAAATAAAATAATATGGATTCATCATTCATTGTATATCAAATGTCATGTTTTATTTTATGTTCAATCCTAGTGAATGTCATATGAATTACTGAGTATTATTTATCTTTTATAAATTGAAGGCCTTGCTTAGTGAAGTCATATGACTGGTCCAAAGGCTTGTACACCTGAGGTAAGAGAGTTAAATTTGGAAATCCACTGGACTTCCACCACCTTACCAACGTATTTTCATGATAAAATTTACTAGTGTAGTAAATAGAGTGAGGGCTGACAAAAAGAAATGGAGGAGAGCACTACAGCCACCTGGCTCTTCATATTTTTAATAATAAAACATGGATTTTTTGATAAAGATGTAAAATTAGAGTGAGATTGATGATACGCCAAGAACAAATCCCATAAAAGGTAGAATTAAATGAGGCAAGACCGTAACACTCTTATATATGAATGTTTCAGTGGCTCATAGTTTTATCTCTTTATTTTGTTTATTTCTTAGGCAGTTTCAAGTATGTACTTTCAAATTCCTCATGCAGTTGGGCAGCTAGGTGTATTGCATCAATATTTCTCTGACCGTGGAGATCAGTTATTCACAAGGCTAAGTCCAAAGTGGTTTCTAAACATTGAGCCCTACAAAAGTTCCAAAATACACTAACGCAGGTTTTAGAAAGTCCCACTACATAGCCTAGACAGCTTATCTACAAATGGTTAACACATGTTTTTAATCCTAGTACTAAGACCCAGAGATAGGTGGATCTCTGAGTTTGATGTCAGCTTGGTCTGCAAAGTGATTCCTAGGACAGCCGTGGCTACACAGACAAACAACATCCTGAGCAAAACAAACAAACACAAAGTTTAAATATCTGAAGAGCTTGTCTAAGAGAAAAGAGACTGGAGTCTTGCAGAAAGAGTCTTAATGGATAAACAAAAACTGTTTACTCAGGAAATAAATTTCTTCCCTCTCAAGTCTCTGATGAGGTTGAAGACCAGACAGTTTAGTTTTACAATTGAGCTTAGTTGAATTATTACCCTCAGCTGTTGGAGCTTAAAACTGTTACCAAAGCTTAGCTTGAAAGTCTTTTTGTAAGATTTTACCTTTTATCAAGTTCACCTTTTATCAAGTTCAATTTCTTGTCTCACATCTTAAATAGGATTATATAGCTGTAGTCATATTATACATTCTATTTACAGGAATTTATCTAATATTTAACTATGGATTTATTACCAAATTATGTTTTGTATACTTAGTAGCAGTACATGAGTAAAGAGAAAAGTATGCAAAATGTATATCTAAGGCTTATGTTTCAATTTAGCAGGTTCACGTCTGGAGAAATCTTTCAGCATGAAAGAATTTATATGGAAGGAACATGGGGACCTGAGTTTGGAAGCACAGTACCACATATAACCACGTGTGACCACATATATACCTGAAAAAGGCAGAGACAAGGGGATCAAGAGTGTATTCTGTCCAGCAACAGAACTGTGGATCAGTGAAGGAGAACTTCTTTCCAGGGAATAAGAGAGAGTATGGTAGAGCAAATACTTAGTATCCTCCTCTGGCTTCTGTACATGCATGTATATGCTTGTGTACATAAACCAAACACACACACACACACACACACACACACACACACGTACAAAAGTGAAGTAAAAATAATAAAATTTGACCATGTTTGTGGAGCTCAACTGTAACTCTGTGACTTTGATGTTCATCTTAGTTTTGTATTTTTATACATAAATACCAACACTTAGTAGATGTACTCACATAGCATTGACTTTAATGTCATCATAATGCAACATGGAGCTTCTAATTAAAGGAAAGGAATTAAAGTAGAGGCTGACCAGGTGAGAAGGCTCAGTGGGTAAAGGTGCTCCCTTACAACTTTACAGCATGACTTAGGTCTCCAGGATTCACATGATGGAAAAAGAGAAATGACCCTTAGAAGTTGTATTCTGGCCTCCTTACATACCTTCCCATGGAACATATACAGCACACACACACACACACACACACACACACACACACACACACACACACACAGAGTGAATTTTTAAAAGGTACAGGGTTTTATAGTTTGATGGTTTTCATAAATAAAACACATTGAGATTTGGTTTTTTTTACTGTATCTTCTTATTTGATAATATTGGTAAATATTACAACAATCTAGTTTCAGAACTTTTCCATGACCACCAGAGAATTTCTATGCCCTTAGTCATCCCTCTCAGATTTTCTGTTCTGCCTCTTGCAACTACTAACTTTTCTCATTCTGTTGATTGGCCTATTGTAGACAGTTCATGTAAATGATTTTGTTATTATTATTAATCCTTCTTTTCTTAAGGCAAGTCATTGTTGAAGAATAATTTCAATAGAAGCTAATGAAAATTACTGCACAAAAGAAACTTAGTACATTTTTGACATTTTACAGTTACTGGTATATACCTAAATGAACACTATTTTGTTTTTTTTTTAATCAAAAGAAATACAAGGCAAGTATAATTACTACAAATGTAACAAACAGTAAAGGATAGCATTGCAAAGAAATAAGAGACCATTTTGAGTGCTTACTAAACCTTTTTAGAAGATCCCTCAGGAGCAGTTACTGTTTTATTCCTTCGGTAATACTTTGTGGTTCACATATGCATCTCTATGTAAGCCTCTAACACATTAATTTAAAACTAAACATTCTGTCCCAAGCCCTTTACTTAACACAGCAGGAATGAATTAACATATATTTCAATATTCTTCAACACTTAGTCACAGTTTCCTCCAAATTAAGCTGCTTTCCCTAAATATTGCCTAATCCTGTGGTAATTTGATTTTAAGTTTTCATTTCAATTATATGCATTAGTACCACTGAAATTAATCTCAATACAGCATTTCAAAATAATTAGAAAAGAAGTAGATTGAGAGTAGCATAAAGCACATACCAAAATCAGTTGGCTACCTAACTAGTGAAATAATTATAGTTTAAGAAGGTAATAAAAGCTTAATGTATAGTTCTTTTCAAAAGTGGGCTATTTTATATTGCAAAATAAATCACTCATTTTTTTAGTCTTTGAGGTTTTTTTTTTTGCAAGAAAAATGTTTCCTTATGTCCCATACTCTTAGAGGCCCACTGTGAGTTTTATATTCCTGAATAGTTAGTTATTCATTAACTACAAAGGACCTATTTGGCAATTAAGGTAAAACAACTAGGTGAAGGTATTTTCTGTCTAGTCATAGCTCTAATAAAATTGGCCATCTGGTGGCATTTGATGTCTATTCAACCTTTTATTTCTAAGATACCACATAATCATTTCCACATTGTTATTCTTAATATAACATGAACATGATGGGAATATTAAATAATGTCTATGTAATTGTTCAAGTGTCATTTTACTTCTGCGACAAGCAACTTAGGGAACAATTGAGTTTATTTCTCATTGCAGTTCCAGGCCATAGTTCACTCATCTGAGAATTCAAGATTATTCTAAGGTTCGTCCTGCGAAGGTCCTTTGCTGCAATGAAATCTCAGAATTATGATCTTAAGAAAGCTATTTGCCTCATGCATACAATCAACAGCAGTGAGTACTTGGTTCTGACTAGTTTTCTTCTCTCTTATAGTGTTTGGTTTCTCCACCTGAGGAATGATGATGCCCACAATGTACTGGGTATTACTGCATTGATCAATTATCAAGATATTGCACAGTAGCATGATTAATCTTTGCAGGCATAATCCAACCTCAACTTACCTTTGAAGAGGGTATCTTTAATGAGAAATTGCCTCCAAAAATTGACACATGACATGTCTATGGTTCCTTTTCTTGCTAACTGATATAGGAAGTACCAGGCCAATATATGTGTTGTTCTCTCAGGGCCGGCTGGTGGGCCTGGGTTGTATAAGAGTCTTAAATGAACAAGACACGGCAAATGAGCCATTAAGAGGCATTTCTCTACAGTTTCTGCTTCAGTTTTTGGCCTCTTTGGAACTCAATTCCAGCTTTGAGTTCTTGCCTTGGCATCCCATGGTGGTGGGCTGCAACATTCAAGCTGAAACTAAGGTTTTCTCCTCAAGTTGATTTTTGTCACAGTATTTACCACATGAATAGACACGCCCTGAAGGGGGAAAGTTGGTGGCACTCAGAGGAAGGATAGCAGGCTACCAAGAAGAGATCTGATACCCTATGAGCATATAAAGGGGCAGGAAGTCCCCCTCAGGGACAGTCATAGGAGAGGGAAGTAAGAGGAAAATGGGAGGGAGGGAAAAATGGGAGGATACAAGGGATGAGATAACCATTGAGATGTAACAGGAATAAATTAATTTAAAAAATAAAACTAAAAAAAGAAACCCCCAAACTGAGACACTCACTAATGCCCAGAAGTTGACCTGATCCAGGTAATTCCTTACTAAGCCTGTGAACTAGTTATTTTTATATTGCTGTGATAAAACACTGACTGATATAATTTAGGAAATAAAAAAAAATATTTTGGCTTACAGCTATGAAGAGGTAAGAGTCCATCATGCCAGAAAATGAATGCAGTGGGTATCTCATCTGAGACTTCACTTTTGAACATGTAGGAAGCAGAGAAGGGGGGCGGGGCTATGATGTCATGAAGCTTTGAATCCTCTAGGCCCTTCTCTAGTAACGTGCTTCCTCCCCATGTCTACCAGTCCTATACAAAATGTGCAGCTATTTAGGAAGCAATCATTGAAAATGCTATAGACACAGAAGAAAATTTCATTCAGTCACGAAAGATTACAACCTGTTGTGATTTCAAGGTGATTTAAACTGTATAATGTTGATAGTTAGAACTACATAGCATAATAACCTTTGAATGTGTTTATTGAATTATTTATAAGACATTAAATAACCAGAGAGTTATGATATCTTAACCATAGACAGTCTATTTTTACAGTTTTCTCAGAATTCTTCTTTGAGGTAAATACCAAATGAGTCTAGATAAATTCAAAACCACTTCACCAGTTCCCCCATCAATATGAGGACACTGAACTTTTTATTTCTAATGCTTTGAGGTTATTTTCAGAACAACATCATAAAAGATGCATGTTTGTGTCATACAATATCATGTGTTAGGAACTTCACAGGCAGAGAAAGCAATTGGACCTGTGGCATTTTGCAGATGATTGGCTCATGATGATGACATGTTCAGGAACGTTACTTATGACCTGTTAAAAGATAATCCTAAAAATGTGCCACTGTATTTCTTCCACTTGAAGTCACTACACAACATGGCTAACTACAGACCATGAAGCGAGCCCTCCCTATACCCAATTCTTATATTTTCTAGACCTTGAAACTGTGTAAGAAATAAGTACTTGCTTTTAATATTACCCTACACGTGGTATACTACAAATATATTAAATCAAAATTATGGTTTAATTTATTCAATACTAATAACTCAATAACAGTAGTATAAAATACATTCATATACACAATGATGAATACATACAACCAAGATAATAAAGTTATGATGATTTCAGTGCGTATGTTGTCTTTTGTTATTATTACTCATAAGTAGTTTTTGTTTACAATATGATTAATTAGGGACAGCAAGCTGACACTTGCCACCAAGCCTGACATCTAACCCTATTCTGAGACCCACATGGTAGAAGGACACAATTGTCTCAAAGAGTTTGTACTCTGAACTTCACATACACATCACAACATGCATGTATCCTTTCAAAATAAATAAATCTAATAAAAATAAATACACTGTAAGGAGATAATAAAATTGTATTTCCAATACTCTTTAATGATACTGACAAATATATAAGAAAATATCACCTGACTGAGTCCAATATGGTAATGTACTCTACAAGTAAGATAATATTTAAAGATAAACAATTGAAAATGCATTTTCCTATTAATACATCAATTAGGAAATAATCACTCTCCTTGATACAATGAAACTGATTTATGTAGCACATGCATGTTCTCTCATTTAAATCTCTCTAATCAAATTACCTATCAAAATACCAGCCTGACTACATTTAAATATGTACTCAAACACATTACTTTTAATTGCATATTAAAATGCCCTGTATGACAATGATTCTATCACATAGACACTGTTGAGGTAAATGAAAAATGTTCACTTTGTTGCTGAGAATGGACCCGCTTGAATCATCATTCTCATGCGAATTAATTTTTGCATTCTCAGTTTAATAGCATGTTGTCATCATATTTCCAAGGAAATGACACACACATTATTTGAATGACAGGAACCATTAGTGGATATCAAAATGTTGAGATCAATGGCAAAGCATAAGCCAGACACTTTCATTGCTGCATATGTCAGTCATTAGAAGACATGGAGAGGCTAATTAAGAATGACTAGAGTAATTTTATATCCAGTGACCTTAATGGAAAAAGACAAACTAGAATGTGTCAAGATAAATACAAAATAGATTTGTTATTTCCACTCATTAATTAAGACTAAAATAGTTAATTCATCATTCTTGCTTATTTTACACATTTTCATGACACTTCTGCTCACAAACATACATACACTTAGGTCTTTTAACTAGATAGATAAAATAGTTTACTCATCAAAATATGAGGATTATGAAATGACCCAGTAAAAAATAATAGCCAATTTTATGATAATATGATATGAATATTGCACGTACGCTAGTAATAAATATTTGCTTGTATTATCAAAATATATATTCAATGTTTTGCAAAAATAATGAACCATTGATAGTGGGCTGCACTTAGGAAAGTGAGTCTGCATCCTAATGGATGTGAAGACATAGGACTTTCACTACACATCAGGACTCTGTGATATAAAACAAAGTGGGAATGTGATTCCAAACATAAAGCAAAAGCCTGAATAATGACCCAACCTCCACACTAAGACAACAGAAGACTATTGTTCACATCCACTTGGCAGTAATAGAGGACAATCTGTCTTCTTTAGGACCTCATGACTGTTTTAAAAACTAGGAAATCAATGTTAAGAGGTTTGGAAATACTCTGAGAAGTAAAAGGCCTTAACACTCTGAGATATTAATCCATTCAGTTAAACACAATTCTTGAAGTAGGAATTTTAAATCAGTGATATGCTATTGGGAAAAATATTGTAGAAGATTTCAACCTTCATGTATAGTGTATGTATGAAACATGATTGAAGTTCTTGTTTAGGGTTGGTTCTTTTCTCCAGATCACCCATTGTATTTATGCAAATATTCCAAAATTTGGAACAATCTGAATTCTATATGTCATTGAACTTATGTGGCATACAAATTTGAAAACTTGTACCCTATTTATCTGTCTGAATTCATATACAAACAAACAATTATAAAGTATTTTTCTGTAGAAGCTATAAATTGCTGACATACTGAATATCCTTTAACAACTACAGGGATATTTATACTGTAGCTCATGTACTTTTATATATTTTAAAATAGCCTTAGTTAACCTGGGACAGGGCAGATATTAATCCTGTAAGCTACTTCCCATAGTGTGGCATGTGTGAGATACCTGCCCCAATCTCATGCCATCTGTTTCTAATAACTTCTTTTAAGCTTCCTCCCATCCATAATCCCAAATACTTGCTAATGTTCTTCATCTGGGCTTAATTTCCATCCACACCAGCCACATGTTTCTCTTCCATCTGACCCATGGTGGCCTTATTTTCCTCTCTTCTCGGGATCCTTCCTTCTTCTCCTCTTCCCAGGATATCTTTTTGTCTTTCTAATCCCGGGAACTTTAGCCATACCTATCTCATCTGCCCTGCCCAGGTGAGATGGCTTTTTATTAATTAGCTGCAAAATACATCAGACCATCCCCCAACAATTCCCCTTTTCTTTCTAAAATAAAAGGCCATTTTTTATATGCAATAAGTACAATTATGCAAAACTATAAAAACTAATTATATAAGACTTATACACATAATATCAAATCAAAAGTTATTTGGCAATCTTGCAGAAAATATTATCTATTCTACCTTGGTGAGTCTAAAGTTTTGAACCTAAATCAATATGTATTAAAGTCCAAATCTATCAACCTAAAAGTATTTATCTAGACATAAAAATATCTTCTCCTAGATAGGTTAGATTAATTTTAAAACTATATGGTCTTCAACTTCATCAGACACTTGAGAAGGAAGAAATTTAAGTAACTGAGTAGACAGGAAGTCCAGGTTGGCAGCTTCCAAAATGAAAAATTGACAGAGACAGTTTACTGTCTGACCAGTCACCCAAAACTCTGTAAAGCACTGGAGCACTATCTTCAGCCTTCTGGTCCAGTTTATCTGACAGACATATTTGTAAAGGAGGAACCATTCATACTTGCTTACCCTATTTTGCCAGAGTTTGGCCATCAACTCTGCCTGTATCCAAATTTGTCCATTTTAGGCAGAATTTTGTCAGTGGGAGAAAAGAGCACATTTTTATCCTGTGGTTGTTTTGCCACACTTGATGTTATCACCACAAAAGGTTCTTTAATGCTTTACATCTTCTCTGTGGAGTCTGGATGCTGCAAGAAGTCAACCTGTGTTATTATTTTAAAAATTTTTAACTTAACAAAAACATTTTTAAACACCATATTCTGTAGGTCTCTGAGGTTTTTGAAGGCCATATCTAACTATTTTGCCTTACTTATCTTAGAATCATATCTGTTAAACCTAGCATGTATATTCCTATATTTTGTTTTTTAAAAAGATCAAAATGAAACAGACCTGGATGAAAGAGAGACTGCTGAATTAAGTGGATCTATTTTTACATGAATTCAAACTGCAGAACAAGCAGTTAACTTATATTGCTAATTCTACTTCTTGGGAATAGCTCTGAGACTGCCTGAGACATGTGCATCTTGCACACCTAATACATTCATAGTTTTAAGACTGTATAATGCATTTGAGAAATTATATGTTTTCAGAATAAAAAAAAACCACACTGGACATTAATGCTGGATCAGACTTGACAGGATTCATTTTTCCAGCATGCTGAGACACTGACATCCTGCATCCTTCATGTTCCGGTCCCAAGTGTTTTTATTGTTTTCCTCATCAGAAAAAGACAGCTTCAAAGAAGGCTCCTGATCCAAATTGTAGGGTATTCCTAAGTCACCTTTAGAAGTTATTGCTTGAAACTTGTGGTGTTCCATCAACCCAGCTCTCAGAAAATAGAGAAAGGAGAATCTCAGTGAATTCAAGGACAACATGAGATCCATAGTGAGATTCTGTCTCAAAAACAAACAAACAAAAAGCAAAACAAAACAAAACAACAAAAACAAAAAACAAAAAACAAAACAAAACAAAAAACACCACCACCACCCACCACTGGTAAGAAAAACCAAAAAGAAGGTACACATAAAAATGAAAAAAGTTTTCATGAGGTGCAATGGGCGATTACTCCAAAAAAAACCCATCTAAACCTTGACTTTCCAGGGAACCCAACATGCAAGGGTATGTGTTTTCCTACTCAGGGCAGGACAGTTCTATTCTAACTGATTTCTATCAATGATCCAGGACTGTCTTGAAGAGTTAAATACTAATGTACTGCAACATACATAATGCTTTATTTTACTGTAAATACACAGGAAAACTCTGTCAAGTTACCTCTATATACTCTACAGAACGTAGTTCTGTAACTATTCAGGTGTGAGTCTTCCAGCTGAGGTGTGTATGATCTTCTCTATTTGTCTCTGTGCATGCATACTTTATAGTGTTTGTGAAACAGAATCATCTATAATAAAACACACACACACACACACACACACACACACATGCAAAATGATAAGCTGCTTTAACCAACTCTCTAAAAACAGACAAATTTTAAAGAAAGCCTTCCTTAGAATCAGCACATGAATATTTACAATAGTTGACTGTCAACTCTCCAGTTGGTTTCTGAAAATAATGGTTTTATTTCAGCCTGATTTATTTACAAAAACATCCAATGATCTGCATCTAAATTTTTACTTTTACTTCAACAACTGATATTTCATTGTACCTTCAAAATTACATGTCCTTCAAGAACAATGTGACCATGCAAACTGACAGCAAATGTTTACACTGATAAGAATAGACCAAGAAAGAGCCTCTTATACGAGCTCCCTAAAGATGTTTTGCTGTGGAGACATACAATGTGTTCAGTGCTGTAATCGTTTTTAGGGTGTTCTATTCCACACAAATTCACAAGATTATTAATTGGAAATAATTATTCACCCTTCTCTTACTAATATAAGCAATGAAATAATTAACATGTAAAAGGAGATTATTAAATATTTGTAGAAAAGCCCCTGGTGGATGGTTATTCATAACACTATACAACACAAATGTGGAGCCTGTACTTCATTTTATTCTACATTTTGAATATGATGTCTTCACTTTTGAGGCTAAAGTTATGAAATTGTATTTTTCTTTCTGTCAGTGATGTCATCTAAAAATTCTTTGGGGACTAGAAAGTCATTTACTACACATTTATTTTAACTATGATTATGTTTCCTTAAGCGAAAATATTCCTTTTATGACATAAAATTATAGCTAACTGTAATCCTAAATTGTTTTCAGCATTAGCTATTGAATGAAGAGAAGGTATTACAAAGTTATATTTTCATAGACAATTAAAAGCATAATTTTTATTATTTCCATCACGAACACAACTATAAACTATATTTTCCTGTGCTTTATCAGTTCTTCCTCCTTTTCTTCTCTTACTTCCTGTATGTGTACACATACACGTGTGTGTGTGTGTGTGTGTGTGTGTGTGTGTGTGTGTTGTTTGTGTCTGCCTCTGTGCAATTAAACTATCAGAGAAGTGTCCTTCTCTTCGATTCTCTGTCTACTCAGTTAAGGCAAGATTTCTCTAGAAACCTGTAATTTTATTTTATCAGCAAAATTGGAAAGTCGCAAATTCTAGTGAATTTTCTATCCCCACTCCTCTGCTGTGTAGCTACATGTACATAGAAGACACCCAGTTTGTCATGCAGAATCTGGTAACTGAACTCATGAGGTATAAATTTTTGGTCATACCTGCATTTCCTTTTCATCACATGCTACAATTTTGATCTCAGAAACAGTCAGAGACATTCTTCAAAACCAGTGGTTTTCTGGAACAGAAAAGGCACTGTGATGGGAACACATGGACCATAAATAACTATAGGCATAAGGATGAGTCATTGAAGGTTTATTTTGTTTTAATTTTGTGTGGTTATAAGAAAATTATAACTTGTCTTCCAGATTCCATTTTCTCCCTGAAAACTAGCCCATATACCACTCCTAGGTTTTTTCAGATCCATGGCCTCCTTTTAAAAGTAATATTACATGTGTACATATATGTGCTTTACGTATATATTTCTAAATATGATCTGCTCATTCACTATAATTTTGCAAATATATCCATTCTGGGGCTTGTCATTTCATATTATATAAGAAATTATGGCCTTTCTTGGAAAAGACTGTATCTTCCACACTCAAAATTCCTTGGTTGCCTGTAGTTCTTTGTATCGGTTCAAAGACTTGTGGGCTTTCCCGTGTCCACTTTTGGAAGTCTATTTATGCCACAGTTCTTCAATGCATGTGTGGGTTATTATGAAGTGTGATTTCATGAGTGTAGCCTCTGACATTACAGAAGTACACAATCTCACAGCAAATCCCAGATTCTTTGTTTCTTACAATTTTCCTGCGCTGTGTTCCACAATTTTCCCTGAGCCTTGGGTATGAAAGCATTTTGTTTTTTGTTTCTGTTTTTAATATATTAGTAGGAACTGGGCTTCTTACTTTGCATTTTGACTGGTTGTGGCTTGTTTAGTGGTCCGTTGCAAAGAGAAATGTCACTGGTAAGGGGTGAAGACCACACTTTTCTGTTATTATATTTATAGTGTTGTTAGAAATCATGCTGGACAAGGAGTTTTTATCATCAAATGTGATAAATTAGGATGAGGTGCTTAGATACTTGAACCAAGAGAAAAATATCAATGCCTTGGTAGAGATGCAATTTATAGTGAAGGATTCCACTGAGACTACTTTATCTGATTTCTTTTAGGAAAAAGAATGCTAGTCAGAATTCGTTATGGAAGTATGTTCAAATTTCAGGTCTGTCAAGTATGGAAAGCATGTGGAATGGAGATGAATAACTTATAGTCTTCAGTGAGTCTTGCTATCCTTAAAATAGTATTTATCTCTGATAGGCATGAGCTCACTTCCTTTTGCATTACCCTATTAGTTTTGTATAGGCCTGAAAGAACTAGTTTATTGTGTCAAAAACTCTCAGGGCAGGAAAGACAGTTCTAGTTTTTTCAAGTTAACTAGCTGTGGAAGTTTTATTATTTCCAGAAGATGCTCCGTAGTTCTAGTAATAAGTACCATTGACAAGATAAAAATCACTATAGCTATCACCCATCCATGCACATATGTTTGTATACATATGTGTGTATGAAAATGATAAACTGACATGGATTTCAAATGCAAATAAAATATTAAATTAATAAATGTGATTATAATAACACAAAGTCTGGAGAAAAGCACGCGGTCAGTAGGCTAGCACATTCGCATTCGTTTCTTTGTTACTGGAGCTCTGGTAGCAACATGCTCCTTATTATCACTCAAGTGCATATCTAGAATATACTTGAAAAATAACTACACTTAGGAAAGAAATGGAATTCTTACCGTTGGCCAATGGTAAACATATTTTTCACACACGATCTGATGGCATTAAGAAAATCATTCCTTATCTATTTAATACCATGGCAGCAATTTACACTAGTCTATCTGAAATTGGAGAAGTGTTTTCTGAATGGCGATTTCTATCTGAAAATGTGATTTGCCTAGAGTAGAGTAAGGGTTATAGCAATGAATTCATTACATCAATTTGCCCTCAAACCCATGCATCAAACCCCTTTTTGATAGACAGTTCAGTTACATGACTTCTATTTCCTGTTAGAAACATATAGTATGTATGAAATATCTGCTTTTCTTCTGGCCTGCTTCCGACTGCTCATTAGGAGTTTGCACTTTACGCTTTCCCACTTGCATCTATGTGGAGATAAGCACGCCTCCTTTCAATTGAAAGCAATTACTTAGATTCTGTTTGGTTTTGCTGAGAACATTTTACTGCTAAACCTTTTTCTATATTTGGACCTTTGAAAGCTACTCACCCTAACCTTCCAACGAGAACTTCTTTAACGTCTAACTGAGCAGTAAATTTAGAGGAGTATTACACTAATTATGTTGACAACTGCACTAGAAATCAATAGATTAATTCAATTCTCATGCACTAGCATAATAAGTATGTCTTACAGAAAGTAAAACTACGAAAGAAGATATTAAGTGTACCAGGAATAGATAATTGACTATTACTAATTTTACTTTATTTTCAATTAGCATTTGTACTGTCCTAGAATATCCATTGATACTGTGTCAATTTTGTTATTCTTTGGAAGATATGTTTATTCATATTTTGATTTTTATGGGTACATGTGAATACCTCCATATATTTATTTGTATTATTCTAATATGCAATACTAGGTATTACTGAAACCCCTTAACTGGACTTACATGTGGTTGTGAGCTCGTGTATGTACTGTGACAAAAAGTCATTAAAGCCATAGAAGTCCTCTTGATACCTGAGTCATGCCTCTAGTCTCAAAGCATGTTGTATATATACATAATAACATCAAGTTAACTGCAAATCTTAAGTTCCAAGTACAATCCCCTGAAACTTAAACTGACATATAAAATTTTGTTATATAAAAACAAACTGCTTTAATATCTTTCTCTTCTGATTTATGATTTTGGGATAATGTGAACCAAGCCAATTTATATATAGCACTTATCAGTCAGACATTTTTAGTGGCATAGAAAAGCCAGTGTGTTATTTGAAAATAGGCCTTTGACTATAATATTATTTCATAGTTAACCTACAAAGAGGCATGTGTACTTTCCAAGCAGAACTATTATCTCAACTCTTTATGATTGCTAAATTTTGTCTATACCTTTTTACAACTTCCAGTACCATAATGGTGTAAGTATTTAAAAACACAATTTCATGCTGATCATCTGCACCAGAAATTATCATGAACATGACAAAAGAGACATGCACATTCCTTAGGTAAAAATTACTTTAAAAATCTCCTTTCCAGTTTAATGAATAGAAAATTATATTGAGGAATTATAAGGGACAAGAAGTGAGGGTGACCTCAAGGACAAAACAGGAGCTAGAAATGGTTTCAGAGTGAAGACTAGAAATGGATAACTTTGACACTTAATTCCACATAATGAGTAATACTGAAACCCAATTGATGTGAAAATGATTTATTTTCTAGAAATTCAGTATTGCTAATTAACCCTTCTGATACAGCGCTGAAGGACCCTTAGCAAAATGCTTAGGAACACCATACCCAGGATCTTGGACACTCACCCAACAAGAAAATAATCAATATAATATTATTTTAAGCTGCTTTGTTTTAGTTATCAAAATGTTCATACAGCTACAAACAAACAAACAAGCAAACACCAAGGCGACCTAAAGTTGATAAAATTATTATATACGCTTATGGTGTAAAGGTCCTTTGTGTGTTGCCAAGTTTATGTCCTGTAACCTTTTAACAAATGAATGCTACTGTATTCCACTGATGCTACTTTCCAAAAATCTGAGTAGTTCCTAACACAAGTTAATTTTTCACACTTTTTTAAAATTAATTTATTCATATTACAAATAAATTGTTATCCCATCCCTGTATCCGCCCATTCCTCCCTCCTTCTTGCTTTCCCCCTACTCCCCTCCCATATGACTGTGACTGAGGGAGACTTACTCCCGCTGTATATGCTCATAGGGTATCAAGTCTCTTCTTATTAGCCAGCTATCCTTCTTCTGAGTGCCACCAGGTCTCCCCATCCAGAGGACATGGTCAATACGGGGTCAAATACGGGGTCAAATACGGGGAACCAGAGTTTCTGTGAAAGTCAGTCCCCACTCTCCACTCAGCTGTTGAGAATGTCCTGTCCTTTGGCTAGATCTGGGTAGGGGTTTGAGGGCTTTGTAGATATCTGTTATATTCATTTGATTCATGGCATTGGGTAATGATGTTATTTCTCACCTTAGTTTCTGTTTTAATGACCTATCCTTCAGTGAGAGTGGGGTGTTGATATCTCCATTATTGTGTGGGGATTGATGTGTGGTTTTGGCTTCATTAAAAGATCTTTTACAAATGTGGGTGCCTTTGTATTGGGAGCAGAGATGTTCAGAATTGTGATGCCTTCTTGGTTGACTTTACATTTGATGAGTATGAAGTGTCCTTTCTTATCCCTTTTGAATAATTTTGATTGAAAGTCTATTTTGTTAGACATTAAAATGGCTACACCAGCTTGCTTCTTGTGACCATTTTCTGAGTATATTTTTTCCAGCCTTTTACCCTGAGGCAATGTCTGTCTTTATGGATGAGATGTGTTTCTTGAATGCAGAAGAATGTCGGATCTTGTTTATGTATTCATTCAGATGTTGGTTCCAGTAGAGAGTTTGTGAGGTTGTGATTTTGCGATGGTGTAGTTATCAATTTCTTATGTAGTTTTGGTTGTAACTCATCCCTGTGCTGTGGAGTTTTCCTTCTAGTAACTTCTGAAAAGCCAGATTTGTGGGTAGGTAATTTTTGTATTTGTTTTTAGTCATGGAATATTTTGATTTCTTTGTCAATGGTTATTGAAAGTTTTGCTGGATAAAGTATTCTGGCCTGGCATCTGTGGTCTCTTAGGGTTTGCAGGACCTCTCTCCAGGTCCTTCTGGCTTTTATGGTCTCTTCTGAGAAGTTGGGTGTAATTCTTATAGTTTTGCCATTAAATGTTATTTGGTCCTTTTCCCTTGCATCTTTTAATATTTTTTCTTTGTTCTGTATATTTTGTGTTTTCATTATTATGACACGGGGAAGTTTTTCTTTTCTGGTCTATCCTATTTTGTGTTCTTGTATGTTTATAGGCATCTTTTTCTTTAGATAGGGGAAGTTTTCTTCTATGATTTTGTTGAGAATATTTTCTGGGCCTTGGAGTCTACCATCTTCTCTTTCCTTAATGCCTATTATCTTCAGATGTCTTCTTTTCATGGTGTCCTTGATTTCTTGGAATTTTTTCAGTCTTTTTCCAGATTTAGCATTTTCTTTAATGGTTGCTTCAAGATCTACGATTGTATCTTCTAGACCTGAGATTTGTTCCACCATCTCTTGGATTCTGTTAGAAAAATTCACCTCTGATTGCTTGCCTTTCTCTCTGAGCTCTCTTGTTCCCCTTTTTCTTCTGTCTGTGTGTTTATGAATGTATCCATTTTCATCTTCCGATCTTGAACTATTTTATTGATTTCTTTCATATGATTGTGCGTATATTCCTGAGTTTCTTCCATTGCATCTTTGTAGGCCTTCAGAGCTTCAACAGTGTTATTCATTTCCTTCAACTGTTTTTTTTTCCCCTAATTTTTTCCAGTGCCTCTCTTTAGGCCTCTTTTATGTCTCGCACCTACTTGGCTGTATCTTCCTGCACTTGATTACAAATTATCATCCTCATTACTAAGTATTGAAGTCATTTTCTTGTATTTCCATTGTGTTTGAGTTCTCTAGGTTGCTTTCTTTGGGATAGCTGCGATCTGGAGATGTCATATTATTATTATTATTATTATTATTATTATTATTATTATTATCATTATTATTATTATTATTATTATTATTATTATTATTATTGTGTGTGTGTGTGTGTGTGTGTGTGTGTGTGTGTGTGTTATTTTAAGCTGTCCTTTAGTTATCTTGCCATCTCTGTTTTGGGGAGGTAGCTTCTAGAGTTGCCTTGAGGGAGTCTGGGGATAAATTCACCCATTTTCCTCATGATTTCTCTAGGCTGGAAGCTCTGACGCTTCACTGGGCTGGATGGCAGGAGGCCAGACTCATAGTTTGGGACTCTCACAGGCAGTGATTCCCAGCGTGCCTGTACTGTGAGTGTCAGAATCATCCTGGGTCTCAGAATGCGCACTGTGTCAGTTCAAAGTGTCCATAGCCTTCTGTGTCCTCTTGTGGCACTGGAGCTCTCCAGGGACTGATGCAAGTCTGGTGGAGGGTATCTGATGGTCATGCTACTCCTTGTCTCCCCGAGATTTCCTTAGTCCCAGAGCTCTAATGTTCCACTAGTCTGCAGTTCTCAGTAGCGTTTCAGGACCCAGACTGCTTGCAGAGCCCAGGTTAGTGTCACGGGGCCGAAACCTCACACGTACTGTCTATGGACCCAATCTGAGTGTTGAGTCCAGTTTGTGTCTCTGGACCCGAAAGGGTCTCTGGGCCCAACCCACATGCTTAGTCCAGTTAGCGCTTACTCCAACCATGGTCTGGGGCCCAAACGGCACACTGAGCTCAGTCAGGATCTCCGGGCCCAACTTGCACACCTAGTCCAGTTTGGGTCTCTGGGCCCGAATTGTACGCCAAGCTGAGCTAGGGTTTCAGGGCCCGAACCTGGCTCTGAGTTGAGCTAGGGTCTCTGAGCCCAAACTAATCACTGAGCTTATATAGGGTCTCAGAGCCCAAATCTTGCACTGAGTCTGCTCTCCCACAGCAATTCCCAGTGGTCACCGTGCCAGTCGGTCGCCTTTGCCAGAGGGTTCCCAGCTGTCAATCTTAGCACCACCGCGGCCGCTATGGTCCAAGAGCATCCATGCTCCTCCCGTGTTCAGTAGTGCACAGTTTTTCTGTGTTTTGTTCCTTTCAAACTGTGGAGTACTCCCACTGTAGTGGGGTGGGGAGCTTGGTATTCCTCCTTAAGAATTCCATGTAATTCACTGATTTATTTACTGAAGCTTCTAAATATGGTCCACACTGCTCACCGCCATCTTGGAGTCCCCAATTTTACACACTTTTTAAAAACATCAATAAACATGTGTTAGATTCACTGAGGTCTGAGGCAGACTTATTTCCTGTCATGTAGAATATCAGACACTGATAATGACATTCAGTAGTGGACATGTGTAAGAGAACACTCAGATCCCTGTAGGAAGGATACTAATCTCTTTCATGAGAAATCTACCTTGAAGATCTAATGACTTTTACCAAAGCCCAGTCATTGTTAACATCACATAGGATATTCAGTTACTACGGTGAACTTTGACAGTTGCACACTGGACTTGTCATGAAATCAGGATCCATTTGAAGGAGACTCCTGCCCTTATGAAGATGTATTAGAGGTTTGTCTTCAGCATCTTCCCTTTGAGAACATAAAAGGCTTTAGGTATGAAAAATGAAGTGGGTTTTCATTGCCAATTAAAATTTTAATATTCTTAAATTTCCCAGCACATGGTATGTTAATAAATTACCAGAGTTTGAAGGGCACAGAGGTTTGGTATTTTGATAGTCTGAATAGGAGACTAATACAGTCAAAATTCATTGTTCTTAATTTAACTAGAATATATAGAATCTATCTTAATACGTCAAAATGGCATGCCAAAATCACTATAGCCTTACACTATATTAAAAATAAAATAAATGTAAGTTCCAAAATTTATGTACAGAAACAAATTGAAATGAAAAGTGCTAAACAAATCAGACATTTCTATTTATATGTTTTCAATACTTTTCTTATTGTAAAGAATGTCACATAATAAATTTGATAAGATGTGGATTGGTTTTAGCTGTAACACGTATTGATCAGAAAAAGACACAAAATTTATTTAATGAATTTTTCTGTATATAAAGTTCTCCATCTAATCTAATTAAAAAAAAAACCTCTTTATATGTAAATCAAGTAGTGGAACAAGTGAGAGATAAATTTAGGACCAATATTTAGGAGTGCACTAGGTGATTGACTGAGACTGTACCTTCATCTGTTCACCCATTCCAAGAGAACTTGAGTTTCTTATATATATCATAGATCTAACTGAAAAGGGCTCAGAAACTTCAACCTTGATGCAACAGAGTCAATTTTCTAACTTTAACTAGATTCAGGCAAGTAACAATGAACTCATATTTCATAACTTAACTAGAAAAACAACTGTTAGGCTCCTAAAGCGAAAACAAAGCTTACATAAAAAAAAAGATGTACATTTTCTAAAACAGAAGAATACATTGATTTTGTTGTGACATATTGAAATATTGAGGTATATTTTATAGATTCTAGTATAGTGAGGATCAATAAATTTTAAATGTATTCATCTCAGAAACAGATTGTGATATAAACATGGATTGCCTATCAAGAAAACATATGTTTTATGTCAGAATAGGCTTCTTTCTGAAAAGATATCTAGTAAGTTCTATGGCTTCTACTCCTGCCACAGATATATGTAGAATGCAAGGTACAATTTCAGAGAGCAAATATGTGGAGTTTGAGACAACACTTAAAAGTTTTTTATATATTGTACTATAAATTATCTAAATAATATAGTTGAACATATTGATTTTAAATTATATTATTTCTAAGGAGATCAAAACAAATGAAAAGCATGAAACTGATCCTAGGTGCCTTTGGTCAGTAGTATCTTTGATATTTTCTGTTTTCAGGGAGTAATGTGGGATAGTCTCCAACAATTCTGCACTTGAGCTAGATCACTGGACTTTATCATGAACCTATGTAAGTAGAAACTCTCTTATATACTTCTGATTTCAATATACTGACCAAATGGTTTTGACAGTATTTACGTATTTGACTAATTTATACTCAGTATTTACTTTATTTTTCTTGGTAAATGATTAAAGTTGTAAATAAATTTAAATTACTTTTAACTGAAAATGTAAGAGCATACCCTGGACTTCCCTGAATTCAACAATAGTCCAACTTATTGGTTGAATAAATAAATATTTATTCAAATAAAATACATTAGCACTTATTGCTTAAATCCATTATGGAAGAATTAAATTGGAAGGTTGCAAATGTAACCAGATAATGTAATTTATAAGCAATTTATTTATTATAATTTACTATTACAAACCCAAATAAATGGTTCACTTACTCTACTCCTGATTAAGAATAGATATGGATAAAGAGGAGCACACCTCTATTGCTGGTGGGAGGGCAAACTTCTACAACCCCTTTGGAAATTGATCTGTTACTTTATCAGACAATTGGAATAGTGCTATCTCAAGATCCAGTTGTACCACTCTTGGGCATAAACATGAAAGATGCTCAACCATACAACAAAGACATTTGGTCAACTATGTTCATAGCAGCATTATTCATAATAGCTAGACGCAGGAAATAATCTATGTGTCCCTCAGCCAAAGAATGGATAAAGAAACTGGTACATTTACCGATTGTGATACTACTCATCTATTAAAAACAAGGATATCTTGCAACTTTGAGGCAAATCAATGGAAGTAGAAAATATCATCCTGTGAGGTAACCCAGACCCAGAAAAATACCTATGGTATTTAGTCACTTATAAGTGGATATTAGTCCAACATAGATATCCTCTGAGAGACTCCATCCACTGGGGGATCAGGACAGATGCTAGGACTTTGGGAAGAATACCTAGAGTTGTATGAAAGACTTGGGCGATGGAAGGGACCAGAGGGTTCAGGAGCCACACTAGGAGACCATCAAGGCTGGTGGATCTGGACTCAGGGGGCCTGCCCAAACTGATGCACCAACCAAGAACAAAGCATGTAAAGAACCCAGAATCCCTGTTTAGGTGTAGCTGATAGACAGCTCATTCTCCCTCTTTGGGGGGGGGGAGTGGTGGCATGGGGAATGGGGATTGCCTCTTACATCAACTCTAGTGCCCATGATTTGATCACTTCCCCATGGCAGGGTGTCCCAGCAGGAACACAGAGGGAAGGGAAACAGATTATCTGGATGAGGCCCAGATGGAGCCTTGTCTCCTCTGCCCCATGTGAGGTGTAGGGGAAAGGAATTGGGTGGAAGAGGGAGGAAGTTTGGGAAAGGGAAGATACCAGTGAGGGGATAACAATTTGGATATAATATGAATAAATTATAATAATTTTTAAATGAATAGATATGGCTTTACTGTCTCCTTTCTCAAATTCAAGTGATTATTTTATTTTTAATTAATTAATTATTTATTTATTACATATACATTTGTTTTTTAACTAGTGTACATTTAGGGTTAATTTTTTTATTTAATTAATTTATTCAGATTACAACTAAATTGTTATCCCATCACATATATCGTCCTGTTTCTTTCTCCCTCTTTCACCCTTTTCTCTTCCCTTAGGTCTAAGACTGAGGTGGACCTCCTTCCCCGCTATGTAGTCATAGGCTGTCAAGTCTCATCTTGATTGCCTGCTTATTCTTTCTTTGAGTCCCATCATGCCTAAGTATATGGTTTGGTGGTATGTATTTGCTTAGTGTTCTGGTTACTTTTAATCACCAACTCCATAAATGTTGAATCTTATGGTACAATGGCCTCTGAAAATGCCAGGGGAGATTTTTTGCACGCATTAATTAACTGAGGTGGGAAGACTCTCATAGTAGGTAGCATCATTTCCAATTCTTAGAATCCGAGCTGAATATAAACAAAACAAAACCCAGAGGAATATTGGTGGCAGTCTTTTATTCTGCTTATCATTTGTGAATGAAATGTCACCAAGTAATACAAATTCGTCTTTGGCTTCCTTTCCATGACAGATGGGACCCTTAAACTGTGTGTTGACATCAATACCTTCTTCCTTGTGTGCTTTTGTCAGACTATTTTATCATAGTTAAAGGAAAATAAACTGAGGTATTTACCATGTCTGAGGTTCCTCCTGCTGCTCTGTAAAGCTGAAAGTTCTATGGCTACTCCATGATGCATATACAGTAATATGTAACAGTGTTGTTAGAATGTCTAATAGGCTTTAGATATGTCTATGAGACCATCTTATCACAGCTTCAGATATTTTTCATATGGTGTTTCTGTTTGTTCAATTACATATGATTTCTTGTTGAAATTTGCTTAGAAATGTCTCAATGTGCATTGTCATCTCTTAGTTGTTTTCCCTTAAGATTATGGAAAAAACAAATACGATTTAGAAAAAATATAACTCAATTTTGCAATATATAATGATTAAAAGGATACTTAATTTCTATTGCTTAATATTCTATCTCAATATAAGTATGCATCACTTGTTTTCTGTTGATAAAACACCACTTTTCAAAAAATTTAAGCAAATCAGACATTTATACCATTTGAGTATAGAATTTTAAAATACAGTAAACAAGAATTATTTTGGCAAGAAAATTATTTCACATAAAGATGACTACAGATAAAATTCACGATGTTCATATATAATGTTATGTTTTGTTAATATCACTTTACCTATTACCATTAAACCTGATTTAAAACCTTTACAGAAAAAAGGCAAAATGTTGAGTAAAATGTTTTTAAATATGTACATTCCACATATCCTTTAGCAATATATTTCAACACAATTTGCCCACTAATAAAAGAAAATTAATGGATAAATAATAAAGAGGTAATCTGGATAAAAATATAAGATGAGGTCTTCAAAAACCTCAGAGACCTACAGAATATGACACTTAAAGCTGTTCTTTTATTATTTTAAAGATTCACTGACAATGAGACAGGTTAACTGCTGGCAACACCCAGCTTACCTCAAAGAGGATGATGAGCATCAAAGAACCTCCTCATTTCTACCATAGACAGAATTCTGTTTTAAAATAGGCAAGTTTAATGCAGGCAGAGTTGACAGGAAACTCTGCCAAGACAGGGTAAGCAAGACCTCAATAGTTCCTGCCTCTCAAATGTGTCTCTCAAGACATATTGGGCCAGAAAGCTGAAGATGATACTCCAACGATACAGAGAGTGTTGGGTGACTGTTCAGGTAGCAAACTGTCTCAGTCATTTTTGGATTTTGGAAGCTGCTAACCTGCACTCAGGGTTCACTCAAGTATGTAAGTTTTATCCCTTCTCAAGTTTCGGATAGGTTTGAAGACCAGATAGTTTAGTCTTTCAATTAAACTTAGTAGGTAAGGGGTTAAGATGGTTTTAAATCAAAATAGATGTTTTAAGTAATTAGAAATGGGATATTTTAGATACTAATCTCCATTCAGAAATTTAGACCAAACAAGAGAGGAAAGATGTTTATTTCAAGTTTGCCAAATACAAATTGCCATATTACTATGAATATAACATTTATATAATTCCTGATTGTCTCATGGTTCTTCCTGCTTCATGTAGTTTATTTTACCCATGTGTAATAATATAAATGTATATTATAAAAAATAAACAATAACAATATTAAAAATTAAAATATATATAAAGAAGTAGACATTTGGCATTACAATGAATTATAAATACAAAAAATCTGTATTATAAATAGATTGTTTTAGTCTAGTAAATAAATATTGCTTGACTAATATGGATTATAATATCTATATATATTATTTCATATATAGTAGGATTTAAGCTAAATGAATAGTTAACTTTGTTTATTAAATAGATTTAATAAAAGAGTAAATAAATGCTAAGAAAAATTAATGTAGTATAGAAAAAATGTTAATATATAACATAAAATTGGAATTTATTTATACTGTATACATACATGACCCAAAAACATTTTAAAAAAATGATTATTCTGACTCAGAAATTTTAAAGAAAATTTGTATACCTAAAGACATAAATCTTAATTTAGAAAAGCAGAATATTTTCCTATTTCTAAGGAAGAATAAATCCAAAATTGGCAGATATTTTTGTAATTTTATTTTATGGACATCTTTCAAAACATCATGAAAATCACACATTGTTCAAATCTGACATAGAATAGATTATCTACTAGGTAACTTTTTATTTTTCCATGCTTAAATGTGCTCAATTAAAACAGAGATAGTAGAGAGTCCTTCCCAGTGAGTCTCTTTAAGGTTACCCTTTGTAGTAATTTATATAATAAATTTGTATTCATCCAAATTTTTCTCAACAATGTTGTTTTGACACATTTCAAGATATCTTTCAGGAATAATTTAAAATATAGCTTAAAATATAGTAAAATATTTTTAAAAAGCATTGTGATGAAAATTATAGAATAATAACAATATAAAGTCAAATAGATGAAGCACTGTGTATTGTATTGATAAGAAAATGGCATAAGGGTAAAAGTACACACACACACACACACAAACACATACACACACAACCACTGAATTAAATTTTTAGTAAAGAAAACCCACTGTGGATGAAAGCACAATGATAAATTCCCACAGAAACAAAGAACTGCACATTTGAGAGGCAATGGATTTATTTTATTGAAGTTATCAAAGGTTAACTGGTTTCTTTTCTGTGCCTTTTATGTGGAAGTGTATTTTGATAAAGTTCAAAGATTCTATCCAGAGATAACAAAGTCTATCATACCATCTGCCCTTGTCCAGGACAGGTCATTTGGGATGAAGCAGCTACGTAGTTAGGAGTTAAGCTTAAAGTCTTTGCATTGAGAAGGCATCATGAGTCACTGAGTCAAGTTCTAAAAGTTAGAGTCTGGCAGTTACAGAGTGGTGGGTTTTGCTCTTTATTTAGGTAAAAACATTAAATATTCAGACAACTAAGTTCTAATTTATGATTAATGTATCTGTATTAAGTTTTCAGTTATTGAATAATTATTTATAAACTACCTAAAAATATAAACAAAAAGTGAATCACAGATAGAACAGTAATTTAGCTGCAGCAACTGTTAGTTTACACCAAACACCTACAAATCAAATTTAAAAAATATATTTTCCTAACTACATCTATTTATATGCATAATTTATTATATTCAATGTAATTTCCCAATTTTGGTGTGATTTTGGTGATGTACTTAGTAATTAATGATAACAATTCATAATTATTAGATTGTAAAATAAATAGTACATCTGTTTCCTCATTACAATTAAGCACTGGTCTGAAAACATATTCAATGAAGCTGTAGGAATATATATAAAACTTATATATATATATACATAATTGCTAGTTTCTGTTTTGAATTTGACGACATATTTAAGATACCAGTCTGTTTCTGGAGAAAAAGTATTTGCATAGGAGACCTACTTTTTGTATTCTATAGCATACCTTCTTGGCAATCAACCTTCAGAGAGGAACTTCTCCTTGATGATAAGCTCTTCAAATTTTAACAAGTTTCACTAAAGCACTTCCAATTTGATTCCCAATGGGGAAAAAAATGAAGAAAAGGGGTCAGGTTTTACCTAACAGTTTTTCTATGAAAACTATTGTTGACCTCAGATTATGTTTTCCATGGTGAGATACATATAAGAATACTCAAATTTTAGGTCTTTTTTTTTTTTAATATGAAGAAAAAGACATAGATTCCCATGAACAATGATCTAGTACACTGTAGATTTTGCATTTGAGTGAGATGAACCTCCTTTGCAAAGCAGAAGTAATTATATTGGGTAATGTTGAGGGTTGTCGTCTCGTGACTATAATAATGAAAGAGAACTGTTGGATTTATTTATATAAAACTGTATTTTTTTCTCTTGGCTTATTTCTTAACCCAGCTATTTCACAAATAATTGAGACTTTTACAATTGTTTAAAATTAAGCTTCATAATACAATCTGAGCCATTTAAGCGTGTTATTAACCCTCTATGCTATTTTGTCTTACTCCCAGCAAACATCCTAGTGATGCTTGCATTTTATAGCTACAGCTCCTTCCTCCTCATCCTCCTGGGCCCTCTACTTATGGCTGTCTCTGCTGCTTCCTCTCCTAACTCCACCTCCTCCTGGATGACGGGAAGTCCAGCCTTATTCTCTACCCTGCCCATAGATTGGCTGTTAACTCTTTTATTAACATAAGAAAGGGCATTTGGAGAGCAGAGTTTACACAACATTTAGACAGGAAATCAGAATTTAAACTACCTTATGCCTACAGAGAACTGTCATCTGTCAAAGTCATATGTGTTTTCACGTCCCCTTGAATTGTGACAGAGTGTACTTGACTTATTGATTTCTTCCTCATCCTAGGACATTAGAAATTAGACATTAGGACTTATTTACCATGTCTTATTTGCATTTTTTTTCTTTTTAAGGAGTTAGTTGTTTCAGCTCAGAGAATGTTCTCATTTCCTTTTGCAGGATTTTATTTTTATGATTAGAAGTGCATCTCATTGTTTAATACAGATGTGTACTGTGCAACACTAAAGACTTACTAGAGACAGGAATTTTACATGTATCACTATAGTTCTTACACCAGTACTCTGAGATAGTTTTTGAGTTGCATCTTTAGATTATTGGAGCATAGATCATATATTTAGCCAGGGGAGGTTCTTGTCTCAATAAGAAAATGCTTAGCATTAATCCTAGTTGTTGTGTATACATTCTTGTATTTGTAATACTGAAGAACCTGTTACCTATGGGTTACGTGCAGGAGCTACTCTCAATTCCTGATGAATTCCTGTTTTCAGGGAGCGCAAATATTCATTCTCCACATTTCTCATTTCCATTTTTCCTTACCATGAGAAGTGCATCCCTGTTTCTCAGAGGAGTGTGTGATTGCATCAAACCCAACTTAATTATAGAGAAGAGGGCCTCTATTTTAACATGAAATGAATGGTAATTTTAATTGGGTATACAGGCTTCCTTTCTATTTAAAGTAACCTGAAATAAGATAGACAAATCTTCAGGATAGAATGCAGTCTTGGAACCCTGCCTACCAGCAAGAATTCTAACCAATCTTGCTGTATTCAGTCCTTATCAATTTTCTCTGACTGCAGGTTGATTGCTGCCTTCATCGGACTGGGTTCCTCTGGGTTTTGCAGTAGCTGTGTGCTTTCACAAGCAGCATTATCAACAAGGAAGTAGGTGCCTGCTTTTCAGCTCTGCTTCATTGCCTCCAGTGAACTCCTTTGTTGTTCACTCCAGAATGTTAAGGATAAGGACATCACCAATTTGCTGTCTGAGTGTGTATTCCATTTCTTCTTTTTTTGATTCATGAAGAACAATATACATGCCTTTTTAAGTGGTATCAGAGATGAATACATCAATCAATGTCCATGTCATTTGCTCCGGGCTGAATTGCATGGTGATTAGGAACTAATGAGAAGTGCACAGAGATTGTGAAGTAGTGTACATAAAGCCAGATAAAACTGGGTCTCCTTTGAGCTCAGGGTATACAAATGATTGTTTTTTTTTTAAAGAGTCTAGTAAGGGTTTTTGAAATATTAAGACACTTGATATAGACTTACTAAGAGGAAATGTATAGTGATTATATTCATAACAGCATGTATCAAATAATTGAAAAGGAGTGAGGCAGCCCCATAAAAAATAAGAAAAAACATATATTACTCACTGTCCAATTACATTTCACATTCTTCCACATGTGATTAGAACTTTTCTCCATCTGTGTTCTCTCCTTATCCTCCTGCCCAATCCAATTCTTCTGAATATGTGACCCAGCAAAGATCTGTTTAGATGAACACACACCCTTGACAGAAGTTATTTAAGAATTCCAATGAAAACAATACATACAGGAACATCATTATGACTGTATAATTTTTATGTTACTTATGATTATGTGTGAATTATATATACTACAATGTATATATTTATGAAGTATTATTTGTGTTTCTTTGCATATAATTTAAAATTTAAATCACAGTATATCTAGTTTTAATTAATTTCTAATTTATATGATGAAAGTTATAAGTGCTTTTGGTATGGATGATTCACTGTGATTATTAATATGCATTGCTGTGATTTAGAATTTCACTGATCACCCAAATGTCTATATGTTGATGTCTAATGACTCTGATGCTATAGGCTAGTGGTAGAATAAATATAAGGTGAGCTTTGGAGGAAGTAATGAAGCCTTTAGGAGTAGGTATTTGGATTGTATGTTTGGACTCTGATCTCTTTCTATTTCTGTTTGTTTTTTAATACAATGAAATGACCAGGCCTCTTCTACAAAGACCATCTGACATGATGTACTTCTACATGTAACTCCCTTCCCATCTCCCAGGGACTATTTTCTGGTGACCTTCATTCTACTTTTGACTTCTACAAGATCCATTACTTTGTAGGGTTATAAAAAGAATAATCTCCTGCAATATTTTCCTCCTGTTCCTGACATTGCTCACTAAACAACAATCTTGTCTCTATGCGTGGTGTCACAAACATACGTTTTTCATCCTGTTTTTCTTTAATACTTTCACACTATATATGTAGTATATATTTTATCCATTCATTACTTCATCTTTTCTAATCTAAATTCATATTTTAGTCTTTTGTGAGTTAGTTTGCTTCTACTCCATCACTATCATGAATACTCATGGAATAAACATAAGTCAGAGGAAAGGCCCACTGGAAAAACAGAGGAAGGAGATGCAGTCTATCCAGATGAGACCTGATAGGCTGAGGTCAGATGGTGGCAAAGGACATCACCTGTCAGAGGTCTAGGGGAGGAGATTAGGGCTAAAGAAGGAGGGAGGGTGAGAACAGAAAGATAAGAGGAAGCATAGCAGGCTACCAAGAAAAGAGTTGATACCCTCTGAGCATATACAGGGGGAGGAGGTCCCCTTCAGTCACAGGCATAGGGGAGGGGATTAAGGGGAAAATGGGAGGGAGGGAGGAATGGAAGGATACAAGGGATGGGATAACAATTGAGAAGTAATATGAATAAATTAATAAAATATTTTTTAAAAAGTGTGAAGGGGGGCTGGAGAGATGGCTCAGTGGTTAATAGCTCTGTCTCCTCTTCCAAAGGTCCTGAGTTCAGTTCCCAGTAACCACATGGTGGCTCACAACCACCTATCTATACTGAGATCTGGTGCCTTCTTCTGGAGTGCAAGCTCACATGAATGCAGAACACTGTATAAATAAATAAATCTTTTTTTAAAAAGTGTGAAGGGATTACAATTGGGATGTAATGTGAATAAATTATAATTTTAAAATGTGTTGTCAAAATACTGTTATTTTTGAACATATCTCCTGTAATAAGATTGTTGAATAACACTTCACTACAATTTATAATATTTTCATGATTTCCCATATAATCTACCATAGTGACTATAGTTTTCTAGATTCGAACACCATTGCTGAACTGTTTTTCAATACTCCTTGGCTGACAGGTTTTGGTTTTGTTTAGATGTCATTTTATCTATCACTTATGCTTTATTTGGTTTACTTGTTTATTATTTAACTTGCTTTGAGTATTTCATGTGTTTACGCTGGGTACTCATGTCAAATTGTTTAGCAATATAGTTCAGTAGATTATTTATTTATTTATTTATTTATTTATTTATTTATTATACCATACTTTTATTTTTTATTACATTTCTTATTAATTTATTCATATTACATCTCGATTGTTAGCCCTTTCCCTGTTTCCTCCCATTCTTCCCTCCCTCCTACCTCCCCCTTTCTCCCCTCCCCTATGTCTGTGATTGAGGGAGACCTCCTCCCCCTATATATGCTCTTAGGATATCGAGTCTCTTCTTGGTTACTTGCTATCCTTCCTCTGAGTGCCGCCAGGCCTCCCCACTCAGGAGACATGGTCAGAAAAGGGACATCAGAGTCCATGTGAGAGTCAGATCTCACTCTCCACTCAATGGTGGAGAATGTCATGTTCATCGGCTAGGTCTTAGTAGGGGTTCAAAGTTTACTGCCTATATTCTCCTTGGCTGGTTCAGTAGATTTTTAATTGATTTTTTCTATCTATTAAATTCTCAAATTGGCCCTTAGAAGCATTTTATTTTTATGTCCTATCATTTGTACATTTTTACTTTTACTTCCTGTATTGTATGCTGAGTTTGAAAATATTCTTACATTTATCATGTTTTTCTGTTTATTCATAATTTTTTAAAGCCTCGTTGCTGGGGGCCATGGGCTATAAAGCCAGGGTCTTACTATTTTGTCCACTCCTGCACCATTAAGTTTCTGATTCTCCCAGAGCTTGCCTTTTACCAGAAATCAGCTGACCATATTGTGGTTCAGCAGTTAGACTAAAGATAGATAAAAACAAAGCAAGATACCCTGTGTGGCAGGATTTTATGACCCTACCTGAAATTCCCCGTGTCTTGAGATAACCTGCAGCTGGGTTGCCATTGCAATATGCTTCCCTGTCTCCTGTCTTATAAAAACTGCTGCCTGAAAAATAAAAGTTTGAGAGTTTGATCAACATTCAGACTTGCTCTCCTTCTTTGTGTCTTGTGTTCTGTCCCTCATTCAGATGATTCTCCTCCCGAACTTTAGTCAAGCCCCTGCTGGTCGGCACACCCCATAATCTCAAGACAGACATTTAATTTTTTAGAACAAGAGGTATTCTTTGTTGTTGTTTTTCTTTGTTTGTTCTGTTATCTTATTAGCAAGAAGCAATTAGCTTTATTCTTCTATATGTTATTCTTGCATAAATCAATACATTCTGTTTCTTTTGTTGCCATTGTTATTCTTCTTCTCGTCCTCTTCCTTTGCTTTTACTATTATGAAGGACATAGTTTGCTTTTTATAGAGATTACATGGATCATTTTGTGTATTATAAATATTTTAACAATATTTACTTCTTCCATTCAAGGCAGATATTTTTCAGTTAGTGTTTTCCTCTTAATTCTGTTTCATCACTGCAGAATCTTTTGAAATCAGTTCAAATGTTTCCATATAATTTATTTATTCATGGAACTATTTTACATAGTAGACTCCTTCACATCTGTTTCAGATAACATTTTACTTGAGTGTATCCCCACTACTGTTTTTTTTATCATATTATAATATATATCTTAATATATATATAACAGCAGAGTATAGCTGGCCCTGGTGGCAAAGGAATAGGTGAGCCTACCTCAAGGGCATTAGAGCATGTGGCATTTGATTAACTAGCCTGGCAGTGCTAGAAAACTCACCCTGGTGATGTGAGTACAGGACAGCTGGGTGACTGGCCTATTCAGCTACCTCTCAGGCCCAGGTTCAAGGCTTTGAGTATGCCCAGGCCAACATTTATCCAATGTATATTCTGCCATAGCAAGTGAAATAGCTGGTCCTGCAGATCTAAAGCTACAGCATACCTCTCACTTGGTGCAACCACAGAATATCCTAGAGGATTCTCTGTGAGGATCTACTGTAGATAGTATAACAGAAGCCAGAGGCCTAGAAACAGACCAGTGACTCACTGCAATGAACATTTGCAAGTCAAGATGTGTAGACAAAAGGGTATACTATGTGACATACTATGGCACACTACACCTTCCACAGCAAGATTGTTTTTGTTCTATATTATGTTGTTTTATTTTGTCTGGGGAAAGGCTGTAAGGGCAAGGGAGGGTGTGAAGGGATGGGGATGGGGAATGAGTGGGATTGGGCACATGATGTGAAATTCAAGAAGAATCAATCAAAGTTTAAAAAAAGCAAAGAAAATAAGAAGTAAAGTCAAATGCCAAAAAATAAAAATAAAATGACAAAGTTTTGGTACATCTCTGCCACATGCTTAGACTGTATCCATCACCAATGTTATGGGTGGAAGCCAAAAAGTAGCTGAATAAAATTAATCTTTGATGAAAAAAAAGAATGATCATCATTTATTTTTGTAGTTGTAATAGAAAGAGATTAATTACTTTTCATTCAGTATTGTGTTAGTTGTTGGCTTACAGATATGGTCTTACCTCATGGAAGTGAATTTCTTCTTCATTAATTTACTCAGAAAATTAATACTGAAAGTCTATCATCTTTAATAGTTTTACATTATCTATAAAATGTTCATGTCATTGTCCTTCTGTGGTCATTGTGATATTTCAGTTATTGATTTAAATATGTTGAATCATGCTGACATGCTCTGAGTGAAGCAATTAATCATGATGAACAATCTTTTAATATAATGTTGAATTCTGTTGTTTATAATTTTATTACATATTTTTATCCAAATGTTTATAAGTATAGGATTTTTTTGCTTTTTTTTAAACCTTTTTACTTATATTTTGACATCTCCTATTCTCACATCAGAATATATCAAGATGACGAGTGAGTCTATACCAAGTATCTGCCCTTCTTTTGCAGTGAAAATTAATAACTTGAAACAACAGTAATCTTTGTTTAAGTGTTGGGTTGCACACTGATTTGAAGCTCTCTTATACTACAAAGCTCTTTTATAGGAGTTTAAAAAATATTGATTGAATTCCATTACCTGCTATTGATTTACTTATGTGTCAGATTTCATGTTTCTCTTTTGAGTTTTATTCCTATTCATCTGAAAGTTTTATTTTTTATCTTAAATTATTTAAGAACATGCCAATTTTACTATGCTTTTAAAGAACCTGTTTTAAAGAACCTATTTCATTGATTTATTGAAAAATATATTTTAGTCTCTTAGTTATTTTTCTGTTGATCTATTTCAGTACCTTCTTTCTACTGGTATCATATTTAGTTTGTGTGAGTTTAGTAAGTATTAGAAAAATATTTAGGATCAGATTTGAGGCACTACATATATTTAAAGCAAAACTTTCTCCCTTAGTTTTTGTGGTACCTATTTATTCATATACATATATTTGAAACAACAGATATCAACCTTAACATAAATATGCAGGATAGAGATAAAAAGCCCAGTTAATGTCATTCTCTTTTTATTTTCAGTAACATTTACTTTTGTCCAGGACTACATCCTGATAAATATTGGTCCTCTCTCTCTCTCTCTCTTTCTAATTACCAATTGCCAACAACTCTTCATATAGACATGTGATTTCATTAGCTCCAGTCCTAAAGCCATGGAGGGATTTTTGTCTAGCTTCTTCTTGTGCAAGTTGTGTGAATATATTCATAGCTGGTGTTATTCCTTGTGTGCAATGGCCTGTAGTATCTTGAAAATACCATTTCATATTAGTCATCTACAAGTCTGTTGAGAAGACTAAGTATAGATATCTTATGTAAGGCTGATTACTACAGCCTACTATTCTTTGTGTGATGATCAATAGTAAATCTCTGTAGTAATTGGTATTTATTGAAGAACCTTCTTTGATGGACTTTAGAACTATACTTACCAAGAAGTATAAAGGAGACCATTACATGTCTGCATAAATAAGTCAATCAATAATATATGTAATATAAAATTATTTAAGAATTGGGCTCAATATGTATTTTATTAATCTCTAACTTAAAACTTCAATTTTTAATGAATTAGTACAGTACAGTGATAGACAGTGGAAATTAGTATGATAGATGGAACAATATCTGCATTGGGTAGTTCTAGTTAGAAATAAGAACACAATGAAAGCAGATTCTCAGGAAAACTTAGGACAAAGGAGATAGGTGTTAATGTCAGTGAATATGCATTTCTTATAGCTTATCCGTTGTCTCTTGATGATCCATCCACCACTATGTCTCCTTTACACAAACAGGTTTTCAAAACATAACCATATCTTAAGTTTAAGAGGAAATTATGAATTATTTGGCCAGTCAACCTTACCTTTGACTGATGCCTGATGCTGTTAAGTCTACTTGGTCACTCTTGAACCAAAAGGAAACGAGGAGTAGAAGTTGAAGATAGAGTTAAGAAGGAAAAAATAGTCATTGCTTAAGCATAATAACTTGAGTTTGAATCCCAGATGACAAAACTGCTAGCCATGCCCAGAATACAAGTGCTGTCAATGGTTGAAACAGGGGATTGGGCATGTGGAAAGAGTTCAGTAGGGATGACTGCTCATCAGCTTAAATCTGGGTTCTGGATCCTCTTTCAAGGGGATTAAACAGAGCACAGTAAATCAGGGTACCACATCTTTCTCTGGATTTTATATGTGTAATCAGGTGCATGAACTCACACACAAAAGTGTACATCAACCAGCCATACCCATGTATTGCACACATACACACACACATACACACACACACACACACACACACACACACACAAATTTAAATATGATATGGGGATGAAAGCTCTGAGTAATAACATCTGAGGAAAATAAGAGCTTATTCTAATTTGATGACATCTTAAAAACATCCAATGTAGCATAAAATGGGAAGCTATAGGATAACAACAAAGATAAATATTTGCTTTAGAAGTAATTCAAGGGGAGTCTGATGCACATGTTCCTGATATTTAATCCTTTAATCAATTTACTGTACTATAGGATGTTTTTCTTTATAATATACCATATATTAGTATTTTATGATATATTCGTCTTATTGTTATATTTATTATGTTCTTTCCGATTTCATCTCTAAACTACCAAGCTGGCCTATAATTTCATGGTAAACTATAAATGTATTTTTCATTTTCTCTAGAAGCACAGAGTTGATAAAAGGATGAACTAACTTGAGCATGCCAACTCAACAATAACAGCTTTAAATTTATTCATTTAGATTGGTTTGGAATTGGCCCTTTACAACACATGGATCAGTGCAGTGAATTTATGAACTATACTTTACTGATTAACAGAAGCTGTCTTTTAAGGTTTCAGGTAATTTGTTCCTTTTCAAATTGGTTTAAAGTAAATCAAAGAACCAAGAACTAACCCCACTAATTACTTATGCTTAGAAAGTAAGAGAGAAAATGAAAGAGCATTTAAATTCTTTTCTCCTATTCACGATACCCTTTGATCTCCCTTTTATTGATGTGTTCCATGTTTCCTTTGACTACTAAGGGGACTGATTAGGTGTTCTACTTTCATGTAATCAAAATAAAGTGTGAGAGGGATCAAAATTCTTTAGTTAAAGACTGATAAGTTTTATTGCCTGATTCAAGTTAAACAAAGTTTAAACTAATGATACATCAACAGATAGATATTTGTGAATTTTAATTTCTAGTGTTCATTAACCCATACAGCAAATATTTATCAATATCCATTTTTTATTCCAAGTATCCTTCTAGACATTCAATCAGTACAGACCCTGGGGAAAAATAGAAATGATTCTTTACCCCTTGAAACAGTAACAGATACAGGAGTCATATTTTTTAAAAAAGTAAGTGTATTCAGCAAAATGCTTTATAGAAGTAGTCAAAACCAAACAGATAACATACAGAGAATAGCTAGCTATATTTCTGAGCATTGGTATGTGAGGTTTCTGTTTAGTAATAACGTCCAGATATGACTTCCCTATTAAATCAAAAGTGGATATATACCTAAAGAGGTGAGTGAGAAAGTTGAAGAGACCATTTGTTATTAAGAACTTGTATTTCTTTTGCAGAGGACTTGACTTCAAGTCACAACACCACCATGTAGGGCACCTAACAAGATCCTAACACTCAGTTCCAAAGAGTTCTCTGACAGCTACAGGGCACCCACTCTCAATGATGCAATACATCCCAATGCCACACTTATTATTAAAAAATTATTTGAAAAAAAACGTTGAAATAAATCATGAGACTATTTGTTCATAGGCTTTGCTATGACAGAAAGAGCCAAGTGCTACAGTAATGATATGGAAGCATATTTTAAATCCTAAAAATGTCACTATTGCTATTGTTTAGTGAAATGTTCTCTATCCTGAGTGAGCCAGAGATTGTGTACATTACAGAAAATTAACATAAAAACTATCAATGTACATGCATAAAGAGAAATGAGAATTCACTGTACAATAAGGGCTTAGGCAGGATATGGCACATAAAGTACGTTTTCTTAATGTTATTTAAAGCAGTGTGCGTCTTTTAAAAGATTTATCTATGCATTATACTTACCAGCATCCATTTTCTATCTGATAGCCTGTGAATAATTTTGACAAATATATGACATGTATATATATATATATTCTTTTTAAAATATTAAATAATATTAGTTTATTAAATTGCTAAACATTTTCTAAAAAGAAATAGAATCATTTTAGGAACCCAAAAGCTATTTGTGATGACAGTTTCTGTTTGTCTTTGCAGTGTGATATCTACACAGACTCTCCTGCCATGAAGAAAATGCACTTCAAAGTGACATTATGATTCCATCTTACCATACACTGAATTATTTCCATCAGGAAATGGAACATGAACAAACACTGGTGTTGAGGTGGGGGGGGGGAAGAAACACGTGTATATTGCTATTAGAAACAATAAATTATTTAATACACAATTAAAACAAGTAGATAAGTTCCTAAAACTACTGTGTATAATATTAAATGGTATAACAATATTATTCCTAGGTATGCAACCAAAATAATCTATATAAACATACAACATAGGTACTTGCAAATCCCCCTTTTTTAAAAAAAGGAACTAGAGTGAAGTGGGAGTTTTGGGGTGTTTTATTTTGTTTTGCTTAAGACATGGTTGTGTCCCCATGATGCTTTGCTGAAAGCTATAGTGTAGGAGGTCATGTGATATTTTTCTGGAAGAGAGAGTATGTGGTGTTTTGATGGGAGCAGACATATGACAAGGCATAGGATGTTGGGATGGAGTATAAAATGAATCACAGACAGTGGGACCAGGCTTTTGGCATTTCACGTGTACAACATTTCACTGGATTTTCCTGGCCTTCACTGATCCTCGCTTTGACGAATCAAACATTTCATAAAACTTTTCCTGGTACTCTGGCTGATTCTGGCAGCTTCCAGAGACTAGTGCCAATTCGGGAGAGCCTTGTGGTTTCCACTGGGTTCTGCCACCTCTATGGATTCATGTGCTCTTTGGTGTTGGCTATTGGACTGGACTCCTGATACCGTGACACTGCAGAGTGGAGTTGGCCCATTTTCCTATTAACATTATTTCTCCCCTTCCTATGGTTGGTCAGAAGTGAGGTTGAAGTGTTTAAGAACCCTAAATAAAGTAGATTTTGAAAAATCTAAGCCTGCACTAGAGCTCTATTTACATTACTCAGTTATAGGATTGATTGCATTTCAACACACTGAAGAAACATAACCACCATTGTGGTTATACATATGAAATCACAGTAGCTGAAGTTACCTTCCCAAGGTGTACACACCCTTCAGTAAAACATCATGAAGAAAAAGAGGTTCATGCTAGCATCTGTATATAGAAGGAGGAATTGACAATTGATGGCTGCTAGAGAAGTGGGAGACTTAGCCTTTGTGTTGTAGCCACCAGTGAGATATTGAGTGAATAGCTTTGTACATACAGTTAAACCCATTGAGTAGTAAAAAAAAAAAAAAAAAGCATAAAGACTTGAATGTGAAATGGAGATTGGTTATGAGATAAATGGTGGTAGGATAGTTAGGATAAGAAAAGATGGAGTAGGAATATGCTTAGCATGCATTGCATTCCTGCATGAAATTGAAAGTGTCTAAAAATGAATAATTACGGTAAAAATATTAATACATTTTCTTTCCATTTCTTTCTAAACCCTTCCATGTACTCCTTACCCTCTTTAGAATTCATGGTCCCTTTGTGTTTAATTGTTCTGGCTGGTGTGTCTGCGTGTGTGTGTGTGTGTGTGTGTGTGTGTGTGTGTGTGTGTGTGTGTGCTCCTGAATACATAAATTCAGGCATCTCATTCAGAATATGTTAATTTTATGTATATGCCTTCACGCATGACCCTTTGGTACTGGATAAAGCAACTCTCTGATGGGTGCACTGAGATGGAAAGTTATGGCATAGTGATACCAGCTTGTTGATTACTAATTTTGGTCACCTTTTTCCTATAACAGGGTCAATTGTGGATAACAAACAAAGAATGAGGAAAACTGTTTTAAAGCCAGGCGTGGTGGCACATGCCTTTAATTCCCAAAATTCATAAGAGAGAAGCAGGCAGATCTCTGTCAGTTCAAGACCAGCCCGGTCTACAAAGTGAGTCCAAGGCAGTAGAGCTAAAACAGAGAAATACATTGCCAAAAGAGAGAGAGTGAGTAGGGGGGTGGTAGAGGGAGAGGCCAAGGCAGAGGCAGGGGGAGAGAGAGAGGAAGAGAGAGGAGGAGGAAGAGGAGGGAAGGGGAGAAGCGGGGAAGGGAGAGAAAGGCAGAGGAGAGGAAGGGAAAGAAAAGAAAAAAGTGTTATATAGTATATACTGACTGTAGAACAGATATTGTAGTGAGAGAAAATCAGTAATATTCCAGGAAATCATTTGAAACTGTTTAATCATTTGCAGTTAATTAGAGTTTAGGAATAGGAATTAGTTAATGTATCATAGTGAACCATATTTAATTGTCACTGTTACTAACAGAAACAATGAGTTCTTTTGAATGATTCTTTTTCTGCACTCTTTGAATGTCAGGTAGAGCCTCCTCAAAGTGGACTTTATCTCTTAAATCAACTTACTCAAACTCTAAACCAATATGATAATTGTTCATCAAACTGTACCAGCTGAAATCAACTGTTAGAAAAAATTATGAAGTAAAAGTGAAGTCTATATTTCACTCACTACTTACAATTCCGATATTTAAACTTATGCTTGGACACCATTGTTTCCTTTATTTCATAATCTCCAGTGTTTAGAAAAGCATTACTTGATGAAACAAAAGCATGGAATGTACAAAAAGGTCTTGGTTTATTTTTAGCTCTGCCATTAGTAGAGCCAGAGTTAAGAAGTGCCCAGTACCTTATCTGCTATCAGATTATAAATGATCTGGCAGTCAATATACTAAGTCCAAGGGCAGCAAATTAAATTCTCCCACAAAATTAAAAATCACTTTACAATGGGCATTCTTGTCACAAAAAGAAGCATGATGAATAGCAGGCTCTCTCCACCCCATTGAAAGAACTATGCATGGTAATTGGGCAAAATTAATTCCAATGAGAAGCATGACTTCCTTCCCTTGAAAGGCATAATATAAACTATGATTTTTATTGTCAGCAGTAGACATTTTTAAACTGCTGCACTAAAATCACCAGATTATTAATTCTATTTATGTCTTTAGTTGCAGCTATTTTGTCAAATCACTGACAATAGTACTAATGTCAGAAATAAATGTGTTAGTGAGGATTTATTTTCTTGTAGATTCACAGGCAAACAGTTAGACAGCTGTATTTTTCACTTCCCCATACCTCAGACCATTTTGCACATTTTGAATTACAATCATAGCATTCTAAACACTTACCAAAAATGATCCTTTCCAATTAATAAAGTAATCAAAGGAATATGACATTCAGGGACATCTGAACATTTTGTGATAATAGATATAAAATGAAAAGACATGAAACAATCATAATCTCAAAACAGAATAAAATACAGTGGTCTATTAAAATATTAGCTCTTCATGGATGAAAATTCATTCTTAGTTTTCTCAATACAAGTATCAAGATGTATTTTGACATTCAAATAAGAAAAAGAGGTCTCAAGAGGGCCAAGTATTACTCAGATAAAATTAATGCTGATTTTTATTAATTTTATACTCATGGTTTCTTATATTAATCTATTTTCTAAAATAAACTGGAGATCATAATAAAAGTTATTTTGGTTTATCCACTAATATGAGAACCATATAAAACCATGCATTGCATATATTTGTTTTTGAAACACATCTGTAAATACTGAAAAGGCATAACTCTATTTTGGATCAAACTGACAATAAAGTTCTTAAGAGGAAAGCATCTCTCTTTGGTTTGGAATTATGCTATTTGATAAAGTGCATATGCCATTAAAATGATCAAAAATGCTCTAATGTTCCACATGTTCAAAGAAAGTTCTTCAAAAATCTTTTGCTACACTCAGTTGTATTGTTCAAAATGAAGAAGTGTATTGAGATTTATTTGCAATGGGAAGGTCTGCTAGGTATGAAGTGTGTGTGTGTGTGTATGTGTGTGTGTTTATTTAAAGCAAAAATTTGTTATATGGAAGGAACCTTATTCTTGTAAAAAATCATTTGTGTTTTGTAATGTCACTACATCTATGTCCTTGAAAAACCTCTAAAGAAATAATTATAATATAGAAAAAATGGGTAGTTTCCACACAAATTCTTTAACATTTCAAAGTTCTTTGAAACTTAAGTGGAGAATTGGCTAGTTTGGGGCTGTGAGGTTAAGACTTAAAACTATAGTATCCTGGGGCGGGAGAGATGGCTCAGATGTAAAGAGCACTGGCTGCTCTTACAAAGATCCTGACTTCAATTCCCAGCAACCACATGGACGTTCTTAACCATGTGTAATGAGATCTACTGCCCTTTTCTGGCCTCCTGGCATACATGCAGGCAGAATAGTATATAAATAATGAATAAATAAATCTTTCTTTTAACTGTAGTATATTATTGACAGGATAGAAATTAAAGGTAAAATTAAATTTGTCACTTGCATAATTCTACCTTCCTTATTTCTAAAGGTGGAGCATATTTTCAGTCATTTGTCCTTTGACATTTTAGGAGATAATATAAAAGAAAGTAGAAATTCAAAATATTAATTAGCTGGGTAGGCACTAGCTAACTTGATGGCCACTGTGGAAATATTCTTATTTCATAAATGTTTTTGGATATCACATCCACTTTCCTGGTAGCCATAGAAATTGCTTTTCTAATCTTTAATATTTAAAATGGAATATGAAAAGAGAGATATTATGTCTTTATTTAGGAACATGAAGAGAATTTTTTTCTTCCTGATCAAGTCTAATTGATATGCTTAAAAGGTGGAAGCGTTCATCCCCTATGGAGAGAAGGAATGAAACAAAAACACCCTCAAAAAAAAATGTAAAAACCCAGGTACAAGATGCTTAGGTTACTCAAAAACTCTTGAACTGAATGGGAGTTTATGTAAAGTTTGTTAAAAGCTTAACACATTTTCTTTGGCTCAGGGCAACTGGCTTTCTCTAAAACGGGAAGTGTTCTCTTGGAAAACATGTAGTGTCTGGGCCTATACAGCATGTTCCACAGAGCCTAGATCTATATAATCTTGTTTTAATTTCAGTTAGACACTGATTGTATGTTATTTGGTAATGTTAATATTATATTTTCTCTTTGAAAAATAAAACAGACATAGATGAAAGGGAGACAGCTAACTTAAATAAGTCTATACTGAGATGAATTCAAACTCCAGAACAAGCAGATAACTTATTTTACTAACCCCATTAAATGGGAATAGCTCTGAGACTGGCTGAGATATGAATGTCTATATACAGCCAATACTTCTTGTCCATTACAGAATCCCCATGACTTATTATTAGATGGCATTCTTCATATGGCATCAACGAACAGTTACATATGTCTTTCTTCTGCTCATACAAAGAGCAGAGAACCAGACTTAATTATTAGGTGCATCCTGCACACCTCATACATTTATTTTTAGAACCGTATAATATTTGTGAGAAAAAACCCGACACAGTGCTTAGATCAAGATCAGATCTGACAGCATTCATCCTCCAGCATGCTGAAAAGCTGACATCCTGCATCCTTCATGTTCGAGTCTTAAACGCTTAGGTTGCTGTTCCTCATTAGAACAAAACAGTGGCCAGGAGACCCTCAAAGAAACCTTCTGATCCCAATTGGTCCAGCATTTCAGACTGTCTGACACAAGACTTCTTCTATGCCTGAAATTTCTCAACATTTAGAAACTGGACCACAAATGGTATTCCTATCTTGTTTAACCATTTTTTTCCCAATTTTATTTGGGCCCCTGCAAAGGTATTACTCCTCCCGTATAAGGCAGAAAGCAAACAATGCCTCATTTCCTTTAATGGAAGTTTGGGTTATTTTCTTGGGTTATGCATGTGTATTTTCATTGGGAAGTGGTTATAAGTTATTATTTGTCTTATTCAGAGAGAAAATGAGGTTGGACTTGGGGATTTCTCTCTTCTCTTTTCCTTCATCTTTCCTTCTTAGGTATGGAGGCAAGAGTTGAAAAGAAAGAAGGAGGAATATAGAAGTACATAGGGATGATAGAACAAAATGTAGATTATTGAATACACTCCTGAACTTAAGGCCTTGTTACTCAGAAAAAAAATTTCTATTCTAATATGAGATATTGTACCTATACAACTCAATTAATGCCAGGTTTTCTTCCAATACTTTGAAAATGCTATTGTAGGCTGTTTAGGATAATTAAGTTACACAAGTTAATTGTTAATTGACTAACTCACAGTCATGTCAAATACTAGTCTATTTTATCACAGAAAACACATCCTAGGATTAACAGATAGATATGATTTTATAGATAGCTAAAGTAAAGTAGTTAGATAAGGTCTTCAAAAACCTCAGAGGCCTACCGAATGTGGCATTTAAAGATGTTGTTATTATTTTAATGAGTCTTTGACAATAAGTCAGGTTAATTTCTGACAACACCTAGACTACTTCCAAGAAGATGATGAACATCGAAGAGTCTTATTATGGAGATGGCTTTAAATGTGGCAATGCTGAAGTTTCTGACAGATACAATTTTGCTAGAAATGGGCAAGCTTGGATAGAGGCAGAGTTAAAGGCTGGACCCTGCCAAGGCAGGGTAAGCATGTCCTCATTAGTTCCTGCTTTACAGATGAGGCTGTCAGATAATCTGAATCAGAAGGCTGAAGATGATGGTCCAACATGATAACGAGAGAGGTTTAGGTGACTGTTCAGGAAACAAACTGTGTCTGTCATTTTTTTTTTCATTGTGGAAGCTGCTAACCTGCACTTCCTGTTTGCTCGGGTACTTAATATTATTCCTTTTCAAGTCTCTGTTTGGATTGAAGACCAAATAGTTTAGTTTTAAAATTAAGCTTAGTTGTTTAGGCGATAAGAAGATGCTTTTATGTCTAGATAGATGTTTTGAGATAGATCTAGATAGATATGAGATACGATAGAGATTAATTTAGGTTCAAAACTTTAGACTTAGAAAGACAGAATACATACTATTTTCTCAAGGTTGCCAAATACTTTTTGATTAGACATTATGTATGTAAGTTTATCCTCTTGTTTTTATATAGTTTTTCATAATTGTTCTTACAGTGTATTTAAAAATGGTCCTTTTATTTAGATAGAAACGGGGAATTGTTGGAGGTTGATCTGATGTATCTTAATGCTAATTCCTGCTTGCTGTCTCTGTGCCCCAAATTTCATCTTGACTAAGAACTTATTCCTGTCTGACCAATAAAAAGCCTGGGCAGGGAAAATACAATAGGTGTGGCTAAAGTACCTGGGCTTTGAGAGATACACAGAGAGAGTCTTGGGAGGAAAGAGAGACCAGAGGAGAGGAGAAGAGGAAGGCCGCACCATGGGTATAAGAAATGAGGAGAAGCACATGATCAGCATGGATGGAGACTTGGGCCAGATGATGATAATTATCAAGTATATGAGAGGTAGCTTGATTGAAGTTGTTAGAAGTGGATGGCATGAGATTGGGGCAGGTTATGGGATACCTGCCTCAATATGGGATGTAGTTTAAGGGATTAATATCTGACCTGCCCCAAGTTAACTAATGCTATTTTAAAATATAACTGGTATCCGGGTATTAATTGATTGCTAGCAGGTTAGAAAATACCACGATAATAATAATTACATGACTGATAATAAACATCATTAGACTGTACTCTCTAGTTAACCACAGCATCCATTCCTCCATTGAGGGACATCTAGGTGGTCACTTAAAGATTCTGACTATTATCAATAAAGCTGCTACGAACATAGCTGAACAGCAAATGTCCTTGTTGTGTGGTAAAATGCCTATGGGTATATGAACAGGAGTAGTATAGCTGGGTCTTGAGGTAGCACTAGTCCCAATTTTCTGAGAGAGTGCCAGATTGATTTCCAAAGTGGTTGTATAAGTCTGAACTCCCACCAACAATAAATGAGTAGACCTCTGTCCCTACGTAAAGACATAGCGTTTGGATTTCTTTTTTTTAATCCAAGACAGGGTCTCTCTGTGTAGCCTTGGCTATCCTGACCTTGCTTTGTAGACCAGGCTGGCCTCAAACTCACAGTGATCCACCTGCCTCTGCCTCCCGAGTGCTGGGATTAAAGGCATGAGCCACCACGCCCGGCAACATAGCATTTGGAAATTCTTCAATGATGGAATATTATATATGATCTTTCCTTTTCTTTAAGAGTTACTCCACTAGTCTGTCAATCACCCTGCAAGAAACAAGCTCTCTTGAAATCTAACTTACTGAAAATCTACTAAGACAATGAAAGGATTCTTCTGCTTCTATCAGCCAGAAGCCCCACCATTTGTACAGTTCCTTGTAATTGTCCCTTGATCTACTTTACTGCATCTTAACAACCACAAAGAGGCATTTCTTATCTCTCACTCTTCTTTGAATGCTGTTCAAAATTCTAAGCATGCTTGTTGTAATACTCTGGAAATTTCACTGTTCCTCTAAAGGCATTAACCTTTTTTCCACCTATATAGATGTTTATTGACCTTCATTGATAAACTTGCTTTGTTTCTTTTATCCTACCTCAAATGACCTGAAGTTCTGTTTTCCATTTTCATTATGCCTTTCTCATGAGATTTGCAGAGGTTTGCCAATTTCCTTCTCTGCTTTTGTTTTTGCTTCTGAACTTCTGATAAAATAGGACCCCTAGCTTTTATTTGAGTCTGCACTTAAACTAGATAATCAACAATAACAAGAAACAAGAATAACAAAGATATTCCTGGCTCACCAATAACATGTCTATGCTTTTTTAATTGAAGGCATCACTGTAGCCATTCTGCAGCAGTGGAACAAAAGCAGAGGGTGGTGGAGAGGGTAGCGACTATAAGGGGACATCTTTCTAGTTCTCTGGAGAAACACTGAGATATGTGCTTATTTCAGGTTATGGCGTTGGAAAGGTGACAGGCTCTCACAATGAATTGACTGAATAACAAACCATGAAATGCCGGATTCTATTGTACACGTTTCCATCCTCAACACAAAATTCCCAAGCTTTAAGACTTTTAAACAATATAGCGAACAGGAAAGTTTCTAATGACTTGATGTATAGAAAGAAAGACAATTTTTAAGTGGTAACACAAACAACAAGATACATCTCTCTATACATGAGTAATATTAATGGGATTCAGAGGGTTATTAAACAACAGCAAAATGTATGCATGAAATTGAGAAAAACATGGAGGTTGAGCCATAGTGCGTTATGGGCAGTTTAAATGTAAATATGAACAAAATGCTTTGTATGTATAAAATTTTTGAAGGAAAAATACAAATTTTATTTAAAGAGAAAATACAATATATGAGTCTTCAACAGGTCATGATAGAAAGTTAACAACATATTTTTAAAAAGGACAGGCAAGTCAATCAATTAAAAAACAAGAAGTGAAAAAAGTCTTTCAGTATATTATCTCCACTATAGTTCTTGAATCAGAGACATGGATATTATTTAGCAATTTTAGCCATCAAAATAGACATTGTTTAACTCAGATAGTGGAGTCACTTTTTCTTTTGTTTGTTTATTTTCCTTTTAGGGAAGCTTTAGTTTACTTAAGTCATACTTTAAAATATGTATTTTAGTTTAAGAAATAGAAGCTCCTGGAATATCCCTTTTGTTTTTCATCTAGAATATTTTAACCTTGAGCTTTAATATCAAGTACTTATAGATAATTATCACGTTCATGAGATTAAAAGTGGGGACAACATATGATATTAAGCTCCTGTAAATTCTGTCTGGTCTTCTTCTTCTTCTTCTTCTTCTTCTTCTTCTTCTTCTTCTTCTTCTTCTTCTTCTTCTTCTTCTTCTTCTTCTTCTAGTATCTTTTGTCCCTTTTCACAAATGGCTGTAAGTTAATATGTGCTCACACCACACACAGGGTGAGCTATATCTGGTAGCTTAACTACACAGTGTATAAGAAGGAGACAATGAGGGACCTATGAACAGGGTGCCTGTAAGAATTCTTTTTTTTACTTTAATGAGTTGGAAATCAGAGGCACAATTTTCTCCCTAACTTTTAATTTATCCCTTAAAGAAAGCCTTTTATGACTAGGGAGAAATCAAGACAGTGACAATTCAAATTTTCAGAATCGCAAGAAGCACAGCTTGTGAATCAGTTGTGTTCCCAATTACAATATAACCCAGCTGTTAGTTTACATTATTTTTTCTTGATTACACAATGAAAAGAGAACTGAATACTAGACTATATGTGCATGTGTTAGTACATATATGTGTTTACACATACACATCTAAAACTGCATTTTATGTTCTTATGATTTAATCATTAGCAATAAATGTATTAACATTCTGAAGTTGATTTACCATATGACTTAAAATTATATATGAACACTAATTAAAATCTGGTCACATAGCAATTATTTCAAATATTACTTCTTTACTTTTTATTTCCCTCTCTACACGTAAGACATCAAACATTGGAAAAGGCTCTGGAGACAGATAGCTTCCTTCTTTGCCCAAATAAACTAGTTTTTTGTCATCAGAGATTTATTTGAATTTCTGTTTTATGTTTTTCCTACATGATAAATCTTTTTGAAAGGACAACATTCCCATTTGCAGAAGACAAACTATTTTCACTCCTTGTCTATTATCACATTTGGATTAAATGACTGTGTATCTGAATGCAGGCACAAGCCACCTGGCTTGCATTTCACCTTAAAGGGTGATTAGAGTGAAGCAGGCAGCCTTTTGAAGCTAGGCTAAAAATGTATGTTCTGGAAGCTTTTGACTCTTGGAAATAGTGAGCTGCATTTATGATATTATATTTCATTGAGTTAAATTGTGTTAAGGAAAATATACTCTCTGTTCATTTGCTTTAATATTGTTTTCAGATTTTGTTTTCCCCCAATTGTTTTGATTCACTGACACTAGAATACCAGGAATTTACTAACTGCAATTTTAAAAATAGGTTATTCCTTAAGGTTTTGCATCTTTAGGACAAAATGTTTTAGTTTTTTAAGGGTTTTAAATTTTCTAATATTAAGGAGAATAAGTAACATTCCTTAATAAGCAAATGTATTGTTATGATCTTATATAACACACTGGACAGTCATTCATTAGTAAGACTTGAGTAGGTTAAAATTCAAACTACATCTTCAATAATCTATTCTACTACATTAACTCTAGGTAGAGAAACAAAAATCATCAGATTACCACACATTTTTCAAGTGTGTATTATTTGAGTGCAGCATGTTAATGTGTTGCCTCAAGATCTTTATTTTTGTTCTGCATTCTTGAGATAGTTTTGTTTATTCATAGATGTCTGACTTCATGTCAGAGAGAACTTTATGTATCTAATATTGTGAGAGGGGACCATTGCAAATAATAATTTGGAAGACAAAGGATACAAAGAGAAAATGGCAATGAAACAGACCAAATCAAGTCAGCAGAGAATACAAAGGGTGTGCTTCCCTCAGTTTTTATTAAATTGACTGCTAATGATGCTTACACATTTTCAAGTAAATTTCTAAGGTAAAGAATACAGCATAGTTAATTTATATAATAACAATAATGATAAATCAAATTACATTCTGAAGAAAGACAATTGCAGTCCTACCAAGACCAAGTCCCAGCTACCATGTAGTTCAGGCAGTTCTTACAGGATTAGAATAATACTATTCACATTATATTTTCTACTTCTTTTAATACATGCAAAGCGAAACCAGTCAGATAGTTTCTGTTGCAGTAATACCATTAGAGCATTAAGTACTGAAGCACAATGATTACAATAGGAAAATAATAATTGACATCATCTTTACAAAAAATAAAATTAAAAAATATATAGCTAGCCCTCCCATTTCTTTTGATTCCTCCTGGGACAACCACCATCTGACTCATCATCCAACCCTGATTACCTCGTGAATATCAAGTTCAAATAATCAGAATCCAGGAAATTCTGTCCAACTCTGTTTCTTCAGCATATTGTTTTGTGTTTGCCACAAAATCAAAGCCAGAGAAAAATTAAGAAAGCCTCAAAATTAATGGTCTTCCAAGGATAAATCTGTACAATTATGAAGGCACAATTATAGCCGGTCAAATTCCTTATTAACGAAAATGAAGTTTTACCTAAAATTTACATCATATGACTAACTCAATAGCACTGTGGTTAAGTTTAATTTGACTTACTCCAAGTCCCAAACCAACAAGTCCTCTATTGTAAAACATATGTAAAGCGTAACATTCCATGCCCACCTTCTATTGTTCTCAAAGCAGATTCTAAACAAACCTTTCTACCTCTAACAGTATTTAGCCAGGTACTGTTATGTCAAGGTACTAACTTTCTTCCAAGCAGTTTCTGCCTAACTGCACACAGTCAGAGGCAAGAATTCTTTCATTGTCTCAAGCCTTTAGCCTGATGCCTTCTTTCAACATTCTTTTCTGGGTATATTCCAAGGAGTGGAATAGCTGGGTTTTGAGGAAGCCCCAATTCCAAATTTCTGATTTGGCGCCAGACAGATTTCCAAAGTGGCTGTACTAGTTTGCATTCCCAACAGCAATGAGTAAGTTTTCCTCTCTCTCAACATTCTCTGTGGGAGAACAAAATTTTCCCTATTTTAATTTCATAAGTGTTCATAGTCAAAGTGAGAAATACAAAGAATGACAGTTTTAGGAGAAAAGGCAGATTTCAAGGTAATTTTTTAAGACAAAATTACACCTAGACCATTCATAATGTTTAAGGGGAGTGGGGATGAGAAGGACGTCTTTGGAACTTAGTCAAGCAAAGCCTCAACAGCTGTTCTGAGTGTTGAGAGATCATGTTGGAAAGTTCGAGGACTCTGGAACTTTGTCAAGCAAAGCCTCTGTGACTTGTCCTCACGTCTGTGACACTTGTCAACTGCAGGTCCTTTTCTCCTTCCTCTTACTTTTCCACAAGGCTCCCTAGCATCATTCTATGTTTGGCTGTGAGTCTCAGCATCTGTTTCCAAGCACTGCTGGGTGCTTGGAATTTCATTCTTAAGGGTAGGCCTCATAAGGAACAAGCGACAGTCAACATAAATCAAACTCAACAGCATTTTTAAAATTTAAATAATCTACTGAGATTACATCTTGATTGTTTTGTTTATGGTTTTGTTTTTGTTTTTATGATTGATAAAAATATTTTATTTTTTAATATATTTTATTAATTTATTCATATTATATCTCAATTGTTATCCCATCCCTTGTATCCTCCCATTCCTCCCTCCCTCCCATTCTTCCCTTACTCCCCTCCCTTATGTCTGTCACTGAGAGGGACTTCCTCCCCCTGTATATGCTCATAGGGTATCAAGTCTCTTCTTGGTAGCCTGCTATCCTTTCTCTGAGTGCCACCACCAGGCCTCCTCATCCAGGGGACATGGTCAAATATGGGGCACCAGAGTTCTTGTGAATAGTTGAGAACACTTAAAGAAATGCTTAATCATCAGTGAAATGCAAATCAAAACAGCTCTGATATGCCATCTTAAAGCCATCAGAATGGCTAAGATCAAAAGCTCAAGTGACACCACATGCTGACGAGGATGTGGGGAGAGAGGAACACTCCTTCATTGCTGGTGGGAATGCAAACTTGTACAGCCACTTTGGAAATCTGTCTGGTGCTATCTCAGAAAACTGGGAATACAGCTTCCTCAAGTCCCAGTTATTCCACTCCTTGGAATATACCCAGAAGAAGCTCCAGCACACAACAAGAACATTTGCTCAAACATGTTCATAGCAGCCTTTTTCATAATAGCTGAAACATGGAAACAGCTTAAGTGTCGCTCAGTAGAAGAATGGATAAAATAAATAAATTTAATTTGAAATTATATTATGTAAATTCTCATGGATAATCTTTATTGTAAGATTTTGTTAATATAATCATCTTATTCATTTTACCAATGAACACTAAGAATTAGATTTACTAGTGTAATCAAAAATTGATCCAAGTATTGTAAATCACTAAACTAAATCTTAACCATTGCCAAGGCCTGTTTCATTACATTACTACACGCAGCTCTTTTACTACATGAATATACAGACCTTGTAAATACTCATTTCATTATTTTCTGTAGTAGGATGTGACTCCTTTGGTCAGAGAATAAATATTTGTATAAATAGGACATGTGAGAGTGCTATCAATGTTTGTGGATAATCTCCACTGATTTCCACAGTACTGTAACAGTTTATATTTTTAGAGTGCTGGAATAAATGTTGAATATGTGTTTTCCATTTTTCAAGATCCATATAAGGATTTCCTCTCTCTCTCTCTCTCTCTCTCTCTCTCTCTCTCTCTCTCTCTCTCTCCTCTGTGTGTGTGTGTGTGTGTGTGTTCTCTGTGTCCTTTTACTTTTTCCTATTAGTTATTTTGACTTAGAGGAGATCAAGTCTCAAAATAGTTATAATTTACCTTTCCCTGCTGACTAAGAGAAGAGTTTTTTCAAATTGTAATTCATATTTTTAGAATTCTTTGCTTAGCTCTATGTTCCAACATTAATTGGGTTACTTACTTCTGGATAGAGCAGAACAGAAATTTTAACAGCTTACATAGAACCTGATCAACCTCCAAGAACACAAAACCCCAACATTAAAAGGGAAGATAAAACACACATCCCATCCCTACCTATAAGGCTTCTGGCAATTGGCAGCAAGTACGAAAAGAAAGGTAAATTTTTGCTAGGGCTGTAACATCAGGTTTAGCCAACAACCTTCCAGTGGAATAGTGCACACATGTCAATACTTGGGCATAGATTGGACTTGCTGTAGTTAAAAAAAAAAAGGAAACAACATTTTCTGGGAACAAAAGTGGAGAGAGGTAGGGAAAAGTTGAGAAAAGGAGTAACTACAATCAAACTGTTGTATGAAATTATAAAAGAATATAATATATAAATAATATATAATATGTGTAGATATATAAATATATACATTGTTCATATCTACAAAGTAAAATTTTAAGGTATATTTCTGTGAAGATTGCCTTCTTAAACTGAAAAAAATACTTGACTTTGAAGTCATACAATTTCTTTCATAAAATAGCTAAGGTTTTATAAATGTACATACAAAAGTTGAAAAAAACTATTAAAGAAATTTCTCATTTTAAAAATCTAACAATAACCATAAGTAATCCTTAATGATACTTCACTTTGTAAAGTGAGTCCAAGTTAAAATATTATATTATTAAAAATAAACAGTGTTAGTTTTCTTCTATCATATATTGATTTATCACTTAGAATTCTATTTTCCTTCAGTGCAAATCTAATATGTTTTATTTTTGTAATCTGGTGTAATAAATGAGTAAATCTCTTTGCCAATCACCAAAGACATAAAATTTTCACAAGGAAAAAAATGAATCTGTAATAGTGAAACATTTGCTTTTCTGTCACAATGACCTTGATTAGCTAAAGGTGAAAATTCAGCTGTTATTTAGAATAGATCTGCATCATTGAGATCAAAACGTGTGAGTATTTGTTCCAGTCCTGCACACAGGGGCTGTAGTCCTGAAGACGTCAAGAATACGTCTCAAGTCAATAGTTGAAATTAGTATGTAAGAGTCTCCCACATCAGCCAGGCATGGTGGTTCATGCCTATAATCCCAGAACTTGGGGAGGCAGATCTCGCAGTAGAGTTGGAATTCATGTAGAGAGACCATCAAGCTAGTGTTGAATATGCAGCCTCATTTAAATCGAGGATGCCAATATAACAGAGATATCAGGTCTGTGCATATAGGAATACAAGTTGAGTGGAGCTGGCCTCATCCGACCAGAGAAGCTTTGTGTACTGTGAATAGCAGAACTGAACAATTAAAAGCAACTAAGATATTTAGAGCAAAGAGTGAATCATTAATTTTGTACATTAAGCAAATGATTTGATTGACTAGACAGGTTGCTGGATTTTTGCGTTTAATATGATTGTGTCCTAGTTCTTCAATTGTGGATTAAGAAAGCAAAGATATGATTTTTGATGTTTTGAAAATAATTGGAAGACTGGCTATTTTGAAAGATAATAAACACTTAATGTTTTGAGTTCTTGAATATCTAGGGACATTTAAATGATTGATTCTATTGTATTTGTACAAGTTTATACCTTCACCGTGAGATATAAGTTGTGCTATTGACCTTAGCCATTCTGACAGGATTGTAAAATGCTTGTAAGGAGTTAAATGCTTTCAGAACGAAAGAGCCAGACACTTACATTGGATCAGATATGATAGGATTCATTCCTCTCTGCATACTGGACACTGATATCCTGTATTCTTCATGTTCCAACACCAAGTGTTTCAATTGTTGTTCTTCATCAGAACAAGACAGCCCCCAGGACACTTTCACAGAAAGCTTCCAATCTCAATTGGTCCAGCATTTCAGACTGTCCCATCAGGTCTCTAATTAAGCTAGAACTTCTCAACATTTAGAAAGTGGACCACAAATGTGATTCCTAGCTTGTTTAACTATTTCCCCAATTTTACTTGGGCCCCTACAAAGGTATTATTCCTCCCAAATCAGCCAGAAGAACAATGCCCCATTTCCTTTAACAAGGGTTGGGTAGGTTTTTAGTTGTTTTCTTGGGCTATAGAGTGTGATTGTTAATGAGAATTTGTTACAAGTTATTATTGGTCTTATTTAGAAAGAAAACAAGGTTAGACTCAGTGATGTCTCTCTTTTCCCTTATCTTATATTCTTAGATTTGGAGATAGGGATGGAAAAGAAAGAAGGGGGAATATAGAAATATATAGGGTAGAACAAAAAGTAGATTAGCAAATCTACTCCTCAACTTAATGCCTCAATTGTTACTCACAAGGTTATTTTTAATTCACTAGTAGAGAATTTTGTATATAGAAGGAAAAGTAAGTTTAATTCAAGATACAGTGATATAGAATTCAAATGTAAGTTTATTCTTCATGCACTATATATATATATATATATATATATATATATATATATACATACATATACATATATATTTCTATTCCAATATGAGGCATTGTACTCATATAACTCAATTATAGTACAAGGTTTACTTCCAATACTTTGAAAGTGCTATTGCAGGCTTTTTAGGAAAAATAAGTCATACAAGTTGATTATTAGCTGATCAGATCACGGTCATGTCAATTGCTGTTCTACTTTTATCACAATAATATATATCTTAGGTGGAGGAAGATAGATATAATCCTATAGAAAGATAAGATAGGATAGATGAGGTCTAAGTTATTTTTTATTAATTTTATTTTATTTTTACATATACATTTATATTATTACACATATATACAGCAAACTACATACAGCAAGAAGAACCACGAAACAATCAGGAATTATATAAATGTTATATTCTTAGTGTTTTGGCTATTTGTATTTGGCAGCCTTGAAGAAAACATCATTCCTATCTTGGTGCATCTAAAATACTGAACGTAAATCAATATATATATCATATCTCATCATTATCAACTTAACACATCTATCTAGACCTAAAAACATCTTAATCTCTAAACAACCAAGCTTAGTTATAACATTAAACTATCCAGTCCTCAACCCCATCAGATACTTGAGAAAGAATAAAATTGATTACAAGGAGTGCAGGTTATAGTAGCTTTCCAAATGAGAGGATGATGTAGAAGGATAGCTACCTGAGCACTCACCGAAAAGGAAGAAGTTAAGGGAGTAGAAATGAGACTTGATAGGCTGAGGTCAGATGATGGAGGAGGAGGGCTACCCTTCCTGAAGACTGAGAAAAGGAGGGAGAAGGGATGAGGAGGGAGAGCGGATCAGGAAATTATGGGAGAGGGGGATACATTTGGGATGTGAAGAATTTAAACTGCAGAACAAGCAGGTAACTTAGATTGCTAACCCCACTATATGGGAATAGCTCTGAGACTGGCTGAGACATAGATGTCTAGGCTTAGACACTGCTTCTTGTTTGCTACAGAATCCCTGTGAATTATTATTAGATGCCATTCCTTTGTATGGCATGAATGAAGACTTACAGAGGTCATTTTTCTGCTCATACAAAGAGAACAGAACTAGCCTTAATTGTTCTGTGCATCACACACACCTTAAAGACTTGTAATTTTAGGGCTGTATAATGCTTGTGAGAAATCATATGCTTTCAGAACAAAAGAACCAGGCACTGACATTGGATCAGATCTGACAGGATTAATTCCTCTCAACATGCAGAACACTGACATCCTGCATTCTTCAAGTTCCAGCACCAAGTGCTTCGATTACTGTTCCTCCTCAGAACTAGACAGCTTTCAGGATATTTTCAAAGAAAGCTTCCAATCCCAATTGGTCCAGCATTTCAGACTGTCCCACACAGGACTATAATTAAGCCTGGAATTTCTCAACATTTAGAAACTGGACGACAAATGCTATACTTAGCTTGGTTAATCATTTCCCCAGTTTCATTTGGGCCTCTATAAAGGGATTATTCATACCAGATCAGTTGGAAAAAGGAAAGTATTATTCCAACAAATTTTGAATGGTTAACTTAATTATTGCAAAGGTATTGCCATGTTTACATTTCTTATTATAGTAGGTTCTTGCAAGTCTTGATCATATTTGCAATGATTGCTATTTTCTGTAGTATTAACTATATATATGTATACTTTATTACTTGAAACTTCGCATTTTATTTTGTTTAGAAATATTCTTTTTCATTTCATTTTTAAAACTGTATCCTACAACTCTTGTAACATGCCAGAAAGAAACTGGAGAAAGAATATTTATATCTTAACTCTCAATATTTTTAGGGCTGGTGTTACATTTTGAACTCAAATCAAAGCATATAGCTAGCTAGACTTGTCACTTCTCCTCTATTCACGGAAGTAAGTTATGGTTAGTTGTGGCAGATGAATGGCTCAGCACCACATGTTGAAGATGTATTAGAAATGGAAGCATAAAACTTTTATTTGATTATTACCATGCTGTAAAGTTAATATTCGACATTATTATTTTAATGTATATTGTTTTTATATACTAGAGAGTAAATAGTTTTAGTAATACTTACAAAATTTTGTCAGATATAATTGGTCCTATACATAATCTCTAATATATTAAATAATTTTTGTTCTTATATACTTTGAATGTTTACACAAAGAAAATTATAAATAATACAAGGTAATCTAAAAGACATTTTTTAAAGTATAGCAAACAAGGAAAATTTTAATTTGTTATCTTAACATTATATGGAATTTTTTTTGTACATTTCCATCTTTTTCTTCATATGTCTAAAGCCCATTTCTGGGATGATGACATTTTTATGAGAAATGTATAATACTTTTCAGTGAGGAAACGTAGAATAAAATCTAATAAATATCAAAGTCTAGATGCACTTTATGGCTAAGTTCCTTTGCCCTGCTCAACAGGAAGCCTTTGGTGTCACTGTGATGGAAACCTTCTGTCACCTCATCTATTTTATTCATTTTCCCCCAGCTCTCAGCTGTAGATTATAGGAGAATTTGCTGCAAACGGAACCAGTGAAATATGCTTGGGTATAGTTGGCTCATTCTCTTTCTTCGCATCTCTTCTACAATTCATGAGATGGCTTTTGAATTTTGTAAAGTAGTTTGCACATCACTTGGAAGTCAGCAAAATTTTAGCATTAACGATTTCATTTTCATAAAAATTGGCTTATTACTTTCATTATTATAAGCTAGCAGTTTTATATGCATTATTCTACAAATTTATAGAGATATCTTCTTAGCAGCCACATGTGCAAATAATAAGACAGGTAAGAGTGCCATGTTTTAAAAATTAATGCCAAGTAGATGGATATTAATTCAATAACAGTTATTTGATTAAATTACTCTTTAAAATATTTAAAACATTAATTAATTTTATTATTTTATTGAAGGGCACTTATGAATGAGACATATTCTAGATAATTAGAAATAAGTATCCAATATAATAATAAACAAATAAAAATCTGTCTTTCACAAAATACTATGTAAACATGTATATGTTAAGCATATATATATGTATGCATAGATGCATGTAAGCATCTAATGACAAATTGACATAAAGTACTTATAATGTCATTCATCACTGTTATATAGTTTTTATTTTACTTGTCTGAATTTATAAAGTAGAATACCTCTAAAAACTTATTGCTAATCTTTTATTTGCATTACAAAGTAATTTTTGAATTATCTAAAATAATTACTGAATGGATTAATTTACTATTCAATGCAGGGTCTCAGAAAAAGTATGGAAATGGTCTCCGTACTAAAATTGTAAAAAAGTACTAGCAAAAATATTTTAAATGTATATGCATAGTTACATCATACACACAGAAAAGAACTTAAAATGATTAGAGTCAAATATTCTTTGACAGACACAGATTTAAAATAATCTCAATGAAATTCACATAAAGCTTTACTGAAACTATTAAAGATTCGTTTGTGGACTCATTAAGGAATGGATAAAGTATATGCTAATGTAAAATACTCATTCTTTTTTATTTTCTAGACAATTTGATAATTACACATTTATTTTCTATTTTAACACATGTCTTAATGCTATCATGTTGAACATACAGAAGATTTGATATATTTATCAACCTCTGTATTATTCATTTCCAGATTGATTATTATTCCTGAGATACCAAAGCAAATCAACAGAGAAAACATGGAGTTAACAAAAAATGAGGCTAACAACTAGATAAATAAATTAAAAATCACACCATTACATACACAAACATTCTCTTAGATGAAAAAATGCTAAATAAAACATTAAAATATTTGAAACATTTAGAAAAAAATTATAAAACTAAACTTTTGCTACCTGGTGTAGTTAGTTTTGGGTATTAACTTCATGGCCAAAGAAGACCAGGTTAAATATTATTTCTGATATCTTCTTTAGAAAATATTATGCTAATTAAACATTGCATATATTTATTTTTTTTCTTTGAGTATGCCACAGTACACAAATGGTTGGAATCCATAGTCTTTCATCACCTGTGGAAATATAGGCAAAAACTCTACCCCAAAATAACAAATTTCTAATTTCAATTCTGATGTTAAAACATCTTAAAATATAAAGTTGACCTAATTCAGAAGCCTTTTTTCTCTACAATCCAGTATCTCCTACCTAATCTTATTTGCCCTCTATGTTTATCAATGTGAAATCAAGGATATCACATATTTCTTTTCTTTTTTTCTTTGTTTTTTCCAGACAGGGTTTCTCTGCATTACCTTGGATGCCCTAGAATCACTTTGTATACCTTTAATTTCAGTGTCATTTAATTTTAATTTTGGTCTCTGGACATTGACAATAATTTGCCAACCAACCAACCAACCAACCAACAACAACAACAAAAACAAAAAACCCTGCCAATCTTTCTGTATTCCTAAATCCTCCTATTTTTCATTTTGAGCTGCTTTGCTTTGACACATGGAAACACTAAAAGCTTACCAGTCCTATCTTCCACTATATATTTTTGGTTGTGAGCATAGCCTTTAACGGCTGCACCATCACCCCAGCCCTATCTTCCACTTTAAAATCCTTATTTTTCTTTATGTAAAGCAATCATCTTAATCATTTATAATTCCCTGATGCACAATGAATCCTTGTGATGTAAGGTTACTTCTTCCTAAAACCACTACTACTTTCTTGGGGGTAGAGGTCCATGAACTCCAGTGGGTACTGTTGTATATTGCTAGGATATGAGCTAACCTTGTTAGGGTGGTTTCCATATTTGAAGGATAATCTCATAGGGAGTTTCCCAAATGTGAGAGATTACCTTTCATATTTCTTGCTGATATACATCCATTAGTTCACTGCACACACTAATACACCTTCTACAAATCCAGGAAGGCTGATGTATTCTAGAGAAGTCTCTAGGAATGTTGTGTCTATAATCCCTTTTCTTTCCTTTCTTTCTTTCTTTCTTTCTTTCTTTTTTTTTCATTTTTTAACTATTTTTTTTATTAATTTATTCTTGTTACATCTCATGGTTATCCCATCCCTTGTATCCTCCCATTCTTCACTCCCTCCCATTTCCCCCTTATTCCCCTCCCCTATGACTGTTCCTGAGGGGGACTTCCTCCCCCTGTATATGCTCATAGGGCATCAAGTCTCTTTTTGGTAACCTGCTGTCCTTCCTCTAAGTGCCACCAGGTCTCCCCCTCCAGGGGACATGGTCAAAGAGATGGCTCAGCTGTTAAAGGCTAGGCTCACAACCATAAATATAATCCCTTTTCAAATGATGTAGTCTCCCAAAGTCAAAACAAGGAATATTTTTCTATCTAGGATTATAGGCTATTACTGTCCAATTACACAGGCATTAGGATCAATATCAGCAGTAGTTCTAATACACTCATTCATGGGTGCTGATTGAGATTTTAAAGGTCTGAGCACCTTGTTACACTCTGTATTTGAATTTTCAAAAGTTAAAGTTTCACTTAATACTGTTCTCACATCTGGATCTGATATTACCCTGTTGATGGGAGAAGTTAATCTATTAAAGAAGTCAGTAAGACAACTCTGGGGCATTGTATAATCTTCGTGAATGGCACAGAACTTTTTCCTTGTTCCTCCACTTTATTCTAGGTTCTTAAAGCTACTGAAGTACATTGTATTATAATAATAGAGTCGTCAAATTTGCACCTGCTATGTTAAATCAGCAAATTGACCTTCAAGCAACAATTGGTCTTTGATGATGTTAACATAGACCTATTATGGTTTTCTATAATTGCAGCTTTTTCTCACCACCATTGTAATTCTTCTTCTTACCAGCTATTGTAATTGAGAGCCAGCTTCCAGTACAGCTGCTGCTAAATCTTTCCAGTTCTGGGGGATAATCCTGTCTTGGGTATCCCAGCTTTATGAAATCTGTCTCCCATAGGGTGAGTTCATTTCATGAGGCACTAATGATTCTTTAAAATGTTTAAGGTTCTATATTTTAACAGGATTCTAAACTGATCATTTTGTGAACTTTCTGACATTTGTTCCTGGGTAAATGGGGAAGATAGTCATAGTCGGGATGGTTGCCTTTCCTAAGCTTCATTAAGAGGTAGGTTAAATGAGCTGTCTACCTCAATCCTTAATTGCAATACATACCATAGATTCAGTTAGACACTTCCTTTCTCTTTCCTCCATTGTCCTTTCTCTCTCAAACCTTTTTATATCGTAGCTAACTTTTTTCTACTGTTTTTTTTTAATTTTACTGAATGTCTATGATTTACACATCATGCCCCCAAAACTCTCTCTCCTCCCCCCAGAAAAGTGAAACAGACAAAAGAAGTCTTGTCAAAGAAGCTGTAGTATATCACACAGTATAACCCTTTGGCCTCATATGTTTACTTTCAAATGTTCATTGCTATGAGTCATGGGTCTGGTTTGAGGCCTACACTGTCATTACCGGATCCTCACTGGGACTGCTGTCAGATATTCCGTGATAACCTTGCGTCAAGAAGAATCTTAATCTTTGAATCTGCAGGTCCCAGCCCTTCATGTGTTCCAGCAGGTCATACATGGACTAGATGTTGGGGTGAGGTCCACTCAGAGCCCTTGATCAGGGCCCACTCCTGCTCCCATGTCATCAGGGCAGGGCTGCCACACCCACTCCACAGGCAGGGTCCCCTCTCCTGCTCCCATCCTCAGGGCCAGCTCTCTTGTTCTTGTTCAATTTGCCAGATTGTTGCTGGCCGTCAAGGCCTGGATGGCCTCCTACTCCTGTGGGTACTGGATCTTGTGGGCCATCAAATAGGTGGAAAGTGGAGGCCCCTCAAAGTCTTCGCTGAGTTGCTCACAGAAGCCACTGATGTTGGTCCATCTCAGCTTCTCATCCTGGGGAACTTGTAGTTCTGTTGATCCATGCCTCCCATGTCTCTGGTTCCATCTCATGCTCCATCCACCATGAGCCCCCACCTCAGTGCTGCCCCTAGTATACACCTCTGTTAACTTGGGGGTTAACATTTCTGTGTAGCTCTGGAACACATTGGTTCTCAGAATGAACTGAGGACCTCGTCTTTTGAACCCCATGCCCACCACACGGACCTGCGCCCATAGCTAACTTTTAATGTTATGAGACTTACTTTGTTGTTGCCTAGTTATTTTTCAACCTTCTTTGTTGTTGTTGTTGTTGTTGTTTTTGTTCTTGTTGTTGTTGGTGGTGATGCGGTTATTATTTCAATCTTTTTAAAGAGGAAATATGTGAAGATTGTTACTGAAAGTAAGGAAAGGTTTCCCTTTTTTAATTCATAAAAAGTATGTCTATATGATTAACATTGTGTTTTGGTGTGTCTTAGTGCTATTTGATGTCTGAATGACTCCTGCATCATTCCTTGTTCTAGACCCAAGGTTCTCATTTATCTCTTGGTGTCCATGCAAATTCTATGCACTGATGCTTCCTCTAGAAATGATCACAGATGAAATTTACCTCTCAGACTTTCTGTCAGTCATCTCCTGTCTTCTGCAGCATTTTTGTCAGATGTCCTTTGCTTTCTGCAACATGGATGGCTTTTTCCTTCTCCAATCCCATTGGGTTTTTCTTCCTACCATGTTGGGCACCAGGTGTAAACATTGCTTTTTATTACATCTAATGAAGTGATGAGATAACAGCCATATTCAAGCTTTAGTAATACATGACTGGGGCTGAGCCCAGAGTACTTCTATCTCTGTTCTATCCATCCCTAGGCCTAAGCCTAGGAACTCATAGCTTTCCATACAATCTAATTTTCTGTAAACATGGACATTAAAGACTTCAGCTTCCAGCCTCTCTGTCTGCTAACCTAAACCTAGAATGTTTTCAGCCTCTGAGACTTACTGTTGAATAAGCTTACCCTGTTTTTTTTTTTTTTAATCTCTTTCTGAACTCTGATGGCTGGCTCCATTCAATTCCTCTGGCCCAAAACTCCCCTCCAAGCTGACTAATTGGCTTCTCTTGGCTTCTAACTGAATTGCTCTGCTTAGAAAAACTGCCTCTGAACTCCACGAACTGAACAGCACCAAACTGACTGCCCTGAACTAAATCTGACTGCATGAACTAACTCTACTATATTACTGTAGTTTAACCTACTGTCTGTACTGTTTGTCGTGTAATATTTGGGCATATCCTATCTCTGACTCATTCTGTGGAATCTTTCTCTGATAAGTCACCTTGTCTGTTTCTCAGTTAGAAGTTATTTTTTGAGATTAAAGGTTTATACTAAAGGAATGTTTGTATTCTAGGCAGAAAGAGTAAAGGAGTGTGCTAAGGGCATCTCTATCTTCTAGCTGGATCACATAGATCTAGATCTTTAAGTGTGATACCTTGCCAGAGAATTGATATTGCTAGATTAGAATGCCTTTTTTTTTTAAATCACAACACAATTTAAAATAAACATTGCAATTCATCAATGGAAACCCATAGGTGACATATAAACACACACAAAAAGAATGCTGGCATATTTGACATAAGAAAATATACATTAAAAGCTCAATAATATCTAGGCATGCTAGTATAAAAATATAACCATAGCACTTAGGAAGATAAAGTTAAAGGATTATGAATTAAGGGCCTGTTACATCTACCTACATGTGTAGAAGAATATAAACTAACTACAGATCCTTTATACCGATGGAAAAAAATTAAAATTGATAAAACCACTTTGATGATAATATTGCAGTTATAAAGAATGGCAATACACATTAGCTTGTCTACATACAGCCAACCAGTCAATATGTAGGCCTTTATCCAGTAGACATTGTACCACATGTTTCTGCACTTACAGAAGGATTATATGCTAATGAACAGTTTTATACTATAGTGATCAAACGTGTGACACTGTTCACCTGCTCATCAATAGGTGATATATGAACAAACTCAGGAACAAATATTTTTGTCTTGTTCTTCTATTACTTTTTTTTTTAAATTGTCACTTTGAACCAGGGTGTACCTATACACTCCAGGTTGCTCACAAATTAGTAATTCTCCCACCTTAGCTTGCTAAATGTTCGAAGTACATACTTGAGTCATATCATCAAGTTCATGAATTATTAATATGCATTATGTTATATATAAATCTCCAAATAGGTCAGATCACAATGTCTGCTTGATGGCCTCTAGATCTGGGAGTATTTTTGTGAGGAATTTCTGAGGCAGTGCAATCTATTTTTTTCCTCTCCTGAAAAAAAAAAAAGTATATCAATCTTCCTGTTAGAAACCAGGAAGTAATGAGACTCCACAAAGCTTGCTTTAAAAAAAATATCTCATGAGCTTTTGCTCAAAATCAGAAGTAGAAATATTATTCAAGCTTTTCACAAGATTCATGCTTTCTTGTTTAGAGATATTCTTGGATTTTATTCCCATACAGACCCTTGAATCTTTCTGCTTAAGGAAAACAAAAAAGAAAAAGCTAAAGACAAGCTAAAACTAAGAGGAAATACCGCCTTCTAAAAGTTAAGTAGGCAATATAATGTCTGAGCATGAATCTTATATAAAGGCTTCAAATAGTGGTGTGAATATTATGAGAGTGAGATAATGATGCAGGTGCTTGAAGTAAAAAACACAAAACCAGCTGGGTATGGTGGCACACACCTTTAATCCCAGCACTGGGAGAGGCTAGGCAGATCACTGTGATTTCGAGGCCAGCTTTGTCTACAAAGTGAGTCCAAGACAGCCAAGACTAACACAAAGAAAGCCTGTCTTGGAAAAAACCCCCACAAAACCTTGCATCAAGCAAGAGGGAAGCATCACTATATGATCTTGAAAATCAATAGCCCATGTACATTACTTAGTTGAGTTACATAAATGAATTTCATTACCTCATTGGAACAATTCAGAAATAACATATTCCTACCTGTTTTTTTTATAAAAATGCATAGAGTAACTTGTATAGAGCTTCTGACATAGAACAGTAATATTAATGTACATTCTGCATGAAAGTTAGAAATACTATCATTTATTAGTCCATAAAGATATAATTGCATGAAATAAGTACATGAAACATTAGCATGTTATGCATTATGTGTCCATTAATCTTTCATTGGATACCCCATTTCGATTTTAATACTTCACATACAAGCCATCTTGAATAAGGACAGTTCACTGAGAAATAAAAATTTTGTTACTGCAAAGTAGTTTATAACCAGTATAAATGTTATAATTAATGCCATAAAGTTTTACAACACTATAAAAACAATTTACTTGAATATTTGTTTCAAGTAATGTACTTGAAAATATTAATTTTCAATGTATCCTCTATCCATGCATTCCATTTAAGTGTTGTGCTGTTACCTATATTAGAAAGGTAGACACAATTTACTTGGAGGGAAATATGTTGCCATATTTTTCAGAAACATAACATTTTAGCTCACATAAAGTATTACCTTTTGTTGCCAAAATTTAAAGTTCTTTTGTCTAGATTTTATGAGATTGCCCCATAATTACAAAACAACTAGATATATAATGGGATTTCTTATCCACCTGTCACTAGCTAAACTTGAAAGAAACTAACACAAAAGACCTCTCAACTTTGATAATCAATCACTCATTTTACAAAGGTAAACATCCTATATTGCAAAGAATGTTCCATGTAACATGCTACCTTCTTATTTTTTCCCCTAAGGTTACGAATTGTAATTTGGATAATCCCCTCAGGGTGTTTTACCCACCAGTATTTAGTACCTAATTCTCAGTGAAGTAGTACAAACTTTAGCATAGCTTACCAGAAAACAGGAACACACACACACTTATATGAAAAGAGTTTCCCTACCTCATCATAATAGTGATAGGAAATTCATCATGGTTAAATGTCTAAATACACAGTTCTGTCTTCTCTATAGAAATGCTCCTAAGAAGTCCATTTTTATGGTTCAAATATATGTTTATATTTAATACTTTTCTCCACATCAAAACCTTTACAGTTTTGTTTTAGTTTGTTTTCCTACTAAGCTTAAGTGTTTTAAGGCAAATTCTTATAAGAAATATGGTGTGTTTAAGAATGTTATCGTATAAACTTGAACAAACATATACAAATATGTAAAATCGTGCAATAAATGGCAAATTACAACACTGCACTGCTTTTACCTTCTTATATTTTAAGGAGTTCAGAATTCAGCACATGAAATGTACTATTGTGTCACATGAATCACTCTCACTAAGGAGACTCAAAAAGTTAAAACTAGAGAAGCAAGTATAAAAACATTTGGTGTGTAAGCTCTGTTTTATTTTTTAATATATGAGGTTTTTGTCGGTTTGTTACCATGCTTCATTATTCAATGTCTCTCTACTCCAGCAAAGTTAGATATTATCTTTTTTATTGGAGCCTACTTCCCTGCAACTATATATGTGTATTTTCTATGTCCATGTCTACATTTATGTTACATGTATGTATGCTTGTTTGCATGTGCTTAGATGATGTTTATGTGTGAGGGTATATGTGCACATGTGTTTTTGACTGTGTAGGTTCAAACCCAACATGGATAGTCTTTCTAGGTCATTTTCATTATTCTTTATTTATTCACATGTTCCTAGAAGCAGGATCTCTCTTCTGAAACCAGAACTCCTGATACAGCTAGTCTAGACGACCACATGGCTCAGGGATTGATTCCACTGTCCTTTACTTCAGATAACAGTAATTGCAGGTAACCCACATCTCCATGGGACAATTGTGTGTTTCCTGGGGATGAAACATTTGGATTCCACACTTGTGTGCTATGAGTTACACTAAACAACCCATCTCCCCAGACCCCAGGTCTTGCTTTCTCAAAAATTTCACTGTGTAATATCAAAGTTATATTTTATAAATGTGTATACGTTTCTAATATTGAAACATTTCATCTGAATTTGATAAGTAGCTTATTGTCTAGATATAGGACCCTGTGCCTATTTATTAGTTCACTATTTACTTAAGGTGATCACTACAAGTCTTTCCAGTTTAATTTAGAAAGAAAGATTGATAGATGGATACAAAACAGAGCAAGATAGAGTACAAAAGTCTGTTTGCCTTTCATAATCGAGTTTACACTTCCTGGTTAATTTTGTTTCTACATAAATCTTTCTTGTTACAGTATGTCATATATAGCATTTAATTTTAACTTTTTCTATACTGTATATTCTACAAAGATAAAATCTTAATTTCTTTATATATTTTTTATAATTTTTATAATTATAATTTATAATTTATAAATTAATTTATAATTTATAAATTATAATTATAATTTATAATTTTTATAATTTTTATTTATAATTTAATACTTTATTGATATATTCATATAAAATTGCCTCTTGATTTATTGAAATATGAGAATGGATTCAATTTTGTGTCTTAGAATAAAGATTTCTCAACATATTCAAATAATTTTGTACATTTATGCTCCCATTTTTCTAAAATTATGAAATTGCTAATGTGAAGATTGTCTACAAAAAAGTATAAACCATTCCATAGAGTTATACAATTTTGTACTTTCATTACAATATGCTAGTTGGTATTAATAACTATATACACTAGACTTGAGGTTATTATTTCTTTAAGTTCAGCAACTTCAAGGAATGTTTACCAGGTATTACTGATGATGTTACTTCATGTTTTTGATAAACAATGACTGAACTTAAAGATGTATTCCTCTTTCCATATTATTTCCAGATCCTCCATATTTCTGTACCCTACAACTCTCTGTTTCTGTCTCTGTCCCTGTCTCTGCCTCTGTCTCTGTCTCTGTATCTCAGTCTCTTTTTCCCCCACATCTCACTCTCTCATGAAAAAAATTGGAAATCACAAAAACAGTAAGACAAAAACAAATGCCAACATAAAGCAAAAAGGCTATCATCAAAACACAAAGTACCTTTTAAAAAGTTGTTTTATTGAAAAATAAAATCATTCATATTACATTTCAATTGCTATCCCATCCTGAACATCCTCCCATTCCTCCCTCCCTCCCGCTTTCACCCCTTTCCCCTTCCCTATGACTGTGACTGATGGGGACCTTCTCCCCTTGAATATGATGCTAGGGTATCAAGTTTCTTCTTGGTAATCTGCTATCCTTCCTCTGAGTGCCATCGGGCCTCCCCATCAAGGGGACATGGCCAAATAGGGGACACTAGAGTGCATGTGAATGTCATCCCCCAGTCTCCACTTAACTGTTGAGAATAGTCTGTCCCTTGGCTGGGTCTGGGTAAGGGTTTGATGACAACTGCACATATTGTCCTTGGTTGTTGCCATAGATCGAGCAGAACCCCTGGGCCCAGATCTGCCCGTCATAGTGTTCTTCTTGTAGGTTTCTAGGACCCTCTGGATCCATCTATTTCCCTATCTCCTATATTTCTCCCACCTTAGGGTGTCCTCACCACTATCCCATTTTCCTGGTAAGTAAAGACTTTCATGAGACACACCCCTTATCCTAGTGTCCAAATATAAGTGAGTATATACTATTTGAGTCTCTCTGCTTCTGGGTTAGCTCACTCATTATGATCATTTCTAGTTCAATCCATCTGTCCATAAATTTCTGGAATTCCTTGTTTTTAATAGCTGAGTAGTATTCCATAGTGTAAATGTACCAGTTTCTTTATACATTATTCTACTAAGGGACATTTAGGCTGTTTCCATGTTCTGGCTATTATGAATAAGGCTGCTATAAACATGGTTGAGCATATGTCCTTGTTGTGTGCTGGAGCATCTTCTGGGTATATTTCAAGGAGTGGAATAGCTGGGTCTTGAGGAAGCCTTATTTCCAGTTTCCTGAGATAGCGCCAGATAGCTTTCCAAAGTGGCTGCACTATACTGCATTCCCACCAGCAATGAGGGAGTGTACCTTTTATATTGGCTTACTGTTTCTGGACATAGGACTGCCATGGACTATGGTTGACCGACAGTGGTCCTCCATTGCAGTTAAGTTATTTTCCTGTTGTCAGTGGATATCACCAGCAAACGGCTTATTGTATGAGTGTAGGACCCAGTGTCTATTTCTAAATTTATTATTCATTTAGGTTGATCAGTCCTAGCCTTTCTAAGCCTTCTATTTTTATGAAATCATTAGTATTTTCTAATGTTTACATTTTGAGAAACTGATAATTAAAATTTTTGCAGATTGTTGCGGCATGGGAGGAAGTGACTTGAAGTCTGTTTCACTGTTACATATTCAGTTGAATTACTTTAAAAGAACTGTGCCAGGTGAAAGAAGCCCTTCTCCTCACTCCTTTTACATCACGTCATTGTACTCTGGAGTACAAGGAATACAAGTTGAGATATCTTGCACATGTCCTAACTTGCACATCCTTGGGATTTCAAACTGTTTCACATCTGTGTACTACACTTGTACTATGACTGTCCCTTTCATTTGGCACAGTTAATAACATGTACTCTAAAGACAGCATGAGGGAAAACATAATACTTGTCTCATCCAAATTTCTACTCTCAGCAACACTTTTTCACTTTCCAGTTGCAAAGGCTGGAAAATAGACTTTTACTTCTTATAAGATCACTGTTAGCTCTTTAGCACACTATATATCATATTTATAATTTATTTATATTATCCTACTAATAACATTCATATACATAAATATACTCTTTCTTTATGTGACTGAGTTTTCTGATACAAAACATTGTGTAAATATTTTGCTCTTATCCTCACATCATATTTGAATTGTCAAAACAAATTACCTTTCTGGTAAATTATAGAATCATAAAGTCACTACATGGTAGTGGGCTTACAATCACAGGAGAAAACCTCAAGAAATGATTTTTCTGTCATCAGAACTACAGAAGCCTAGCATTTTTCTCAAGAGAATGGATGACTGTGAACATTTATTAAGTTTTAAAGAATAATGAGTAAGTTATTGTGATATACACAATTTCTGCAACCAAATTTCCTTATGTAGTCTTAAGTGTGATTTATAAGTATTTTGTATCACATTCAGAAATATCATTTGGTAACATAATAATTAAGTTTCTGCTGTCATTAATAAAGGTACTCATTTGTCCTGTTTATATTTATGGGAAACTTAAAATTGATGGTAAAATTACAGCTGCCTCAATATGGAAAATGAGCTAAAATATAATAAGATGATTTTTTTCCATTCTTTTCATGCCCACATAAGTCCTGGTCCCTGTCCAGTCACAGCTGTAGAACCTTACTATTGTAAATCAGTTGGTGTAAAGTCAACCTTTCCTTTAAGAAAAATAGATTGTGAATAATCAGTGAGCAACTTCACCATGAATGTGGCCTGTCTTCTAGAATTTTAATGTCAGTTCTTCATTACTCATAGGAATATGAAATTTGAATGTTCCCTCCTTCTGTTAGAGTGTGTGAATACATCTGCATGTAATGCCAATAAATGTGGCAACTGAGGATGAATGACAGGGCGTCCTAGATGAGCTGCTTGACACGGGTCACCTCAGCACTCAGTGAACAATTCCTTTAGGAGTTCAGAGCATTTTAGTTACTCTTCTGTCAGTAACTTGTCATACACATTGATGAACTATTACTATGCATAATTAATTATGTCACTTTTATTATATTAGCTGCTATGAAATGCTTATGAAGGTGCTGTTTAAAATTTCTATAGTAATAAATGTATTTAATAAGAAAGGACACAAATAAATTGCAAGAAAATTTCACACATTAGAGAATGCAATTTCTCTTTAACATTCTCTTTCCTATAGCAAATCTATTTGTATGATGTGTACTTCACATCTATGTAAAATTCTCTGTAAAATGAAATATCAAAAAAGAAGGCATGTTGAGGTATAGTCTCATCTCAATTAAATATTAATTAATCACAATTTTTCAGAGAGCTTATGGTAGAAAAATACTGCATACATATATATGTAATAACTGAGGTTACTTTATCACATTATTGGTTTTGTACCAAAAAATCAGAAACACATAAATCATGTATATGCAAGATAAAGATTTGAACTCCACTACAAGCAAAAAAAAATATGTTGTTTAATTTTAGTACATTATGAGAAATAATGTTAATCATATTAAATTGATGAGAAATTGCAAATAGGTAATAATACAGAGTTAAATAATATAGAAAATTAATTTGCCAAAGTTGTACCACTTTCAAAGAATGTTAAAGAAGAAGAAAATAACTCCATTAATTCATGATATTTTGTATAATAAAAAGTAGCATTTACTTATTAAAAATCAATTCAGAAAAAATGTTTCCATCAACTGTAACTATTTGTTGTTGTTATCCTAAATGTAAAATGTGGTAATTTTGTTTAGTGTTAAGATTATACCCTATTAACTCTCCTATCAGAAATTAAACAAGTTCTGTCACCTTTAAATTTGATAAATTAAATAGATAACACTTTGTTTGTCTTAAATCAATTAATTAATGCAAACTAACTTAAAAGTACGTAGATGTTATAAGATCTTTTTTATCTGCTCCATTAATTTTTACTATGCTCAGCTATACTGATATTAATTTGCATTCCAAAAGACATTTTCAAATGGTACTATGGATTTAGCTTGAAACATAAAAGCCAAGAAATTCAAAGTTAAGCTCATATTAGATTTAGTTATAATCCACATTAAAATGGCTATTTTTAAATATGTGCATAATTTTCATTTCTAATGCTCTCTAATAAGGTCTGCCTTGGTGCTCGAAGGGAAAGAATAAATACTTTAAGACTTAAGGTTTTAGAGAGCATGAAGAAACCCTTTTCTAGCTGTTAACTCTTTCTGCTTGGTTAACTTTAAACTGAGTCATCTACAAATGAACTGTTATCTCAGTCAGTATATTCAAACTATTCCTCATGTATATGTTTCTCAGTACTGGAGATAAGGAGTCTGTCAGTTTGGCCCGATTGAAAGATTTCTACACTATGATGATAGAGACATTCAAAATTAATTGCTGTTGATAAATACTTGGAAAGAGATGCTTTTCATTAGATGAACAGGAGAATGATGCCGATGCCGTTCCCGTTCAGCAGGAAAGACACCAACACCGGGAACTCTTCTTGCAGCAGTTTTTATTCAGGATCCTTGACTACCAGAGTGACCCCAGGAAAAGCTCCCACAGAACCTTTTATAGTGTGCCTGTCCTATCAGAAACTGCCACGTCGCCCCTCCTGGTTGGTGCATTCGGATCACACCACCTCACGCCATGCCTTGTCAGATCACACCACCTGACGCTATGACTTGTTTGAATCACACCACCTCATGCCATGCCTTCAGGCATGCGCATAAGGGGGGGCTTGCTCACTGCGCATGCGCATAAGGATTACTCACTGCGCATGCGCAAAAAGGGGCGCACTGAGCATGTGCAAAAGAGACACACTGCGCATGCACAAAGGTTTACTGCGCATGTGCAAAGGTTTTCTCACTGCGCCTGCGCAAAAGGGGGCACATTGCGCCGGGGAAGCAGCAGGGGGTGTTGCTATCTGTGGCTCTCCACAGAATGATAGATGATTAGGTGGGAGAACATGGGGAAGATTATTTTAAATATTTCTTGAAAGAGAAAAGAATAAAGAAGCAACCAACAAAGGAGCTATTTGTCTGCCAGAGGAAAAGCAGAGGAGGCACAAAGCATCTCTAAGCATGAGAACTCTCTGCTCCAGACCCCTCTGTACCAGGAGTTTGCAGATGAAACACTTTGCAGATTATGGTACCTCCTTCATGTTTTGGAAAGGTTGAAACTCGCTTTCTAATGGTCTAGAGAGGCTTTTTTCTAGATTCTGGCCTCTGACACTACTATTTTTATTAGTACACTGATAATTTCGTACATTTAATTTTCATAATATTCACTCTCCTATTCTTCAGTGCTTCACAGATCTACCTAATTCCTTTTCTACTCAAATATGCGTCATTTCCTTTTCTTTTCTATTTTTTTTTTCCTCCAGACTGTCTCTGTCTGTAGTCATATACAAATTTTGGGTGCTTATTTCCAGCAGTGGTATAGTTACATCAACATCCTATGGTTGGCTTATTTTCAGTTCTTTGATAAGCCTCTACACTGGTTTTTATAGCTACACCAAGTTAGAACAGCTTTGTTAGAATGTTTCCTTAAAATAACTTTCTATCTAAATATTACTATGTCCCTTTGAGATGTAAATCTTCCACCGTCTTTTTCCAGTGTTGTAGTCTATGTGTGCCCTTCTCAATAACCGGAGAGGCTGTATCTTGCAGGATAATTATAAATAAAGTGAAGTTGATTAATGGACCTTTTTCACAAACTCTGTGTCATGCTACAAGTCTAATTTCAAATAATTTCATTGGCAAAAATACCTTGCCCATTGAATAATGCCTTTAACTCTTACACCCTTATCTTAACAATTCTCTTTGATTTGAGCTTGAGTGTGGGTCAATTTCTTACCTCTATTAGGTCTCTAAGGAAGTATTTCTTGTCTGTTTAATTTCATTTGATGCATTTCTTTTTTGTAATTTCCTACTTATAACTTCCCAAGGGAATGCAAATAACTAAGTAAACTCAATAATTAGAGAGACATAACATTGCTTTATAATACAGATCTTCATTATTTGGTTCACAAGACAAAGTAAGCAATTTTTTAGTGAAAAAAAACTAAAACTGATATATAAACTTACAAACTATGCAAAATTTTAACTTTTTACAAATTTCTACCTGAAAACACATTATTATTCATCTTTATTATAAGCAAAGCTGATGATTCATTGCTTAAAGTGCTGAAGATGCTGTTTATTCACTTTGCTCTAATGAGTAAGAAATTCTCATAGTGAAGATGTTCAAAATCATATCCTCATTGTATAGTTATGATATCTAGGTAAAAAAAAATAAGGGAAGATATATTTGATCAAAAATTGTAAACAAACAAAAATATTTAAAGAAAAATACAATTACACTTCCACTAACTGTAACCTTTGGCAATTCAAATCACATAACTGAGTTCATATAACTTATTGTATGCATTACTCATACTAACATTACCTCTTAGAGATGGAAAATTTTGTAACAAAAGACAATATACAACAAAAGTCTTTAAAACAACAAAAAGGAAAAAACGTTTCTTTGATCCTGCATTATACAGTGTCAGAAAACTATCACTTTACTTACTATCAGCAAAGACAAAGTTCTTCAGACTTACTTTAGTGTTTGCAACAGTTCTGAACTAAACTAAATCAATTCATGATGAGTGAAACCTACACACTAATTTACATATGGCAATGTTTAGTCAAACGCATTTTTTCTTATGTGTTTTTGTTCTTTTTCATTTTTTTAAATTAAGCATATAGAGAAAATAAATATTTTGTTTTAAGTTAAACTTTTTTCTGCTCAGCTTCATAAATCAAGAACAGGGCAGGCACTGGAAATACCTTTCTGTTTCACATCCATAGCACCCTATGTGCATTTCTGAGCAAATTTAATGTTTAGGAATCTGACTATACCAATCCATAGCTCATATGTTACCCTAACATAATCTCAACTTGAGAAGGTATTATTCTCTTTGATGATGATATAAAAAAGCTAAAAGAATATATGATTTTGATAAAAGTTACATTCAGAAACAGTGGCCAAAATACACAAAATAGAGAAAAAAGAAAAATATGTGCAAGTTATTATTTAGAAGCAAACAAACTTACATTAGTATGCTTTGCTGTATTAATAGAAAATGAGTTAAATGTGAAAAATCTTTGGAAATGTTTCATTTGTCTAAAAAATATTAATAACCATGAGAACTCACAGGATTCCAAAGCCATAAAAGATGAATTCTAACATTAGTACTTTTTTTGTAAATTTAATAAAAGGCATTTGAACTAAATTTTAAGAAAATGACACATATTGTATCTATGCCAGTACAAATTAATTAATGTTTAAATTTCTAAATAATGTATATGTAAAATATCACAATATTTCTTTTATACATGCATTTAACTCTTTTAACTACAATGTGGTAAAGACATAGTATTTCCTGGTTTCTAAATGGAAATTTTGTGTTATAGATGATTTTTCACAGTTATTTAAAGTAAGCTATAATAATCAGTAAAATATGTGTTCAATATATAATCTTTCACAAGAAAACAAATTTTTAAAACATTCGTCTTCATTTTGAGGAAACAAAATTAAGTTACGTTTAGAATTAAAACATAAATTTTTAATAATCTCTATATGTTTTTCTCATTAAACCTTTTCTCATGATTCATGTGAAGTATATTCAACCCACTTTTAAATATATACTTCCAATGTTGGCCTTAGTTTTAACTTATCTTTTTTTCTTACATGAATAGGTTTTTCTTTAGTTTACTTTGAATAAAATTTCTTAGAAAGCTTTTTAAAAAGATAGTTGCCTGATTTTCAGATTTAGTGTATTTGAATCAAAAACAAAAAAACATCATTTCTAACTAGCATAAAAAGTCATTATACTAAATATGATGTTGGCCTTTTTTTAGTACTTTTTTTTGTAACTTCTCATGCTCCCTAAACTTGTAACATTTGTGACTATTTTTTATTTAAAAAGTATAAAATGTTGATCATTAGCTAAGAATGTGGTTTGCTACTAAAGAGAGTTTGAGTTCAGCTTTCTGCACCCTCCTCTGGCTTTTTTTTTTTTTTTTGAGGGGGGCACTTGACAGAGAAATGAATACACAATTTAAAATAAACCTTAAATTCTTAAATGCTGACGTTAATCCATAAAGGAAACATCTGTGAACACTTTTATACCAATACTTGCAGACTAGTTAGAGCATCTCAGGACTGTAATAGTAATTAATATAATGATATACAACATTCCCTAGTCATATTGTAATAATTCAAAACTATTTTTTATTTTCAAAACTCCCCCATATTGTTCTTAGCCAGACCTTTATTAGTTTAGGAACATTTTTCAAAGTTTTGCTTTTTCTAGATAAAATGATATTAACTAAAGTTCTGGATGTAAATATATATATATATATATATATATATATATATATATATATATATCATATGTCAGCTCATATCTCATCTTTATCAAATTAAAACATATCTAGACAAAAAAAACATTTTGACTCCTAAACAACTTTGGACACGACAAGATAGGAAAGTTATTTTTTTTAATTTTTTATTAATTTATTCTTATTACATCTCAGTGGTTATTCCATCCCTTGTATCCTCCCATTCTTCCCTCCCTCCCATTTTTCCCTTATTCCCCTCCCCTATGACTGTTCCTGAGGGGGATTACCTCCCCCTGTATATGCTCATAGGATATCAAGTCTCTTCTGGGTAACCTGCTGTCCTTCCTCTGAGTGCCACCAGGTCTCCCCCTCCAGGGGACATGGTCAAAGGTGAGGCACCAGTGTATGTGAGAAAGTAATATCCCACTCTCCACTCTACTGTGGAGAGTGTTCTGTCCATTGTCTAGATCTGGGTAGGGGCTTAAGGTTTACCGCCTGTATTGTCCTTGGCTGGTGCCTTAGTTTGAACGGGACCGCTGGGCCCAAATCTACCTATCACAATGTTCTGCTTGTAGGCTTCTAGGACCCTCTGGATCCTTCTACTTTGCTATTCTCCCATCCTTCTCTCATCTAGAGTCCCATTAGGATGTCCTCCCCTCTGTCCCAGTTTTCTGGTAACTGAAGGCTTTCATGGGACATGCCCCTTGGTCTAGTATGCAAATATAAGTGAGTATATACCATTTGAGTCTTTCTGCTTCTGGGTTAACTCACTCATTATGATCATTTTCCCGAAATTTGTGGACAAATAGAAAAGATATTTTATTCAAGTTTGTCAAATACAAATAAGAAAAACACTATAAATGTAACATTAATTTTATTCCTGTTTGTTTTGTGGTTTTTCTTGCTATAGGTAGTTTATTTTATATATGTATAATAATGCAAATATACATGTGAAAAAAGAAAATAATAAAAATAATTTTAAACATGTAAAAATTATATCAACTAAATTTTAAAATTATTGCATTAGGTAACTAAATTGCCATTTTTATATTACAAATATGGAATTGAACATTAAAATACCATGTGATATGTGATGTATACCTTGATTATAGAAAGCAAAACAACCTTTTTTTAAATGTCAGCATTGAAGAAATTTAAGGGAAAATAAATAGTCTACAGAGAAGGAGAAGGAAAGGCCTTGAGATATGTAAATGTTCCTAGAGCTCAGAGATAAGCTAAGAGAGCTCATAGTCTGTCTAGCTCTCTGGTTAACAAGAGTGAATCAAAGACTTTTCAAACTTGTATTACCATACAAAATTAGGCTGGAATTTATTATAGCTATGGGACAAGCACATAATTAGAAACATTAACTCCCACTTAAAGACTGGTTGTTGTAAGGGAGTTCTACATGAAAAAAATCAGTATTAGATAAGTCCATTTTACCCTATTTATATTTCTATCATCTTCTTAGAGCCACCTTTAGAGCATTGTTAATTTGGAATATGGCTGTTCCTACAAGAGACCACATCCAGTGACCTTCTGGGTCTGCATGATCTGGCTCAAATACAAACATGACTTTAACCCAGGAGAAAGGCAAGAAGATCTGAGCTTAAGGACAGCCTGGTGTAAAGCAAGAACAAGAGAACGTGAGCTTATTAAGCAGTAAGTCTTAGAAGCTGAAAACATTCTAGGCCTAGTTTAGATTGTGTGGAAGTTAGATGTATCTAGGACTAGGCCTAAGTTAAAAGAAAGAGGCATTAATCCTTGGAAACAATAATTGAAACAAGTAAATATTTTTTTCCTTTTTCTTCTTTTTCTTTTTCTTTTCCTTTTCTCTTTTACACAACAGGTAAAGATATACACACTCAAATAACCAGAAATCAGGAATATTGGGCACTAAAATGATTGTTCTAGGTGGCCTCAGATTCTCTTCCCATGTGGGAGGAAGGAAAACAAACAAATAATTTCTTGGTGTTTTGTTTTCTCACATGAGACTGAGAATCCTAAAAATCAGTATAGTATTTTGAGAAGGAAGCCAGGAATACATGTGAAAAAATAACAGCAAGAAAAAGTCAACAATATAAATTAAAATTCACAATTTGAATGAGAAATGCAGCTAGGAAACCTTTTTTAAGGAAAAGTAAATGATATAAAATTTGATATTTAAAATCATATGAGTCATAATAAAGTGAAACTCAGTGAAAATTTCATCAGTTGACAATATTTAACAAAAAAAGTAAAAACACTGATGGAAGTAAATACCACAATTCAGATACTATTATTGCTATATCCAATAAAGTTATACTTTAAATTTATGGTGAAGAAAAACATTTCAAGGTAATTATGAACTAAACAATTCTATTAAAATCAAGACAGCATTAGAGGCAATACTTACAGAAATATTATAAACATAGAAGAATGATAATGTCAAAAATGGAATAATAGGAAGTTAATATTTTGAGAGAAATAGATAAAACATGAAAAACAATGGAAATCAAATATGTCCAATTTAATAAATACACAAGCTCTTTTGATGAAGAGAGAAAGAAACTCAACCATGAACCAACCAGTTAACCATCAGACAAATATAGGAATAGAAAACATAACTAAAAAAATATTAAAAAGGATCTTAGGTCTCCAAAGAACTGGCAATTGCCTCATTGGAGGAAAAAGTGTAAGATCCATTTGATTATATTTTCAGGAGTCATATTTCACCACCAACCATACACAAACTAAAAGTGAAAGTATAAAAGTCAACATATCATATAAACAAAAGGCACAAATGAACACATATAGCTATTTGATCCATCAAAGTAGCTTTAATGGTAAAATTAATTAGATAACATAAAGAACAAAATATATCAAGTAAAATAGAAACCAAAAACAAATAAAACTAGCCCATTTTCTGCCCTACAGCTCTGCCACAAGACCCCTATTCTATAGGATGCCAAGAGGATACTAAGAAACGTAGAAAGGACACTGGTTCTTAGAACTCCAGAACTTTAGAACCTCTGAAGCAATGCTTACACTGAAAAACCTAGATGTCACACAGGCCACCAAAACCTCAATGGAGATACCCTACTGGACGTGAAGACTCACTGATCATCAGAACCACAGGCCACTCAAGTCAGAACATCAGAGAGGAAAGAGAAAACAAGGGGGAAAGCATTGAAATATCATCCATCCAATAAAAATAAATGCATAAATTGGCATCTCTATAGATACTCCAAATTTAGATGCCTAGAAGTCAGTATAACAGCCAGTGGCAATATGGAACTAGCAGAACCCAGCTTACTACAGCAAGCACTGGAATCTTCAACAAATCTGAAGCACAAGAAAATGACCTTAAAACCAATCATAGAAAGAAAGTAGAGGGCCTTAAAGAAAAAAATTAATAAATACCCTAAAGAACTCCAGAAAAACAAAAACAGGTGATGAAAATGATTAAAGTTGTTCATGGCCTAAAAAAAAAATGGAAAGAAAAATAATGAGGAAAACACAAACTGAATAAATCTTGGAAATGGAAAATCTTCTTAAATGACAGAAACAATAAACTCAAGCATCACTAACAGAATACAAAAGATGGAAGTGATTGTATCAGGCAGATGAGGTATTATAAAAGAAGTTGATACAGTGATCAAAGAAAATGGTAAATCCGAACCTAAGAAAAATAGGAATAGAAGAAGGAGACGATTCACAGCTCAAAGGCTCATAAAATGTTATCAACAAAACACAGAAGAAAGTATTTCTAACATAAATAATTGGGTGCCTATAATGGTACTAGAAGCTTATAGAACATCTAATAGATTAGACCAGAAAAAAATTCTCCTGCCATATAATGATGAAACCACTAAACATAAAACACTAAAATGAAAGAATATTTAAATCTGAAAGGGAAGAAGGACCAGTAACTTATAAAGGCAAACCCATTAGAATTATACCTCATTTCCCTACAGAGACTGTAAAACTTAAAAGGGCCAGGACCAATTGTTTTGCAAACATGAAGACAAATCAGTAGGAAGCCCATACTATTACACTAAGGAAAACAGTCAATCACCATAGATTGAAAAAAATAAGATATCCCATGATGAAGTTTAATTTAAACATATTGACCGACAAATGTAGCCCTCTAAAGGGTACCAGTAGGAAAACTTCAACCCCAAGAAGTTAACCGTACCGATAAAAACACAGAAAATAAATAATTTCACATCAGCAAGCCTAAACAAAGGGGGATACACACTCAAAACTACCACTACAAAAAACAAATAACAGAAATTTATACTCATTGCTAATTAATATCTCTCAATATCAATGGACTCAATTCTCAAATAAAAAGTTTCAAACTATCATAACAGACACAAAACCTGAACCATTTTTCTGCTATATACAAGAAACACTCCTCAACATCAAAGGTAGACATTACTCCTGGGTAAATGGTTGGAAAAAATTTTCCCAAGCAAATGGCCCTCAGAAGAAAGCCAGTGTAGCCATTCCAATATGAAACAAAAAGAATTTTCCACCAAAATCCTCAAAGAAAGTGAGGGAAAGCACGACATACTCATTTTTAAAAAATCAACCAAGAGAGCACTCAGAGGAAGGACAGCAGGTTACCAAGAAGAGACTTGATACCCTATGAGCATATACAGGGGGAGGTAATCCCCCTCAGGAACAGTCATAGGGGAGGGGAATAAGGGGAAAATGGGAGGGAGGGAAGAATGGGAGGATACAAGGGATGGGATAACCATTGAGATGTAACAAGAATAAATTAATAAAGGAGAAAAAAAGAAAAAAATAAACCAAGATGTTTGAAAAGACAAGTGACAAATTATTCTGAAATACTTAAGACTGTACTTCTGTATTAGCTATATGATATAATATATTTTAAAAAGGTCTTTGTTTTTATGTACAGGAGCCATGGGATTTATACATAGATAGGCTTATTTTATAGACTAAAAATTCTGTTCCATTAGAGAAGGCAAAGTATATATTACTTGACTTGCTTCAAACACTAAATCTTGTAAATTAAAAAAAAATCCACCAAGATGACATCTTAATTCTGAATATCTATGCCCCAAACTAAAGGGTATGCACATTAGTAAAAGAAACAATGCTAAAGCTTAAACCACACATCACACCCCACATATTATAGTGGGAGATTCAACATCTCATTCTCACCAGTGAACAGGTCATCCAGACAAAATCTAAAGGGAGAAACAGTAGAACAGTCATTATAACACATAGATTTTTAAAAAGAAAAAAATCTACAAAACATTACACCCAAATACAAAAATATATTCCTTCTGCCCAATACCTCATGGAACTATCTCAAAATTGATCCCATAGTCAGTCAAAGCAAGTCTCAACAGATACAAAAAAAATTGAAATAATTTCCTGTATCCTATCATATCACCATGTATTTAATCTGAATTTCAACAGAGAAAAACAGAAAGCCTACAAACTCATGGAAACTGAACAACTCTCTCCTGAATGACCACTGGATGAAGGTATAAACAAAAGAAATTATAGACTTCCTAGAATTCAATGAAAATAAATAACAATAAAACCAAACTTATTGGAAACAATGAAAGCAGTACTACACGGAAAGTTCATAGAACTAAACGCCACCATAAAGAAATCAGAGAGATTCATATGAGCAATTTAACAGCACACTGAAATGATCTCCAACAAAAAGAAGTAAACGCACCAGAGAGGAGCAGTCAGCAGGGAATATTCAAACTGAGGGCTGAAATACTTATAGTAGGAACAAAGAGAACAGTATAAGGAATCAATTAAACAAAGAATTGGTTCTTTGAGAAAATCAATAAGGTAGAAAAATTCTTATCCAATCTAACAGAGAGAGAAGGAGGGACAGCATATACAAATTAACAAAATAAAAAAGAAAAGGGGGGCATATCAAAAGACACTGAGAAAATCCATTAGGTTGTACTTCAAAACCCTGTATTCCACAAATGTGAAAAAGCTAAAAGAAATACACAATTTTCTTAGTAGACATCAACAAGTGAAGTTAAGTCAAGATCAGATAATTTTAAATAGGACTATAACCCTAAGGAAACAGAAACAACAATTAAAAGTATTCCCCCCTCCAATAGAAAGCCAAGGTACAGATTATTTTAGCACAGAATTTTACTAGACTTTCAAGATGAGTTAAAGCCAGTGTTCTTCAAATTATTCTACAAAATAGAAACAGAAGAATATGACCAAATTAATTTTAGAGGCTACAATCTTGTTGCTCCCCAAGCAACTGAAAGACTCAGCAAAGAGGGAGAAGTATAGAGGAATCTCCCTTATGGAATTTCCCTTATTGATGCAAAAATACTCAATACAATATTCCTAAACCAAATCCAAGATTCATCAATGAGCGTGATGATCAAAATCAAAAACAAACAGACAAAAACAAAAACAATGATCTTATCATTAGATGCTGAAGAAGCCTTTGACAAAATACCATTTCTCCGTTCTAAAAGTCTTGGAGAAACAGGAATATAAGGCACACACCTAAACATAATAAAGGCAATATATACCAGGTCAGTAGCCAACATCCAATTAAATGCAGAGCAACTCAAAGCAATTTCATTATAATCGGGAACAAGTCAAGGTTGTCCACTTTCTCCGTATCTATTTAGAATAGTGCTTGAAGTTCTAGCTAGAAAAATACAACAAAAACGGAGATGTAGGTGATATAAATTAGAAAGAAGCCAGAGTATCACTCTTTGTAGATATGATATGATAGTATTCTGCTTCAGTCTGACTACTAGTGATGTCATTGCCTACCTGATACTGTGTGTGGCCTTAGCTGGGGTTATACAAAAGGTGAAACCATCCTTGTCTCACTTCCTCTACCTTCCTCTCTTCCTCTGTCACTGTCTCCCTATCTCTCTGTTTCTTTCTGAGTTACTCTCCCCTCCCCCCCTTTCCTCTCTCCCCATGTTGATTTAATAAACTTTTCCATCTAATATCCATTGCCTGGCATCTTATTTTTTAAGTCACTAAAATAATATACCCAAGTGACCCTTAAATCCAACAGGGAACTCCTATAAATGAAGAACTGTGGGGCTGAGGTGCCTTGTAACAGCGTAGCTTGCTTGAAACAAGAGTGAAGTTGAGGTATGGCCAAATCCATTTTGAGACAGGCAGATGTAGGACAGTTTCTCTGCTCCCCTGCTTTCTGAGGTTCCAGCAAATGTAGCTCTATGGCCCTCCACCTCTGCCACCATTGATGTGGTCCCATAAGCTGGCAGTCCGGTTACAAGTTAAACTTCTTCGCTCCGTATGCTGTCATATCCAGCAAGCACCTATAATTCATCTTCATGGAAATAAGTCATTCACAGCACTAATGACGTACACTTAACCCCGAAAGCCTCTGCCCACTCCCCAAAGGTTTAAATACTTTTTCCACGTACCACCTTCAGTTAAATGAGCAGTCTCACTGAAGCTGCCTCCCAGGAAAGGCTGTTCCTGGTGCACTTACCAAACAACCGAGATTCTGCATTGCATCCACCAGCCCTGGCTAACTTTCCTTTTTTATTTAATTAATTTATTTAGATTACATCTCAATTGTTATCCCATCCCTTGTATCTCCCCATTCCTCCCTCCCTCCCTCTTTTACCCTATTCTCTTCCCGTAGATCTATGACCAAGGGGGACCTCCTCCCCCACTATATGGTCAAAGGCTATCAAGTCTCATCTTGGTAGCCTGTTTATTCTTTCTCTGAGTGCCATCAGGCTTGCTCACCATGAGGAAGTGGTCAAATATGGGGCACCAGAGTTTGTGTCCAAGTTAGTCCCTGCTCTCCACTCAACTGTGGAGTATGTCTTGTCCATTGGCTAGATCTGAGAAGGGGTTCGATGTTTAATGCAAGTCCTTGCTTGGTGCAGTAGTTTGAGCTTTCTTTACTCTGGTCCAGCTCAGTGCACAACAAGTCTAGGTTCTGAATGATTAAATAAACAGTATGAGCTAATTGGTGACAAAGCTATATTAGATAAATGAAGGTTTATTTGAGGCAGCATAGGAGGGGGAAGGGATGGGAAAGCACACACTGGGGACTTGGGATGGGGAAGGGAAGGAGAGAGGTTAGGAAGGTATGGGGGAAAAGGGAACCCTGGAACCAAAATGTCTGCTTTATATAGCGAATCTCTGAGAGAGGGGAAGTCCCACCTTTAGGTAGAATGGAGGTCATGCCACCTACGCTCTGCAGCAGAACTTAACAGATACCACAGAGGAGAAAGCAGACCAGGATGGCAACTGGTGCCCAATGTAAATGTAACAGGATCTCTGGTATTAGCAGGGGAAAGGTGAGCGCTCCTCGCCTTCGGCATTAACCCAAAGGTCCTAAGCCTACCAACTCTGAAGGCCATCAGAGTATCTTTTCCTACTTTGTTTTCCGTTTGCACCACTGGATTGGTTGGGTCCATGCACATTGAGAAGACAACTGACACTTTCTGGCCAGAGTGACTCCTTGGGATTGTTGGAAGACCTCCAAACCTCTGCTTGGAACCTGACAGCCTGCTTGTGTTTCAGCTAAGACCCCATATTGTACATGTGTGATTTTCTAATAAGAAAAAAGTTTTAAAATAAATAATAAAATAAAATAAAAAGGTCATACATTCACCAGTAAAATCCACCAAGGTGGTTGCCAGAATCCTTAAAACTGTGGTCAGCCTTGCATTTGGAATTGGAGGAATTCCCTGACATCTGTTAGACTACAGGGATGTTCTTCTCTCATCTTGGTGTTTTCTTTCCTTTTCTACCATGGGAAATACCTCATCACATCAAAGGAAACCTCAGATTACAAAAGTAAAGGCCCCTTTAAAATCCCATAGGAGAAAAAAAATAAAAAAGCAAGCTTCCATAGCTTAGCTTCCTTCTCCCCCCCCACCCCCCTGAATCCTCCTCCGTGCAGGATTCCATTACAGATGGAGGGCTGATCCAGCTTACACTGGCATTAGGACCATGTATGCCTCTGTTAGTTTTAAGTATGAGACAGAATCAACCTACTCTCTGACTCACAAGACACAGGCCTGGCCCTGCTGGCATCCCCCACCCCGTCCCCACCTCCCCTGACTCCCTTTCTCCTAGTCTACCATCCAGCCTGTAAACAAATAGGTGCACCTCTCCTAAAAAAGCTGTTGCCATCCCCTCTCTTCCTGATCTGCCAAAAACCTTCCAAGGTCTAGGAGGGGTCCACTGGGCCAGTGAAAGCTTTTACTGGGTGGGCTACCAAAACAAACAAAAAGGCAAAGGCGAAGGTGGCATGCAAAGAGAGCAGCTGGTGACAACAGGGTGTGCCCTTTCCCAGGCCAGGCATGAAAAGCAGCAGAGCAGAAAAGATCCACTTAGACCACAGACACGGCGCCACCAAGTTAAATCCTCAGAATTCTTTGGCTGGGAGTTTCCAGTCATCCTAGCTGAAACTCAGAGCTCTCTAGCCACAAGATGCTTGCCAGCTTTTTCAGCTAAGGGGTGGCCAGCACAGAGCTGTAACATTTGAATTCCAAGAAGGACAGGTGGAGTTTTGCTGCTGTGGCTACAGCTTGAGATAATGAGCCTGGCCCAGAACTTAGAGTTTTCTTGCTTCCTTGCTTGATTTTTTGTTTAAACGTTTTCTAATTTTCCCTGTTAGCAGGAATAACCCAATATTAAAAGTCTCTTCATGGGAAATGTTATTTTTGTTTTATTTTTCTCTAATAGGGGTAATGTTAAAAACACTCCCACAGTTAGATTTAAAAAACAAACAAACAAAACCTCGCACAACTTCAATATATTGACTCTTCCCACAGTCCATGTAATACCACTGTGTTTGCTTTAGGAAAGAACTTGTGGGGAATGTGAACCACATATGGGCAGCAGATAAAAATTGGCAAAGAGCTTGTAGTAAATTCTTGGGAGCAATTAGTTATCAAATACCCCAAAGCAAGTGGCTTCAGTTTATGAAGACAACTAATAGGATTCTTCTTCATATAATGAGAGAAACAGCAATTTATAAAGGTCCCACCTTTTATACAGATCCCAATAAATCAGGAATGACAGGTTATGAATTAGAAAATATAGGTAAAATAATTCAAAGTCCATATGCTTCAGTTAAAAAATCAGAGCTACATGCTTTCCACGTGCTTCTATTAAATTTTCCCAAATCTCTTAATATTGTTCCTGACTCTCAATTAAAAAAAATGTCAAAAGTTATTTTACATACAGAAACTGCTAAGCTTATTCCAGGTGATGAAAAATTAACTTTGTTAATTTATACAGCTACAATTGAAAACTTCACATTTTCACAAAGGTCATCACATTACTATTAGTGGTTTAAATAAAAAATTTTCTATAACCTGGTGACAAGCAATAAAGCAATAAAAATAATAATTGTATTTGTTTTTTACATACTCAACTTTCCTTGTAAAAGTAATACTAACAGTATAAAAAGAAATAAAATTGTGCAAATAGATATGTTTCATTTTACCGAGTTGAAAAATTAATTATAATTGATTCCTATTTGGATTTCATTGGGCTTTTGTTTTGAGTTCTATAAAAACCAACTGTGTTATTGCACATTTTGTGTGATTGTTACAAATTAAAACTGACAATGTTCCAGCATACATGCCCAATTACAAACATACATGTTTCTGGTATACCTTACAATTCTATATATCAAACAATTGTGAAAAATCTAACCACATCTTAAAGTAAATGCTCATGAAATGAAAGGCAGTTATCATGTCTCCCAGAAAAAGATTAAACGATGCCTTATTGACTTCGAAAATTTTTAAAGGTCAATGAGGCAGGTAACACAAGTGCTAAAAACCACTGGATTATAGAAAGCAGTGCTGAACTAAAAACAACTTCTATGTTGTAAGGATATGTTATCCTCACAATGACAGTCAGGAAACTTGCTGCGTTGGGAAAGCGGTTATGCAATGACCCCTAAAAAATCTTGAATGCAGACATGGAAAAAGAGACCTGGAAGAACAACAAAACAAGTGACATGATTATTGAAATAAGATAGCTTGAGAAAATGTCAGAATAATCTTTTAGGCTACTTATTCATTATAGCATGCTTTCTTTTCATATGGCATGGATAGAGATTTATATTACACTTTGCTTATGTAGTTGAAACAAATTTATAAAGCTGACAGATGTCTTTGACCTGCTCAAACTGAGCAGAAAATCATCATGTGTGCACACCTCACATTCCCTATGTATAAGAAATGTACCTACCATGTTAACTTTAAAATTTGTGAATTTTCATAGCAAAAGGACCAGACACAACACCTCTCAGATAGCTTCCAGGACAGGTTTGATCAGGCCATGACTTCTACTACATAAACAGTTTTAGGTCCCTGCAGGAAAACATCACCTCTGTAGCTGGGATTATTCTACAAAACTGGAGAACTCTGGACTTACTGACAGATGAAAAGGAAAGGACTTACATTGTGCTGGAGGAGGAATTTTACAAACAAAAAATAAAATACCATGCTATGGAAGGGTAGAAGATGAGGTTAGAAGATGGTCTTAGAGATTATTTTAAAATACACATTTAATGTGTTAAACTTAAAGTTTCTTTATTTTATTAATTTATTCATATTACTTCTCAATTGTTAGCCCATGCCTTGTATCCTCCCATTTCTCCCTCCCTCCTGCTTTCCCCCTATTCTCCTCCCCTATGACTGTGACTGAGGTGACCTCCACCCCCTGTATATGCTAATAGAGTACCAAGTCTCTTTTGGTAGCCTGCTATTCTTCCTATGAGTGCCACCAGGCCTCCCTATCCAAGGGACGTGGTCAAAAATGGGGCACCAGAGTTCATGTGAAAGTCAGACCCCACTCTCCACTCAACGGTGGAGAATGTCCTGTCCATCAGCTAGATCTGGGTAGGGGTTCGAAGTTTACTGCCCGTACTGTCTTTGGAAGAATAGCAGGCTACCAAGAAGAGACTTGGTACCCTATGAGCATATACAGGGGGTGGAGGTCACCTCAGTCACAGACATAGGGGAATAGGGGGAAAGCAGGAGGGAGGGAAGGAGAGAGGGATGATGGGAAGGAGGGGAGGGAGGGTGGGAAGGAGGGAGGAAGGGTGGGAGGGAGGAATGGAAAGATATAAGGGATGGGCTAATAATCGAGATGTAATATGGGCAGATTTTTTTTTACCAAAAATAAAGAAAAAACAGAACACAGTTAATGAAGATTGTCACTGAACAGCAGGTATAGTTATATGGCAATAGAAAGTTTATTTTAGCACTGAACTGAAGAGTGACTTCAGATTAAAATTATTTCAGATAAATTTCTATGCGCCAGAAGAAAGAGTTTTCAATATGTTAACAAGAAATATTAAATGATCACAGAGGAAAAAAATGGTTATACTGATTGGAACATTATACAATGTGTCCATTTGTTAAAATATAACACTGGAGTCCACAAATGTGTAGAACTTTCACAACTTACATATATTAGGTAATGAAAACTATTAAAATTTAAAAAGATCAATACATGTGATACATAAACACTTAATTCAAAATTAATAGTGTTATTTTATTACAATTTTTGCAGTACAGAAATGTTTTTCACCTAAAATTTGGTTCTCATTGCAGCATTCCTAAAATATGACATTCTTTTTATTTTAATTTCAATTATATTCATGTGATCAGAATATCCCATACACTGACATTTTCTGGTATCTACTGTTCCATAGGATTTTGTTATATGTAATGATGTAGGTTATCAAAATATCATACTTGTTGTATTTATTGCCTATTAATACTTTTGTTAAATTTTAATAATATAACTAGAAAATCTGGGTCAGAGGTTAAGAGCACAGGCTGTTCTTCCCAATGTCCTGAGCTCAATTCACAGCAACAACACAGAAGCTCACAACCATCTATAATGTGATCTGGTGTCCTCTTCTGGAATGCAAGCACATATGTGGCAGAACACTGTATAAATAAAAATAGATAAATCTTAGTAAAAAACTTTAATGTTAAATTCATCTTAAATATATTTTTGAAACCTTCAGATGTGTTTAAACTCATATTCCTTTAGCTAAAATTGAAAATATATTAAACAAAGTACATTATTTGTGTGTTTAATAGTCAATATAATTAAACGTTTCTGACATATAAATATGCACATATGAAAATAAAAGCACGCTTAGTGTTGAATATAAATACATATATTTTATGTGACTTTTTTAAAAACCAAGAAAGGTGATGAAATACATTATTATATTTGTTTAAAAGGCAAATGAAGAAAGAACCTAAGCCCTTTCAGGTTGGAAAGCCTGAATATAACGAGAGTCGATCCAGACAAGGATCCGACACCCGTGACTAGTGCCTTGAGAACTTGTGCTGAATCAACTATATTTAAATGAAATATTGCTGCAAATACACAATAGAAAGCTGTGTCTCTTCCTCTGCATGCTAAAATAAGCCTTTATGATTTTGCACAAAGAGAATTCCCAGAGCATTAAAGAAAGTAGAAACTCTTATTATTCAAGAAGTTAGACAGAAAAAAAAATGTGATGACTCTGACTTCAATTAAATGCAAGTTTTCTTTCCAAACTGTGGATTCATTTTTATTAGGCACTGTACAGTTTTATGGTAATTGCTAGTGCAGCATGTGCAAAGGAAACCTGAACTATGGCCTAATATAAGTTTCATTGTTAGCTATAGAAAAGAGAAGTAAGTGTATCTCTTCTCAAAGACTGATACAATAACGTATATAATTTTCTCACTGTATGCAACAGACTTAAAAGTTTAATGTTTCATAAAAATTCAATGTTAAAATGTTACTGTGTTAACTGTATTCATGTAATTTAGGTATATTATGACTTTAAAAAGTTTCATCTTCAAATTTTAATATCTCTTTATAATTTTATTCCAAGCTGCTTCTAAATTTTAAGTTATATATTCATGCATTCATGTACCTCTTCTTGCACGAGACCTTTCTTTAAAAATTATTTTCAATTTAACTCAGTTACATCCCCTTTAATAAATTGCTATTGAACGCCCCAAATAGACAATTCTCTCTTCTTGCCCCCTCAAATTTTATCTTTGTTAAGTAACCCACATTTTAAATTAAGTACAGCAATTGTTAACTACAACCATTTCTCTAACTCTGTGTCTGGCAGTCAAATGACAAATCTATTCTAAACATGTATTTTATGTTATTAGCAATATCCTATTTCTTTTGGTGCTCTTGGTGTGGTATTACAACAGATGAGCATAAGGAGAGACATACCAGGGATAAGAAGAGAGAGAGAGAGTGATTTGGTAAATCAATATAGTTATATTTTGACATAATCTCATTTGATTTAATTTCATTGAGAAATCATGACATATTTAAGGAAGGGATAATATGATTCAGATTTTGCTTTATATTATCTTTTAAAGAGAAGGTAGCTTAAATTTCTAATAGAAAATGAAGGTACCTTTTATATAAACATAAATGTGTAGCTTCTAGAGAAGTATCATACAGTTACTTGATCTGTATTCCCTCTGAAGGTCTATGCTGTGTATTATGACATATATTTATTTTAAATCTAGTTACTACCTTAATTTTAGCATTTTAAAAATAACCTACTTTGAGAATATTCTAACAATCTGATTATTTTAGAACAATGGGTTACCTCACTCATTTTCCCATTGCAAAAGAACAATCATTTTCAAGGTATCTGCTCAGAAAAATTGAATTTTTCGATCAATGATTAATTCAAAAAATAAAGTATCAGTAAAATGAATGATAAACAATAGTATGTGACAGTTTTTAAAATAAAATTGCTTTGTTTGACCTATAACGTTGTGGTTTTATTTCATAAAAACCAATTTAATGAACTTTCTGTTTACAGTATACAGATTTGAGCAGGTATATTTAAATCGACATGCAGAGCGAGGAAATTTCTCCAGTTATCATTTGCTTTTGAACTGTTGTGTTCTGCTCATGTATTACCAGCCTGTATGCACTACTCTTTGAATAATGGCATGTTCCATGAACACTAGATTGTATAATGACATATTTTTATGTAGCAAATTGGAGCATATACTGCAGTAATCATCACAATCACTGTTTTATAGGAAAGAGTAAAACAAAGAATGTTAGTCTCCTATTTCAGTTTTTTCTCTATAACATACCGTCTCTCAATTGGAAAAACTTTCAGCTAAGCCAAACTGTTTATTCATACTTTTCTTATACCATTTAAAGATTTTATTGTCATCTACTGTGAAATTACATCTTATTTTTACATAGCGTGCTACTAAGAGATCAATGCTACAGCCATATGATAAAATGAGATTCATGAGTCATGTGATGCAATGTTGTCTCAGATTTCTTTTTTTCTTTCTTTCTTTCTTTTTTTTCTTTTTTTTTCAGGAAAAGGTTTCCCTGTGTAGACTTGGCTGTCCTGGAATCCCTTTGTAGACCAGGCTGGCCTCGAACTCACAGCAATCTGCCAGCCTCTGCCTCTAAAAATATTTTTAATTAATTAATTAATTACTGTTTCTAAAATTACATGTATTATCAGTATTATCTGTATTACCTGTAGGCCAAACTAGCAATCAATTAAGACACAGACACTTGTTATAGTTTAAAATAGCCTTAGTTAACCTAGGGCATGGAAGATATCAATCTTCTATACCACCTCCCATAGTGGGGAAACCTGTCTCAATCCCATGCCATCTGCTTCCAATAACTTCTATCAAGTTGCTTTCCATCCATAATCCCAAACACTTGCCAACGTTCTTCATCTGAGCCGGATTCTCCATCAAGCTAACCCATGGACGCCTTCCTCTTTTCACTTCAAGTCTCTCCCTTTTCTCCTCCTCACTGTCCTTTCTTCTTCCCACAATTCCTTCCTCTCCTAGCCCTACCTATCTCTTCTGTCCTGCCCAGGTGAGATGGCTTTTTATTAAGCATAAGGTGGGTCACAGATAGAAAGCAATAATTAAGATCAAAATACATCAGATTATCCCCCCAACAGTTAATTAATTTTGTATACAGTACTCTGCCTGTATTTACACCCGCAGGCCAGAAGAGGGCGTTATATATGGTTGTGAGCCACCACATGGTTGCTGAGAATTGAACTCAGGACCTCTGGGAGAGCAGATAGTACTCTTAACCTCTGAGCTATCTCTCCAGCCCTTGGAGAGATTTTTTAACGATTCTACTTTATTAAGGATTTATTAAAGGCATGTACCTCCCTTACAACCTGACTACACTAAATAGGAGGGAAAGGAGATTAAGAAGCACGAGAATGAAACCTTCAGGGTATCCGTGGGAAAATACCCCTGGCATAATTCTCAGGAGTCCAGGAGATCATCTATCTGGCAGAAGAAGTTGCATCATCCCTGAACCAAACTTGGAGGTATCCACCAAGACCACCACCACCACAAATCCTGAAACTCCCGCACCTCCCGTTCCCCAATCTTCATCTCCTCTCTCTCCCCTGCTCCTTCCTCCCAATAGATGGTCATTTTTGCAAAACAACATCTGCGCCAGAGTTGCTGGTCCCTGTCTTTTGTCTTGGGCTGATCCTTCCTTCTTCTCGGTTTATACTAAGATGTTTATCAATTTTTTCTAAGAATCTTCATTCTTTTCTCTTGTTCAAACCTTTCTATTTTTTACTCCACTTTAAGTTCCAGGAAATTTGCTATGAAAGAAAGAGTTAGCAATATGTATTCCTTAATAAGTTCAGTGGCTTCATAATGTTCTACTTGTAGGTTACTAAGACCCTCTGGATCCTTCTACTTTGCTATTCTCCCATGCTTCTCTCATCTAGAGTCCCAATAAGATGTCCTCCCCACTGTCCCAGTTTCCTGGTAAGTGAAGGCTTTTGTGGGACACGCCCCTTGGGCTAGTATACAGATATAAGTGAGTATATACCATTTGAGTCTTTCTGCTTCTGGGTTAACTCACTCATTATGATCATTTCTAGCTCAATCCATTTACAATTAGAACATTAAGAAACGCAGATTTGGGCCCAGGGGTCCTGCTCAAACTAAGGCACCAGCCAAGGACAATACAGGTGGTAAACCTTAAACCCCTACCCAGATCTAGCCAATGGGCAGGACAGTCTCCACACTTGAGTGGAGAGTGGGGTATGACTTTCACACGTACTCTGGTGCCTCACATTTGACCATGTCCCCTGGAGGGGGAGACCTGGTGGCACTCAGAGGAAGGACAGCAGGTTACCAAGAAGAGACTTGATACCCTATGAACATATACAGGGGGAGGAAATCCCCCTCAGGAACAGTCATAGGGGAGGGGAATAAGGGGAAAATGGGAGGGAGGGAAGAATGGGAGGATACAAAGGATGGGATAACCATTGAGATGTAACAAGAATAAATTAATAAAAAATTAAAAAAGAATAAGTTCAGTGGCTCTTAAACATCTCCTCTCCTATACCGTATTTTCCTTCTTCATTTTTTTCCTTTTGCTATTCAAAGCACTATTGTTGGCTAAATATATATATATGTCCTCTTTCTGACAGTAAATTAAATTTCTCTATCGCAAGTAGAAACCTCTTTGATAGTCATGTTTATAATTATTGACATTTGTCCCTTTGTATTTCTCCATCAATCAGGATAGAATCTAAAAGGTAGTAAGTACATTGAAATGTTTTAAATGGAAATGAGTGATGTATGAAAAATATGTGGGAAAATACAGAAAGTTATTTAAATAAAGTTAAGAGAAAAACTGACACTGGATATGAAAAGGAAGTAAAGTTCCGGATACCAATAAGACATGCACGTATTCTCATTGCACTTCTTAGAATTGAAACACAATTTCACGTTTACTTTGAGTTAATGTGGTTCTTATCCCAATGAAAACAATTATACTTCAAACTCTATATATTATATGAGTCTTTTGCTGATGGGTTATATATGGCCTTATGCTGTTAAAATTTTGGGAGTAATCATGCTCAGGTTTCTAGGACATATAAGATTACATAAGCACAAGGTTTGAATTCACAAAAGCCTGCCTGTAACCATACATTCCAGCTCACATGACCTTTTGTTTTCCAACTCCAATGGGAAAGATATCTTTGTCATCACTAGAAAAGAACTGCCAGATGTCAATTAACTCCATGCTTTCCTGTGTGCTCTGAAACTTCTTTCCTTATCGACTGTTCTTTCCCATAAGTATATTTTCCCGTTTTATGGAATCCATTAAGACCTAAACAAATTCATTAATTCCTACTGTAAAAAAAATACATGCATAACATTTTACAGACCCCGTTTTCACTCTAATAAGCATTTCTGTTGGCACAAACTTGAAATAAATAAATGCATACTAATTATCTAATATATTTCACCTTTATTTTTATTTTATATATTAAATGTTTATTTTATATACATATATGTTTCCCATAGATGAATTACGGAAATGAATTTACACTTGTATTGACCAGTTTGACAATATCCGTCTCCTTACTCCCACCTTGTTTCCCTCATTTTTCTCCTATTCTTCTTCATACTTCCACAATACTACTACTTTCCTATTATACATGTACCTGTGACTGATGGACTTGCCTACATTGAAAGTAGAGTTAAAGCCAATTTCAAGCAATAACCCCATCATCTCCAATAACTTTGCTGCCATTAAAAAAAAAAAGAATATTCGGTATTGTGTGAGCAAATATGTTATTTAACAAAACTAAGCATAGAAAGAAAATAAGGAGAATAAAACTAGTGGATAGTTTTTAAAAATAGAGAGAAAACAATATAAAACAGAACAGTGAAAAGTATCTAAAAGTAACCTAAGAAAATAGCGAGTAAAAGTAAGGATGTGGTCAAATATGGGGCACCACCCTGTGTTTTTCTAACTGTACTGAAGCACAAGTTGCCTTTACACCTGTGTGACAGCCAGCATCCCATACACCATCCAGAAGTTTGCCAATTAATTCTCTCTGGGGCAACCTATGAGGTATATGTATCTTGAAATCTCTTGTCTTTTTACCTCTGTATAACTTTCCTAGGAAGGAGTGCTTCTTATTGCCACAGTAGTGGAAGCCCCACAATTCTGATCCACAATCGCTACCAAGCACTGGCACACTTGGAAACATACACTCACATTAGTTTTCTCCTTGATGTATTCCCCTTTTCTGTGACTTTCTTGCTTCCCAGGGATTACACTTTCTTTGTTAATTAGTAGCCTCAGGCTCTTTGTTCTGGTTAATCCATGCTAAAATAGGTGTATACTATTTCATGGGGAGGCCTAGTGGCACTCAGAGGAAGGATAGCAGGCTACCAGGAAGAGACTTGATATTCTATGAGCATATACAGGGGGAGGTAGTCCCCCTCAGTCACAGTCATAGAGGAGAGGAGTAAGGGGAAAATGGGAGGGAGGGAGAAATGGGAGGATACAGGAGATGGGATAACAGTTTAGATGTAATATGAATGACCTAATAAAATATATTTTTAAAAAAGTAAGGATGTACCAGCAAAAGTTAGAGTGAAAAGAGAAAAAAAATGTAATCATACAATCAGAAAACTTAAAACAAAAACTCAGGGCCTGAGTCAGATGACTCCCTCTCCTCATAGCCAGCAGCTAATATGTGTCTTGAGAGAGACCAATCTCACAAAAACAAACAAACAAACAAACAAACCACACCAAAAAAAAAAAACCTATAAAATAAACTAAGGAGAATGAAAAGTGAAAAGTCTAGCCAAAACTGTTCTGCAAAATTTGCTATTACATAAAGTAAGCGTGATGGTCGCTATTATATTTCAACTTGATCGTACCTAGAATCACCTAAAAGACAGTTCTCTGCACATGTCTTTGAAGAGTTATCTAAATATAGATTCAATCACATGGGAAGTTCCACTCGAAATACTGGACTGAACAAAGAAGTGGAGCTAAGCAGAGAGGCATTGTTCTCGACCTTATGTTAGTTGATCCAATATGACCAGAAGCCTCATCCTCCAATGAAAAAAAAAAAAAAAAGACTTCCCTGACACGCTGAAAATAATTTTGTTGTTTTTCAGTGACTTTCATCAGAGTCAGAAGGAAGTCACTCAGTGAGTATAGAAAAGAAATAAGGAGAAGTGAACACATGTTACAGTCTCTCTGTGACATCACTCACTTGCTACAGATGCAAAGTGTATCTCCATAAAGTTTTGATTTCCTATTCAGGCTTTTTGAGTTAGTGCTTCTGATGAAAGTAAATATTTTACTTCCAGTATTGATCCTGTGTTGTTGACCCTGCAGTCAGAGGACTTGGATATGGGTTTTATTACTCCAGACATCCTTATGATTCTGAGTAATGCAAAGGGCTATCGGAAAATTTTTCCCTGGCTTGCCTTACATCTCATTTTCCCCTGTGGCTCCGGCAAGATTTGCACAGTTAGAACCCTCTGTTCCCACACAAAGTGTTTAGCCTCAAGCTAAAGTGATTCTATTGGCCCGGTCATAAAGGATAGCCTGTTTCTACTTCTCCTGAATTCTCAGAGAAGGCTGTTAAAGAGGGAGCTTTGCCTCAAAAGCTACCTGGCTTCCTACGCTTACATTTTACAATATTTTCATTGTTTCTGGTGATGTTTTTTCCCACTTCCCCGTTTAAGGTCCTGCTTTTTTCCCCTATAAAGCTATGTACAAAATAAATACATATGATTGTTGTTTGATCACACTGTGAAGCTCCCTGGGGATGCATAGAGTATAAATTAAATCATTATGCCTGGCTTTTGTCACCTTTAATCTCTTCTTGTTCCTCTGCTGGTGAATCTGTTCTTTGCACTCTTCCCCCATTAATTGTCTTGTATTGAACGTACAGAGTGGATTTTCTCTGATTCCCTTTTAGTTTTGAGCCTTGTATCTCAGTCAGGATTTAACACTGAGTACTTTGTGCAGGTAATGAGTCCACGAGAATGAAAGACTTACTTCTGCGTTTGCTACTTCAACCAGTCTTTCAATCCTGGCACTCCTCATAGGATGGCTGCTCTCCTACTAGCATTAGTTTATTTCCTAGAGAGTCTACCAGTTGGCGCCTCGATATCGTCTGCCATATTCTGTCTCTGAATCTGCCTGTTCTCTGCACACTCCACTTGCTTTGACTATTTTAATCTCCGGGCTGCTTTTGATATCGATACCAAAGGTTTTAAGTACATTCATGGGTAAATAATTACAGAAATATAGCTTCAAATAAATGCCTTTAGAACATATTTTCATGGAAATTCCTATAACTAATCAAGTCTACTTACTAATCAAGATAATTTGAAATTTTATTTGTTATTCAAGAAAATTGTCTCACTTCCAATGTAGAACATAAAATGTATTTTCACACATTTTATGGTGTTATATTCCAGCTATTGTTTCCTACACCAAAGACTTCAAGTGTTTGAGAAATGAGCCATTTCAGAAATACTAGACATAAAGCTTTTGAAGCCCTAGTAAGGATTTGATTGTAGACTAGTAGCTACCTTTCATTTAGTGTATCTCCTTAGCACCAACATTTTCCGTGAATGATTTGGCACTTCATATTAAATATGCATCACATTTATGAATGAAATTGGTTCTATATACTGCAATGAGGTTTTTAGATTAACAACTGAATTTTAGTATATGCCCAAAATCTGAAAAAGGGAAGTATGAATCAATTTCTAAGAAGTTATCAAAAACTAAATTGTGAAGACAGACCAGCTATGAGGATTATACTATAATTTATAAAATATATTCCAAAATAACATGAAATTTTATGAACATGAAAACTATTGAAATATATCTTTAGTTGTTCATTGAAAATATAAACACCAGTGTGTTATTATAATATAAATAAAGAGGCTACATTAGAATGAGTTTAAAATGCCAGATGGTGGTAGCTCATGCCTTTAATACCAAAATTCAGATAGCAGAGACAGGCAGATCTCAGAGTTTGAGACAAGCCTGGTCTATGGAGCATGTTTCAGGGCACACAGACCTATACAGAGAAATCCTGTTTTGAAAAATAAAATAAAATAAAAATAAGATTTGTTATTCTTGGCAATTTCAAATAAGTTACATAAAAGTGAATTGTATCAACAAAGGTAACTATATTGTTCAGAGAATTTTGGATTCAACTATTGCCAAGTTACTGGGCAATGAATGGATAATGAGAAAAGTGAAAGAGTGTAAGTATTAATTTTTTGGACTAACTGTTTTCATGTTTCTCAGGGTTCTGTTGAGAAACCAGTCCAAAAGAATGGCTAGATGAATACATATGTAGTACCAATTTGTTCAATGAAAATCACAAGTATTGCAGATACACTGAATAGAAAAGTATATGAGGCATACATGCATAGACACATGCACACACACACACACACACACACACACACACAGAGAGAGAGAGAGAGAGAGAGAGAGAGAGAGAGAGAGAGAGAGAGAGAGACTGACAGAGACAGAGACAGAGACAGAGAGACAGAGAGACAGAGACAAAGACAGAGACAGAGAGACAAAGACAGAGACAGAGACAGAGAGAGCCAGATGGGGTGAGCATCATAAACAGTGAACATGCATATCCAGGTCTCACCATCTGCAGAAAGACTTAGAGCTTTGGAAACACAAACATAAAAGACAATGATGTACACCTGTAATCTGAGCCCAGGGTTTCAGAACTAAAAAAGCTAATGGTCTCATTCTAGCTCAAAAGCACAAATAGGAAGTCCAGAAGAAATCAAATGTTCAAGTTTTATTTAAATAGAAACAAAATGACCTTTATTAGGTCAGTTTAATCTTTTTACCACCCAGGTTCCTGACTGTTACTTTTATTGAAAATAGACTTTTTTCTTATATATTTTCTGACTGAGATATCCCTTCCCTCTATTCCTCCCAGCTCCCTCAAATTACCTTCCCCTTTCTGTCTCTCATTAGAAAACAAACTGATACTAAGGGATAATATAAGATAAAATGAAAACTAACACATCAGAAGTGGAAAAACAGACAAACAGAAGGAAAAGAGCCCAAGAGAAGAAATAAGAATCAGAGACCCACTCTTTCGTACCATTAGGAAACTTAAAGAAATAGAAAGCCAAACCCGTATTATACACTATACATGCAAAGACCCAATATGTAGAATTAAGTATTTTTTCATTAATTTTAAAATTTAATACATAGAAAGATAAAAATTAAAATTTAAGAAGCCTGGCAGCACAGTATAAAACAAGTAGGTTCCAAAGATACTATGGAGTTCATTTTCTGTTAATTCTCTACTGCTGGGCGTGGAGCCAATCCATAAGAGTAGTAGTTTTTTCCATGAGATTCCCTTGGGAAAAATGAAGTTTTCATTTGCAAGTTATCAGTTGGAGATAGCTTATGGGTTTTGGATGGAGGCACATGTCCTCTTTTCTCAGCTCTAGGACTTCAACTGTTGTAGACCCTGTACTAATTAAGTAGATTTAGAGAGTCTTGTTTTCTTATTATCCTCCATACCCTCAGGCTAGTAAATTACTTCAGCCTTCTTTTTTGAGGGGTTCCCTGAGCTATGTGGGGAGGAAATTGATGAAGGCTAGTTCTGAGTGTCCTTGGATATTTCATGTTGCAAAATGCATGGCTGTGGGTTTTTTTTTTCTTTTAGTGATTGAATGAAGTTAGAACTTAGGAAAGGAGAGAAGAATTAGGCTCCAGAGACAGGTTTTGAGATAAATTGTCCTTCAAATGAGAGCTTTATTAGGGAAGTCAATAATGCTACAGGCAGGGAGGCAACACCCTAAGACAAAGAAGGTTACAAAGGGACTTCAGTTCCACCAAGGAAAGCAAGAGGGATATGTCTTAAGGTTTAAGAGGGAAGAAAAGATTCAACAACAACAGTAACAGCAACAACAAAACAAAAAGCAAGGGAACACATAAAGCTGATTGAGAACAGTTTGAACAGTCTTCCCTAAAGAAAAGCACACTAGGTTATCATCATGGCTATTCTTATTAGTCACTTTAACTACGTTTAGAATTGCCTAAAACCCAACTGGTTGGGGTTTATTAAAATATCATTGAGATATCTTTTCTTAATTCAGTCATTTGAAGCGGAAAGACTCATTTTTATTCCAGATCTTTTGAGATGGGAAGATATAATTTAATCTAGATTTTAAGGTAGGCAGATTCACCTATTTATTATCTGGGACATGAATTCTGGGGGAGCTTATATATATAAAGGCAGAGGAAAAAGAAAGCTTTCTCTCTCTTTGCCTGTTTGTCATTGCTCTTTCTTTTGATAGCAAGTCCATTTCTTCACTGACATTAGAGCCCACTTCTTTGTGATGGAACTCTGGTGTATACTACATAAGAAAAAAAACATAAAAAATACTAAAATGTTCAGCCCCATGTACTGAACAATTAGTAAATTCATGGACTTTCTGTTGTTACACAGCAGCTGTTGGAATAACTGGACTACCCCCTGTAAGACATTTTAATAAATCCCATATGTATGGAATATATACATATATGTGTACACACATATGTGCACACACATACACACATATACTTTTATATAATTTTGAATTAATCTTAGTAAAATTTCCAGCTTTATGATTTGTGCTTTTTTCTGTTGTCATCTTGGACAGACAAATTTATTCCAAGAAGATCAAGAGACCACTAAACAGTTGTCTACTACAAAATGATCAACCCTGAAAATAAACATACAGGGGACATTATACAGACCAAAGAGGTCATTTTTTGGAATATATATATATATGTGTGTGTGTGTGTGTGTGTGTGTGTGTGTACTCTGGAGAATCCTAACACAATTGTGTACTTGTCAACTCAGTATGGCAGTAGCCCAAAGTGAGACTGAATAATAGAATAGACTTGAACGTGGATGAAGAGAGGGCACAAGGTGAGAGATGTGAGAAGGGGAATGAGGGTAGGATCAGGTGTGCAAAGAGTGGTATCAGATGTGAGAGAGCTGAGAGAAGGAAGAGAAACGCCATCTCTGGAACAAGATGGAGACCTGTTACAGGGTAGATTCCTGGGAGGATGTGGGGGGAGTGACTTGAGCTGAGACTCTTAGCAACAAGGGACATGGAGACTGGAAGGGCTACCTCCTAGGGAGGCAGCACTTCTAGTGGAGAGAGGGCAACAATACCCACCTGTAAAACCTTACACTTCAAATTTACCCTGCCTCCAAGATGTTCAGAGATGAAGATAGATCAGAGATTGGTGTAGTGGTCCAACAATGACTGGCCTAACTTGAGGCCCGCCTCAAGAGAGACAGAGCCAACCACTGACACTATTAATGTTACTCTGTTATGCTTCCAGACAGGAGCCTAGCATAACTGTCTTCTGAGAGGCTGTACAGAAAGGGTTTGAAATAGATACTGAGAGCCATACGCTAACATCAGGAGAAGCTCAGAGAGTCTTGTGGAAGCATTGAGGGAGGGCAGATTAGAGAGATCTGGAGGTGTTAAGAACTCCACAAGAAGACCAACACTGTCAACCAAAATAGGTGCATGGGGGCTGATGCGGTCTAAAGCACTAACTGAAGAGCATGCATGGACTGGACCTAGACGCCCAATACATATATATAGCTGGTGGCCAGTATGGTCTTCATGTGAATCCCCTAGCAAGGGGAGCGGGGACTATCTCTGACATGGACTCTGTTGGCTGTATTTGGATCACTATCCCCTAGCTAGACTGCCTTTTCTGACCTCAGTGGAAGAAGATGCCTTTAGTCTTGATTTGGCTTGATGTGTTGAGGTGGGTTGGTGGAGAGTGTTCCGTTTTTTTTCTGAGAAGAATGAGAAGGGGGAAGAAGGAAGATCATGGAAGGGTAGGAACAGGAAGAGAGGAGGGAGAGGTGCTATTGGGATGTAAGGTGAATAAATCAATGGATAAAACCTATAGAACTACAAATTCATAGTAATTAATGAATACAATCTACCTTCAAGAAAGTCTAGTAATAGAGTGTTTTAATAACACAATATACGTAGATATTGGTAATTGTGGGCTATTACTTTTGAGTTAACTTTGCCAAACATTACAACCTTATAACTTAAATTGATACATTATTATTAGTGTATGAATGTATCCTTTCTGTGATCAAAATGTACTAATTTATTCCAAAATGATCAAGCATCTGATGTTAGATATATTAGCAAGTATATATTCAAAAAAAATCAGGAGCCCGAGGGAAACAGATAGAGTCGGTCTGCCCCATGGAAGATCACAGTAAATGCTTGTCTAATAGCAAATGATCAGTACTGAAAAAAAAAATGCAGGTGGGAGTATATACACCAAACAGTTTACATTTAGGATGTGTGTGTGTGTGTGTGTGTGTGTGTGTGTGTGTGTGTACACTAACAATTCATGAAAGAATACATCATGAATTTGAAGAATAGGGGAGTAGTATATTGGTAGGTTTCAACCAAGGAAAGGAAAGGGAGAAATGTAATTACGTTTAAAAAAACTGTAAAAGAAACAAAGCAACTTTTTTATTCCCTCCTGTTAGTGGAAAACACCATACTAACAACTTCTTTATTATTTTGATAACCACTCAGAAAACTTTATACTGTAACACACAATGAGGTTGGAAGTGATTAAATATGAAGGAGGAACTAGAAAAGACTGATAAGCACTGAAATAATTCATATTCCGATCAATGCATGAGGCCTGTTTTGAGTATGCTATTGAATTTCATGGACATGACCTCTGTCTTAAGTCAAGTATGAACACTCAACCCAATAAGCTTATAAGAAGAGTCAAATTAATAGGAAAGTTTAAAAAAAAAAAAAAAGAAAAGAAAAGAAAAAGAAAACTTATTTATAATGACCACAATGGGAAAAGAGGTTCCTCAAGTTCTTTTTCAGGACCATGACAGAAAAGAGATCAAAGTTAAATCCAGCCTGGGATTTGCATGTCTATGCACCCACCGATCCATGACTTAGCTCACCCTTGAAACACCATCATCTAGCACAGAAAAACAAGTTTCCCTTGCTGACACCATTTCCTTCCTCAGGAAAGAGAGTGTCTGGGAAATTCTCATACTTTGTGGTCCTGTGTTTCAATAGTTCGACAGTCAGAGAAACAAGGACTCCAGGAGATCATCACTCCTGCCGGGCTGCTTACCAGTACATAGAGAAGATGAAGGGCTAGCCAGTAACTAGAGTACTGCTTGCAGCTCAGGCCCATTTTACAGAAAAGTACATTGGGTTCTGAGCCTAATGCAGACCCATGTCTTGGTCTAGTCGTTTATGGTGGCTTTCTCTCACAGATATTACAGCACCGTGGGAGTAAAATTTTCTGGAATGTATACAGGATTTAGCAGTTTCATGTGATGGCAGCTTCCCCCACCCGTTGTTTCAGTCTCCCAATTTGTCTCCATTTTCTATCTTTTCTAAAATTAACATATGAAGAATCATGTTTCATTATGCAGTTATGGCATTTTTTTTCAAACAATATTTGATTTATTTGTTTATCTTCCCTTACTCTATTCATACATCTACTCTCCCTAAATAGTGTTCTACCAGCCCCAGTAGCATCCTTTATGCTTTCAGGTTCTATGTATATCTATGATATAAGGATTTATTGATATGATCCTATATATGATATAAGGACATAACAGGGTGTGTGTGTGTGTGTGTGTGTGTGTGTGCTGATACCAAGGAACTATAGTTTGAATGAATGCTAAATTAACATAACTTTTCTATTTTCTCTGACCAGCATATCTTACTGAATTATATGGTAGTGTGTTCCCTAAAGAGAGTAATAACTCCTAATTCTGGGGAAAAACTAAATATTGTATCTAAGCATTACTTTTACTTCTGCTTGGTGTAGGTAAAAAGTATTATTGAGGGCTAGAGAGATGGCTCAGAGGTTAAGAGCACTGACTGCTCTTCCAGAGGTCCTGAGTTCAATTCCCGGCAACCACATGGTGGCTCACAACCATCTATAATGTGATCTAATGCCCTCTTCTGGCCTGCAGGTGTACATGCAGGCAGAGCACTATATACCTAATAAATAAATGAATAAATCTTTTTTTTTTAAATTATTATTGATAAATGTGTTACTCAAATCATTCTAAATTAGATCATTGCTATTACATATTTCAAATAATAATGCAGCATGTTTTAGAAGTCTTAAGTTTTAATATAGTACAATTGTTATGTACATGTTTGTGTGTTGCATACACATATTTGATTTATTTAAAAAGACGTTTGAAGTACAACTTATTGCTTCCAAGTAAATTGTATTAAAATAAATAGTCAAGATATGGGGAATATCTCTTTGGTTGGTTCTCCTATGATTTTTCTAAAGTCTATAGGTAATGTTTCCACACACCCACACTTAAACTTCACATTAAGCATTTTCTCTAGCAAACCTAGCTAAGAAAGAGCTGCTTAAACATGAGAGCACAATAGTTGTCTGGGCAATTCAATCATTTCTACATTCAGATTCAAATTTTACTGCATCATAAGTACTCAACTTGCTATTTGAATGTATAAAACAAGTTGGATTATGACAATCATTATATCCGACTTCTAAAGACATAAGAGAAGATTGCTAATCAACTGGGATAAAATTCTAAGTATAATACAACCAGTGGAACAGGTGAGGGACAATTAAATCCCTGGATGTGAAGGAGCAGCGGGATAGCAGACATGATTGATATTTCTATACTCAATATCTTTCTCATCAAGAAATTTGACTAATTTTTACTTACTTGAATAATCTGTGTGAGAGAATTCTAAGGTAACAATGTTATATTTTAAATACATTATTACACAAATTATTTGTTAAAGTAAAAAATGTTATTTTCAACCATAATGAATAAATATTCATTTCAAATGTCATGATGAATAATACTGACATTACAAAAAAGTAGGCAATTTATCCTGCTGTACTTCTAATTACCTATTAAAATTTATATGGAAGTTTGTTGTTCTAATATTATTGAATAGCACACATATGACTAGTGTTCTGTTTATGAATGGCAAGCAAAAATAATCACATAGGAACAAGTTAAAAATTAATAAATTGCTATGATCCTTACGGAGATTCTTAAAATATACAATTTAATATAATCTACAAAATCTATGTGAGCTTTCTTTATTGATATTTGGAATTTGGTTTATGAAGTTAACTGTTATTTTGCCAGATAATTGCCCAGAGCAGACAGGGAGTTCTTATCTAACTAGTGTCTTTGTTTTTCTTGGTGACATTCTGTTGAAAAGTTGTTTTGAGTGGGTTCATGTGGGTTTTTACTTTGGAAGTTTTACTGTAACCAGAGAAAAGCACATACAATATGTTAACATACATGCACACACACATGCATGCATACATACATACATGTGTGTGTGTTGTTTTGCTGCTTAATTTTATAGGGATTTCAGATTTTGGAAAAGTGCTACGTAAGACGCTTCAGTGGGCTTTGAGACAGGCTAGGTGGTGAAGAGAGAATTCCAATTGCTTTTTGGTTGGTTTGCTTTGTTTGAGAGCTACACTTAGCTAAAACCTGACCTTCTAAACAAGTGTGTTTTCTTGTTTATTACCCTACTTAAAAGCCAGAAGAGAACAACATAAAATTATCCCTGAAAGAAAATTTAAATGCTGAGAAGAAAAATACCTCATTTTTATTTTGGCCTTTCATACTAAATAAACCATAAAATTTAAATACCTGTAGACAGAAATACTGTTTAATTTAATAATTTTATTTCCCTGGGTTTGTCTGTACTCTCCTTGTAAAGTTCATGTGTATTTCTTCCAGTTTCATCAGTGATAGAATTACATTAACATTACTTGTTTTAAAGCATGAAGTTTAATTCTTTTTTCTATAAAACTTCATTCAGTTTTACAAATTTAAAATGATTAAGTATTACCAGGTAGAAACAGAATCTTGGGAAATATTAATTTTCTAAGGTTAATCCTTTGAAATAGATTTTTTTAAGTCAAATCAGTAACTTTTCCCTTGTACCATTTCCATAAAGGGAAAAATTAAATTCACTATTTTTATGAGTAAGAATATTTTATTTTACTTTATCTTTGCTGATGATAAGGGCAGGGTTTCCCTGCTGCAGTTGGTTCTCCAACTCACAGACAGCCACCTGCCTCTGACTCCAAACAGAGGGATTAAAGTTGTAGAGCATCAAACCCTACAAGAATATTTTGTAACCTATACAAAAGTAGAAATTGAGAAGCATAAATCTCATTGAGCAGTGCAGTTCCTCAGAAATTACATTTACTATACTGTGTCCTAAAATCAAATATCAGTATGTCCTGGCAGTTTACAGCAGATTTTGTGGGTCTCTTTGGCACTAAGCATCTATTAGCCATCTAAAGCAATTTATCTTTGATTCCTGAGGTTATTCTGCTCTTTGAAGTTCTAAACATTTGCAAAGTTTTAGAATAGCTTGTGAATTTATGTTATACTTGCTCATCTATATATTTATCTAATATCATCTCAGACAGCTCTGGGCTTATCTGTGCTGTGAGTTAAATTGTTGGAAACTTTTAAAAGTTTGTTATTAATGTCCATTCATAATCTTACTTTTTCCTTTGCATATTATTATAATTTTACCTTAAATAGAGAAGTGTCTATATTCTTTAAACTATAGTATTTATGTTTTCAAGTTTCTTCATGAATTCAAATTTATTTATCATATTTCTATTTTTGATATATAATATTCAGGGACATATAATATTTTGAAGCTTCCTTAATTTTTCTCCTATATATTGCACTTTTCTACTCATTATTAATTCTGTGTATAATTACTTAATTACTTATACTTTCCTAAATTTAAAATCCAACTATACATTTATTTTATTTTATTTTATTTTTATTTTTTTTATTTTTTTGGTTTTTCGAAACAGAGTCTCTCTGTATAACTTTGGCTGTCCTGGACTCACTTTGTAGACCAGGCTGGCCTCGAACTCACAGTGATCCGCCCACCTCTGCCTCCCGAGTGCTGGGATTAAAGGCGTGCGCCACCACGCCCGGCCCCAAATATTTATTTATTTTATATATATGAGTGCTCTATCTGCGTGACAGAAGAGGGCATCAGATGCCAGTATTGATGGTTGTGAGCCACCATGTGGGTGCTGGGAATTGAACCCAGGACCTCTGGAAGAGCAGACAGTGCTCTTAACCACTGAGCCATCTCTCCAGCCCCCAACTATACATTTAAAAACATTTTTCATGAACTTCATAGAACAACAGTCTTCTTTCATCACTCATTTTCAAAACTCTACTAACACCTGGAAGGTGTTTGCGTCTTGGCACACGGCAGTGTGAGGTACCCTATGCAAAGCTCAGGCTGGTGTACTGGCTTTCCTAAAGAATTTGCTCCCACTTTATTTGGCTCATATTCCTTTCTGTTCCTGTGCCAGAGAAGATTGAATCATGCTTTTTTGGTTGTTTACAATTTTATATTTGTTATTAATCTTTAAACAGTTTTCTTAAATTCTCACTTCATGACTATGACAGACTTTATTTTATTTTTAGTGCTTACTTTATATCGTATTAGATGATATATATTTTAATCAAATTGTCTAATAGAGAAACTGGTAACATAGATAAATAAGACTTTGGACAAACATTAGATCAGTTTTTTAGAAATCTAGGTAATGAAAGAGTACTACAAAATGTCCAAAGTTTTGAAAGTTTTTTTTAATTCATGTAGAAGTACTTAGTACAAACTGGCTAATTATCAAAAGCAGAATCTCTTTTCCTAAATACAACCTCCAAACCCCCTTTTCAACATTCAGTAATTTTCACAAGCAATGGAGGCACATGTCATTTCCCCAACACTCAGGAGGAAGAGGCACAGAAATCTCTGAGTGCAAGTACAGCTTTATCTACAGTGTGAGTTCCAGGACAGCCAGGTCTACACAGAGAAACTCAGTGTCAAATAATAATAATAATAATAATAACAACAACAACAACAGCAACAACAACAAAAACTCAGAAACAAAAAAAAAAAAATCTGTGTATGCTGGGAGTGAAGGTTAGTAGCTTTCCAAATGAGAAGATGCTAGAGACAGTTTTCTACCTGAATAATCACCCCAAACTCTCTATAATGTTGGAGCATCTTCTTCAGCCTTCTGGCCAAATCTATCTGACAGACATGTTTGTGAGGTAGAAACTATTGAGGACTTGCTTACCCTGTCTTGGCAGAGTTTGGCCATTGACTGCCTGCATCCAAGCTTGCCCATTTTTCTTTTCTTTCTTTTTCTTTTATTTATTTTTATTTTTATTTTTTATTTTTTATTTTTTGCAGAATTCTGTCTGTGGTAGAAACTAAGATATTTTGGCATACTGAAGTAATCACGTTTATTCCTTCTCAAGTCTATGATGGAGTTGAAGAATAGCTAGCTTAGTTTTACAATGAAACTTAGTTCTTTCGGGTTAAGATGCTTTTAGGTTTACACAGATATTTTAAGTTGATAATAACAAGTACTGACGGAGATTGATCTACAGTCAAAATTTTAGACACACCAAGATAGGAAAGATGTTTTCTTCAAGGCTGTCAAATACAAATAGCCAAAACACTAAGAATGTAACATTTATATAATCCGTGAGTGTGTCATATTTCTTCTTGCTATAGGTAGTTTGTTGTATATATTTGTGATAATGTAAACGTATATATAAAAATAAAAAATGTTTAATTAATAAAACAAAAATCAACCCATTCATAAACCCTTAAAACAAAACAATAAACAAACCAAAAACCAAAAAACATCCATCCACTCAAAAAAAAAATAAGCAGAAGAAGGAGGAGAAAGAAGAGGAATAGAAGGAGGAGGAGGTAGTGGAGGAGGAGCAGAAAGAAGAAAGAAGAAGGAGGAGGAGGAGGAGGAGGAGGAAGAAGAAGAAATTTTCAGTCCTAGTAGTTCCTTTTATATGGAAGCTCTAAAGCTTAAAGTTATAGGTACAATAATTATTAAATATATTAACATTAGATATTAATGACTTTCTGTAGGGTGATTTTATGATGAACCCATAATTCTCAAGTCTTCATTCCCTTTTTTCTTTCACTTGAGTTTCAGTATATTCTCACTCATTTCTTCATGATGTTGAATAGTCAACTAAGTGAAATTTTTAAGTGGAAAGACAGCTATCCACAAATATCATTTCCAAAATATCTTACACTACGAAAATGCTAGAGATGCAGCTTTCCCTACTCGTTTGCATTGACAGAGTACAAGATAAAGAATCAAGTGAAAAGATCACCATTTGCGATAGACTACATTCTTAGATAACTGGAAAGTATATTGAAGCGTTTCAACCACTCTTTGCAAACTTCAAAACAGAAAAAGGTACTAGGAAAAATATGAAACAGTGTCTATAGTAAGACATCATGCTTAGTAATTCTTTTTAACCTGCACAAAATCAGTCATATATGGAAGTACACACTTTTAATTCCAGCACTACGGAATCAGAAGTAGGTAGATCTCTGTGGGCCTGAGATTAGTCTGGCCTACAGACCTAAGTACAAAATTTCTATTCAGGGCTACATAGGAAAATCCCTTCTCAAAAAGATTGCAAAAAAAAAAATCCATTCATTCCTGTACTTTTGAAACAATTATTTTATTCAAAAATATTTTAAGCACCAAACCATGATATTCTTTAATGATAATAAAAGACAAATAGTGATGAAAGTAAATAATGACAGCATAGATTGTAAAATACACAATATTGGTTTATATAATGTGGTTCTGTAAATTTATACATTATATGAGTTGATAAAAAAAACATACAGGAGTGCTCAAGAAAAGTACAGTTTTCCATGTGTTCCTCATCCATCAATGTCCCAACTTTCAAATTTTCAATATTTCCATTCCATGATACTCTGATACTTCAACACAGATATGGTGGTTCAGGGTGAAATATTTCCCATAACATTGTGTATTTGAATGCAATGCCACCATTTAGTGAAACAGTTTCAAATAATCATAATGTCTTTAGTATGTGTTTTCTTGGAATATGCATATAGTAGGCTTTTCACCTTGTCATGCTGTGTAACCTCTCCCTATTTGTATGCACTCCACTAAAGAAATGAAGCAAGTGTGGTGTCTCCTTTCTCTTCCTTAGTAGTGTAGCTTAGTGAATTCAAAAACATTATGCAAACAGCTCCGAGCTTCCATGAGATCTCCAGTCCCTTATTCATATCCGGTAACAGTGATGTGAAATCCTCTGTATGTATTTCATGGTTTCTCTCTCCCTGCTTTGAACTCCAAACTGTCAAGATAAAAATCACCATAGAGACCAGAAAAGGTACTCATGTACGGCACAGCTTGGAGTCCCCTGGCTCTGTGGGATCTTGAATTAGACTTCAGTCCCTCAGCACCAGTGACTGCAGATTGTGAACTGATCCTGCTGAAAGAACTACATGACTGGAGGTGAGATTGGGGAATTTACAGTGTGGCCTACCCTCAGTTCATTCTGTCTGCTTGTTAAGTGAAAAAAAAAAGTATGACATTTCACAGTCTTTCTCTGGCAACCTGGTACAATGCCTTCCTTACTGTTACGTACAGAGAGTCCACTGAAACCAAAAGTTTCAATAGACTTTTCCAAAAGTTGTCTTTAGTAGTGACTTTTAAAAAAAAATTATAGCAAAAATAAATACTCACAATTTTTGTACATGTAACAAAAATATTTGTGTATTTATATAAAACAAACCTTTTTCATAAAAAGTGACTTTCTTCTTAACAAGGAAACATGAGCTTAGAGAGATGGCCCAGACACTGAAGTATTTGTTAAAGATGCAGTAAGGATTAAGTTCAGGTTTTCAAATTCCTGCAAACATCGAATATATGTATTAATTAAATTAGGAAGAAGTATAGACAAAAAGATAGCATGCTTCCTGGCCAGCCAGTCTAAACAGATAGGTGAAGTATAGGTTCAAAGAGAATCCTTATGATACAGTAAACAACCAACCAACCATACACACAAAAACAATGACAAATAAATAACCAGCATCCTATACCATAGGTGTACATATATGCTACTCACCCCAAAATGTACACACACACACACACACAATATATATATATACACACACACATCAAAGAAATAATAATTCTGCAAAAAAATGAAAGTAAATGTATTTTTGTCCAAATTTGAGATCATCAATAAGATGAAAAAGTAAATGTCATTGTATCGCATACGATGGGAAAAAAATCTCTTTAATATGTCTTAAAATATATTCCTATATAATCAATGAGGAAGGAAAATTCATAAATACAGTGTGAAGGTTTGTACATGTAGAGAAAAGATACTCACATGGCATGAAATAATCCTATATTAGGCTTCTTTTTTAATCAATGACTCCAGGAAGTCTAAACTGTATATATTTTTATTAATCACCAAGTCAAAATTTCCATCATAGACTTTAATTATGTTATTTAATTGTGTATATGTATATATATATGTATGAATGTATGTATGTATGTATGTATGCATGTATGTATGTGTGTGTATGTGTGTGTATGTGTGTGTGTGTGTAATTTCCCATGATAAGACATACAAATACATCATGAGCTTATTTTCTTTAAATATAGTAAATCAATTGTGATTTAATGAACAGACCCAAGGTATAGGAATCTAATGTATTTATGGTTGATCTATTCAACATGAAACATTCATTCAAGTTGTAAAACAAACAACAACCAAATGAAAAAGATAATAATAATGCTTCTTTATTCCTCATTTAAATCTTCTATTCATTTCATAAGGTAGAATAAATAGTTAGGGAACCAATGGGAAATCTGGTTGAAACATTAGAATTCAAGTCAAGACATTTCATAAAAATTCAACAAAAGAATTTACACATTTGTTTCAGTTTTTGGTTTGTTTGTTTGTTTGTTTATTTAGAAAAAGTGGGAAGAAGAAAAATAAGTGAGGTAGGTATAGCCATGGGAAATATTGTGATGCATTTATGGAGAAAAAAGAATGTGATAAAAATATATGATATTAAAAAAATAATGTATATTTATACAAGTTCAAATTTTAATATTTTCTACAAAATAGTGTCATTTGTGATGTGATAATATCTTACTTTCTATGTCTCTCATTACATTCTCCATTCATAATGAAGATATGTGAAATCTGCATTTTAAACACTTTTTATTTTATATAAATTTTTAATCATTAAATACTTTTCATGAGGTGGACATCACCATCACATTTGCTACAAAAATTATCAATTAAAAATAACATAAAATCTATACATTTCATATTTAGTATTTAAAATTTTTCTTCAATTGAGAATTAAAATTAGGCATGTGCCAGAATGAATAAGAAAAAAGTGAAACATTACACAAAAATGAATACTATTTTTTCCTACTCTTTTTCTTATTTAGATTTGGTCTTTCAAATGAAAATGGATTGATAAAATCTTTAATGTTCAACTGAAAAAAATACTTTAAGAACTGACTCAGCATATAAGATTTGGATAATTATGAAACTGGCGAGGATGGTGATTGATGTGAATAAAAGCAGCAAAGGGTCTAGTTAACCGAATAGAATGTTGTTTTTCTTAAGTTCTTTTGGGTATTACAAGAAAATGGTTTAGCATGCTATGTGTCTCATGTATTCACAGTTACGTTAAAACTTCCTAAATAGGGAAGGTTTTAAGCTTGTAATGATTTAGAGACTCGGTATCTAGAAATCCAACTTCCTTATTGTCACCCCATATTTGCATACAGAGTCTGCAAAAGAAATGGATTACCATAAACTAGAATGTATGGCTAAATAAAACTAAAATAATTGTAATGATGCTTCAATAAACAGATGAATGTTTCCTCATCAAATATGGCAAGGCATGTGAAATGAATATCTTTTAACTTTATAGATTGCCTTATGCAATTTGAAATAAGATAAATCCAGGGTGTAATGTCTTACGTAAGCCATCATATTTTTCTTAAAGAGGAAAGGGAAAGAGGAAATTTTGAAGCACAGTATGTGTGGGAGGATACCTGGACACAGCCTGGATAAGGGCAGAAAAAAATGTTTGTAGAAATCCACAACCGTTTCTCCTAACAGTCAGCTACATCTGCACGGAGATGCTATGGCAAGGGAGAGGACCATCCCCTCAGGAATGAAGTTTCTGTGATGATGCGGCTTGTTACCTTTCTTGATTCATCCATGTTCAAATTCAAATGGAGGTTTCTATTAAAATATTTAAACTGATAAATATGTTCTTCCATTAATATTTTATTTTAGGGGCTGGAGAGATGTCTCAACGGTTAAGAGCACTAACTGATCTTCCAGAGGTCATGAGTTCAATTCCCAGCAACCACATGGTGGCTCACAACCATCTGTATGTGATCTGATATCCTCCTCTGCCCTGTAGATGTACATGCAGGCAGAGATCTGTATACATAATAATAAATAATAAATAAAGGTTATATTTTAACAATCTATTAATCATATATGTTTATATATAAGGTATTTCTCATATACCAACAAAATAATTCAGATATACATTGAAATATAGTTAAATCCATTTGTCCACAAATTTCGAGAATTCCTTGTTTTTAGTAGCTGAGTAGTATTCCATAGTGTATATGTACTACAGTTATTTTATCCATTCTTCTACTGAGGGACACTTAGGCTGTTTCCATGTTCTGTCTATTATGAATAAGGCTGCTATGAACATGGTTGAGCAAATTTTCTGATCATAATGACTGAGTTAACCCAGAGGCAGAAAGACTCAAATGGTATACACTCACTTATATGTGCATACTAGCCCAAGGGGCATGTCCCACGAAAGCCTTCACTTACCAGGAAAATGGGACAGAGGTGAGGACATCCTATTGGGACTCTACATGAGAGAAGCATGGGAGAATAGCAAAGTAGACGGATCCAGAGGGTCCTAGAAACCTACAAGTAGAACATTATGATAGGCAGATTTGGGCCCAGGGGTCCCGCTCAAATTCAGGGATCAGCCAAGGACAATACAGGCAGTAAACTTTAAACCCCTATCCAGATCTAGCAAATGGACAGAACATTCTCCACAGTTGAGTGGAGAGTGGGGTATGACTTTCACATGAACTCTGGTACCTCATATTTGACCATGTCCTCTGGAGGGGGAGACCTGGTGACACTCAGAGGAAGGACAACAGGTTACCAAGAAGAGACTTCATACCCTATGAGCATATACAGGGGGAGGAAATCCCCCTCAGGCACAGTCATAGGGGAGGGGAATAAGGGGAAAATGGGAGGGAGGGAAGAATGGGAGGATACAAGGGATGGGATAACCATTGAGATGTAACAAGAATAAATTAATAAAAAAGTTAAAAAAAGAATCAAACATAGATTTGCCAATAAAAATTGATATTATTTGCCTCTAAAAAAAAGAAATATAGTTAAAAACATCAAATAGGAGACATTTCAGATGGATAATTGATGTAGGTGGAAATATGACTATTAGCAACATCATAATTAAAAATAATAAAAAATAGTAGTTCAGTTGAACAAAATATGCAAGAAAAACTATTCAAATATTTTTAAGGATAGTTAGATAAGGTCTTCAAAACCCTCAGATACATGTAGAAATTAGCATTTAAAAATGTTTTTTATGTGCTGGACATGGTGGTCCAAGCCTTTAATCCCAGCACTCGGAAGGCAGAGTCAACGGCCAAACTCTGCCAAGGCACGGTTAGCAAGTCTTCAATAGTTCCCACCTCACAAATATGTCTGTCAGATATATTGGGCCAGAAGGCTGAAGAAGATGCTTCAACATTATAGAGAGTTTTGGGTGGCTATTCTGGTAGCAAACTGCACATAAGGAGATGAGAGCAGAAATTTAAGTGTTTTTATCTCTCACTCTCCACCTGACATCTGAGAGAATATCTGTCACTGAGCCCGACACTCCACTGGCCAGTAAGACCCAACAGTCATCAGTCTTCGCCATCCCATTGAGTGGGCTCCAGACACTCCAACACCTAATATAGAAACATATTTAGTAACAAAATAAAATTGTTACTTAAGTTTTATTACAAAAATAATAGCTAACCATAATGATAGCCAATGAGCTTAATTTCTGGTTTTTAGTTACATTCAAGATATTATACTCCATTTACACATCATATCAGTTCATCTTCACTTGATCCCTACCATCTTCACTTTTGCCCTCCCCCATTTTCCTTTGAAAATGACTGGTTAGATTACTTACACAGCATCCTCCTCCTTGGGACATGTGAGCATAATACAGATTGGGTGTGCCTTTTCTTCCCATTGCACAAGAAGATATTTGATATCAGGAGGACTCATCACTAGTATGTAGAATTCTGATCATTTAAAGTGATCTATATAAGCTTTTCTTTTTCTGATCTCTTCATAAAAAGTTTAGGTCACACTCAGGGCCAGGTATATAGCATTCCTGAGGAAGTGTTTATTTGTGAGACTTTGTGAGGCTTCAAGGTTATTTTGCTTTTCTTTGAAGGCATTGAGCACTAATTTTGGCATTTATCAATCTATTTCAATTTTGAATGTGATACTACTTTGCCATCATTTTATCTGGTTCATTTCAGTTATATTATGAACCAAATTCTGTAAGAGAAGTGGATTTATAGTCTGTGTGTGTGTGTGTGTGTGTGTGTGTGTGTGTGTGTGTGTGTGTGTGTGTGTTAAACAAATCATTTAAGTCAGTTTGGATTTATGGATGTGTACATTTGAATTGGTCACATTGTTCCATAATCTCTGAGTTCAATTTTTTCCTTATTTGCTTTTCATCTCTATATTTTTGGACTGATTTAAAGCTCTGAGTTGACATTTATATTTGTTCAACATAAGCAGAGTGCTGTGCTATCTTCTGTTCATTACCATGGTTACTGGAGAAGAATTTGTTGCCATTTTAATTTTTTCTCTGTAGTCTAGGTGTCTTTTTTATGTGGTTGCATAATTTTCCAGTGTTTGTTTACATTCACTGGAATTTTAATGTCCTTTGACATTGAGTTTTTCCCTCTATCCTCTTTGGGATTTACTCTGTATTATTCTTTTCTTAGGTTTCTATATGTTTCACAGGTATTACTGTTATTTCTCTCTGTACTGTTACTTTTACCTCATTGCTTTCTTTTCTTTAGGATCACAAGGGTATAGCTGATATGTTCCTGAAAGTGGCTTATTTCATCCCTGTTTATTGCATACTTTGGGGTGTTTCTTTAATTCAGACTTGACATTGACAGGTTCTTCCACCCCAACCATTTCCTCATTACTGCACCCACTGAGCTTGTCTTCCTCATCTTTGCATATTATAGGTCTATTGCTCATTTGCTATTTCTTTCCCTTCTATCCCCTCTGTGTAGTGGACTTTTGCTAATATGTGCATAACATATTGTGTTGCCAAGTCCTTCTGTTTTGACTTTTGTACTTCTGTAAAGCTGTCTCATGTCTGAATGGACAACACTTGGATGGAAAATCTTCTTTAGCTTTCTCCTGTTTTGTTTCATTTTGTTTTGTTTGTTTTGTTTTTATGGTGGTGCCTTGTGGGCTTTCAGAAGCAACAGCCTCCAACATAAGTCATTACTTCTCACTTTGTGTCTGATTAACTACGACCTCTCTTTCTTTCTGGCTTCACAATTAGTCTTTAGATAGTATGGTGGTTTGTGTATATTTGACTCCCAAGACTCATGTGTTTGAATTCTTGGCCCATGGAGAGTGGCACTTTTAGGAGGTTTTTTTTTTTTAGAGTAGCTGTGTCCTTGTTGGAGGAAACGTGTCACTGTGGTCATGGGATTTCCGATCTCTATGTTCAGGCTCTTCTCAGTATGGAAGCTAGTCTCCTCCTGGCTACATGTGGAACTCAGTCTCCTGCTGATGCCTTCAGATCAAGATGTAGAATGGTCTGCTCTTCCAGAACCATGTCTGCCTGCAGTCTGTCATCGATCTTGCCACCATGATAATGGACTGAGCCTCTAAATTATGTCCAGTTAATGGCTTCCTTTATAAGAGTTGCCTCATTCATGGTTTCTCATCACAGCAATAAAAATCTAACAAAGACAGTTGTTTTTGTTTAAAACTCATTTCAGTTTCCTATGTGACTCCACTATTCAGGATATGTTCAAGAATACATGTCAGGCATAAAGCAGAATTAGAAACTACATATGAAAGAATCCTTTTCTTTCAAATTTCAGGTAATTTATATGACCTGTTTTCTGATGATTTAAGAAATTACTTAGTTTTCAGTTAGTGTAAACTTTTGTAAAATTTTTGTTCTAAAAGTGAGAACATAACTCTTTCCCATATTTCAAATTCTGATTTGAAAACTGAAAGTGATTACTAACTGGTCAAAGTTTGAAGGAGTGGGAAAACATACTTTTCCTTATTCTTATAACAAGGGAAGAAGATTTATCAAGGAATTATAAAGTAGAAATCTAACAATACTCATTCTACATACTGTATCTTACCCCCTCATTAATGCTTTGTAAATAAATCCATCAAATTAGCTATGTTGTTTCTTTCCTACAATTTTATAACTTGCATAATCAATTATTTTAAGAGAATTAGTGAGAAAAACAATGTTTAAGAAAATCTTCCTCAAAAAAGGAAGAAAGAAATAAAGAAAAGAAAAAGAAAAAGAAAATCCTCTTCAAGCTACATCAAACATTTTGATAGATGTGTGTACATAATAATATTGAAGTTGATGAAATTTTCATAATGGGTAAGTATTAAGATGGAAGATAATATTATCTGAACAAAATAGTATTTTGTGTATTAATCAATTTCTATTAGCCTTCTTAAAACTCATTAGTAAATTATAATTAATTTTACCTAGTCTTATTTTATAATAATGTAATATTTTATCATACTTTATAGCATCATGCTTCATAAATCTTATGAGATATAAACCAGGAGACGCAAAATTGATTTGCTTAACACAAACAGTGTTATCTTTCTGAGCAACTGTAGAATTGTTTTCACTCTTTATCAAACACATTTTCCCTCAAATACAATATTGCAATTACAAGCCAAGCATGAAAATGTCTGTGCATTGTACTAGTGCCAATGAGTAATCTCCTGTTTGGGGCTACACACATTGCGATTCAGCTGTTCAATGCGTGTTTACATAAGCTCACATCTTCCCACTCAACACAATTTCTAAAAGAGCACAGCTCAGTGAAAAATTGAAGAGGGTATGATGAGTTGAAAACAAGTCTATTCTTAACAAGCCACAATCAAATCACTACATGAAGCTTCATTCGTTACTCTGCATATGGTATGATAGTCCTTCAGATGAAAGACAACAGTAAGAAATAAAAGTTGACAAATAATGTTACAATTCAAAATGAAATCTTGGCATCTTAAAAAAATTGATGCTGAGTCACAAGAAAGAAAGGTTATTAATAGTGTTTTCTATTGGTTCTGGGAAAAGTTTTGCTTTGAAGCACAGTTTATAAAAGGATTATTTGTTATGCAGAATACTTATGTGGAGGCCTTGAAAAGCACTGTAGTTTCTTCTACAGTAAATGTTTAACATAGACTTTGAACCAGTGTTTAAGAAATGAAGAAGTTACAATAGGTATAAGATGTATATGCTCTGGGGGAAAAAAGTGTAGAGAATTTCAAGAAATAAATTATTTTGATGAATAAGTGCTCTCTCGCCACTAATAATGCCTTTTTTATTTTTTTAAATTTACAATAAGTGTGTAGACAGAAGTGAAATCACATTTTCAACTTTAGGCAAATTGTGTATTTATAGCATAAGGCAGAAGCATTTCATCAGTGGAATTTCTGTTGTCTTACTTTTAGACCTAGGTAGTTTTTCATTCTCTCCTATTTATAACAAAAGTACTCTTATTTTATAAAAATGTTGAGGTGGAAAATTATAGGTAGTCCCCTTCCAAAGGGAAAATAATTAACCAAAATTTAGCTATTACATTTTAATTATACCATACATTTAGTGATAAATATAAAAATGGTATAATATAATTTTCTATATTGAAACTATTGTAGAAAGAAATAGGATAAAAATGGATGGAGGAATTACTGAAAGTTATTTTTGTATATAGTATCAAAGCAAGCGGAATATCATCGATCCGCAGTTCAAATGTCTGCAAACAACATTTTTGAATTTTGCCTTACCGTTTAGATCAAATGACTATACACCTAAGGTACTTATTCTCATATTTTGTTCTCAGCCTCTTTTGTACATACACATAATGGAACAACAGATGTCAGGAGATGATGTCTTTTCAGTAGAAATATAGATTTGTTTTTAGGACTTTATTGTTTTACTTCAAATAAAAATTTCTTTCTCTTCCTGTTTATCACCACTGAGTTTTAGAAATATTTCCAGACATAAAATACTTTATAATAAAGCAGTATGCATGCTACCAATATCTACATGTTTATATATGTATGTGTATGTATGCATATATGTAGCTATCTGCCATATATCTATCATCTCTCTATAAATGAAAGACATAGAGATTATATATGCATACACGTATATTGAAAGGTGTTCTTTAAATATTTTTTCAGTATTTGGTTCAATATATTTTGGAAACAAATGTCAATTAGTGACGAGAGTTAGGAATCACAGCTTTTGAAGTTTTGAGCTGTTTTTTCAGTGGTTTCCTCTGAGTGTAAAAATCATCTATTCTACTGGAAAGCTCACTACATTTAGGAGGCAAATAACTCAAAAAATGTCTTCAGGAACACACTAGCACTGACCAGACAATCTAGACTTCTTTCTCCTCTTAGCATATATAAATAATAAGCACTACTGAGATATATTGTCAGAGAACTTGCTCAGCCCAGAAGAAGCAGAGACCAGCAAGCTGCCTAAAAGTGGCATATATTGTCTTAAGTTGCCTGCAGGGTATATAGTGAAATGTAGGTTTCCATCTTTCATCAATTGTCACCCACACTGTGATATACTTGGTAATGCCACTTCCATTGAATGGTTTCAGCTCCTGTAATAAACTGACACCTCTTGTAATTTCTTGTGGTAACACCATAAAATTCGTTGGTTCATATAGTTGGACTTTGACGGTATCCACACTTTAGTCAGCCACTGGTTCACCATTTTGAGTAAGAAGAATTTATTTAAATATCTACCATGTCATCCAACATGAATGCATTGCTGCTATTAGGAAAAAAAAATACTTTGACAAGAAATCCAGTTATTCGGTGGGAAAGACCTATGAATGCTAAACATGAAAGCTTAAGCAGTATAGAATTTTTACATTTGTTTTTTGAGACTTGATTTATTATGCAGCCCAGAATGACATCAAACATGTGGGATTTATTTGCTTTATCTTGCTGACTGCTGGGATTATAAAAACGGGCTGCTATGCCTGCACAGGGAACATTCACCCCAAACTTGACTGATGGTAATTTTCACATCAGCTTTCAGCCACTGCCTCTTGAAGTTCCTCATTGTCTCACTCAGGCCTCTAGCTTGCATTTTTATCATCAGTATCTCCCAAATGCAGCTCCAGGTGGCTCCTAGTTCTCCCACGTTGGTGCTGAAGCCCTTCTGCAGCAAACAGTCCAGGATCGTGAGCTTGGTTTTGGTTCCCTGACATGAGGGACTGCTTATCATCCCAAGTAAACGCAACTCACCTATTTCTTGAATTTTGTAATACAGCAAAGTATAAGTTTTCATTTCTATTTCCTGTTAATGAATTGAAAAGTTTCTTTTGTTTGCGTTGATTCCCAGAGTCAAATGTAAATGTAATACAGTGTGAATATGGAACAAGTACAGCTGGGAGTTTATAAATCAAATTACATTTTAGAAAAGAACTCTCTTCCAGTTTTATCTAAAATGAATGGGAAGAGCTAAAAATAAAAGTGATATTTATATTATGTGGGAAAGGGAATAACACAATGTTATATAAATTTAGACATGAAAAGCAGAAGTAGGAATGTGAGCTATGATTAAATGTAGCTGATATCACAGCTTAAAGGGAACAGACTCCATAGGGGTGGGGAATAAGGGGAAATTGGGAGGGAGGGAAGAATGGGAGGATACAAGGGATGGGATAACCGTTGAGATGTAACAAGAATAAATTAATAAAGGAGGAAAAATAAAATAAAATGACATTACATCAAAAAAAATAAAGGGAACAGACTCATCTCTTTTTCAAAGATTATTTGCTCAAAGATGTTGCTCACCTGGGTCAGTGAAAGAAAAGTTACTAAATGAGGTACAATTATAATCTTGAGTGAACTCATTTCATTTTACTTTCAGTCTGCTTTAGGCTTTAGAGTAGGTCACAACTCTTGAATATTTTCAGTGTCTACTTGTAGAATCTTTGCTTATGGAGATTTGTTTTTATATATTAACATTACTTGTCTTTGAGCTAATAATTAACCATACTAATGGACCTTCCTTTCTTCCTTTTTCTATTCTCTCAAACAACTAATATGATCCTATTTTGTAAAAAAAAAAAATTGCCATCAAGATTGACTCAAATTTTATGTCTTTTGAAAGTTGTCTTATTCCTAAATATGAAACAAAATTAATACATAGAAGCAGAAATTGTAAGTGAATTCAAAACTTGATGGCCTGGTGAATTTGCTTGGGCTTGAAAGATATGGTGTTCATATTTCTTTCAAATACTTCCTTTGTGCAAGAAAAAACAATCAATTATTATATTAAAACACTTTAAATAAAGCAATTCTAAACAATAGTCTGAATTGGATAGCAGTGGCATATTCATCTAAAAAAACAACTATTTAGTAGATGTTAGCACTCACACTCTCAATGAATTAAAGATGAAAATGAGCAAAAATAAACACAAAAGGAGTCTGATAATGCTATTGTTGCTTTTCAGAAAAGAACACTATTATAGATATATGCTCTTCACTCAAGATTACTTAAAGAATATCCTAATATGTACATTTAAAAAGCAATAATTTACTTCAGCATAGTAAAAAATTGATAGCTCATCTGAGTGCCCACAGTAGATTTGTCAAAACTATGACTTTTTAGTTAAAATGGGTATGTAATGAAAGTTTTGGTCTCTTTTAAAACTCATTTATGATTTGTAAATATGTTTTAGTTTTAATCCCAAGAATAGAATCTTAGTTTGGGCTTTAGTTTGTTCACAGCTTTTAATTGTCTCCTCTGAGGCAAAGCCTTTGCCACCTGGAAAGAGCCTGCCTCGTGCAACAAGGAGAGGGGCTTGGACACTGAGGAAGATAAATGGAAGAGCAGTGGAGTGCAGTGGTGGGGTGAGACGTGTAGTAGTTTGGAGAGACCAGAGACCTGTGTAGCTGACAGAGAGAAACATTTCTTTCTTTCTTTCTTTCTTTCTTTCTTTCTTTCTTTCTTTCTTTCTTTCTTTCTTTCTTAAATTTTTTTTATTGATTTATACATATTACACTCAATATTTCATCCCATCCCTCCTTCCCTTCTATTTCCCCCTTACTCCCCTCCCCTATGACTGTGACTGAGGGGGACTTCCTCCCCCTGTATATGCTCATAGGGTATCAAGTCTCTTCTTGGTAGCCTGCTATCCTTCCTCTGAGTGCCACCAGGTCTCCCCCTCCAAGGGTCGTGGTCAAATGTGAGGCACCAGAGTTCATGTGAAAGTCATAACCCACTCTCCACTCAACTGTGGAGAGTGTTCTGTCCAGTGGCTAGATCTGGGTAGGGGTTTGAAGTTTACGGCATGCATTGTGATTGAGAAGCATGGGAGACTGGCAAAGTAGAAGGATCCAGAGGGTCCTAGAAACCTACAAGAAGGACATTATGATAGGCAGATTTGGGCCCAGGGGTCTCGCTCAAACTATGGCACCAACCTAGAATAACATTTCCAAGCATTGGATCTGAGGTGACTGCTTGCTGTAATTGCAGTTGACAGTGTTTGGTTTATCCCCAAAAGAACCTGATTGACCCTAAATAGCCTAGAGAAACAAAGGGATCTGCACACCTTTCCTCACTACCATTCTTTCTCGTACCCAGGGTGAAGGGGTTGTTGGAAGGGTGGGGTAGAGGCATCAATATCACAAATAAAATGGAGTTTAAAAAAACTAGAGTTAATATCTACCTCTTATTTACAACATTAAATAAAAAAGGATTACTTTAAAATGTCCTATGAGGTTATGAAAAGTATAATTATTCTATCAAAGAAATACTGATTACAAGTTTCTAAATCTCATCATGTATCTAAAAAATGCTTAATGAAAATAATTTTACTCTTTAGGTAAATATATCTAGATAAGACCTTTAAAGTCTGAAAGCAAGTTAAACTATTTTTCAAATTGTTTTTTTCTTCATTCTCTCCTCGACTTTCTTATCACTTTCCTAAGTTTTGTAACACAACAAAATCATTCGTTCTCCAAAGAGATATCTATGTTCTTTCTTTACACAATTTCTTTAAAGCATCTCTTGCTGCTCTGGATTCCTACTTTGTCAATGGCATCTTCCAAGGCTTAATGCACTGCTTTTGTATTTGTGTATCTGTCCTCCGCTTGACATAACTGTGCAAGGCAAGCTCAGGTCAAAAGCATCCTGCTGACAGTGGAAACATTTTCAGATTGCTAGTGAACCTCATTTTTCTGATATTGTACAATTTCCTACCTCAATATCAGGAGGTGGATCAAGTGTCTGTGGTTAGACAGAAAGTTGTCTGTATGCTCACTACTCACTATGCTCATTTTCAGATTCCTGTTAATTTTTTTTCAAGTCATGTAGATATTGTTCTTATCCTCTGTTATTATTTCAGTGACATTTCATAATACCTTTGATTATGGACTGAAATTTTATGTGTGTGAATGAACGTTTATAGATGGATATATGTAAATGTACATAATCTTTTATGATGTAAGTTTTTCTTAATGATTAGTGTATATCAGATATTTACTTTTCTACTTTATTATGTTTTTAGGACCACAGTATTAAGAGAGATATTTATGTTAAGTGGCAGATAATTTTTTGTTACTGAAATATATCTCAAAATTGTTCCACTCTATTAATATTCATTAATATTTAGCTGAACACACTTCATTTCAGTAGAATGCATCAAACTTTATTGGCTAATAGATGGAGGTTAAAAACTACTAACATTAACCTTAACATGTATTTTAAAACAGTGTCCATAGCTATACATTTTGTATTAAAAATTCAAAGAGCTTCCAGTTCTAGTGGGGATGTATATTTGAAATTATTTACATTGAAAATAACTTAGGTAACAACTTGTGATAGGAAGAATACTGGCCCTGCAGGGCTATCTGCATCCATGAAAACTTTTGGTAGGCTATGTAGTCTGGCAAAGAAGAATTAAGGTGGTAAATGAACAATCTGTTAATTATGTGATTGGTTTTAAATAGGAAGTTATGCTTGAATTGTTCTAATAGACCTAACACAATTCCATTTATTCTTTAAAGTAGAAGAATGAGTCAGAAGAATAGAGGATCAGTATCAGAATGAGGCTGTGAAAATGCAATGCTGTTAGTGTTTAAGTTAGAGGGGAAGATCTCAAGCTGGCAAGAAGGCAGTGTGCACAAGCTTAAAAGAGCCATTCTTTCTATGACTTCAAGAAAAGAATAATGTAGCTTGCTTAAAACCTGATTCAAGGACAATGAGAATTCTATCAGGAGCTGTAAGAGCCGTTTAATAGTATTTCAACCCAGTAGTGGGAGGAATTTCTTATAGCTGTGCTGTAAAGATAAAATGAACACATATACACGATAAAGGTTCAAAGTCTAAACCTGCCAGCAACATTCTATTGTGTATAATTCAATTTTACAGTATATCAATTTTCTGAACTAACAAATTGTATCACACAGCCATATCCTTTTGTTGTGTTACCTTCAGCTCTTTCCATGAAAGGATAGTTGTAAGATGGATACAGAAGTGGTCTCTGTTGCTTCGAAAGAATGCATGTTAAGAAAATCCCAGGAAAAAAAATTCTCCACTTTTTACTGATTCATGTCTAACAAAACACAGAATAGAAGACAAGAACGCATAACCCAGGCAATGTGTGGAAAAGGCACTGCATTCCTCCTGGCTGGTGAGGCAGCCTCCAGCTGCAATGTGACTACACTACTGTGATCAGGCACTGGCAGTTAAGATTGATTACACTTTTGCACTGACTATCTCAAAGGCAGTTACTTAGCACATCTTGTAAAGAATATTATCTACTTATGAGAAACATTCAGGAAGATATTTTCCATATAACATGAGTAGTAATTGCTATATATAAGTTATGTGTGTATGAGAGGGATATATATGTATATTTATGCATATATTTGAGAGAAAGGTTGGAAAATGGCAAATATTTTTTAAATTTTTGCCTTAACTTATTACAAATCTATTTTAATAGACATATAATACAAACTACAGTTGATAAATTTCTGGGTTTTGGACATTTTCAAACTTCTTTTCATAAATATTGATTTTATTACTTCAGAAGAGGTTTGTGAGATGAGAGCCATACCTAAGCTTTACAGCTACATGGCTTGTGTGAGCTCAGAACATTTCTATATACATATTCCAATGCCTAGCCCTAGAATTTTTAGTCTCCATACAGTATAATCTTATGTAAGCCTGGACATTGCAGACTTCATCTACCAGCCTCTGTCTGCTAACCTAGGCCTAGAGTGTTTCAACCTCCAAGACTCACAGCTGAATAATCTCACCCTTTCTAGTTCTTTCTGAATTCTGGATGGATGGTTCAACTCAGTTTTCTGGCTCAAAACTGCTTTCCAAGGTGACTGACTCAGACTGACTCTCTCCACTCATCACTAAATTGCTCTGCATGGAAAAAAAAATGCCTTTGAGTTCCACAGACTGAATTGCATAAACTCACTTCACTCAACTGAACTGCACTGGTGGCACTTAGAGGAAGGACAGCAGGTTACCAAGAAGAGACTTGATACCCTGTGAGCATATACAGGGGGAGGAAATCCCCCTCAGGAACAGTCATAGGGGAGGGGAATAAGGGGAAAATGGGAGGGAGGAAAGAATGGGAGGGTACAAGGGATGGGATACCCACTGAAATGTAAAAAGAATAAATTAAAAAAAAATAAAAAGAACTGCATAGAACTATACTATACTCCCAAAGTCTACTCTACTGTCTCCATGAAGTCTGCTGTACTATCTCTCTGCCTGTTCTTAAGTAACTTTTCTTTCCTGTCTGTTCTCGTGAGGGTTGGATGTATCCCATCTCTGACTCATTCTGTCAAATCTTTCTCTTATTTGTCACCTTGTCACTTAATTAGATGTTATTGTTTCAGATTAAAGGCATGTACTAAATTCCAGCCACAAATTAAAAGGTGCATATCCCAGTCAGATGAATTAAAAATGTGTACTAAGGGTGTGTCTGTATTCCTGCTAGATCACACAGACCTAGGTCTTTGAAATAGATCCCTTGCCAGAGCAGCCACTGTGCTAAATTAAAATTCCTCCATATCTTTTCAGATTTCTTAGTTCCACCAACTGAAATCAGTGTGAACAATGCAAGAAGATAAAATCAATTTTCTCCTTGTGCTTATTGTGATTATGTCATATTATTTTAAAAACTGCAAATAAAGAACTTCTTTTCTTATTAATTTATTCAGATTACAACTCAGTTGTACTCCCATCACTTGCATCCTCCAGTTCCTCATACCCTCCCACCCCCACCCTATTACCCTCCCTTAGGTCCATGTACCAGGGAGACCTCCTCCCCCACTTAATAGTCACAAGCTATCAAGTCTCATCTTGATAGTCTGACTATTCTTTCTTTGAGTGCCACCAGGGTTCCCCACTAAGGGGAGGTCATCAAACATGGGGCACCAGAACTGATGTCAGAGTTAGTTAGTCCCTTCCCTCAACATAACTGTCAAGGTTGTCCTGTCCATTGCCTACACTAGAGTAGGGGTTCCGTGTTTACTACTTGTATTGTCCTTGGTTATAGCAATAGATTGGGCAGACACCCTTGGGCCCTGATCCACCTGTTACAATGTTCTTCTTGTAGGTTTCTAAGATCCTTCTATTTCCTCATCTCCTATATTTCTCTTACCTAGAGTGCCAGTAGGATATCCTTACATCTTTCTCAATCTTCTGGGAAGTGTAGACATTCGTGGGACATGCCTTTTGGGCTAGTGACCAATTATGAGTATATACCATGTGAGTCTTTCTGTTTCTGGGTTAAGTCACTCAGTATGATCATTTCTAATTTCCTCCATTTGTTCCACAAATTTCTGGATTTCTTTGGTTTTTATAGCTGTGTACTTTTCCATAGTGTAAATGTACCACAATTTCTTTATCCATCTTCAACTGAGAGACATTTAGGCTGTTTCAGGTTCTGGCTATTATGAATAAAGGCTGCTATGAACATGATTGAGCATATGACTCTGTTGTGTGTGGAGCATTTTCTTGTACAGTCCAAGGAGTGGAATAGCTGGGTCTTGAGGAAGCCTTTTTCCTATTTTTCTGAGAAAGCACCAGATAGATTTCCAAAGTGGTTGTACTAGTTTGCATTCCCACCAGCAATGAAGGAGTGTTCCTCTTTCTCCACATCTTTGCCAGCTTGTGGTGGCACTTGAATTTTTTATCTTAGCCATTCTAATGGGTATAAGATGGAATCTCAGAGTCGTTTTTATTTGCATTTCTCGGATGACTAAAGATGTTGAGCATTTCTTTAAGTGTTTCTCAGCCATTCGATAGTCCTCTGTTGAGAATTCTCTGTTTTGTTCTGAGCCCCAATTCTTAAATGGTTTATTTGATTTGGTGGTGTTTAATTTCTTGAGCTCTTTATATATTTGGAAATTAGACCTTCATCAGATGTTGGGTTGTTGAAGATCTTGTCCCAGTCTGTAGACTCTCTTTGTTCTGTTGACAGTGTCTCCTGCCTTACAGAAGCTTCTCAGCCTCATGAGGTCCCATTTGTTAATTGTTGACCTTAAGGCCTGAACTGTTGGTGTTTGGGCTAGAGAAATAGCTCAGCCATTAAAAGCTAGGCTCACAACCATAAATATAAAGTACTTCTTTATAAATTTCTTTTTATATACTTTTTGAAAGATTAACAGATCTTTTCCACTATTTAATCCCTTTCCATGATCTTATTAAATTTTGTTATAACTTAACAGTAGCATATTCAAGATCTAAGTTTAATATTCATTCTTTTATTATTGTTGTGGAGTAATATAAAAATTTCTGGATTCAGAAGGAAAAAATATTTTAGTTTACTTTACTATTATGTAGAAAGAAAAAACAGAGACTGTGGGAAAATATTCTTCACTTCTTTGTTTATTTATTTTGTTACACTTGAATTCAATTTAGATATTGATGCCACAAACAAATAAAACAGTTTGTACCAAATTTGATTTTTGATTAATTAATTCTCTTTATTCTTAGTTTGAGTTGTCATTTATAGTAGGCCATGTTTATTGCTTAAAACAACATTGAATTTTTTTCATTTAAGAATTTGTTTGACTTCAAAACTATGACCATCATAGATATTAATAAAGATATTTTAAAACATTTAGAAATTATTATTGAAAACATATTTCTTTCTTATTTCATCTTTTCCAAACTTTTTCTCTGTGACTCTATTTTTGAGTTTTATTAGAAGGAAATATGGAATTATGAGAGTATTATGAATTGTGGAAATACCAAAGAAAAAATTGGGGGAGATGAATAGACAAGGTTGTATTTAGGAATGGGAGGAAAAGAACACTGAAAATTTCAAAATCATAATTCTTTTAATGTAACTAGGGACTTACAAGTCAAGCTCCAGTGAGCCTCCGCCATGTGTCCCACACAGAGTTTCAAATCATGTGCACATCACTGATGAACACTGTCATCATTGGTTGAATTTCCCTCTACATGTTCTAGGACTTTCTAGACTGTACTATGCTATGATATTTGAATCTCATGCCAGTTGATATTTTTCTTTCTTTCTTTCTCCACCTCCTTTCTCTATTTTTCTTTTCTTTTTTCTTTTTGTTGTTGTAGTTGTTGTTTTGTTGGAGTTTTTTTTTTTTGTTTGTTTGTTTGTTTTTTTGGTTTGGTTTTTGGTTTTTGGTTTTTTGAAAAATGGTTGCTCTCTTTGCAGCCGGGGCTATCCTGGACTCAGTTTATTGACCAGGCTTACTTCAAACTCACAGGGACATGCCTGTCTTTGCCTCCCCAACTGCTTGGGTTAAAAGCATGAGCCTGGAGCCTGGTGTGGTGTTGCATGCCTTTAATCTCAGCACTTGGGAGGCAGAGGTAGGAGGATCGCTGTGAGTTCGAGGCCAGCCTGGACTCTAAAAAGGGAGTCCAGGACAGCGGAGACTACACAAAGAAACCCTGTCTCAAAAAACAAAAAAACAAAAAGCATGAGCCTGCAATCCAATATATAATAAGGTTAGATTATTTCTAGTCTTAAACTGTAGAGAAAAAAGACAATTCTAGAAAATATATTAGTGAATGGTCTTAAAAAATCATTACTACATTTCATAAAGACAAGCAAAGTTGAAAAGAGAGGCTCAAAGGATGAATTAGTGGGTACTGCAATTACTGAGCAATCATAAGAACCCCACGTCACTTTGAAGTAGTCACCTAAAGTTGGGTATGACCATATACATATTTATGTACAGAAACATATGTATATATGTATGTGTGCATATATGTATGTACATAACAATATAACCTCTGTGATGGAGGACAGAAACAAGAGGAGGTAAAGCTTTCTGGTTATTTAGTCAAGCCAAAATTTCAGGCTGCAGACTCAATGGTATTTTTCATCATAAAATAAGAAGAAACCTAATGATCTTGACTTCAGCTTTCATTTGGTCTCCACAAATGCATGCTACTGTACTTGCACAAAGGCTAGTATACCTGTACACACACATGGTTATGAATACAATGGATGCAGACACACACAAAAACAAACAAAATGAAAAGTTATTTAAAACAAATCCCATAAATATGCCACACATATAATTTCTGATGTACAAGACTAAAGGTTTTTCATTTATTTGAATTGAGGTGTGTGTGTGTGTGTGTGTGTGTGTGTGTGTGTGTGTGTGTGTGCACATAAGGGATGGAGAAAGACATATGTCTCATACTTATTGCTTCAACAAGTACCCTCAGAGAGTACCCTCTTCACAAAATTAACAGAAACACATATGCTTATACATGCACACATACAAGCACACACAATTAAATAAATCCGACAAAAATAGAGGGAAGATAATCACAGGGAAAAAAATGAGCTGGTGAGTGTCTATGGTTTGATGCTACAGCTAGGATGTTCATGATAGAATCAGGAAAGTTCATGTATCTAGGAGATGAAAGAAATGTTTTAAAATTGTTGTTGAAGAAATATTCTGGGGTGATAGAATAGCTACTGAAAAATCACTGAGAAATATTCTTGGCTGACTCACAGAGTAATAAAGGCCAAAGTAAATGGAGAAGGTGAGCAGAAGTGAAATCAGAGGAAATGAGGTCAGATTGGTAACCATGAACCAGAACAATATGGATCTGTAGACAGGCATAAGAACTTTGACTTTTATTAAATTAAATATGAAGTCATTGCAGAAGTAGAGACCCTATTAAGAAAATACTGCAGTAATATAGGGATGTGAAGGTTGTTTGCGAGAGGACTGAGACTCAACAAATAGACAAGTTTTGTAAAATGAATTTCTAAGAATTTGAGATGAGGGTGCAAAGGAAGGTAAGACGGTAAAGAAATTCTTCAAAATTTTCTACTGAACAAATAGGGAGATGGAATTGTCATAAATTAAACAGGCAATAATAAATCAATAGAAATTGAGGTCTGAAGGTGATTCTGTGGTCATGAGAGGAGAGTATAGTTATTGCAGATAAAAAAATGTAGGTTAGAATTTACTTCTCGGAACACCTTCCAACATTTAAAATGTTATTTAAAAAACAGCAACAGGAAACTTGTGAACCCACAAAATAATACGTTATGAGCTGGTTTTATTTTAAAAGATGATATTGGTGTTGTTCTTGAAGCCAAACAAAATACCAGGATGAAAGAGCAATCACCAGTTAGATATGAGGTAACTAGTTTACATAAAGATGCACACTCTAGTCCTAAGCTCCTTGGATCTGTGAATGTCTGAACTGAGTCTGCACAAGAATGGTGAAAAAACAATAAGGCTTGATTCAGGAGGCTCTCAGGAGGCCTTGTAACTCACTGCTAAACTATATATTGCCCATAACTTTATGGAAAGGGAAAATCATTCCCTTCTGTTATGTGTTCACTGATGAGCCTGATTAGACTCTAAAAGAAAGTTCTACAGAGTTTCCATGTAAGGTCACGAACAGAACAAATCCAATAGTCAGGTGTCTTAGGAAGGGAATGACAATAAGGGCTGACGTGAATGGGAGATGTGAGGGGAATGGAAGATTTGATGATGGGGCGGAATTAGAAAAACAGAAAAAATGGTGTGTGTGTGTGTGTGTGTGTGTGTGTGTGTGTGTGTGTGTGTGTGTGTTAAATTGTCAGATAACCAATTTTTCAGTGAGAAATGGAAGTAGTTCTGGGTATCTCATGATAAACTGGAAAAGAAAGAGTAGAATAGTGAGTACAGGAAAAAAGACAAGTAATGATGGTGAATTAGTATAATATTTTCTTAGTGACATAGGTATTAAGAACATGAGAGAAGAGAGCAGGGAAAGACTGTCAAGAGATACAATATAAAACAGTATATTTATCCTGACAGAAATGACCTGATATCTGGTCATCCTTCTGGGTGGCTATATGTTTTTAAAATATATGTTATTAATTTATTCATATTACATCTCAATTCTTATTTCGTCCCTTGTATCCTCCCATTCCTCTTTCCCTCTCATTTCCCCCTTACTCCTCTCCCCTATGACTGTGACTGAGGGGGACCTCTGGGTGACTATATGTTAATGGGATTTCTATTCTAGCTTCTGCAGTATTCTCTGTGAAATAACAAGAAATGGCATCAGTTAAGAAATAAGAGAGAGATACTGGGATTTAGCAACAGAATGTGAGATAAACATCTAGATGGAGAGTTGTAATATCAATAGGAGTGATTGGTAGCACTTAAAGACAATGACAGGGCAAATATATTTAACGCCTAGCTAGTTATAACTGCAAAATAGATTTTTATCTGCTTTCATGTAAGCCTGATCCATGCATATTAGCATTGAGTAGACAGATAACTTTCTTAAACAAGGAGGAGATCTTGTAAGATAAAATGAACATAGAAAGGAGGAATACGAATTGCAATCCAGTGAATTCTTTCACAGAACTGCAATGATATTTGATGTGTTAAAATAGAATATATTATATTAATGAGGCTCCACAATGACATAGGCTGGAAGAGTGAGGAAAGAAGTCAGTAGGCTAGGCTCACACATCATAGTAGCCTATTTTGGTGAATAACATATTAGTGAAGTACAGACACACTCATTTATTTACTATGTATATGATTTGTCTTTTTCTTTTATTGACAAAAGTCACATGAACCAAGGATATTACATGACTTCTGGATCTAGGCATTACATTAAGGATATCAAGGACTCCAGATTTTTTCAACTTTCTGGTCTTTGTTGGCATAACTGCTTTTCTGCATATATGTTATGTATATGAAAGTTACACACACACACACACACACACACACACACACACACACACACACACACACACAAAGAGTTCTGAGATCAGCAGGTTTAAAAATTAGAGTATATAACATAATTTTCTATTGATTCAAATCTATGGCAGGCAAAATGGAAATTGCCAAAAATCTTTTCTTGCCAGACATTCCTTTGCATGTAAATTAGAATTGATTATTCTCTCTGATAACTAAGTGGAAGGCTTCTGGGTTTGGGTTAATGAGGAACTGCTCTCTGAATAGTAAAATATAAGCTGAGTGCTTGTAGAAGACAAAACGGTGGAATGGAAGAGATACAGAGATTATTTTGCTCCAAATGTCAAGGACAATTTAAGCAGAGCAGCAGAAGTGAGAGAGGGCAGAGAATGTGGAATGAATGAAAACCAGGTTTGCAGAGTTATAGAGTAGAGGCAGAATTGTCTTGGAATATAGTGTGCATTGGTTATTTCATATACCAGAAAAAGAGGGTAAAAGTTGCAATGATTTTTCTTTAGCTTTCTGAACACATACAGCAACCATCTACATGTACTTTGGGAGATAATGAACTTACATTCATGATAATAATGACACTACATATTCATATGCTTTTAATTACATAGTAATTTCAAATATAGACATACTTAGAAAGTACTCTCTGTTGTAGATAGCATCTCTCTTCTTCCTAAAAGCAGAGAATCCGAAAAAGTATGATCAGAATATATTGGAAGCAATAACCAAAAAGTAAATTAAATCTTTAAAATAGCCTTTTTTGGAGATGCAGATATAAGCATTTAAGTGTATTGTCAAATTTTTGAATATATGACTAGATAAGAAAAGCCCAATTTTAATTATTTTATTTATGAATTTATTTTCCATATTATAAACCTCAATACTTAGTATATGATGTTTTAATGTTACTGTTTTATACCTCATGAAACGATGCGACTCTTGTAAAGCATATTATATACCCTGTCTTTGAGAGCAATGCTTATTCTAAGAGAATTTTCATTTTGACTACCTTATAAAATGACCACACAAAGGACATTGCATCAAAGCATGCAGTGTTCCGAGTATGAAGGGCCAAGAGAAATTTTTTCATATTAGATATCTAAAGTTGTTAACTACTTTATAAATGATAGATTTACATTTCTGTCTTTAAATAATAATACTATTACATATTTTACTGCTATTCAAGATAGAAAATGCATCTACATGTCATGGCAACTGCCCTTATCACCAGTATCTAAGGGGGCAACATGGTAGGATTTTGAGGTCGGGGCAAGCCTAGGTTCCATATCAAGACTTTGCTCCAAAACAAACAAGAGCCAGTGGGATACCTTAGGAGACAAACGTTTGTGAGAAGGCCTTACTGACCACATGAGTTCCAGCCCTGCATCCCACATGGCAGAAAGAGAGAAGATCTAAGTGAGTATATACCACTTGATTCTTTCTGCTCCTGGGTTAACTCACTCATTATGATTATTTCTAGCTCAATCCATTTGTCCACAAATTTCTGGAATTCCTTGTTTTTAATAGCTGAGTAGTATTCCATAGTGTAAATGTACCACAGTTTCTTTATCCATTCTTCTACTGAGGGACATGTAGGCTGTCTCCATGATCTGGTTATTATGAATAAGGCTGCTATGAACATGGTTGAGCAAATGTTCTTGTTGTGTGCTGGAACATCTTCTGGGTATATTCCAAGGAGTGGAATAGCTGGGTCTTGAGGAAGCCCTATTCCCAGTTTTCTGAGATAGCACCAAATGGATTTCCAAAGTGGCTGTACTAGTTTGCATTCCCACCAGTAATGAAGGAGTGTTCCTCTCTCTCCACATCTCGCTACAAGAAGAACATTATGATAGGCAGATTTGGGCCCAGGGGTCATGCTCAAACTATGGCACCAGCCAAGGACAACACAGGCCATAAACATCAAACCCATACCCAGATCTAGCCAATTGACAGGACATTCTCCACAGTTGAGTGGAGAGTGGGGTATGACTTTCACAAGTACTCTGATGCCTCATATTTGACTATGTCCCCTGGAGGGGGAGACCTGGTGGCACTCAGAGGAAGGATAGCAGGCTACCAGGAAGAGACTTGATACCCATGAACCTATAAAAGGGAAGGAAGTCCCCCTCAGTCACAGTCATAGGGGAGGGGAGTAAAGAGGAAATGGGAGGGAGGGACGAACGAGGGGATACAAGGGATGGGATAACCATTGAGATGTAACAAGAATAAAATAATAAAAAAAAGAGAGAGAGAAAATTAAAAAAAAAAAGAGAGAGAAGATCCTCTAGACGTTTTTTCCTGACCTCTACATAGTAATACACACACACACACACACACACACACACACACACACACACACACACTGAATCCTCAGTGCTGCAGCATAGACATTGTACACACAGTTTCAGTTATAGTCTGATGGCAAGTTTTGATTGCTTGACTAGGTTGAGAATCACAAAGCAGATTAGTAAAGCATGATTCTGGGGATGCCTCTGAGTTTACCCCAGTTTAGAGTGCATGACCAAAGCCTACAGAAGTACTAGGATAGATTGTCTTCATTCCTCATTTCACCTCATGACAGTTGGAAGCAAGCTGATCTTCCATGCCATCTGCAGCTTTACGGATGGAAATTTCAGAAACTGTGACTTAAATGTCCGATTCTGTGATTTAAACTTAATTCATTGCCCTAATATTTTTCTCTTATTAAGGACAAAATGTCTGACACATTTAGGTATAAAACAAATGACTTGGCTCCCCTTTAGTTCATAAAGAGAAGATGTTATATTTATTAAGATCTCTCATAGATAGTCTCTGAATACAACAGCTAAGAAAGAATGGGATTAAATATTAGATTGAATCAAAATCTGTATTTTTGTCAAAATGTGGATGGATACATGTGAATATTAAATAGCATAAGTCTCAGTACGTAAGGCAAAAATGTTATTTAAGTTTAACATTGTGTATTTTTTATTGTGAGCCTTCAGTGGCTCATTCATCCAGTCTAGTATATCCTTGGTGGCTTTGTTGTTCTGAAATATGAGAAATATTGAACTGAGATTAAGTATCTCTGGTTTTAGCTGCTTAGATGGTAATAAGCCAGCAATGAGAATGCTGCTTTTCATAGCATTTTATTTAATTGCCTGTGGCATATTCATGTCCCTGATGTTTCTGCTAATCAGTCCTCTAGAAGCAAATTACAAATGTCACAGAAATCAACATGGAATAATCGGTATTAGAGTCCCTGCCACTGAAAATGAGAGAAAGTTACTCCAGAAGTTTTCATATTTAATCTCTTTTTTTAAAATCTTTTTTATTAATTAAATATGTTTTTAATTTTTTTCTACTTTAATATGAGGAATTGTACCCATATAACTCAATTATAATACGATGTTTATTTCCAATACGTTGAAAGTGCTATTACAGGTTGTTTAGGATGAGTAAGTTATATAAGTTAACTGTTAGTTGATCAAATCATGGTAATGACAATTACAAGTCTACTTTTATCACAAGAATAACATCTTGGGTGCAGCAGATAGATATGATTCTATAGAAAGATAAGGTAAGATAGTTAGATAAGATCTTCAGAAACCTCAGAAACATGCAGAATATGCCATTTAAAATGTTTTTTTTTTTTTATTATTTTAAAGATTCACTGACAATGACACAGGTTAGCTCCTGACAATACCCACCTACTTCAAAGAGGATGATGAGCATCGAACACCTTATGGAGATGGTTTCAAATGTGACAAACAAGCCACTGGGCAAAATGTCCTCATTTCTACCACAGACAGAATTCTGCCTGAAAAAGGGCAAGTTTCGATATAGGCAGAACCAATGGCCAAACTCTGCCAAGACAGGGTAAGCAAGTCCTCAATAGCTCCTGCCTCACAAATATGTCTGTTAGATAGATTGGGCCAGAAGGCTGAAGATGATGCTCCAACATTATAGAGAGATTTGGGTCATTATTCAGGTAGTAAACTATCTCTGCCATGTTCTCATTTGGAAAGCTACTAACCTGCACTCCCAGTATACTCAAGTAATCAAATTTATTCCTTCTCAAGTCTCTGACGGAGTTGAATACCAGGCTGTTTAGTTTTACAATGAAGCTTAGTTGTTTAGGAGTTAAGATGTGTTTAAGTCTAGATAGATGTTTTAAATTAATAATGACAATATGTGATGGAGATTGATTTACATTCAGAAATTTAGATGCGCACCCAGAATGGAACGAAGTTTTCTTCAAGGCTGTCAAATCAAATAGCCAAAACACTAATAATATAACATTTATATAATTCCTGATTGTATCATGGTTCTTCTTGCTATAGGGAACCTATTGTATATATGTGTAAGAATATAAATATATATGTAAAAATAAAAAAATTAATCTTCTTAGTCAACAGAAAGCCTAAGAATGCCATGTCACACATCCAGTGTGCTGGCTTCTGTTATGGTTTTTGACTTTGAGATACTTAATAGTTAACAATATGAAGAAGATGCCCTCCTGTCTCTGCACTCTGGTCAAAGTGAAAGACATTATGAAATTGTCTAAAAGTACAAACTCCTAAGGGCATAAGTACATTAAAAATATGTGTTGTATGTTTTTCCCTGTAAATGCTGTTTTTCAATTTATGTTTAAATTCTCTTAAATTCCTTTAATATTTTTTAATCCCATCACAGATTTAAAGATGAGAAGTCTAAAGCAAATAAGGCTCATTCACAGTCATAAATTACTTTTAAAATGAATGGTAAACAGACCTTGACCCACTATACATATGTAACAGACATATGGTCAACATGTGGGTCTTCTAACAACAGAAGTACGTGCTACCTTTGGACCCCTTTCTCTTAGCCGGGCTGCCTTCTCTGGCCTTTGTGGGAGAATATGTGCTTAGTCTTGCTGTGACTTGAGGTACCAGGGTGGATTGGTATCCATGGGGGGACCTCCACTTCAATGAGAAAAAGGAGAGGTGAGTGGGAGGGCATGAGAGCAGGACTGGGAGGAAGAGAGGGAGAAGGCAGGAATCAGGCTGTAAAGTGATTAAATAATTTAAAGTTTAAAGCCAAAAATTAAATACACACTTGTTAAAGCTTACAGTGTTCAGTAAGAAAAGATAGAACACAATATTGACCAAAAGTGTATAGATGCAAACTGTCTATTGAGGTATTTTCTAGCACACACACACACAAACACACACACACATACACACACACACACATATATGTATATGCTTATATGTGTGTGTGCATTTGTGTGTAAGTGTACTTTTTTCCTTTCCTTAGTAGACTGTAGAACATAAAAATCTTCCCCTTTGTAACATTGTTCAACGGAAGTCATTTTATGACAAAAATTCGTCAAGGATGGTGAAAATCAGTCCTAAACCCTTCACCGAACAAAGAATCTTTATTTTCATTGATAGGTACATGGAGAGGAAAAATCGGGTTTCTTCAGTGGAGTAAGACTAGGTATATCAAACACACCCCTCTGTGTAGGGCACGTGCTCAGTAATAGATTTCTACACAAAATAGATTCCCTGTTTGATAGGATTGCAAGGACTTAAGTGTGTGGGCGGAGCAGTTTGAAATTGTATAAATCTTACGCATACTCCCACACGTCGTGAATTCATATGTGTAATACCCTGCTGTTTCCAGAAAACATTGTGTCTTTGAAATTTTCTACAGCTCTGATCCTTCCAGTGTTTCTTTCTCTGTTCCCATTAGATCCCTGAGTATTGAGAGGAGGGTGAGATAAAGACATCTCCTTGACTGCTGAGTGTTCCCAGGTCTCTCACTTTCTACAAGCTGTGCTTCTCTGTATAAATTAATACTGCAAGAAGAATTTTCTCTGGCTATGGCTGAGTAATACACTAATCTATGAATGCAGGAGTAAATCATAAGCAGTCATTCTATCTATGCTCATTTAACTGAATAACTGTAAAATGTTTCCCTTCTAGGACGCACGGCCCATCTAGTCTCAGGTTCTTGGCATCATTAAAAGTTTCAGGTATGGGCTGGTTCCATCTTATGGAGTGGACCTAAAATCCAATCGAAAGGTGGTTGGTAAATCCCATAGAGTTTGTGCCACTAGTTAGCACTATTGTGTATATCTTGTTGGCAGGTCACTACTGTAAGTCACAGGTTTGTAGCTGGGTGATATGGGTGACTATAATTCTTCTCCAATACCATAGAAAGTACATTACATCACCACAAACTCTAAAGTGAAGTCTCTAGATGGGCACATGTCCAATATCCATGTACCGTAACAGAAGTATCTGTTGTCTTCAGCCATAGAAACTTACTTACCTTTAGGATGTAGAAGGGGACCAATAAATTTGTGATATTTCAGGTACTTATGTGACCAAGACACCAAATGAATTCTGGGCCCTGGAGATTATACTTTGTGACACAAGATGTCTGGCTGGTATACCGTCTCCCCGTTCACTATATTGCGATACCACTTAAGTTTGTACACATGGTCAAAGGTGAGGCACCAGAGTATGTGAGAAGGTAATAGCCCACTCTCCACTCTACTGTGGAGAGTGTTCTGTCCATTGTCTAGATCTGGGTAGGGGTTTAAGGTTTACCGCCTGTATTGTCCTTGGCTGGTGCCTTAGTTTGAGCGGGACCCCTGAGCCCAAATCTGCCTATCATAATGTTCTACTTGTAGGCTTCTAGGACCCTCTGGATCCTTCTACTTTGCCATTCTCCCATGCTTCTCTCATCTAGATTCCTGGAGGGGGAGACCTGGTGGCACTCAGAGGAAGGACACCAGGTTACCAAGAAGAGACTTGATACCCTATGAACATATACAGGAGGAGGTAATCCCCCTCAGCAACAGTCATAGGGGAGGGGAATAAGGGGAAAATGGGAGGGAGGGAAGAATGGGAGGATACAAGAGATGGGATAACCATTCAGATGTAACAAGAATAAATTAATAAAGGAGAAAAATTAAAAAAATTTAAAAAAAAGTTTGTACACATATGTATGATTTTTTTTAAAGGCTGCTAAAGGAATGTGTTTCCTTATTGCTTTTTAAAAAGACTTTAAACTTGGTTTTCCCTTTCTATATTTTTATTTTACACTGTCATGGCATTCTCTCTCCATTCAGTTCTTCTATACAAATCCCAGCTTGGGGAATATTATGTTGCAGTATCTTTTCCTTCCACAGCTACTTTAAAAGCTACCTAAACTCTGGCTATTCTGGTTGAAGCATATATCTGAAGTTTAAAAGCTAACATTCATATGCTAAGAATATTTAATATTTGTGTCCTTGGTACTGGGTTACCTCAATCAGGATAATTTTTTTTTCTAGCTCTGTGGATATATCTAAAAACTTCATGATTTTATTTTTCATTTCTTTTCAGTTTAGAGCTAATGGTTACAACATTTATTCCTTCTCTTTCCTCCCTCTAAACCTCCTCTCCCATACTCTTCTCCAAACTCCCATTCAAATTAATGGTATGTTCTTTCATCAATTGTTGTTTCATACACATTTGTATATGTATATACATATACATTACTAAATATAGCATGTTAACTCTGTATAGTGCTACTTTTATGTATGTTTTAAGAACTGAACATTTGTCCCTAGAGAAGCAATTGTTATTCTCTTTCTAAAGGAAGCCTGCTTTTCCTGCTCCCATTTTTTTCTGTTTCCTATAGTGATTTGAGAGGCATGAGTCATTAAGAAATTTCCTTGTCTACTTTTACATGTCCATTGATGCTGCTCTTGTTTAGTTCCTGTTTAGGCAGTCACATTGGTTAAACTTAATGAATATATCTTTTGACATTATTAAGAGACATAGTTTTACATAAAAGTCTCACTATCTTTTCTGCCCACATTTCCATGATTTTACCTGAGCCTTAGTTGTGGGAGAGCGTTGTGGAGGTAATCTTTGGGAATTATCCCTACAACTATGCGTGTTTTTTTTTTAATTTGTTCACTTTACATCCCAATTGTAACCCCTTCCCAATCCTACCCTCCTTCCCCTAAGGGGAGCCTTCCTGCCCTAACATCTGACCTTAGCCTATCAAGTTTCATCTGGACTGCCTGTATCCTATACCTCTGTGGCCAGGGTGAAGTGATCAAATGAGTAGAGGTCATAGTCCATGTCATACAAGGTCCCTACTCCCCATATAATGGGACTACAAGGATACCATGCTGCCAATTTACTACATCTAAGAGGAGGGTCTAGGTCCTTACCATGGATGGTTCTTGGTTGGTACAATAGTCTCTGCAGCACCTACAACCTCTGGCGAGATTTCTTGACTCCATTGGTTTCCTTGTGTAACTCCTGAACCCCTCCAGGTACCTCTATTCCCCAACACTTTCATAGGACTCCCTGAGCTCCACCCCAGAGTTGGACTGTGTGTCTCAGCATCTGCTTAGATCTCCTGCTGTGTGTAGTCTTTCAGAGGACCTCTATGGTAGATTCCTTTGCTGTTCCTTCTCTTTAACTGCCTCTGAGTTCTATTCTATTTGCACTTCTGAGTGACAATTAAGCATTCTCCCTAGAGTCTTACTTGCTATTTAGTTTTGTTTGTTTGTTTTTGTTTTCTAGGTCTGTGAATTACAGTGTGGTTATCCTGTATTATTTGGCTAAAATCTGCTCATAAGTCAGTACATACCATGTGTGTCGTTCTGGGTCTGAATTACTCACTCAAGGATGATCTTTTCCAGTTCCATCCATTTGCCTGCAGATTTCAAGATATCCTTGTTTTTAATAGCTGAGTAATATTCCATTGTATAAATGTACCACAGTTTTTTATCTATTCTTCAGTTGAGTGACATCTAGGTAGTTTCCATATTCTGGCTATTATGAATAAAGCTGCTATGAACATAACTGAGCAAACGTCCTTGTTTTATGCTAGAACATCTTTTGGGTATATGCCCAGGAGTGGTATAGCTGGGTCCTGAGATAGCACTATTCCCAATATTGTGAGAAAGCACCATATTGATTTCCAAGGTGGTTGCACAAGATTACACTTCCACAGCAACAGTGGAGTGTTCTGATTTCTCCACATCCTCACCAGCGTGTTCTTCACTTGAGTTACTTGTATGGGTATGATTTCAGGATGACCACTTGGAAGTGTTCACCTCAACACACTTTATCCAACAAGTTCAAGTGCTCTAGAGTCAGAGAGTTCCATTCATGTGTTTCCCTGTGCTCACTTTGTTATGTAAACTCAGGTGGATTAAATTACTAATGATTACAAAATACAAACAATAATAGATGAACCTTCAGAGATAATTTTTACTTATTCTTTACATGAATGACTTCTAACTCCTCCAGTTTCCTGAACAGTTTCTGGTATAGCAAGCCGTTAGGGGATATAAAAGGTGATAAAAATTGAGGTGTAGAAGCTTAATTACTCTTCCCATATCACACATCTATTAAGAAGCATAAAGTCTAGATTAGATTGCAATTTCATCTGAGTCTAAGGTCTGCCTCCTTAATTACTACCTCACTTAAAGCTGCTGCAGAAAAAAAAAATGTTGCAATTTAACCAGGACTTGTTAAGAGAGTCTCTTTAAGTACTATTTCATTAGGTGTGGAAAGAGTTTAAGGAGAGCACTTAGACTAATATGCAGTCCTAAAGCAGGTGAGAGTCAGGAGAATTACAAGAAAGAATATTTCTTCAGTTAGAAGTCAAGAGAGTCACAGTGTGGACCTATGGGCTTTAGCAGAAGAAAGCATTGAAATCCAACCAAACAGTTAAAAATAAAAGAAAAACAGAACATATACATGTCTCAAAAAGGAAGAGGTGTTTGTTTCACAATATTATAAATGCTAGAACTTAATCTTAACAAGTCTCTGAAGTATGATGTGGTCTTGACTATACTACAAATATTGAATCTGGGATAAGCACTGCAAAGATTTTTTTTTTAGGTTAAGCTTGTGTCTTCTATGTAGAGAGCACTTGTCATTTTACACTCCGCTTATCTTTTTAGTTTTTGGTGAAAGGCATCTACATTCATTTCTTAGAGGTTTCTTTGCTTTCTCTTTTAAATATTCATCTTTTATACTTCTTACCATCTGCATTTTTGTTTGTAGAGAACTTTTATTGTTTTTACTGTTATATCCCCAAACTCAATAAGAGATACAAGCAGGGTGAAAAAATCAGGAATTTCTAGAAAGAAATATTCAAGGCTGAACTGGAATTTCTCCAATATAATATTTTCTCTGGCTTGTTCTAACACATACAAGAAAATGTTGCACAACTGAGTTAAAAAATGTTAAAAAGGCAAAACTCAAAATACTGACTATAATATGTAAATACCATATTTATTTTATGTATTCATTATTCTGGAAATAAAAGTGAATGTAATTAATTTCATTTCTTTCAAGTAGTTATATTCTAGGGAAATTTCCGCATTATTTACTTATGCTGCAATATTTCAGAAATGGGTTGCATAAGGTGGGCATTTTAAACGAAGACACTTAACTAGAGAACCGTGGCCTTTAAAAATATGATGTTATTCAAGTGCAACAACTCTGCCTTCGTAAAATCTGTGACAACAATGTCTTTCTGACTTATTTTTATTAACCAATGCAAAGATTATTTGAGCAGGTATGAAAAGAAATAGCAAAGTAAATACAACTTGAAGAACGATCGCCAGTACATTTTACTTTGATTTACAAGGATTGTTACAGATATATGTGAATCCATGTAGAGATATCCTTGGTCCTAAATTGTTTTTACCCAAAACTATGCTTGCTCGCCTTTATTTTTATTCATTTACACTTCTTTTTTGAAGAAAGTTTTCTGTAACCTTTGACAGCCTCAAACTCTGTATGTGTTAAGGAATGGCATTGCTGACCAGATGATCCACTATTACCCATTTCTCAAGTGCTGTGGTTATAGGATTGTTTGAACTTTTGTAATTCAAAGATTTGTAAAAACGATTTCACTTGCAAGTATTGTATTGAGTATTTTTGCATCAGTGTTCATTTGGGAATTTTTTCTGAAATTTTCAGACTTGAGTGGTTTAGGAATCAGGCTGGTCGAGGCCTCCTAGAATGAATTTGGCAATGTTCTTTCTCTTTTTATTTGAGGAGTATTGGTATTCGCTGTTCTTTGAAAATCTGGTAGAATTCTTCACTAAAACCATCCGGCCTTCAGATTTCTTTTCTGGGTTGGGAGACTTTTAATGACATCTTCTATTTTCTTAGTATATACAGGTCTATTTGGATAGTTTATCTGATCTTGATTTAACTTTGCTATGTGGTATCTATCAAGAATATATGCACTTATAAGTGGATATTAGCGATAAAGTAAAGGATAATCATGCTACAATCCACAGACTCAAAGATACTAAGTAACACAGAGGGCTCAAGGGGGAACACATGACTCTCACGGAGGAGGGGAATAGAATAGACTGCTGTATGGATGGTGAGAAGAGACTGGACAAGGGTAGGGCTGGGGATGGGAACAGGAGGAATCAGGTGGAGAAGGGGAGAGAGTACAGAAAGAGACAACTGGATTGGGAGACGGAGCATTCCCAGAATGAGTTGGTAACCTAGATCAATGGAAACTCCCAGGAATCTATGAAGAAGACCTCAGAGATCTAGCAGGCCTCTTAGCAATGGAACATACAGAGCCTGAACCAACCATTCCTATAGTCATGTATGACTTCAGATTGGGGAGATGAAGGCACAAACCCAGCCACAAAACTTTGCACCTACAATCTTTCCAGCCTACAAGGTGTGCAAAAGTAAAGATGAATGAAAAAAATTGAAGGAACAGCTAACCAATGGTTCTTCCAGACAGATACCATGAAGAGAATCTCACCTTGATACTGTTGATGATATTCTGCCATACTTGCAGACTGGAGCCTTGCCAGCAGCTGACTGAAACATGTACAGAGATTCACAGCTAAACATTGGGCGAAGCATAGGGAATCTTGTAGGAAAGTGGGGGGTTTCCATAGAAAGACTTGGTGATGACAGGAGCTGCATAGAAGGTGAACAGATCCAACTAACCAGTGCCTGTGGAGAGTGAAGCACCAACCAAGGACCATGCATAGATTAGATCTTGGCACCCTACAAAGATGTAACAGAGAAGAAACTCAGGATACATGTGGGTCCACTAGTAAGGGAAGAGGGTGCTGTCTCTGACATAGACTCTTTTGTCTGCTTTTTTATCACTAACCTCTGGCAGGGCTGCCTCACTAGGGCCCAGGGAAAAGGATACACTTAGTCCTGGTGTGACTTGTTGAACTGGGGTAGGAAGGTGGGGGGTGGGGCTCCACATTTCTGAGAATAAGGAAAGGGAGATGTCTGAAGAGGGATGGAGGATGGGACTGGGATGAGAGGAGGAAAGGTGCTATGATAAGGATGTAAAGTGGATAAATAAATTAATTTACTTTTAAAAAACACACAAGGAATTTTGAAAACACATGAGTATTTCTATTATGTTAATATTTTTGTTACTTTTACTAATGAATTCTATGTTTTAAAACACCTGTTCTATTCTTTTAGGAAGATAAGTCACATAGAGACATTGTCATAGACTAAGAGCTGACTCTTATCTTCTGTGTTCAGAAAAATATCATGTATATGCCATGCTGTAAGAACAACTAACTGAGCAGCAACAGGACATGGTGGGTGATGCCTTTTACACCAGCACTTAGTTTGGCAGAGATAGGATGATTTCTGTAGGTGTGAATCCACCCTCGCCTACATTTTGACTATCAAGCTATACAGGGCTATGTAGTAATCCACTATAAATAAATAAACTGATGAATAGATTGCAAAGTAATTTACCAGAGTGAGATGCAGAACATACATAGAAAATTTTAATGTATTTTGTAGAAAATTTTATTTAATATTATTATAGAAAATAAAGTATGTATATATTTTTGTATGTGTATATATGTCTATCCTATCTACATATATATATATATAACACATCCATTGAGTTGACTAACTTATAAAATATGCTATGTGATAAACAAAAAAGACATACAGCATCTAAGAAAGAAGCTTCTTGTTATGTGGTGGAGCATCTTTCAGGAATATTCCAAGGAGTGGAATAGTTGGGTCTTGAGGTAGCCCTATTCTCAATTTTCTGAGAAAGTGCCAGGTTGATATCCAAACTGGTTGTACAAGTTTGCAATCCCACCAGCAGTGAGGGAGTGTTCCCATTTCTCCACATCCTCACCAGCATGGGCTGTCACTTGAGTTTTTAATCTTAGTCACTCTGATGGGTGGAAGATGGACTCTCAGAGTCATTTTGCTCTGCATTTCTCTGTTGAGTAAGGACTTAGAGCATTTCTTTAAGTGTTTCTCAGCCATTTGATATTCTTCTGTTGAGAATTCTGTTTGGCGCTGAATCCCGTTTCTTTTTTTTTATTATTCTGCATTTTTGATTTTTATTTTTTTACATATACATTTATATTATTACACATATATACAATATATTACCTAAAGCAAGAAGAACCATGACACAATCAGGAATTATATAAATGTTAAATTCTTAGTGTTTTGGCTATTTGATTTGGCAGCCTTGAAGAAAACATCTTTCCTATCTTGGTGCACCTAAATTTCTGAATGTAAAACAATCTCTATCACATATTGTCATTACCGACTTAAAAAAACCTATCAAGACTTAAGGACATCTTAGCCCCTAAACAACTAAGCTTCACTGTAAAACTATACTACCTGGTCTTCAACTCCATCAGAGACTTGAGAAGGAATAAACTTCCTTACCTGAGTGGTCCTGCGAGAGCAGGTTAATAGCTTTTCAAATGAGAAGATGACAGAGTCAGTTTTCTACCAGAAGAGTCATCCAAATCTCTCTATAACATTGGTGGATCATCTTCAGCCTTCCAGCCCAATCCATCTGACAGACATATTTGTGAGGAAGGAACTATTGAGGACTTGCTTACCCTGTCTTGACAGAGTTTGTCCATCAACTCTGCCTGCATCCAAGCTTCCCTTTTTTAGGCAGAAATCTCTCTGTGATGGAAATGACGCTATTTTGCCCAGTGTCTTGTTTGCCATATTTGAAGCCATCTCCATAAGGAGGTTCTTTGATGCTCATCATCCTCTTTGAGGTAGGCTGGGTGCTGCCAGGAGTTAACCGGTCTCATTGTCAGTGAATCTTTAAAATAATAAAACATTTTTAAATGGCATATTCTGCGTGTCTCTGGGGTTTTTGAAGATCTTATCTACCTTACCTTATCTTATATAAGTACGATATACCTAAGACGTATATTCTTATGATAAAAGAGACTAGTAATTGACATGACCATGGTTTTATCAACTAAAAACTTGTATAGCTTCAATTGCGTTTCCTCATCAGACTAAGACAGCTCCTAGGATACTTTCAGAGAAAGCTTATACTCCCAATTGAACCCCATTTCTTATTTGGGTTATTTGGTTTGGTGAAGTTTAATTTCTTGAGTTCTTTATAATTTTGGATATTAGTCCTTTGTCAGATGTAGGGTTGGTGAAGATCTTTTCCCAGTCTGTAGGCTGTCACTTTGTTCTGTTGACAGTGTCTTCTGCATTAGAGAAACTTTTCAGCCTCATGAGGTCCCATTTATTAATTGATGACTTTAGAGTCTGGGCTGTTGGTGTTCTGTTCAGGAAGCTGTCTCCTGTGCCAGTGAGTTCAAGGCTCTTCTACCCTTTTTCTTCTAACAACTTTAATGTTTCTTTTCTTTTTTTATTATTTTTTTTATTTATTATTATCTGCATGTACACCTGCCTGCCAGAAGAGGGCATCAGATCGGGTTATAGAGGGTTGTGAGCCACCATGTGGTTGCTGGGAATTGAACTCGAGACCTTTGGAACAGTAGTCAGTGTTCTTAACTTCTGAGCCATCTCTCCAGCCCCAACTTTAATGTTTCTTGTTTTCATAGCAGCCTTATTCATAATAGCCAGAATCTGGAAACAACCTAGATGTTCCTCAATTGAAGAATGGATAAAGAAACTGTGATACATTTACACTATAGAATACTACTCAGCTATTAAAAACAAAGACATCTTGAAATTTGCAGACAAATGGATGGAACTAAAAATGGTCATCCTGATTGAGTTAACCTAGGCCCAGAAAGATCCATATGGTATGCACTCACTTATAGTTGGTAACTAGCCCAACATGGATGTTCTCTGACAGTCTTCACTCAGTGGTAGATGGGGACAGAAGCTGGGACTTGGTATTGAGACTCCAAGTGATAGAGGTATGGGAGAATGGGGAGATAGAAGAAACCAGAGGGTCCCAGAATCATACAAGGAGAAGATTAAGGCTGGCAGATCTGGACCCAGGAAAATCAGCACAAAGTACTGTACCAACCAAAGACAATGCATACAGTAAACCTACACCCCCTATTCAGGTCTAGCCAATGGAAAGTACATTCTTCAAAGGTGTGTGGAGAGCAAGGACTGAGTCTGTCATGAACTCTGGTTCCCCCTATTTGGCCATTTTTCCCTTGATGAGAAGTCTGGTAGCACTCAGAAGAAGGGGAAGCAGGCTACCCAGATGAGACCTGATAGGCTGTGATCATATGGTGGGGGAGGCAGTTCCCTTCTGTCACAAGTCTAGGGGAGAGGAATAGGGTGAAAGAGGGAGGGAGGGAGGAATGGGAAGATACAAGCCATTGGCTAACAATCGGGATGTAATCTATACAAATTATTTAATTAAAAAATTAAAACAAAAATGAAAAAAATTTTAATTTTTTAAAAGAAGTTTCTAAGCACAGACTAATCCCTTGAGCTTTCACTCTTTTTCCTCAAGAAATACCCAAATAGCTTTGTCAAATTTTCAGATCAGTGATTGTTTTAATCTAACCAGCTCTCTTCCTGCCCATTACTTGGTTAGAACTGCACTCTGGTAACTGACCCAGCTGTTCCCGAATACCTTGCAACTTCTTCTCAGAGAAATTTCTCCTTCCAGATTTCTTGCAAGTTTTTAATCATGCCCTGACAACTGCTTCTTGAAGAATTTACATTAACACATTTTTATGACAGTGTCTTTGCTATTTAGAGAGAGATGGGATTGATTAACTGTCACGGGATAGAATATTACCTGAAAATTCACCACTTTAAATCCTAATATTTATTGCACTAAACTTACAAGCTGCAGAAAGATTGAAAGCTTGTGATTTTTTTCAATCATTTCAACTTTCTTTGTATAAAAAAAAGTGTTTATATGGATGACATATTATACTTCTACTAAAGAAAGAACTAAAACCTAGACACCACACCACAACTGACATGAATTAAATGTCTGAGAGCATCTTGGCGGAAAATCATTCTCTATTGGAAAGGGAAGTTATTTCAGCAGTAGTGCAAGGGAAACAGTCATTAACTATGAACCTAAAGATATCATTAGCACACTGTGTTAGATTTATTTATTTATTTATTTATTTATTTATTTATTTATTTTTAATATGGGGAATTGGACTTAGAATATCATATAACTAAGACATGCAAGCATTCTACTAATGACCTACAGCTTTATTCCTTGAATTAGGTTTTTAAGGCTGATGTAAAAACACCACACTCTTAACAATATAGAATAACATGAATATATTAATGTATGTTCTGGTGGATCAAAAGATACTATCTCAACCTCGTCTTACTAGCTATCATCAATGTTTCTGTTGAGTTGGGTCCTTTTTTGATTTTTAAAATTTTAATTTATTCACTTTACATCCTGATTATAGTGACCTACCTTGTCTCTTCCCAGTACAACCCTCCCTACCTCATCACTCCCTCCCCTTCTTCCCTCCCCTGTCCTCAAAAAGAAGGAGCCCTCTTCCCCTATCATCTGACCCCAGACTCTCAAGTTTCATATGGACTGCCTGCATCCTCTTCCTCTGTGGCCTGGCAAAGTTGCCTAGCCAGGGAGAAGTGATCAATGAGTGGGCACCAGAGTCCATATCAGAGGTATCCCCTATTCCCCATATTATGGGACTCACAAGGAGACTACATCTGACCAGCATGTCTAGGTCCTCACCATGCATGGTCCTTGGTTGGTGCATCAGTCTCTATTACACTCCAACCCGACCCCTTCCCAGCCAGATTTGTTGGCTCCATTGGTCTCCTTTTGGAGCTTCTGTGCACTCCAGACCTTCTATCCCCTAACTCTTCCATAAGACTCCCTGTGCTCTGCTCCAGAGGTTGGCTGTGAGTCTCATCATATGCTTTTGTCCCCTGTTGGGTAGTGTCTTTCAGAAGACCTCTGTGGTAGGCTCCCATCCTGTTTCCTCCTCAACTGTTTCAGGGGTCTGTTCTGTTTGTCTTCTGTATAAGACTAAGGCATCCCCCAGTGTCTTCCTTGTTATTTAGCTTCTTTATGTCTGTGTATTGTAGTGTGGTTATCCTGTGTTAAGGGGCTAAGAACAGCTTATAAGTGAATATAAGCCACGCATGTCTCTCTGGGTCTAGGTTACCTCACTCAGGATGATCATTTCTAGTTCCATCCATTTGCCTGCAAATTTCAAGATTTTCTTTTTTTTTTTAAATCTGGTAAATATCTATTTCAATGTGGTAACATATTTTCCATCTCTGACTATAAGAACAATTACAATCTTTTCAGATGAACTTGTTAATAAGGTTTCCAGATCCTTAAGAGAGATTATGTTTTTTTTGCTTTTAATAGCTGAGTAGTATTCCATAGTGTAAATGTGTCACAGTTTCTGTATCCCTTTGGACACCTAGGATGTTTCCAGATTCTGGCTATTATGAATAATACTGCTATGAATATAGTTGAGCAGATGTCCTTGTTGTATGGTCAGGAATCTCTTTATATACACCCAGAGGTGGTGTAGTTGGGTTTTGAAGTAGAACTATTCTCAAATTTCTGAGAAAATGCCAGATTGATTTGCAAGGTGGCTGTACAAGTTTGCACTCCCACCAGCAATGGAGGAGTCTTCCCCTTTCTCCACATCCTTGTCAGCTTGTGCTGTCACTTTAGTTAAATTTCTGACACAAAGCACTGGGTCCTTTTTTGAATCTAAATGAAGGAGTCATTTCTTTTTCCTTTTCCATTTTCTAGAATTTGCTTGACTGTAGACTACATTTTTTATCATTCCAAAACAGTTCTCTGTCCTTTTGTTTCCTGCTACACTATCTCTGATCCTCCCCATTGTGTAGACCCTCTAGGCTGTGTGGATAAAACCTAGGATAATCTGTTATATCTACATCTTACATATAAGCACACCAAGAAGTTGTTTCCAATGATATATCACATATTCTGTGTGATTAGAATACCCTATTTAGAGAGGAAGACAATTAAACAGAATATGTCTGCTGTTCTTTTTGTTTCTCCTAACATGGAGACAGGAAGGTGCTAAAACCAGAGCGTATGAAGTGGTTTATGCCACTTTTTGATGGCTGGAGTTGTTAGCCTTCATTTATGCCTCACTATTTAGTCAGGAAAGAAAAAGCAAGCGATTAGAACCTGTTTTTGAAAAGAATTGATAGACAGGATACTATTATTAAACGCTCAAGAAAATTGTGAACTCAGTGCTCAAGTAGCTTTCTTATTTGTATTGAAACAATATCAACTTATCCTTACACAAGTGCTTTGCTCTTCATCAGGCCTTTCAAAGTGAAAGAAATATCTAGAAAGGAGAGATTTTTATACAACCAGAGGTAAATCCAAGATTAATTTGTGTGAATTTAGTACTTTATACATTAATGTAATCTATTTCTGTTTTAAAAAATTGATGTGGTTTTCTACTCAGAGAAAGAATATATTCTTCTTATTTAAAGCTGAAATATGTCAATCAAATAAGTATAGAGACATAAATTGCCTTGGATACTGCAGTAGTTAATACAATAGAATTTGAGCTTTAACAGCAATGAATGAATTATTCATTTCATGTTTTTAATTAAGTTTATATGTGTCAATATTAACCAAAGTATAATCTTTACAGCAATGAAATTTTGAATAGAGGCAGCTCTGTAATTGATGAGAAAAGGAAAGTGGCTCTATGCTCTTCAATCACAGCAAAATACCATGATAACTTTTGAATTTGGACTACTAAACTAGAGCTTAGCACCAAAATAGTTCCAGAATATCTCAATTTCATTCCAGCTTTCTCAAAGCATGTATTTTATCAAAATTTATGTCATTCCTCAGTTATAAAAAAGGCTTTGATTGTGTGCAATGAATTACTCATTATTAAAGTACATTATAAAATGTTTAAAGAAATAAATGATTTTTGCTTCATTACTGTTTCCGAATGATCATTACATTTGACTTTTAGAGGGCAACTATTTATGTAAGTGTGGGAGAAATTGTGTTTATTAAGTCTGACAACTACTACAAGCTAGTTCTACCAGTTGGCCCTGAAAAAAAGTTAAAAAGGAAAATTCACTGAGAAAATGAAGAATATGATTTTGGAATTATTTGCTTATATGAGAAATGTTTTCATTTAAGTAAGCTATCAGTGAGCTGCAGGATATAGGAATTTTTTAATTTCTGGGCATGCATGCTGTACATTTAGACATTGCTGCAGAGATACAGTTAAACATTTTCCCAGATACAGGTCTTAGGAGAATGCAAGAACTGCAGGTATTGAAACATATACTAATTATCTTTTAAAAAGTGACCTTATGATTTGTTTAATCAGCTGACTGTTGGAGTAATATAAATCCATAGCCTGTAAAACATTAGGTTGAAGAAGAGAAAATGACACTAATAGTGTGGTTCCACTAAAAATGAAAAATCTAGGGAGAAATAATTGTTTTTGAAGTTCATACCTTGAAGTAGAGGGATTTCTGAATAGAATCATTTCCATAAACTCTAGTGCAGTTATTTTAGACAGGATGATTATAGGACTTGACAATTATATAGGGACACTAAAGGAACAAACAGCAGCAGAAACACATGCACTTGCCTTCTTAGGAAGCTGAAGGAATGAAGTGCAAGAGGTAAAAACTAATAACTGGAGGGCTGCTAGTGACTAGAACGTTCAGGATAAAGAGACATTTTATATGTTTCTACATGAAGGTAAGCATGTGTTGGCCATATGTCTCGATGATTAAAAGCAAGAGGATTGGAGTTAAAAGCCATCAAACTCAGCCGGGCGTGGTGGCGCACGCCTTTAATCCCAGCACTCGGGAGGCAGAGGCAGGCGGATCCATGTGAGTTCGAGGCCAGCCTGGTCTACAAAGCGAGTCCAGGACAGCCAAGGCTACACAGAGAGACCCTGTCTTGGAAAAAAAAAAAGCCACCAAACTCATGTAAAAGCTAGCAGAGCATCAACAATTACCTGAAATATCAGTACTCAGAAAAAGCACAATCACAGGACACCAAGGAGCAAAATGGCAAGTGACATTATTATTATTATATTTGCCAGCCTAGGTGAATAAAGAGCTATCAATGAATGCACTTGAAAGCCTCCTGCCTCCACATTCTTACACAGACACAAATAGACACACATGCACACATGCACACACGCACAAACACACACACACACACACACACACACACACACACACACACCATGTACATATGAGAATCTAGATGATTTAACTTTTTAAAATTAAATTGAAAAATAATCTGGATAATGGGGAGAAAATAATACATTTTGGCATACTAACACAACCACATTAATTTTAGTAATTGTTCATCTGGGTTTTATTTAAAAATGGGCCTTTTTATTGTGAGGTACTTATATGTAATTATTAATTTGATAAGAAAATAATCCTTTTCATTAATTATGTTTCTCAGTGGATTACAGAGTAAAACTTTGATAGGGATTTATATTCTATATTATTAATATGTTTCATTTGATTAGTTCTCATTTCTTGAAATCCACATCAACGAAACAGTGTGATTATACAGCAGATAATTAGAGATTAGATTTATACATTAGTTTTAGATATATTCTGTTGATTTCATAATACCTATAAGCTGGCTGCAAGAAAATTTTTCTATTATCCTGGCTAATGATTTTCATGACTTTCTCAATAGATTTGTTTATAATTAATTATATGGCATTTATTTAAAGGTTTATAAAGCTACATTACCTTCTTTTAAATTTATTTTCAAGATAGCTTTCTAGAATTGATCAGAACTTTATGTATTACTTTGGTTGTATAAGGATGACTTTGTTAAAGATTTGTTGCTATTTTAAAAGCAAAAACAATAGACAATCAAAATCAAATAACATCTATCCTAGGATTAATAAGTCTATCCCTCCTCTGTACACTACATAATTTCTAAGAAGCATGTTAACTTTTATAATAAAGATGCAATGTGGAATAGTTAACAATTGGGAAAAAGAAGAAAAAAAGAATGAAAATATTACAAATGTAAAAGAATCTGGAAATTTTATGATGCATCCCTAAAATTATAACAATCACTTAAAAATTTGCATATATTAAAACTATTATACTTTGAGATGTTGAGATGGGTGTCTTGTCAATATTACTAATCATTTATATTTACCAATATCACTTTCAGAGAGAGAGAAAGAGAAAGAGAGAAAGCACACTGGATCATTGCTTCTCTAATGTAGAAACTTGTGAACACATGCATTTGTTCAAATATATTAACCTTCTTCTGTTCAGATCATTATTTGAGGCTTTACTATTTTACAAATGTCTTAGCAAAGCCATAGAGATCCCAGGAAAGAGGTTACAATGAGCTTTTCTATGTGATGTTTGAACAGTCAGCTCAGTAAGCATTTGTTGCCTTAGATGAATCACTACAGTAATACAATTTTAAAATTCAAGGATCAACATTTTTTTGCTTTTACATTATCACCTAAGCTCATGTTACATTTATTAATAAAATATATTTATAAATTCTGTGTCTATACATTTTTCTTTTATGGATTTTACATTAAATTCTAATCATTTGCTGAAAATATTGTCTATGGAATAGTTATTTATCTTATGCTGATTTACTCAATTATTCTTATTTTCTACCAATTAGAGAAGTTAGTTTTATTTCTGTTCTATTATATTCTAAGGGAGAGGCTTTGAAATAGGCTGAATTGTTATTCATCTAATTATAAAATAGATATTACATGCAAAAATTATAATATCACTTGGTGATGTATACATCCAAATATGAGCTTCATTTCACCATTTGTCATATTATAGCTCAACATGTTTAGAGAATGAATTAACTAAATGTATCAGATGCTTACATTTATTTTAACATGTATAATCCTTAACAAAGAAGATTTGTTTTTGGAACTAGTTTTACACAGACACAATGTATTTTCATGCCTGCCATATTCTTCATGTCCAGGAACCCAATGCATTTCAAATATTTTATTTTAAATAAACAAAATTTTAGAGATAATAATTATTTATCAAAATTACTTTTTGATTGTAATAAACACAACAAAAACTTAAATTAAAAATAAAAGAACTATGGGATTATTGATGAAATTTAAGGAGCATATCTAGCCTTATTCATTGAATTAATTTGAATATGGGATTATCTCATTTTCCAAGAAATAAATACTGTCAATCAAAATTTTCAAACACTGAATGTCATCAAATTGACAAACATCACAATAATTTGTCATTCATTTTGATGATTTTTGTTTAGGAAAACACCCCTATTTCCAATTATTGTCATAACTATGCACATTTGTTTGTTACTGCTTGTATAGGTTACTTTGAGGTTTTGTGTTGACAGTGTTTGGATTTTAAGTTTAGTATGTGTGTTTTAGGTATGTGTGTTGTATTTGCATGTGTGTGTTCTGTGTGGTTTTGGTGCCATGGCAGGAAACAAGCATCTCTAAATAATTTCAAAATATTATACATAATTGATTTTTAGTTAAATAAATTATATAAAAAATGATGTTAAATTATATCATTTCACCCTTCCCTTTCTGCCCTTGGACCTTTTCCTCTATCTCTTGTAGCTCTTTCTCAAATTCATGGGCTCATTTTCTTTAATCATGATTTTACACACACATGCACACGGAAAAGGCTCAGTACATATAATATGACCTGCTTACATGAACATAGGGCTGGCTCATCATTGGATAAAGTGTTGAGGATCTCTTCTCTGTGGAAATCAAGTTTTCACACTGTCAGCATCACCCAGTTGTCTGAAGTTTCCTGTCTAGTCTTGAGGTGGTACAGATTTTCCACCTTCATGTTAACTCACCCATGGTTGTCATCATTGATAGGTATTCTTTAGTCAGCCATGCTGATAAGACTCCATGGGTATAGACTTTCTGACGTTTTTGTCCTGTTGCTCTGAGTCTTATAATCTTTTTTTTTTCTCTGTTCAGCAATAATCTTTGGGCCATAGGTTCAGGAATAGTGTCACAGATGTATTAGTTGTGTTTGGACCTCACAAAATCCCATGCTCTCTGTGTTTTGTTTGGTACCGCAAACAATAAAGCAAGAGAAACAAACTAGTGCAATACTACTATGACACCTATGAACAACAATATCTAAGGCATTTAATATATGTGCATATTTTAAATATCTCTAAGAATTAGAACTGTATTTGAAATACAATGTTTCTGTGGTATATTGTGAGCTAACTTCTCTATATTTCTTGTATTCTTTCATTCCTCAATATGCCTAATTTTATTATAAGGAAATAACTGAATCCAGGTAATTTTATGAAAATGATATTTAGCTCACATATGATCTTTGGAATTCAAGAATATGATGCCAATATAACTGTAGCTTTCTTGAGAACTTCATTAGGAGTGTATTATAAGAACACAGAGGAGAGGAGCTAACAGATTGTCATATAATGAGTTTAGAGTAATACTTAGTTTCCACTTAATATTGAAAATTGTTTGCTCTGCAGCAGTAGCTTGAGCAGTTTACATAATTTCTATGCAGGTGTGGAGCTTTCCCACTGTCCTTGAGAGCTGAGTACTGACATGTGCCCCTTTAAAGCGTCAGAACATCCCAGATCTCTCTGTGTGATTTGTTTTGTTATTTCTGTCTCCCTGTCTGTCTGTCTGCCTGTCTATCTGTCTGTCTGGAGATATCTCTCTCTCTCTGTCCCATATTAAGATGGCCTTTTGCTCTTCCCCCTCCCCAGTAAACCTCTTGCACTAGATCTAGTGATTGAGGTATCTCTTATTGGCACCCTTTGGCCCCAGACTTAACAAAGGTAGGCTTTCTGTTTGGGGATAACCTAATACTGAGTTTGATCTCTTATAGCTCAAGTACTACGACACAGCTACAGCCACCTAGCACATATCCATTTAGTGCTAAAAAAAAAAGTGAGTGTTATGTTCCCACACACAAATAAAATAAAATAAAATAAAATAAAATAAAATAAAATAAAATAAAACTCTAGTGGGTTTGAGATGAAAATTACATGAACCTTGATATGGTTTCTTTGGTTAATTATCCGAAAGCTTACATGGCTGTTGCTTAAATAGTGTCCCTTCACATAGCATTTCATGGTCACAAAAAATTATGAAAGAAAAATTTTGATTTATCAAGATATATTAATGGGTAAAGGTATTTCCTACCATGGCTAAGGGTATAAAAATGTCTTAGTCGGTGTTCTATTGCAGTGAAGAGACACCATGACCACAACTTATACAAAAAAAAAAAAAAACATTTAAGTGAGGCTTGCTTCCAATTTCAGTTTAGTCCAATATCAACATGGCACAAACTCTCATGGCAGGTAGGCAGTCATAGTACTGGAGAACTGCCTGAGAGTTTTGCATGATGATCATCAAAAAGAGAAAGACTCTGTGAATGGAACTGGATTTTTGAAAGCTCAAAGCCAACCCATAGTGATATGCTTCCTCCACTGAGGCCACACCATCTCATCATTTCAAATAGTACAACTCCCTGGTGAGCAAGTTTTAAATTTTTTTATTCAAACTCCCAGAGATCTTTCATACTTACATGGTGCATGAATGGCTCTAACAAGCTGGAACATGGCAAATATGACAGGTCATGTCCTTCCTCCTTCTCTCTCCCTTGATAAACACTTAAATTTCCTTATTTAAGCCCTTCCACATTCCTAAATTTTTCCACCAAAGTATGCTTTCTTGTCTGGCCACTTTCTTATGCTTGACTCATTCCTAAGGCTGATCACACAGTTCCAACAATCTAAACATTAAGGTCCATCAATTCAAATTCCCATCTGCCTACACTTTGTGACATACCAAGCTGGACACCTTGGTACACACTTGCAATCCCAGCACTTGGAGAAGCAGAGACAGGTAGAACTCTGTGAGTTCAAGATGAGCCTGGTCTACAAAGTGAGTTCAGGATAGCCAAGGGTACACAGACAAACCCTATCTCATAAAACCAAAAACCAAAGCCAAACATAACCGAAACAGCAGTCAATCAGAATTTGCCAACTCAACTTAGCTTATTCTTACATAGCTCTGCCCCCTTTTTCCTCTTAAAATCACATCTGCAAGGAAAGATATTTCCTTGTATTTCTGCTGTTATGACCAGATTACTAAATCCCCAAAGATCACCAAGAGTTCGAAGCTGTATGCCAAAGCAAGGAGCCTTTATTCAAACTTGAGCTCAAGGGCCCTCTTACACTGTTTTTACTTGGGATAATGTTCCAATATCTGAAAGGGTGAATGTGGATTACATGATTCATTTAAGATTATAGTTACATTAGTTCCACAGTTGACCAAGCATTCACTATTAATAACATTTAACTTTAATTTTTGTCTCTGGTCATTAGTAACAATTTGCCAAACAAACAGTCTTTCAGTATCTCCAAATCATCTTCTTTTTATATTGTAACTGTTTTGCCACTGACATAAAGAAATGATAAAAGTTGAGCAATCCTACCTCTCATACATTTTTCTTTATGTAAACCATAATCGCAATTTCTCCTTTGAAGTCTTCATCTATAATTCCTGGATGCATGATGAATTCTTGAGGTGTTAGGCTACTTCTTACTAAGAACATTCCTACTGTCTTTGTGGATAGATGTCCATGAATTCAAGTGGGTATTGTTTAGAATTGAATGTTTAGTGATAGTGTGAGATTTTTTAATTATGGATAAAGATAGGGGAGAACTTCCTTCTGCGGCAAGTATCAAGTCTCCAAACCCGAGTTTTAATGAGCTACTTCATTGCTAATAAAAAATGCCTAGCTCCTGTTGTTCATTGTTGGAGTATGAGAAAACACCCTTAGAGAGTTTTCGATATGTACATGATTATTTCAAAAGGAGTTTCCCATTGATATGGAATTACCTCACATATCTCTTCCTGATCTGCATTCCTTAGTCAATGTATACCCTTACCATGCCTTCTACAAATCTTGCTTGACTGAGGTTTTCTAAAGAAGTCTTTAAGAATGCCTTGTCTGTAATCCCTTTAAAAATGACCTCATCTGCCAGAGTTAAAACAATGGATTATTGTCCATTATTTGTTCAATTACATAGTCATTAAGGTTAATATCATCAGTAATTCTAATCTATTCGTCCATGTGTGCTGGCTGAGCTTTTAAAGATCCAAGAAATTTTTATATTCTGTATTTACTTTTTAGAGTGTTAAGGTTTCATTAGTACTCTTCTTCCATTTGGGTGTGATATTGCCTTGTTTATACCAGAAGTTAATTTTTTTAAAAAGTCAGTAAAAACTCTCTCTGGAGCTTTGCATAATCTTTGTCAATGACATAGACCTTTTAATCTTGTTCCTCCACCTCATCCCAGTATCTTAAAGCTACTTAAGTACATTGTATAGTAATAGAGTCATCAAATTACATCTGCTATCTAAAATCAGCTAACTCTCCTTCACCTAATAATTATTCTTTCATGATATTAACACTCTTAGGCCTATTATGACTTTCAATAATTGCAGCTGCTTCTCTCTACCATTGTAATTCTTCTTCTTTTGTATTATTATGGCTTATTACTCTTGTTGTACAGCTATTTTGTCTATTGAGAGAAAACATATAAAGATCACAATTGAAAGTAGGGAGGGGTTTACTGTTGTGGTCATAGTAGCAATAAGTACTTTGAGGGCTTTTTCACATAACATTTCTATTTCCTCAACTTCTTCCCTTGTCTTAAGGGATTTGAATTGGGGTTTTCTTTTTTAATTCAGAAAAAGTGTATCTATATAATTAATTTTGTCTTTTGGGATTCACTGTCTCAGAGGCTAATGCATCTTTCCTTGCTCTTAGCTCTAGGCTTCTGCAGCTCTGGAATCTCTCAAACCTCTCTACCCATCTAGCTGAACACATAGAATTGATCCTTCCTCTGGAGACAATTCCAAGGGAATTTTACTTTGCACCTATCTGTCAGATATTACCTGTCCTCTGCAACTTTTTTGTCAGATGTCCGACAACTGTTGTGTCTGTTTATAATACTGACTGAGATTTTGTGTATGTAGTGTTGATTGAGACTGACAGACAGAAAGACAAGACAGACAACCTCAAGTTTGGAAGACAAAGAGGGTCGCTCCTGCAGTATGGTAGATGCCAATGTCTCACTGCCTGTGCATTCCAGGAAGTCTGATTTTGTCGGTTTGCACTTTGTTTCCTTTTTTTTTTTTTTTTTTTTTTTTTTTTTTTTGGTCTTTGTGTGACCCTTGTGACTAAGAATCTTTTGTAGGAATTCTAGGCCAGGTCTGGTTTTCTGATTCAGGCAGAGCCCAGTTACAGGATAGGCTTCTTGGAGTTTGCTTTCTGGAAGAACGGAGCTTTCAGGAAAGTAGCAGTTCTGAATTTAGGTCCTTTTCTCTCACCATACCGATACATTTGTTTTGTGTTTCTGTTCACTTGTAACTATCTCAGTTCTAAAAATTGGCCAGGTCTCAAGCATGGCAGCTTGAGTCTAGTGCCTTCCATCTCCTACTTGGGTACTTGGCTGCTGCTGAGTCCTTGATAGAGAAGACTGTTCCAAGCATGAAAGGCCCTTTAGGGATCCCTGAGGCTATTGGATTCTCTCTGGTTCAAAACACCTGAGTCCTCAGCCAACAGTGGCACCAAGTTCACACAGGAACTGCAGGGCTTTGGGGGTGGCTGCTGTTTGGCCGTGGTGAAAGCTTTTTCCAGTTTGCAGTTTGTTTGAAAGCTTCCTGCCACCCTTCCCTGCCCCCCCCCCCAAGTATGGTACAGTGGACACCTGATCCAGGACCCTGTGGTTTCGGCTGTGCTACCTGCAGATTCACTGCCATAGGCCATGTGATCCAGGACACCGCTGGAAAGCTCAAGATCTTGCCTGTATCCATTGAGTTTAACAGGTACCAAGGTATTTTTACCTTGAAATTACATCTAGAAAAAGGTTTGTCTATCATAAAATGTATTAATGTATGTGGCCATATATGTTTGATTTTAAATGTATTAATGTATTATGTTCTGTACACATTGCTTATAAATGTCTGGTTATTAAAGATGGTTAACAAAAAAAACCTTTAGCATCTATAACAAATGTTAACAAAGGTTAACTTAGAGTTGGAGCCATTCTAAGTAGCAAGTACCATAAGCCAGCAGCTCTCTAAAGTTCTTTTAAATTAAGGTTTTCATGTAATTACTGTCCTATAATTGAATCTAGACTTTCACTGTGAACTCTTATCTAAAGATTTATAATTTGATTATTGGGTATGACATTTAAAATTTAAGTTCAAATTCTTGTTTAGAACATATATGTGTGTGTATGTGTTTGTAACATGGATTTTTAAAATAACAACCATGTAGAACACATGATCTGTTGCCTGCCATGTGACTCCACCATCTTGAGATAGCCACATCGATGTGGCAACAGTTTTAGAGCCACTTTGTCCTAATGCTTGTTATAAAGGCTAATTCAGGCTAATAAACTTCTGTATTGTAAAATTTAGAAATGGGTAATTCTAAACGATACTTTTTTTTTCTTTAAGTACTACCAGCTCTGGTGAAATTCCATTATATAATGCAGTACGCAGTGTAATAACCATTGGCAATCAGAATTTGAACAATAACTGTCAAGCCATGTATTTTAATAACTACAGACAACAGTTGAAACCCAGATAGCAAAATATGGAATGCTTCACGAATTTGCGTGTCATCCTTGCGCAGGGGCCATGCTAATCTTCTCTGTATCGTTCCAATTTTTAGTATATGTGCTGCCGAAGCGAGCACCTAAAAGATACTTTTAAGTTAAGAAATATTAATGTTAGAGCTACTCAACTGAATTGTTTGCACTCTTAAAATTTGAGTTTTGTCTTCTAAATTTATAATTATTATCTTCTACCTTTATTATCAAAAATGTAAAAGATCACTTGGAAATACGTTTGGCTTTCTTTTCTGAATGTGGCTATGCAAAGTGCCTGCCACAGCCTCTCACACAATGTGGCTGCCCACCAAGTTGATTCAATGATAAAATGGCCGGAAGTCACCTTGCCATAGCCTCTCCAACACCTTGGCTAAGGGCAGTCACATGGCCGGAAGCCATCTTGCCCAAGCATCTCCACCACCTTGGCTAAGGGCAGACACTTGACTGGCAGCCAGTTTGGTTATGGGAGACCCAAGCTTCTCTATTGAAGGCTGCCAACTGCATTCAGTTGCCTTGCTCAGCACCAAGAGCGACCTCTGTTCTTTAAGCTGGCTTTTGCTGTTCAGTCTTAATGATGAAATGTGGCAGAATCAGCAAGATTGCCAGTCCATCAAATGAACTGTATCTATGATTATAAGTTTTGCTTTGATAGTAGTTCAGGAATATATTTAAAGTTTTACTAATAACTGATGCAGTTTATGGTCAGATATATCAGTAAATAAGTTAGCTGATAGTTAATAAAACAGTTCCAAGAGAATGATGCCTCATTTCCTAGGTGGAGTAGATATTTACCTGTTCAAATCTTTGTATATTGATAAAAATTAAGGTTATATTTTGATTACAACATACTATGTATCAACTCTTTTAAGGTATTGTGTCTATGTAATTCTCAAAATGCTATGTACAGTTCCATCCCTTTTAAAGAGCTACTATGGCAAACTGTTTAGGATAGTTAAAACTTATGTTTTTTGTTTTTTGTTTTTTGTTTTTTTTAGGTATTAGTTCAGTTAACCACAGGTATTTCTAAAATAATAAATAGCCAAAATCAAACAATTCATATATACTAAAATTAGACAGATGTGGTCCTCTAACACTTATCTGCAGATTATAGTAAGATAAAGTTTAGAGCAGATAGCTAAAGACAGACAAGGATTGAGCACAGCTATGCTGGTCCTCAAGCTTATCAGACATCTGCTGAATATGGCATTAAATATATTTAAACTAATTATGAGAGAGAATCCTACATCCTAGCAGTAATTCCCAAGGTCTCTGAGAAGATTTGGCACGTAGGTGACTCAACTCTGGATTGTGGTTTCTAATCACTGGGCAAAACTGCTCCATGGATCGGCCTAACTGTGGACAAACTAGACACCCGGAGAATCATTGTCTCGTGTTGCTGAATACAAGGTGAGGTCAGGATGTTCTGTGTTCTCCTTCCACAGAAACAGCTGCTTGTTTTCTGTGCCTCTGTGCCTGATGGCCAGACTGTCTCTGCCCATGGTGCCATGTTACTACAAGAGACAACTGAGACAACTGTCTAGGTACCAGGATATGGTTAGTCATCTCTGCCGTTTTGATTGGTGCATAAAATTATCTAGGTTACAATTTATCCTCCTCAGGTCTCTGATTATATTGATGGCTAAGCTAATGTTAGAACGACAGCTAGAGAACAATTAGATCCACTGTTAGTACAATGGTCAATTCATTAGGTAGTCAAAACTACTAGGTACTAGATCTCTTCTCTTATTTAAAAAGACAAACAGGCTTGCCTTGCTCACAGGCTTCATTTTAAATGAAAAGCAGTTTTTAGTGTAACTCAACTGCCTTTGTCTCTTAGTAAATAACAGGATAGGAAAAAGATGTGGTTTATATAAGGTCTGAAGGTCTGAAAATTTAAGTTAAGCCAGTCTAAAGTATTTGAGGGTTTGAAAAAGCATTTAAACATTAATACATATAAGATAAGAATGTTAAAAGGTCTAAGAAACTGTTTCAAGAAGGTGTTTTAAGGTTGTCTATACAAAAGTGTTTCAAGTTGAGAAATGCAAGTGTTTGAGAGTCTGTGAAAGTAATTAAATATTTGAGGGTCAAAGAAAGTGTTTAAATGTTGGTAAGTGCAAGTTATAAAAGTTAAATATCTTAAGAGAAATTTTAAGGTACATCAGTACAAGTTGCAGATTTAAAATGAGATCAATGGTTATAATAAACTGCTAGAGTACTGGTTTCTTATTAATCAATCCCAAGCTCAAGATTTTAATTTCCCTTTGGTTGTATTCTGAATATAGGCTTAAAGGGTGCTTCTCATCGTGCTAAAAATGAGTCTGTCCAATGTGTATATCAAGTCTTCTGGACTGAGAAAAGATTGTTCACGCTTTTACTGGGTTTCATAAGCCTTTTCCAGCTGACTAATAGACACAATTTTAACTTTTATCTCTAGTCTGTATTTGTCTCAGCAGATTTTTACCTGGCTCACAGAATCCATCCAGAGCTGTTGAGATCTGGACCTGCTGGAAGCTGATGCAATCCAGTCCTGCAGATATGACTACTCCCTGTCTCTTCAACTGGAATAATTAAAAACACGTGCCTTTGATAAGTGCCCCAGTGGCTTTTGACTAGCTTTTCAGCCTTTCTAGGCTCTGATAACAACACCACTAACGTCAACAACAAGAAACTGCAGAAGAAAAGAGTGACTCCACACATTTTCCCACTTTATATGCTAAAATACTAAGTCAAAGACAACTCTCTGGCATGAGGGACAAATGGCTGTAAGAAACTAGACTCTTAGTTCTGCTTAAACCAGTCATGCTTTGTGTCTTCCCTTACATCAATCCAAGATTGTGTACCATCCATCTAATAATCATGAGGATGTGGTACCTGGCCCTATAACAGGCCAACGTAGAGAAGTAAGTTTCAAGAAGATGCATGATTGCGTCTTCAATGAATTTGTGAGATGGGGGAATGTAGGAACAAAATTAATGCCATATCCTATATGTAATTTATATTCTGTATTTAATACCCTGTTCTGTATGAGAACTTGTCTCCATGTGACCCTCACTACTTCCTGCATTTCAGGAAGGATCGCATACTGCCATAAACTGGGCCTGCCAGTACTCCAGAAAAATTACCCCAAGCAATGAGATACAGTTAACACCCCATGATCATCTGAGATTAAACAACTTCCCTGGAGATTCAGCCTCCTGGACCCAACCTGCCTGAAGGTTGACATTCCTGAGACTCACAACCCCCACTTATGTTTTTTCCTTAATTCCCTGTGACCCACAACCCCTAATTACAGTTTTTCCTTACGAACCCATTGCCCTTGAAGCTCCAGTATCATTCTCCTATCTTGCTGTATGAGGAAGGATTGTGATCCGAAGCTCTGAGGACATAATACAGAACCCTGTGTATATTGTTTGTTGTTTTTTTTTTGTTGTTGTTTTGTTTTTTTTTGAGACAGGGTTTCTCTGTGTAATAGTTCTGGATGCCTTGAACTTACTCTGTAGACCACACTGGCCTAGAACTCACAGAGATCCTCCTGCCCTGCCTCCCAAGTGCTGGAATTAGATGATGGAATGAGTTGAGAGCTGTACCCAAGCTTTACGAATATATGGCTTGGACTGAGTCCAGTGTGTTTCTCTATAACTACCCTAGTTCTAGGCTTAGGCCTGGAAACTTCAAGCCTCCAATACAAACTGATCATCTTCAGCCTCAGACCCTTGAAGGTTTCAGCTTCCAGTCTCAGTCGGCTAACTTAGGCCTAGAATGTTTTCAAACTTCAAGACTTACAACTGAATAAGCTTAACCCTGCTATTGCTTTCTGAATTCTGGCTGGCTGACTCAGCTCACCTCTTCTGGATCAAAATTCTTCTCCAAACTGACTGATTCAAACCGCCTTCTCCCTGTTTTTCCTTTACTTTTTCTCCTTGGAAACTGCGTCAGAACTCCATTAACTAAACTGGACACACTCAACTGTATTCAAGCAAACCTTACTGAGCTGCACCAAGTTGTACTCTTCTCCTGAACTGTAATAAACTCTTTCCACAAACTCTGTTCTCTCTCTGCATTGCTGTTAAGTAGATTCTTATTTTTGTCTGTTCTCATGTGGGTTGGATATATCCTATCTCTGACTCCTTCTTTCAAATCTTTCTCTGATTAGCCACTTTTTCTGTCAATCAACTAGAGGTCTCTGCTTCAAATTAAAGGTCTGTGCCTAATTCCAGACAGAGGGATTAAAGGCGTGTAATGTCTATATTCCAGCAGAGGGATTGAAGATGTGTACTAAGGGTGTGTCTGTATTCAAACTGGATCACACAGACCTAAATTTCTAGATGTACCCACTTGCCAGAGAGGCCATTTTTGTGGATTAAAATTCTTCTATACTTTTTTTTTCTGTTAAATGGGCTTAGTATTAAACTGATCCCTAATTACCTACCATTATACCAATAGATTATCCATCGACCCTCTTCAAAAAAAGATTCTATTTACACTAAGTAGCAATTAACATGGAAACAATGCCATATCTATTATGCAAACACTTTTCAGGATAAAATATGGGAATAAATGTGTGTAAAGCAAACCATTTCATATCAGTCACTATCTGAAATACTGGAAATCATGAGCACTTGGGTTAATTCTTTAATAAAATTATAGACTATAAATAGTAACAGAAGATTAAAATGCCTGAAGAAATAACTAAATCAAAGGAAATAGAAAGAATATGAATCACATTTTTGCAGGTGCTATTCTATGCTGAAGGAAATAAATACAGTTTTTAAAAGAAAAAAAAAGTTTCATTACCAGATGTTAAAATAACCCTTTAATAGTCTATTCCATGAACTTTACCTATTTTTCTTGTCTGCAAATTGTATACATTATTCTGAGATTAATTTGATGAATAACATGATATTGCACTTGTTGACATTATTGTGAAAAGTGATCTCAAATTCTATGAAATATTATTCTGTATTAATTAATAATAGTGTGTGTTCATTCAAACTTTGTTCATGAAATATTTCTCATATATCCATATCAATCATATATATTAAATCATATGAACATTTACAACTCATTTTGAATCTTTATATCTTTTTATTTAATTTTTTAATGTTTTGAAACTCATGCTTGAGTACTCAATTTAGTTATTTTCAATTATCCCTGTCTCCCTCCAAGCCCTACAATGACTCCATAATTTCCTCAAAATTTCATGATCTCTTTACCTGTTTATTATATGTAGAATATAATGTATCCAACTTTTTCTATTTTGTGTTCCTTATAAATAGGTATTTAGCTATGACCAGTTGGTGTTGGATAGCCTACCAGAGGGCTTTTCCCTGGAGAAAACACATTTGTCCATTTCTCTCTGCTTCATTTTTTGATCTAAGCACAGATTTCTATTTGTGTATTGGTATAGAAAAAATTATCAAATATAAAAGAAAACATAAAAATGTATGTCTTATTGACATTTTATTTATGATAATTTTTGAAACTCTGAATAGTTTAAACAATGAAAAAAGTAAAATCAATCATCTTATGTTTGCTTATATTATATTTATATCTGATATTTTGAGATTATTAATATCTTTACAAGATATAATATGTTAAAAATATTTTTAAAATTACCAAAGTACATAAAATAATATTGGAAATATTATTAGCAAAATCAAGTCATGGGAAGGAATTAATGAATAGGTATCACTGACTGCTATGATTTTTTAAAGTTTGGTATTATGTTCATAGAAAAAAATGTACTTAGCTATCTCATAACCTGCTTCTTGGAACACAGACACATTACCAGAACCTCTCTCATAGTATTTATTAAGTTTATAACAATTAATATGTGCATTAATTATCTCAATATTGTCCAAAGAGCACAGATTATGTCAGAATCTTTATTTATTATATAGTGAATTTCAGAAAATGTATATATTTGCTCATAATTTTGGTAACATGTAGACACACTCTACTGTCCTTAGAACTCTCTGTAATCTACCAACTTAACCCCTTTCTGATTAAAACCTTGACAACCATTTACCTATATATTTTCCATAATTTTTATTTCATATAGATGATAAAATGTGGTACATAATTTTGAAATGTGAGGCCCTCATATTGAATAGCTGCTGAATAGTCTTTAATGGCTTAGGGTTCATACAGGATCTTGCTACCTCTTGATTGCTCATTACACCTAAACTATATGTTTCTGCTAGTGAAAACATCACACATCTTGGTTATAATTCATGAATAAAGCAAACTGAAATCATATACAATCTTTCCCTATGTTGGCTATTTTTATAGCACTGGGAGGCAGTGTCTGGGGGCTACTCTCCTCTAAACTGCAGCTGGCTAGGGGAAGGGTCAACTCACCTGTTTCCATACCACTGGGCCTGCTCTCCCAGGATACCAGGGGAAATGTGAGGACAGTTTTGCACATCTCTCAGACATGACCATTTCCCAGAGATGTCTGCCTGGTTTGGGTGGTTAGCAGCTCCCTGCTGCTGCATAGCCACAGACCCAGACATGGCCCAAGGTTGCAGTATAGGCCAAGACCTCACCATGGTCCAAGGTGGCATCAACTGCTATTCACATCAGGCTATTTCTAACTACTCTGAAATTTCAAGTTTTGACTCTCTTCTGTTTTTTTTTTTTTTTCACATCCTTCTGTTTCTCCTTCTTTTCCAAATCTTCACCACTTACTTGCTTTTCCTAGGGGTGACAGGGGCCTATGAGTGTCTGCTGTCAGCTTAGGAGTGGTCTCAGGAACGTTATGACCCACTGAGCATTGTCAGGTGGCAGTCATTTTGGGCGGTCTTCCCCCGAGGCCTGTACAGCACCAGATTGGTGGTCCTCTCAGGTTCGCTCCCTATCTGGGTCCTACGGTGCAGGTCTGGTGGTGGTTTCAGGCTTACTTCTTGAGCGGTGTACCAGAGTGGCTCCTTGAGAGGGTTGTCTATCTCAGGCCCACTCCTGCCCAGGGGTGCCTGTGGTCCCACATTGGATCCTTCTGGTCTCTGGCTTGCTCTTCATCCTGGGATCCCATCTGTGCCTGCCTGGCACTGGATTGGTGATCATCTGAAGCTTCCTTTTTTCACGTAATATTAGACTACTAATCATTCAGATAGTCATAGCTGAGAACACTGAGGATAGACATAACCTTTCTCACCTTTGCCACCTACTGACGCACAGGTGACACAGCAGCAACGTCTACAACACCTCTAGGGGCAGATAAATGAATTTCTTAAAATAATAAAATTTGTAACTAAAAATGATACAAAGATAATAAAGTATTTTATTTCTTATTTGCTACCTCTTTTTCTCATTATTGAAGTAATATATTACCAAACAAAATTTATAATGGATTAATTTATGAAATACAGTAAAATTATTTCCTTCATTACCATTATTCAGAAATACATATTATCTAATTTTTCTTTATTTAAAAATAGATTCTTCTTTCACATGATATATTAGGGTTAGATTTTCCCTCCTCTACTTCTCTCAGTTTTTCCCCAAGTGCATTCCCATTTGTACCCATTCATTTTCTGTCTCTCATTAGAAAAGAATAGGCTTCTAAGAATAATGCATGACAATATGAATTATAATAAGATAAAACAAAAGCAATCATATTGAAGTTTGAAACCTGTTATTGTCTTGACAACAATTTGGGCTGTTTGTGGGAATGGTTGATTTTTAAAATTTTCCATTATTTATTATTATTACTACTATTATTATTATTTTACAAAATAATACCTTTCCATTTAAGAAAGAAAAATAATATCAGTGATAACCTTGCAGTTTAAAGCTAGAGTAAGCACTTAGCATGCTCAAGTCTTTTGTTTCATCCCCTACAGTGGCCGGAAATAATCATTTCTTACAGTATAGAATATGCTATCTCACATCCACTTAGATAGAATAATATATTATTTGCCCTTGAATACCTGTTATCTGTCGGGCAACTTCATGCTTGTTCAGTTGATGTGTACTGTATATAGACATGTTAGTTGAGTCTCTCAATTTGCTTCTGCAGTGATAAAGCATTATGGAACTATTATATATTTAGGGAATGTGTTAGTCAGTACCACTGTAGTTATTATAATTGTTTGTTATTATTGTTTGAGACAGGGTCTCACGCTATTAAGGCTGGAATCAACCTTGTTATATAATAGTGGATCATCCTAAATTCCTCATCCCAGGGCACTTTTCTTTTACTTACCAAAGTTACAGGTGTGTGTCCCACATCTGAGTTTCTACTTACGGCATTTTATTCCTTCTAATGTTGAAGATGATTAGAACCGTTTTTAAGTGGAACTGTTGTAAAGAGCAAATGTTAGTTATGTTTGTTAAAATATTTAATGGAACAAATATGTACTCCTTTTGAATATTAATTTTATTTATCCTTTTTGTTTATTTCATCTTGCAATTTGTAGTTTACTGTGAAGGGATGTCAAGAGAAGTCAAGGCAGGTATCTGAAGACAGAAATTGATGAAGATGCCACAGAGTATTGATACTTAACTGGTTTTCACTCCATGAATTGGCTAATCTGTTTTCTAAGAGCAAACAGAACAACTGGCCAAAGGGGAGGCACCACTTGTAGTGATCTGAACTCTTCCACAGCAATTGTTGATCAAGAATATATACCACAGGCTTAATTAATGCATAGTCTGGTGGGAAAGTTTTCTCAAAGGAGGTTCCCTTTTTCAAAACATCTGTAGCTTATGTCACGTTGAAATAAAACTAGCCAGCAAAGATTGAAAGAATATTTCAGTCAAAACAATATTTCCAAGATGAACTTAGTGAAGTAAAATATTATGAAGTTCACATGATACTTTTCCAGTAAAATATCAAGAGTAATTGCATTCACATAACATGATAAGTAGCAAAATTCAAGTTTAGACAAATTCTCACAGAGTGTGTTCCAGGGCAGTTTGCACTTCGTAATGAGACTGACATTAAAAACTAAATAAGAGGACTGAGGCGAAGCTCATTTGTAGAATCCTTGTCAAATATGTGAAAAGACATAATCATAATATCGGTGACTAAATAAATAAATAAACATAGAAATTATATGAACATGAATTAACAGATTTACTTTAGTGTATTTGACCAATGCTTGCGTGTAGTTTTTTTTTTTTTTTAAACAGGATTTTCTTACAGATAGTGGATGGAAACATATCAGTTAACTTTTCATGGCTTCCTTTGCCTTTAGAAATTATTTAATCATTCTATAATTAATCTGTGTAGTAGATAATATCTCAACAATTTTACAGTTTTATCAAGATTGCTTAACACAATTCTAGTAAAATGCAAAGTATACCTCTGGTTGCTTAGAGAAAGCCCTGTAAATTGCAGTCCTTATCATCTTGTGTTTTGTTGTTCTTGCCCTTAAATATATAACCATTTACATCTGTAGCTATCAAAAAGGATTATAAAACATTAACATTTAAAAATAGATGGGTTATTTCACAAAGAGTGTTCTATCCAGCAGGCAAATTATGAGTCATTTTAAGATTTTCTTACCCCTGGCTTGCTAAACTACATGTACTTAACATAGTTCAATGCTAAATTACTGCAAGTGAAAGAAAACAAATAATAACTAAATTATTCACTTTTTGACTAGGCTGACAATAATAATTCATTCTAACTTCCAGGTCAGTAGCTGGAAAGGAAAGGGACAGAAATACATCATTTGCTGAATATTTTACAATTCATTTACATAAATACCGGTGAAATAAATGATATTTTAAAAGAACACAGAACTCCACATCTGATAAATATGCCACTCACACAATCACCCACATGATGGGTTTTTAAATGTTGGTGGATCTATACAGTTACATTAGCAGAATTCACTCATTCATTTTTCACCTTTCATGAATGTATCAAGGTTGGAAATTCTTAGTTGTAAAATGATGTGACCTATTTGAAAACCGTCTGTTAAGAAAAGGAATAAACTTTCAACATCAACAAAACCCACAAAACAAGCCATGTTTACATGATTGAATATGTATGTAATTGATTATAAATATGCAAACAGCTTTTCAAATCGACATTAATTACTGTCGTGGCGGTCTGCAGTGATAGTTGTACTTTGACCCCAGCGCCAAAGAACTAACCAGAAGTCCTAGCCTAATATCTAGGAGCTGACTCTAAAGGTACTAAATATAACTTGGCTACTCTTAAATCTGAAAAGAAATCATTAAATTAAATTTGATGGAATAATCAAACTACTTGTTCTTTCTCAGTATACCCCACCTGGTAGGATTTAGTTTGTTTTTAAATTAAGACATTTTTAAAGTATTTTTTTTTTAAAGTCTCACTTGATAAGACACTTCTGGTTCATGATGGATTAAAAAATGTTAGTTGAAAAAAAATGCAGAAGTTAACGCAAAATGAAAAGTAAATTAACAGAGAAGTTGCTGTCGTTTATCATACCTTAATAGAAAAATCCCCTCTTCTGCAGAGTTAGCAGTCCATCATCCACAGTAATCACCTTTGTAGTTCTGAATGCCGGTAGCTGCTTCATTTCAGAGTTCTCACATCAATCACCTCTTAAAGATTTCTAGTCACAAAGTTAATAAGAATTGTGCACATCATCCTGTGATTTAGGGCAGAAGAAAGAGAACCCACTGATAACACAGTTGTCAAAGACATCACTGGCAAATCAGGATTTTAAAGAAAAATTCAAGAAAAAGTTACCAAAACTGATAATTTTCAACTGACACATGGGCTTCTGTAGCTGCATATAAACTATTACAATTTAAGCATATGGGTGTAGTTAAAGCTAACTCAAGAAAAGTAGAAATATTGGGGGTATGTAGACATTTATTGAATAAAAATGTCTGGTAGTTTCAAACATTTGTCTTAAAATAAGCACTGCCTAATACGTTCTTTTTAATTCTATTACCATGTTTTTGTATGAACCAATAAGTTTTATATGACAATTGAAATATGTATTTAATGTGTTTGATAGTCTTCAATGTCCTATTAGCATATCCTCTAACTCCCGTTCCATTTTCATGTATTATATATATCAAAGACAATATCCAAAAATGGATGGGGAGGAATTCTTGAGATCATACCTGCCACTAACAAGATGCTGATGGATGACAGGATAAGATAAGAGTTTTAGTCAATGTCATGAGGCCTGAGTAGTTAGTTGCCCATAGTCTAGTAGATAGCTCTATGCTAACAAATATGTGAACATTACTAAACAGGCTTACTCATTTGACACAAAAAACATATTTTCTTTTAAAAATATGTTCTTAGTTTTTTTGAGAATTGCAGCCGTAATGATCATATTTACTCCCTCTCCAACTATTACCACATCTAACATCCCTTTTCTGTCCGCAGAACATGGTATTCTTTTTATTTTCATTTTTAAAAGTCCAAATTACTCCAATCATAAATTATTGCATATGTGGTTTTCAACTGGAGCATGGTTGACATCAGAGGGTAAACTATTTTTCTTTTAGTGAAAGTCAATCATTTTCTCATACAATATGTCCTGATTACAGTTTCTCTCCTTCTACTCCTCTCAGATCATCTATCTCTACCTCCTCTCACCTCTGGATCTGTTATTTTTCTGTCTCTAAGTTAACTACCAAACATGACAAAATGAAACAAAATAAGGTAAAACAAAAACCACCTCATTGATGCTGGAAAAGGCAACTCCCCCCCCCCAAAAAAAGAACAAAGTCTCAAGACTTGGCACAAGTCTTGGCATTCATTCACATACTCAGGAACCCCATAAAAATACCAACCTGAGCCTTATAATATATACACAGAAGACTTGAAACAGATACATGTGGGTCACGCACTTGATATTTCAGTCTTTGTGAGTTCTTATGAGACTTGCTTAGTTTACACAGAGGGCTTGTTATCCTGGTGCCCTTCAGCCCTCATGACTTTGACACTATACATGTATCCTTCCACAGTGTTCCCCAAGCTCTCAAGAGATATCTGATAAAGACAGACCACTCAGAGCTGTGCATATCAAAAGACTCTCTCTCTCCATGTAATGTTGCTCTGTAGTACCTGCATGGGTTCCATCTACCTTGAGGGAAGCTTCTCTAATGATGACTGAGCCAGATACTGATCTATGAGTATAGCAGAATATCATTAGGAATCATTTGACTTTCCTTTTTTTTTTTTTTTTTTTTTTTTTTTTTTTTTTAAGACCAGTAGTATTTGCATTTACCCTTGATCGCTGGGCTATTTAGTCTCTGGTTCTTGGTCATCCAACCAGAGATGGATATAGGTGCCTTCTTATGGACAGGGCCTTATTTAAATCAGACACTCATTCTTCTAGTCTCTTACTTTATACCTAACCTCTCTGAATCTACTGGCTTCAGATTGTTTATCAATTATATCATAGATAATATCCACATGTAAGTGAATTCATACCATATTTACAGTTCTGAATCCAGTTGTCCTAGTTCAGAATGATTTTTTTCTACTTTCATGAATATTTCTGCAAATTTCATGATGTCATTTTAAACAGGTAAGTAGTAACTCTGTTGTACAAATGTGCCACATTTTCTTTATGTAACTCTTCTATTGAAGGGCATCTAAGGTCCTGTTCATTTCTGATTACTATGAATAAAGCAATGATGAGCATGGCTAATCAAGTATCATTTGGTAGAATAAAACATCCTATGGGTATATATTCAAGAATGATATAACTTGTTCTTGAGGTTGATTAATTCCCAACTTTCTGAAGAACTACCATATTGATTTTTGTAATACTATACAAGTTTGAAATCCCATTATTAGTAGAGGAGTGTTTCCCTTATTCCCTATATTCACCAGCAATACCTGTCACTTGTGTTATTGATGTCAGATATCCTGACAGGTGGAAGATGAAATCTAAGGATGTTGGACAGCCTTTACATGTTTCTCAGCTATTTGAGATTCTTTGGTCAAGAATTCTCTTTTTATAAATACACCCCATTATTAATTGAATTATTCATTTTTAATATTGAGTTTCTTACATATTTCAGATATTGTATATCTGTAGGACTTAGAATTAATAATTTATTTTCATTATTTAAGTTGCACTTTGTCCAACTAACAGTGTTTTTTGTCTTACAGAAGCTTTTCAGTTTTATGTCAATGAGTTCAATGATATCCTCCATTTCCTCTTCTGTCAATTTCACTGTATTTCACACACATTTAAGCCCTCTGGCTGGCATAAAGACACACCTTTAATCCCAAACAAGGAAAGTAGGGCTAGTTTGTAGAATGAAGCAGCCATGTTTGAAAATGTCTAATTGAGAGCCAGGCAGAATGACAAATAAGAGAAATATTTAACAGAATAAATTAGAGATAGGATATGCCCAACTCTCATGTAAAAATATTTTTATTTACTGATGTAATTGTTCTCTACTAACCTAGGCCTATTCCATGGAAGCTTCTAGCCTCCAAACACTGTAATCTAGACCTAGGATATTTTCAGCCTCTGAGACTTAATGCTGAATTGGCTCATATTTTCTTGTTCGTTTTGAACTCTGGCTCACTGATTCAACTCAGCTATTTTGGCTCTCTGGCCCAAACTCCTCTTCAAGCTGACTGATTCAATCTGGCTTCTCTTAGTTTCTCACTGAAAAGCTTTGCTTGGCCTCAAAGTAACACTAACAATCTGTTCTAAACTTCGGGCTCCTTTGCATCTTCTAGATTGTTCTATCTTCACATGTAGGACTAACTTGTTCTCTTTCTCTGCAACTAATCTTTAACAACTGTTCCAGAAAAACTGCCTCTGAATTCCAAGAGCTGAACTGCCATGAACTTAACTCTATTGCATTGCCTATCAACTCACTCTCAACTGAACTGCCTAAATGGTAAAAACAAAACATTGTTGCTTTACACACAAAACTTTGTTATTTATAGTTCATTATAGAGTATCAAAAATCCAGATTGGATAAGAATTGGTTCCTTCTTTGTGAAAGTATTTATTCCTAGCAGATCCTCATCTATGATTGGCTGTTTTATCTCTATCTTTTAATGATATTATTTTTTCGGTGAAAAATAATCCTTCTATAAGAATAATAGTCATATTTGATTTGGCATTACTTAAGTATTTCACTTTGAGTATACTTGTAACATTTTTTTTATCAATAAGGGTACATTATGATTTTTTTAGTTTAAAGAATTCAAAATGAGTTTTGAAATGCAATTATTACCCTGTTACTATATATGTAAAATAGAAGGATGCATATTTAGGCACAGGATTAGTAATAGTATAAAACTCTGATTTCTCCACTTTGTGAATGCATAATATCAAAGCAAGGATAGTGATAAAGATAAATAAAATAATTATGAAGTGTTCAGTTGAAAGCAACAACATTGCTTTAATGTTTTCTAATTGATTGTTTAAACACTAATTTTAAAAATGTATATTTTACAAGCAGTATTTTTGGAAGAATTTAAAAATAATCTATTTACAGCCAAAGTGGCATCAGTAAAATATATATTACATTCCCATTGCTTGATATTATTTTAATGACAAATCCTGTGTATATCTATAACTAAATAACTGGGGAAATATAAAAAAAAAACAAAGTAATGTTCACAATTATTGAGTACGTATTGGTAAGTTACAATCTGATAAATCTTGCAGTAGTGTCCCAACAGACTGTGGGTGGCATATGTTCTATATAACATAGTAATCAATACAGACCACACTAATATTGAAACTATTTCAGAGCACTGTAAGATAAATTATTCATTGTAATTGGATTATGTGTTTCAATTGTATTAAATTTGTGGAAGGAAGTCATATTTCAATGTCAAAAGTTTTCACAACTGCTAGTTTCTACCTGCTATCATTCTTAATGGAGTCAATTACATTTCTAATTTTAGTAGTCATATGATTTTATTATTTTATAACATATATATATGTATATATATATATATATATATATATATATATATATATATATATATATATATATATATATAGATTTCAGGAAGCCTCTACAGTGGTAGAATTTCATACAGCTTTTAAAATAGTTTAGGGTTAATTTCAAGCCTCATATTCTACTACTATCTTAGTTGGGTTTTATTGCTGTGAAGAGACACCATGACCATACCAACTCTTATAAAGGAAAACATTTAATTGGGGCTGGCTTGCAGTTTTGTAAGCTTAGTTCATTACGATCATGATAGGAAGCACGGCAGCATGCCGGTAGACATGGTGCTGAGAGTTCTCCATCTTGATCTGTGGGTAACAAAAGGAGATGTGTATCAAACTGGGAATAGCCTGAACATATATGACCTCAAAGCCTGCTTTCATATGGACACACTTCCTCCAACAAGGCCTCACCTACTCCAACAACACCACACCTCCTAATAATAATGCCACTCCCTACTGACAAGAATTCAAACACATGGGTCTATAGAAGTTGTGCTTATTAAAACCACCTCATTCTACACCCTTGCACTCATAGACTTATAGCTATAACATAATACAAAATGCGTTAATCCAAATTGGGAGCTCTTCCCTAAGGAAGACTATTTATCCTGCTCTTGGCATTCCTCAGCCTATAGTTGATTGTCTATACATATGTCCTAGTAAAATTCCTCCTCCTGTGTGTTAGCTATCTATTAATACCAGCAACCAGTAAGGATTTCAAGATGTGACTTGAGTGCATGCAAATTGAATGATTCTTGTGTTACCAAAGACTTTAAAATCTTTGTGTGTGTGTATAAAACACCACAGAATAGCTGCATGGAATCCTCTTAGGTGTCTCCTGCACATGAATGCATGCCTGACCACTTCAAAAAAGTTAAAAAAAAGTTCTAAATCAATCAGAGCCTTTCAAAGACACCTGTATTTATTTTGCTATCAAGTTATGTTATTCAGTATAATCCAAGTCTCAAAACAATTTTTTCAGTGAATTACTTTTTTAATAATTTAATTAATTTATTCAGATTACAACTCAATTTTTATCCCTTCACTTGTATCCTCCCATTCCTTTCTCCCTCCCGCTTTCACACAATTCCCTACTCTACGTCTATGACTGAGGGGGACCGCCTCCCCCACTATATGGTCATAGGCTATCAAGTCTCATCTTGGTAGCCTTCCTAATTTTTTCTCTAAGTGCCACCGAGCCTCCCCATAAAAGGGAAGTGGTCAAATATGGGACACCAGAGTTCATGTCGGAATCAGTCCCCACTCTCCACACAACTGTGAAGAATGTCCTGTCCATTGGCTAGATCTGAGTAGGGGTTCAATGTTTACTGCTTGTATTGTCCTTGGTTGGAGCAATAGTTTGAGCAAACCCTCCTGGACCCATATCTACCCATCAATATGTTCTTCTTGTAGGTTTGTAGGATCCTCTGGATGCTTCTATCTCCCCATTCTCCTACATTTCTCTCACCTATAGGCCCAGTAGCATGTCCTCACATCTATCCCAATCTCATGGTAAGTGAAGACTTCCATAGGATATGCCTTTTGGACTAGTGTCCAATTATAAGTGAGTGTACAGCCTAAATGGCCCTCAATTGAAGAATGGATAAAGAAACTGTGGTACATTTACTATGGAACACTACTCAGGTATTAAAAACAAGGAAATCCAAAAATTTGTGGACAAATTGATGGAACTAGCAATGATCATACTGAGTGAGTTAACTGAGAAGCAGAAAGACTCACATGGTATGTAAAACAATCAATTTTTAAAGTGCTTATTTGAGCTCAATTTTTTAAAGGTTTCAATTTCCAAGCATCTGACCTTACTCTTTGAAGGCCGTTTTGAGCATTGTTTCATTTTCATGATATATTGCATTTCAAAAATACTTTTATACGAAGGTAGAGAAAAGAGTGGACTAAATTTCTATAGTTCCCTTAGAGAATCTGTCTCCGTAATAAGTTTCCCTACTACGAACTCCATTAAACATCCCACATCACTCAATATTGGCAAGCTATCAACTACATCTTAGAGATATGGACATTTGGGGAGGATCTTACAACCTGTATTAAATATTCCGTTTAAAGGTATTGACAGACCTTTTGATTTTATATTTTATGTCTTATTTTTCCCGTTCTTCTTGTCTTGTTGCTGTTGCTATGGCTGTAGTTGTGGTTGCTGCTATTGCTGTGGTAGTGGTTGTTATTGCTGTTGTTATTGTTGTTGTTGTTGTTCTTATTCTTGTTGCTCTTCTTCATCTTCTTTCTTAGTCTTTATTTTACTTTGGGCTAAATAGTCTAGGCTAGTCTTGCTTCTACAGTACTCCAATACTGTCCACTTGAGGACTAAGAATATGAAGGATTTTTCTGGCTCTACTAACAATATTAGTTTAGTAGTTTAAATAGGTATAGCCCTGTTTGAATGCTTGACCCACAGTGATTGATAACTATTAGAAGGTATGGCCTTGTTGGAAAGAAGTGTGTCATTATGGAGGTGGGTTTTGAGATCTTCTTTACTATGTTCACGCTATGCCAAGTTACACAGTCCCTTTCTTCTGCCTGTGGATCAGCTCCTTCTTGAGAACCGTGTCTGCTTGGGCTCTGCCATGTTCCCCACCATAATGATAATGGACTAAACTTCTTAAACTGTAAGCCAGCTGCAATTAAACGCTTTCTTTTATAAGAGCTGCCTTGGTCATGGTGTCTCTTCACAGTAATGAAACACGAACTAAGACAATCAGCAACCTGCTACTAAAGGTTTTTTTTTTCATGGTTACACAAGCCTTACTTACAATTTTTAGATACAAAAAATAATTTTCAGGTTGTTTACAGTGTGTACTTTAAGGCAGGAGCAGTGTCATACACAACCTACCTGATGTTTGCATCTTTGTTTTCTTTTTTCACTCTTTATTTTGAAACATCTTATCTATTTCTGATTCATTTCTTTGTGTTAGATATCGTATGGTTTTACTATCACAGTTCCACTTACATATTACTTATATGTTGTAACATTATCACTATATTATGATATTCTATGTGCTACATAATAAATAATGGATGTGTATATATGCTTAATATGATCATCCTTACTATGTCTGTTTCCTTTTAATTGATATACATTGAGATTATTATGTATCTAATGAATTTGAATTCCTGCTAATAGTTGAATGCAGAGATAGAAATAACGGTAAAAGGCAATTTCATATTTTCACTCTTTCACAGTAAAATAATTGAGATAGTCTTTACATACAATTTCCTAGTGTAAATTATTGTATTTCAGTGGCTTAGCATATTCATAAACATGTACAAGTACAAGCCACACCAAAATTTACTTCTTTTGTTTAATTTGTTTTTGTTTTTGTTTTTTTTTTTTTTTTTTGGTTTTTTGAGACAGCCTTGGCTGTCCTGGACTCACTTTGTAGACCAGGCTGGCCTCAAACTCACAGCAATCTGCCCGCCTCGGCCTCCCAAGTGCTGGGATTAAGGGCATGCGCCACCACGCCCGGCTTCAAAATTTACTTCTTTTGTAAGCAAATGGAATGCTGGCAGTTCTCATTCTTCAGTTATAATTATTCTTATGTAAATGATTGATTAAGTAAAATTTACTGTTAGATAATATGCTTATCTAATAGGTGATAATTCATTGTAGATGACTTTGAAATAGCAAATACTGGATATTTCCAAGTAACCGTTTTATAGATACATGTATATTAAAGTTTTATTAGCAGGGAAAATATTAAAAATTATGATCTTCAATAAACCCAGCCACAAAAGCTTCGGTCTACAATGGTATCCTGCCTTGAAAATATGCTTTAGCATTCATGGCAGTAAGCTTGTGGAAATAAACAACCAACGTCTAATTTGACTTAAGGCCCACTCCATAAAGATGCAGCAAATACTTGATACTACCTAGGTGGCCAAGAGCTGGAGAGTAGAGTACCCAGAGACAGGACAAAACCAGATACTACTAGTCCTTAATAAAAAAGTGATAATGAAGTGACAAACACAAAGGAGCATATCCAGACATTAGGCAAAGAGAGACCATGAAAAGCACTATAAATGAGATATCCCGTCTAATCCCTAACCTCAAAAATCAGTGAATCTTGCAAATGACGTGTCAGGAGTCAGCGAGAACAAGACCCTCTAAAAAGAACTGAACGAAGCTCATATGGACTCACAGAGACTTATGAGACCATCACAGGACCAACAAGGGTCTGTGCCCGGTCCTTTGCATATATTCTATGGCTTTCAATAGACGATTTTATGAAACTCATGAATTTATAAATAAGTAGCTTTCTGATTCTTCTGCCTTCCCCTGGGGTTCTTTTATATTCTTTTACCCTGCTTGTCTAGCCTCAATATGATGGTTTTGTTTTATTTTATATTTTGCAATATTTTAATATTATTTCCTAGAACCACATTTATTTTTCCTAACAAGAGGCTGAAATGTAGTAGACCTAGATGGGAAAGAAACTGGGGAGGAATTAGGAGAAACAGAAGGAGGGAAACTGTACTCAACTAGTACTGTATGAGAAAAGAGTCTGTGTTTAATAAAGAGAAATAAAAAACTAGAGAGAAGAACATGAAGAGGAAAATATGTAATTGTATTATAATTTCAAAAAATTTAAAAGCAGTATACAAATATGTCAATATGTACATATAGATCAACTCTCTGGTAACTTCTTTTTGTTTTACCACTTTTTTGGTGTGGATTATGAAAAACACTGTTTGGAAGGTGTGTGTGTGTGTGTGTGTGTGTGTGTGTGTGTGTGTGTATAAAATATATACACATATATTTAAAAATATAAGTGCATCTACTTATAATTTACTTTTCCAAGATTGTATACGAGTATGCATTAAAACTAAACTTAAAGTCAATATGGATTTACAGTACAAATTCTCATAAGAATCAGTGAAAACTTTTACACTACATTACAGAGAGAGAATCCTTGACATATTGCTACACACAATAGGATTAATCGTTGCAATATAGTCACGTCATGACATGTCTATCTATGCTTCTTTTCTGCTTCTTCATGGTCATTGCACTCTTCATAAGAATACAAGATCCTAAGTGAAGTACAGAGAAGAGGCACTTTGTGCCAAAAAAAAAAAAATCTCTGTTGTTATTAAATGTACCTTTAAACATTCTTATCTTTTGTGTGTGTGTGTGTGTGTGTGTGTGTGTGTGTTGTGTGGACTAGATTTGATATCTAGAATACAAGCAAGAAAAATAATTTTTTTTTTTTACAAACCACAGGTTTGGTTCACAACTAGAATTATTTTCATAAGAATCTAATTTTTCTGACTTTAAATGTTCAAGTTTGGTCAAGAGTATAAAACTATATGAAAGCTATAATATTCATAAATTATGCAAAAACAAGAGTATAGAATAAAAATTTTATTAGTAGATTTAAGTGAGGTATAGCCAAATATTTATTAATTTAGAAAAATGAAAAGGAACTTTTAATCTGTACATGAAGGAGAGAAAGATCTGCACTGGAGAGTCGTGTGTGACATGTTGACTCACTTACCTAAGACTCACTATAACGTGCTTAATATACAAGTACTGAAGAAATAAAACATACTATGAATGAAACTGTTGCATAAAGACATAAACACCAATTGATGTAATTTGGATGTTATGATCACTACCATAGTAAATGCTTTCATAAATTTCAAAAGCACAATGTTAAAGTTTTGGAACTTATGTTTCAAAAAAGTAAAATGAGTAGAAATATCTCTAACATGCACAAATATGTTATCTACTCAAATTGTTTTATATAAATTTACAGTAATTAACAAATATGTTCCAAATATTCCTTGTATTGAAAAATATGAGTTATTACTTCCTGTTTTATTAAAATGTGATTTGAATTAAAGAAATATTTTGTCATGTCTTTATAAATGATTAAAATTAGTATTTCTGTTGATATTTTCTATTCGTCTTCATATAAAAATATCAATGATTATGTAAACTTATAAAGACACAAATAATAGCTTTTTCTACTTGGCTGCTATGGGTAATACATAGATATTATGAGAATTAATATTAATTTTATATTATTTATTTAACTCAATTTACTTAAATTTTAAATAAAAAAATTATAGGAACACTAGAAATTACAATTCAAAAGCAATAAAAAAATAATGTGCTAACAAAAGACATAAAATGAGTTAAAATGCTCAAGAAATGCACTACCAAGAAGAATATTTATATAAACAGAAAATCACATCCATATTCAAACAAAATATAACAAAAATTCTGAACAAAAGTCCCATTGAATGAATAGTAAAATACAACAAAAGCCCTGACTGTTAATGACTCTAACATATTTTTAAAATATATGATAACAAACTTATACTTGGAAATACATTGTAATAACTAAATGTTCTGCAGTAACTAAATCAGAATTAACTTAATGAGCAAGAATGCTTTCCTTAGTGTTACTACCTTGGTAAATTATTTGACATTTCTCAGTCACTATATGTAGACTATCTAAATTCAGGTAGTTAAAAGTTGAGACCATATAATTAAGTATAAATTGTTAATTTTATATATTTTTCTTAAAACTAAACATTCTCTAAATATTTTGGGAAAAGGGGAAACATGGAAATTAAATGAGCTCAATGTTTTTACAAAGCAATATCCATCTCTCCATATTTTAATTATTAGTGCACTATTATTTGAGGATGATGAGAAAGAGCTAAAGTTATACATCCAAAAGTTTTGGAAAACTAAGCACCCAGTACCTATCAAACTTACAAGGCAAATTTGCCTACTTTTCCTAACCATAATACAATTAAATTAAATTTTATTCTTCTTAACTATCTAATTCAGCATCATGCCACATTTTTCTCATCACTTCAGTTATTATTGCCTTAAAGAGTGTCAGTATCTTGTAATGGAATCCAGTGTATAACAATGAAAACTTATTGTCATTAAAATTCTATCTACCAACAGGCTAGGAGTTCTAGGGAACTCATTTGGCTGCTGAAAGTTTCATTTCCTATGTTCATCCAAGCAGAACAGTTGCCAGATGCTCTTCCGACTGTAAGAACAACTATCCTATGTGGGAAGAAACTTTCAAAATCCAATATTTAGAAAATAATATTTTCCTGAAAAACAACAGAAGTTGAAGAAATAGGAGCTGATCAGTCTATGAGCATTACTCAAATGTGGTTCATAGTGAACTTTAAAAGCCACACATTAACGTACTACAGGGTCGGCTCTGAAACAAGTTCTCGCATTATCTTACATTTTAATTGTATATTTACATTTCTTTCACAATGTCATTTGAAGTAAATCACTGCTGTTTTAAAGTGCTTTCTTTATGGAGAATTTGGCCAAGTCACACTGCATAGAAGACTATACTGAGTTAGTGAAATTAATTATGTCTACTCAGAAAGAGGCAGGGTTAATTATTCATGTAGCTTTTTCAGCAAAAGCAATTTTATGTTTCTTATGAGTAGATGACTTTTTGGTGAAGTTGAGAAAATTATAACCTTGTCAATCACATGCTATTATCATCATACTAAAACCATGTAATTATTGTATACAATGGATCCACTGTATTTCTTGTTAATTTATTTACCTTATATGAATTTGAGTAGTTACAGTATGTAGGCCAGGCTAAGCTCAACCTAACTAGGTAGCCAACCTGTCCTTAAGCTTGCATAAGCCTGCTCCAGTTTCTTTTTTTATATTTTAATTTATTATCATTTATTCACATTACATCCTGACTGTTATGCCCTCACTTGTATCATCCCATTCCCACCCTTCCAACCTCTTCTGCCCTATTCCCCTTTTCTAGACGTCAGACGGGAGGAGACCTCTTCTGCCACCATATGCCGACAACATATTGGGTCTCATCTGGATAGCCTGCTTCCCCTTCCTCTGTGTGTCACTGGGCATCTCCACCAAGGGGAAGTGGTCAAATGGGGGAGGCACCAGAGTTTAGGTCAAAGTCGGTCCTTGCTCTCTCAACAACCATAGAGAATGAACTGTCCATTGGCTAGATCTGAATAAGGGGTCAAGGTTTACTGCATACATTGTCTCCAGTTCCTTAAGTGCCAAGACTGTGGATTTGCCACACTGTACCATGCCACATATTACTTTTTAAGGTGGTCTTCACTTCAAACATGATGCCTTTCCATTAGCAGATATTTTTTTTCTGAGTTGTCCTGCTTCTCCCTGGAGGGGATGACCCTGGGCTATTTACAAGTGTATGGCACAGATATGAAAGTAATGATATAAATATATGCAATAATTTTAAGTCACCGGCTATGCTCCAGAATATGCAACTAATCAGATACAATAAGTTTCGTTTTATTTGTTAAGTAGAACAGTTTTTGTTCTTTGAGAATTTAATAATCCTCATTTTTAAATCAAATCTATCTCCTATTTCCTTCCCTCCAACTCCTCCCATATCTTCCCACACTGCTTTTCCATCTCATAGGTATGTACTCTTTCTTCGATTTTACTTTTGAGATTATAATTTCATTACATTTCTGGCTTCCCTTTACTCTGCCCAAACTTCCCATATATAACCGCCTACTTTCCCTCAAATTCATAGGCTCTTTATCACTAATTATTATTGCATGTATATATGTTTATGTTAAAACCCGCTAAGCCAACTTCATGCTGCCAATTATGTATGGGTGTAGGAACCCCTATGGCAGAAAGGCAGAACCTGCCCTCCTCCTAGCTGCTGTCTATTGGTAATACCTCCTCAGAGGCAAGTTCATGAGCTAAACCTCATTTATATTTAGACATTAGCTGGACTGAACTTATGCATATCTTGTGCACAGTTCCAGCAGCTGTGGGTTCATGTGTACAATGGCCCTGAATGTCTGAAAAACACTGCTTTTTATCAGTATCCCACACATTTTATTTTTTATACTCTCTCTGTTCTTTTTGACATTATTATCCTCTCCTCTTGCCTTAGATATATATCACACTTGGAGCTGAGCACCACATAGTCTCTTATTCTCTGCACATTCATTAGTCATAAGTGTCTATATTAATTTTACCAGTAGGAACTTTTCTGATGGGGATTGAGTGTGCAGTAATCTAGAAGTATAAAGCATATATTTAGGGATAGTTATAATGGTCCCAAATACTTGAGTCACAGAACATGGAGAAATAAAGTTGATAGCTACCATACCTGTTCTCAACTTCGTATGAAAATATAAAAAACAAAAACAAAAACAAAAGCAAATTATCTTATATAATCTGAACAATTCACAAAATGTTGGAGGTCTCACCATTTGTGAACTCAAGTTATACTACAGCTGTAAAACGGCTAAGATCGATTGACTAAATGACAGCTCATGCTGTGAAGATGTGGGTCAAAGAACTCTGTCATACCTAGTGGGAGTGCAGACTTGTACAGCCACTATGGAAATCAATATGATGGCCTCTCAGAAAGGACAGTTCTCAATTTCATGTTTCTGCACTATGACCTGTGATCACGGATTTAGTCTTTCTCTCAACAATGCAGTGTAAGTGGTTCCTTCTATCAATATCACAACCAGAACCTGTATTTAAAATTTTTGATAATAATTGTTACTGCTGGAATTAAAATTATTTTGCATTTTATTTTATTTCTGGTGAGCATTGATATTTAACATTTCACACACACAAAAGCACAGATACATACACACACACAAACATATACACATTAGCCATTTCTGTGGTTTCTTTTCGTTAGATATTTGTTAATTATTATTTTAATTTTTGAGATTACAGTGTGATTACATCATTTCCCCATTGCTTTCCTCTTTCAGAAACTCTTATTTACCTCTTATTTCTCTTTCAAATTTATGTTATCTTTATTTAACTGTGTTGTTGTTGTTGTGTAAAATATAAACACAACCTGCCCAGTCTGGATGTTACCTGTATGAATATGTTTTGGGGCTGAGCATTTGGTATTAGACAACCAGTTGGTGTGCTCTTCTCTGGAAAAGATAATTTCCCCTGTTCTCTTCAATCCTTAATTGCCAGTAGTTCATTATCTGGGTTTAAGACCCCTTGAGCTTTCTCCTTTCCAGATTAGTGTGACTGTTCAAGACACACTTCTTCAGGTCATGTTGAAGCAGCTTTGTTTTGAGATGTCATTGCTCAACAAGAAGGAAATCATATATGATACTGGAATCTTTGTGAGCTACTGAGGCCCAGTGGGACATGGACCTGGGAGGCAAAATGCCACTTTCCTGAATCATAATCTATTTGTCCTTATGTAGTTTCTTTAGACAAAAGTCTCATGAGATTTATTATTCATTTCCATAGGGATATCTATCTTGGTCTTACAATGTTATCAGTCTTTCTAGGGACTGTATTATGGTTTTAAGTTTTATTTTCATGCTAGTGGATCTTCAATTAATTTGTCTATTCACATTTTCAAGTCTCAAATTTACCAGTCATAAAACTGTATAATTCTAATTTTATATAAGCTACTGACTCATTGTCAACTGATAAAGATAATTACCACATACATTTCAATGATCAGTCAACTTATAAACGATCAAATTCTCTAAGGTATGGAGTTCTTATCTGATTATTTTTTAAATTTTATTGTGTAGTAACGTTTTGCTTTGATAAAATTTTTATATTGGGATGGTTAAATTTTTATTTATACATTGAAAATTTCATACAAGTTATAAAATACATGTTGGCCATTAACTCCCCCAAAATTCCTACCATAATTTCACTCCACTTCAAGTCCTCATTTGTAAATGTTGTTTTTATTTATTCAGAAGATGGATAAGGTAACAGCTGTACCCAAGCTTTATGATTACATTGCTTGAGAAGAGTCCTCATTGTTTCTAACTATCCTTAGGCCTAGTCCTGGAAGCTTCTAGCCTTTGAACAACCTAAACTTCTGTGAGCCCAGACTTTGAAAGTTTCATCTTCCTGTCCCCATCTGCTAACCTGGGCCTAGAATGTTTTTAAACTTTGAGATTTAGTACTGAATAATCTCACCATTTCTTAATCTTTATAAACTCTGGCTGGTTTATTCAATTCAGCTGTTCTGGCTCAAATTCCCCTTGAAATGGACTGATTCAAACTTGCTTCTCTCCACTTCTCAATGAATTGCTCTGCTTGAAAACACTGCCTCTGAACTCCACAAACTGAACTACACAAATTCAACAACCCTCAACTAAACTGCACAAAACCGCACCAAACTGTATTATACTCCTGACTATACGTTCTGTCTCTACCAAGTCCCCTGCACTGCGCTTAAGTAGATTCTCTTTCCTCTTTGTTCTCTTGACTCATTCTGTCATGTCTTTCTCTGATTTATTATTTTTTCTGCCCTTTAATTAGAAGTCACTGTTTGGGATTAAAAGTGTGTTATCAATTCCAGCCAGAGGGAACAAGGTATGTCATGTCTACAATCCAGCCTAAGGGATTAAAGGTATGTATTTCAGGCAATAAAGATACTTATTTTTACATTTAACTTTTTAAAAGTGAATGAAAAAAAGGAAAATATGCCATTGGTAATCTTCATAATAATGTTTTTCTTAAGCCAAAACATATGAGCAATAAAGGGTGTTATGCTACTAAGTAGAATAAAACGGTTTTCACACACAGTGGGTTTATCTTTCTTTTGTGCATCATGAGCTACACACCTTTGTTTTAGAACGTGTTCTTATATAAGTTAAAATAACGTGTAGCAATTATTGTAACTAATAATTATCATCTAGGTTGGTTCTCCCTTCCCTCACTGTGAAGAACTTGGTTCTCTTGTACTACTTCCACACACATTCATGTGGGTAAATTTTGAGTCAATACATTTAAAATCATCAACCGTATTGAACTAAAGAAGTATATTTCTCACAGTTGATGAAATGAATGGTGATTATTAGCCTTCAGCTATGCTGAAATCATATCTACATCACCTACCTACCTACCATCCATCTATATTTACCTGTGTATCATCATATACCTATCTGTACTCATCCGTTGTTTTCAATGTGTAGAATCATAATGGCCAAAGATGAAGGAGGAAGGTTCCAGGAGAGCTTCCACCCCAGATATTTCAGGAGTTTTCTCCTTTGCATCTCACAGCCTGGCATCACAAAGTAGGCTGTCCCATCATTAACCCAAGTAAGAATTTATTACCTTGACAGTTAACATGCAGCATTCCTTGCTTGACCTTACAAAGTTCCCCCACAATCCCTAGCCCCTGAGTATGCACACGAAGTATCTTCTAACACCCCTGTCCTGGCTAATCACACATGGTCATACAAACCTTGCCCCAGAGACCCAGGCCACCTCCCCCAGGCCATAAATACCTCCCCTCTTCCCCCTTAAAGGAACCAGTTCTCCGAATCTGTTCCAATGTGAGCTCTTTGCCCCTGTACTCACCACACCTGCACCCACCCGCCCTGGCTAAGCTTCAGTTGCTACAGTTCATTACAATATCTTGAGTGGAGAGACAGACACAGAGCAGCATTCCTGTACCTATAAAAAATGAGAAGCTATAGGCAGATGTCTTCCTTCCTAACTTGTTTTCTAGTTCCCTTAATAAGTGATATTAACGTTGAAAAATGTTTTATCAGAAAAAGCAAATGGCTAAGAAACCACATGCTAATTATCCCCACATTCTTCCCAGTAGTGTTTGAATCATATACATTTCTGTATGTTTACAAGTCATCGAAATAGCTGATCTCCAACTTCGTGAACTACAAGGATAGAAGGCGGGGGCTTGTGGTGCACCACTTTAATCCCAGCACTTGGAAGGCAGAGGCAGGTGGATCTCTGTGAGTTAGAGGCCAGCCTGGTACAAGGCAAGTTCCAGGACCTCTAGGGCTTACACACAGAGAAACCCTGTCTTGAAAAACAAAAAAACTACTAGGACAGAAGACTCTTCCCGTAACTGAGGTGCCTGGAGGAGTATGTCTGTCCTTTCAAATATGAAGAGCCAGAAGCAGTGGAGAGAATTCAAGGACAGGAAACTACATTAGCCATCACCCATGCTGAGCTGGGAAATTTTTGTAGTGCATTTCAGTGGTCCTTTAAGTAACTCTATCAGTAGCCAATAAACTCAAGTTTGTCGAGGTGGACTTCAGTAGAATGACTCCTTTCTCCTGTCATTGGGCAAGAAGGTGTTTATTTGCATCTCAACAACAGTACACACATACACAGATACACACACACACACACGCATACACAGAAACACACACAAAAACACATTTATAAATGTTCCTAATTTTTCTTTTTAATGATAATGTAATATGACTACAACATACTCATTGAAAGTTACAAAAACTTGATCTTCAGATTCCTTTCATTATTTATTTCTATATTCCCTAGATGGCAAAGGATTAGTCTGATTCTTTGCTTTAAAATGTTACTATAACATATGTAAATGTTACTATAACATATTATGTAACATGTAACACAGTAACATAATTTAATATAACATGTCTCTTATTCCTTATATTTATTCTAGTGTCATTGGAAAACCTTACATTGAAAGAAATACTATATTGAAAAGTGCTTGTACTGGCAATTCATCTTAAAACTTTAGACTGAAGAAGTCACAGTACTATGAAATGTGAAATTTTAAAAGAGAAAAAAAAAGCTCTAGGGTTTTAATTCTTCAAAATGTCTTTCTTTTAGAAACTTATTCAGGATGAATTTTCACTCTTTCATATGATATGCTAATCTGAGTGTTCATTATAGGATATTGTTTATGTACTTTGAAAACTACTGGGAAAGCATTACATGACAGCTGTCTCCTTAATACCGTCACAGAAATTAGTTCTTCTATTTCAAGAAACTATCCCAGTGATCCCAATACAGCTCCCTAAATAACTATGTAAAGCTATTTCAGAATCATCTACAGACTGTATATTATAGATGTCTGTCTGTGATTCAGATTACGTGCTTCTAAAATATATACCTACACACAATGATAATATGCAAATGGTTTAACTTGTTATGATTAAAGCAATTAAAAATAATGATGCAATAAAAATAAAAGAGAGGTAGATAGACACACACGCAAACCTTATGCAGCATAATTAACCATTCTGCAGTTAAATTTTCCTCATTAAAGTTAATACTTTCATCATAAGACTCCATGAAATTTACTTATTACTTCTTGTAATAATGTTCATTTTCCCAACTTCACCAAAGTTCATTGTCAGAGAACATTCCTTATCAAATTAAGTAAAAAAATAAAAACAACATTTTAAGTGAGAATATTTTGAAAAATATGCCATATAAATTGTGAATTGTGTAAACTAATCTAATAGCATGACATGAATAACACAATTTTAAAAATATAGTTTCTAATAAGTAGATTATAAAATTCAACTTATATAGTAAGGTCAAGTATAGTATGCTGTGCAGTCTGCCCTGCCTGGAACTCAGGATAGGCTGGTGTCACTGGCTTTGCTTCATTCCCTATTGCTCAATACACTACCCTAAGGAAAGCAACATGAGCGAGACTTGGTTTACTTGTCTGAAAGATCTAGGAGTGACTACAGTCTATCATAGGTAAATTACATGTCTTAAACACTTATTGTTTTTATTTAACTGTAATTTAAAAAGATTATGCTGTTTTAAGACACATCAGAGTCTTAATAATTTTGTTATATTTAAAATATATTTGTAAAATGATAGCAATACTATTATTTAATAAATAAAATATAATTTTAATATTACTTAGAGATTATATGAATTATAGTTCATTTTTAGTTGAATTAAAATTTGTAAAAATTAACCATATTACTTTATCATGGGCCTAGAGATTTAGTTCAGTGGTAGAGTGGCTTCATAGAATTTAAAAGACCCTGAATTTAATTCTAAGTACTAAGCAAAATCAAACCAAGGGAAAGACTACATTCATTCATAGAAAGTTCCCTCCAAGAAGTCACTGAGTGGAATATATGGGCTGTACATTTGACATTGTAAATTGTATTTAACTTCTCACTGGTAAATTTTAATTGCTGATTTAGACCTTATATTACTGTCAAATACTTAACAGAAATAGTTCAAGAGAACATTGTATTTTAATTAACTATTTCAAATGTTTCAGTTCCTGGTTGTCTACCTCCAATGTTATGAGCTTGTTTGAGACAGAACTTCCTGAAGGCAGGACAAGATAGAAGAGTGTTGTTCAGCCCATGGCTGTTAGTAGTAATATTTTACAAATACTGAAATCAATAACTCACCATTCTATTACTCATATTTTAATGCCTTATATTAGATTTGTTCTTTATGATCCTGAATTTTCTTTAGTTCAACATAAGTACATAACAGATGTTGGTTTACACTTCCGGAGTCTGACTATTAGTGGTTTATTTAAGATATATGTGTGTGTGTGTGTGTATGTGTGTATATATTTTTTTTTCTTTTTTTTAAACAGGGTTTCTCTATGTATACTTGGCTTGGCTGTTCTGGACTTCCTTTGTAGACCAGGCTGGCCTCCAACTCACATGGATCTGCCTACCTCTGCCTCCTGAGTACTGAGATTAAAGGTGTATGCCACCACACCCGGCTCTATTTAAGGTATACTTAAGCCATGCAATTTTTGATGAAAAAATTTCTATTGATAATTAACTCAATCCCATTTGGTCAATAAAGCCTACTTAAATCTCCTTGAGAAACAAAGTAAGCTAAATAAAGATCACATGGAACCCCTGCTAACGTACATGTGACACCTTCCTTAAGGATAGCTTCTATAGAGTCACAACATCTGACATCATCTATAAAGATAGGTTCTATAGACTATAGATTGACTGGGAAAAAAACAAAGCTTATAATAAAGGCCTGGAGAAGTGTCTAGTGTGGTCTGGCCACAGATAGCTCAAATCCTCCACATAACTCATACCCACACCCAATCTTCTGAACAGATAAAATTTTATGTATTAAAAAATGTTATGCCTCCCTTCTCTTGAAGGAACAAATTTGCATCCTAACATTTCTTGTTCATCTCTTGGTGATCTATGAGCAAAAGAACTGTTCTGTGCTTACTACAGGTAAAGCTTTTACAAGTCCAGTTATTACCATCAGCTGTCAAATATTTTCTTAATTTCAAACAAAACCCTATGTTTATACTTTCAAAAAATAGTAATGTATCTCTATGTAATACTTAAGACAATATTACCTTATTATCTTGAAAGCACCTGCAAATAATTTTAGACTAAGAGGAAGAATGTGTGGGGTACATTTTATACAAAGCAGAAGGGCATGCTTAGGTTAACATCATAACTAAGGACTTATACATCATATGAACACATTTTTCCATCTGCTGCATTTTATTAAAATCCTGTTTAATTTGTTTTTCAGATGCGAGCTAACAGCTGGTCTAAAGGTTTTCATACTTTTGTTGCCTGGCCAAATATTTTAATTTGAGGATTAAAATACATTTTTCTGCTTGAAATAATAAAAATAATATCATTTGATGCTCAGCTGTGTTTAAAAATGTAAACTTTACATTGTAAATAGGTGCTTTGTTTTGAGCTTTACCTTGATGGCTTGCATAAATAGCAGCCATATTATACTTTCATACAGATAAAGACAGATCAAAAACATACACATTTGCAACAGGTTGAGTAACATATTTTTTTTTACTTGTCATTATCAAATTTAGTAATAATTGCAGTTCAAAGTTTTTAAATATTGGGAAAAAGCTGTCTTGTATGAATACTGATTTAGACATATTTTTCTTCATCAGTAAAATATAAAATAATTTGTAAAATCTAAAATGCTTTTTGTTACTCAGGAAAAAACAATTCATAAAATACTTCACTGCTATAAAATTTCCATGGGTCATGTAACACCTTTTGATGAATGTATTGAATTTATAAAGGTAATATTAATTTAGATGATACAAGTTTGTGTTTTATAACCTGAAGAGATCTTAATGATTTTTAGAGTTCTCAGAAAAACACTAGTAAGGCACAGAATAGTTAAATGTCACCAGGCTGATAAAATAAACATTTGATGTTCTAAGCTGTAATGTTATCATCTTTTCTAGCACGTCTCTTAAAACAGTGTGCTTAAATAAACTTTTCTTAAAAACAATGACATAATTATTGTGGGGTTTTCATGAATCCTGCTTGGGTTTTAATTGATCCAGGAAGACATCTCTGTGGTGTAAGGCTCTTGGCCTTTTGGTAAGGTGGCCACCACTCACTCTGTCCCTGTGCTTCTCAGAGCTTTACCTCCTGCTCCCTTCAGTCACTTTACCATCCCCCTCCTGCCTCCACCAGCACCTGCCTGTACTTCATGACCCAGCTCAGCCCAGCTCTTTATTATACAATTAGTAGGCTCAATTAGTAGACTGAGGAAGACAACCTACCCTGGCAGTTTACTTTTCAATGTGATAATCTCAGATAATCCTCTTTTGGAAAGGTGAGGAAGGAAAAGCATTTACATAGAGAAGACTTGTAATGGGCTGTTGAGTGGACAACACCAGACATTCTGTACGCACTTAGCTCTGCCCACATAGCAACCAACACTTAAAAATACAGAAATGCAGCACCTTCATGCATGATGGGGGAAGGACCTTCCAGTAGGAAATAAATATTTAACATTTGGAATCTCAAGAAATATCAGTGTTCTAAGGGCTTTTGAGACTAGAACTTTGAGCTCACTTTTCTACTTATACTTCTGGAAAACGTACCTTGAAATCCACATTTGAAGTTTACATCTGTTTCTTCCATGCCGAAAATTTCTCCATTTGAATTTGCAAAGGAGACTCTGGCATATGTATATAATACCTGATAAATGAACACACAGTAGTGAAGAAGAAAAGCTTCTTCCTATTTGGCTAAATTTGGACAGGATGACACAAAGTTTCTCAGAATGGCTTTGTGCATTACAGACGTTTCCTTCACCCTGTTCTTCTTACTGTCCCATCATGTTCCTTGAGAGAGCTGACCCAGGATGTTCTTTTTGTCCTTTAGTAATACCAATATTATTACAGGCAAAAGGCTAACCTTCTCATTTTCAATGAAATTATTTAGATAGAGATATGAAAATATTGCCATAAAATCATTTCCTTGATACTTGATATAAAATGGGTTCTGCCAGTGATTTACTGAATTATAAGTGGATTTTCTTATATACTAGCATTATGGTTTTTAATATGCATTGGTGGGTATTTTAATCACTTCTTTCTCTGTGCTTGACTTTTGCATTTCAGAGAGGAGGTTCAGTCTCCTTTGATATCCTTTAAGAGTAGATTAGTGTGTTCTTCTCTACTGTATTTTGGGATAGACAAAAGGCAGAACAATGGCTAGACATAGAATGTGATGACCTAAATAAGAAGGCTCTCCACCCCACTAGGGATGGAACAGTCCTTGGTTCTTGTTTTTCTCAGAACCCGAGGGTAGATGTTTATCTGAGCTAAGGACACATCTGGTTAAACTCAAACCTGGAACATTGTGTGCAGGCCTCAAGGGGGGATTAAGCAAACACCATAAGATCAGATGAGGGGGTCTTGGCTCATTACTCACTCGACCATGTCCAGTACCTGTTTCTCTCAGGAATTTGTCTTTGTGTATCCTCCCTATCTTTTACGGCCAGCCTGTCCCTGGAACACTCAATAGGCCTTTGTCTCCTAGCTCCTCATTCTTTGTGACTTATCATCTGGGGCCTTAGGCTAGCATACCTGCTGACCTGCACTCTAAACTATTTGGGCTTATTAGTTAAAAGCTCTGCTGTTCTGGTTGCTTTAATGCTAATTAAAAATTCTCTTTCACCCGGTGTGGTTGGATATGCCGGTGTTCCCAGCACTTGGGAGGCATAGGCAGGTGAATATATGTGAGTTCAAGGCCAGCCTGGGCTATAAAACTAGTCCAGGACAGCTAGGTCTACACAGAAAAACTCTGTCCTGAACAAAAGTTTAGAACATTAGAAATTAGAATTGATTTCCTAAAATAAATGAAGCCTGTTTTTGTTAGGGTAATAATACCCATTTCAAACTTTGCTCTTCCTCTCCAGATAGAAAAAGGTGTTGAGATTTGAGGAATTAAACTTGCAGGTGAGATACCATAAGAACTAAAGTTAGATTTCACGGTCACTCAGAGCAAAGGTTAAGAAATAGACCTACAGGAGATAATCACGTCAGGTGCAGAGAGGAACCAGCAACCAGTCTTGGGGCATTCCTTTCCTTTCCGTGCACAAGAGATAAGGTTGCTAAGAAACCAGCCCAGAGACAGAGAGCAAAGGAAACCAGAACCATCTGTGGTTTGGACACCTCTCAGAACCAATCATTTTAAAGCACAATATCCCTTTCTATCTCAACCAATAAGCACTTACCATGCTGGAAATCCACTGCTTTGGGGCCCTGGAAGGGATAGGATAAATTTACTCTCAGCTCAGATTTCGGAGCTCTTTTATGGATACCACTGTTTTGGTGACAGTCAGAACCCGGCTTGAGTTGTAAATTAAAGGTCTTCTTGTGCTTGCATCAGTATCGAGTTCTCGTGGTCTTTTGGGGGGGTCTCGCCATCCGGGCACAACACAGGAACATTGAAAGTCTTTATAAATTATACAGGAGTAAGACACACATCAAAATTCCAGACCAAAAAATGTAAGGACAAAACTAATGCCATATCCTATATTCTGCAATTAATGTTCTGTCCTCTAGGTGACCCTCCTCCTTGCATTCTGGAAATGACAAGACACCTGCAAGCCATCCCCAGAAACTCCACTGGAGCAATTACATACAATTAGCTCACCATATTCCTCTGAGATAAAAAGACTTCCCCTCCAGACCCAGCCTCCACCCAACCTGCCTGAAGGTCAACATTCCTGGGACCTACAACTTCGCTGAAGATCCAGCCCCCACCCAACCGGCCTAAGGGTAGACGTTCCTGTCACCCACCATCCCCTCTTCCCTTTATAAGCCCATTGTCCTTGAAGCTCGGGGTCACTCTCCTATCCTGCTGCGTCAGGAAGGACTGTGATAGGAGTCTCTGAGCCCATAATATAGGACCCTGTGTATGTTGCATAGATATTGAGTCCTGGTGGTCTTTTTGGGGGTCTCGAGATCTGGGTGATCTCTATAGTACACTGAACGACTGAACGATCTCGTTATTACAAAGTATTTCCATAAGGCTTTGATTTCAATAATTTACTGTCCCGTCCAGCAGGACCAGTAATTATGGGGTCGCAAGGGGAGCCATACCTGAGAGATGGGACGAGAAATGGGACGAGAAAGAGAGAGGTGAGACCAAGTAGCGTTCCTATCAAGGTCTGTTTATTGAATCAAAAGCAAAAGCTTATATGGGGTGGAGGCAGGAGCTAAGCAGCGGCGGGGCGGGGGGGGGGGGAGGGAGGGGGGGAATGCCTCCAGGTGATGCCATCAGGGGAACATCCTGTGGTTCATCTCAGAGCAATTTCTATCTTATCTTAGCTAACTATCTCTCGGAAAGTCCCGAGCTAACCTGATAAACAACATCTGCAGAGGCTGAAAGGAGGAAGTTTAGCTTTGGAACAGGCATCAGTATCTTTCCATAGCCAGTAGACTCTTTTGGCCTTGAATGACCCTGGGCTGGCTCGGAACAATTTACACCCTCAACACACTGTTCATAGGATCATTACAGCTATCACATACACACACACACACACACACACACACACACACACACACACACACATACACACACACACATTTGTGTGTGTATATATGTAAATGTATATATATGTGTGTGTGTGTGTGTGTGTTTCTAGATTCCAAGGTGTAAAATAGGGCATCTGAAAATTGTGAAAAAGAAAAAAAATTTTTACTCCAATACTTAAAAATATTGGTTAAGGGCTGGAGAGATGGTTTAGTGGTTAAGAGCACTGATTGCTCTTCCAGAGGTCCTGAGTTCAATTTCCAGCAACCACATGGTGGCTCACAATCATGTAAATTGAGATCTGGTAACCTCTTCTGGTCTGCAGAAAAACATGCAGGCAGAATATTATATACATGTTTTATATATATATATATATATATATATATATATATATATATATATATATGTTTTCAACAAATTTTATCACAATATTTTTAGCCTAGTACAGATGATCCAACTAAAGTTTATATGAATTGAAAGTGAAAAGGAGATGAAAAGTTGAAAAATAAACACAAACAAGAAAAATGTAGTAAATTATGTGATAAATAATAAATTATATTTAGTGGAGAAAGGAAAAAAGAACAGGAAATAATACTGAAAAAAAAACACAGTATGAAAAAGCTTAATTTCCTGTTACATGCTTCTATGTAGGGTCTCTGATATCAATCTAATGCAGGAAATTATTTTCATTATTTTTCATCAGGTCAGGCATCCTAGAGACAGAACTTAAAAAAAGATTTATGTGTAAGTAAGTGAATAAGAAAATGATCTTTTTTTTTCTTTTTTTTCTCCTTTATTAATTTATTCTTGTTACATCTCAATGGTTATCCCATCCCTTGTATCCTCCCATTCTTCCCTCCCTCCCATTTTCCCCTTATTCCCCTCCCATATGACTGTTCCTGAGGGGGATTACCTCCCCCTGAATATGTTCATAGGGTATCAAGTCTCTTCTTGGTAACCTGCTGTCCTTCCTCTGAGTGCCACCAGGTCTCCCCCTCCAGAGGACATGGTCAAAGTTGAGGCACCAGAGTATGTGAGAAAGTAATATCCCACTCTCCACTCTACTGTGGAGAGTGTTCTGTACATTGGCTAGATCTGGGTAGGGGTTTATGGTTTACCGCCTGTATTGTCCTTGGCTGGTGCCTTAGTTTGAGTGGGACCCCTGGGCCCAAATCTGCCTATCATAATGTTCTACTTGTAGGCTTGTAGGACCCTCTGGATCCTTCTACTTTGCCATTCTCCCATGCTTCTCTCATCTAGAGTCCCACTAGAATGTCCTCCCCTCTGTCTCAGTTTCCTAGTAAGTGAAGGCTTTTTTGGGACATGCCCCTTGGGCTAATATGCAGAAGCAGAAAGACTCAAATGGTATATACTCACTTATATCTGCATATTAGCCCAAGAAAATGATCTTAAAGAGAAAGAAAACTTTAATAGAGTATGCTTTCAAATGACCTCCTGACTTTATTTGCATTCTTCAGGAAACTTAGAATTGAAAATCATAGCTCAGCATTTTCCTCCTGGATAAGCAGTTGTCCTTCCATGGTCTTTATTTAATTGTCTCTGCTTTATCCCATGGATATGCCAATACCAAACGGAAAATACCTTCAGTATCTCTGGTACTCCAACAGCCACAGTGAGCTGTGAGCTGCCAAAACAGAGATACAGACTGATGGAAAAACTGAATGACCTCCATAGATGTGAAAAAGAAGAGACTGACCTATTTTTTCTTTGATGCAGAAGACACATGTGGTATTTTGGTGTATATAACTTTTTTAATTATTAATTTTTCTGATAAATAAAATAGATTATATATATTAATTATAATTATAAAATAGGATATATATATATAGTGAAAGCCCTCATTGAGACTGGACCCCTCTTTCTTTACTGAGTACATCGATCAATGCTCAATAATTGGGGCCTCGTTTTTAACTTAGTTACCACTTGGAAGACTTCCATCTCCAAAGGCAGTCACACCTCGAGGTGATAGGGTTTAGGCCTTCAGCCTGTGCCCTGAACACGCTCCCTTCTCCAAGCAAAGTAGTCAGTACTCCATGTAAAGTGAAATCAAGATGTTGAGAAAACAGAAACTTAACTGTTAACTTTCACATTTATCAGGCATTACAAGATTGAAATCTTGACCCTGGGTAGACACAAACTGTAATCCCACTTGAGTGGGAGATTGATGGATGGATGAAGTGAAAAAGAAAAGGAGGGATAAAGGGAGGGAAGAGGGAGAAAAGAAATTGAAAATGACTTCAAGAGTGTTGTTAAGGCTGAGTACTTAAAATATTGTTTCAAATTTATTATCATGGTAAGTTGTAAAGTGCAAATATTGGAGCTTTTTTTGTTTGCTTAAAGAAAGATACCGTGAATATCTTTAATGGTATAAAAACAAAATAATTTTGGCTTTTGAATACACATAAACACCTATACAGAATGTATGTTTCACTGAATATAACTCAGAATACAATTAATGTAAGTAGAAAATTCTACTCTGTTAACTACAATATACCTATAACTACTAGTTTAATATGTTTTTTCTGGTCTAAGTGTGTACTGAGTTCTTCTCTGCTCCATATTCCAAATGCTCAAGATGGACAAAATATAATTACAAAAACTGAAAGTATTCAGATGTCCAGAGATGGGTTTAGAATATTTGAAGTAGTTGGCTGGATATATGTAATGATTATGCTTTCTTTAGTTGTTTTTTACTCTTCTTTCATGGGCAATCAACTCTCCAGACACTACTGTGACTCACCTCTTAGTCACATTGCCAGATATATCTTTAAGTTTCACATATGCTTATCCCAGAAGGTAACTTGTGTCTCCTTCTAATGATTTTGAACAATTACTTTTGACATCAATTTTTGAAGTATAATACATATAACAATAGTACCATGGAGAGGCAGAGCTTGAAAATATTTAAGTATAGATTTAAAGAAATAGTTTTTAAAAATCTTCATGATGAAAAAGGTAGGAACCTGTTAAACTGATTTTGTCTGTGTTTGGCTCTTGTTTAGATGATGATATTGTTGAGATTTCATGCGTACATCTTCCATATTATGTACAAAAGATGTGATCTTGTAAAAGATATCCTGGTCCTCTGTCCCTTACAAATTTTTGCCTCATTTTACATAAAACTCTTTGAGATATAATAATATGGGTTGTGCTTTAAACACTAAATAGAAACAGCAGGTTGCATTTATATAGTCATTCGTATATGTATAAATATATACATATACACAATTCCTATAGATGTAACAATAAAAATTTTTGAAAGAACAAAACAAGCTTTTTAATGAATGTATGATACTTAACAAATATCTGCTTACTGAAAACAGCAAGACTCTTCCACCAAATGCAAACAGTATTCATGTAAATGTGGGAAACATATTGACAATGAATTTTCAATAATTCTCTTTCTTAGTACAGATATACCTAGTGTTCACCATTAGCCTTGCCCAACGTGTTTTTCTTTGTTCCTCTTACAGTAGTCCTCAGTCAAGGATAGAGCACTTAGGTAAAATTCAGTGAAGACAAATCTTCAGAGAACTCTGATAATGCGTGTACATCTTTCTGATGGTATAGTTGGCCTAAAGTTAACTGGTTGTGATAGTTACTTTTTGTAACAACAATAATTAAAGAGAAAGAGTTCATGGATTTGAGGAGTAGGGGAAGAGTGGAGAAGTTAGAGGAAAGAAAGAGAAAATGATGGGAAAAGTATACATAACTGATATTTAAAATTAAAACGAAGATTAATAATGATTTAAAATATGTTGTAAGTGCTCACTAACAAAAAGAACATTATTATACCTTATGTACCTCAAATGTCAGACCATGAGAGTCAGAGAAATAAGTTGGTACTGAAAGTTCTATTTTAGAGTGTGGATAAAAAGTAGAGAAAGAAAAGGAATGGTAGGATGCTATCAGGATAGCACAGTCAATGGGTGTTTCCTCAACAACAACCTCTGATTGCATCAGCCCTAATCCCCATAGGAATTTCCAACTTCTGCCAAGTTTGCAATGGTTAAGAAAACTGACTGATTGAGACAAGTGAGAATTATAATAGGAAAAACGTTATAATCAGAGATTAGTAAGGGGTTTCTTATGATGTAAAATGAGTCATCAAGACTTAAGGAAACGAGAGGATTGGTATGTAGATTATAGGGCCATCTGCTGAAAAGTATAGGTTCATTTTCTTTATCATAAATGCATATGCTCTGTGAAATGATCCAACACTTTCTGAATGTCTACAGGACTGCACACACAGAGATGATAAAAACTAAGTATGCTAAAATAAATTATTTTCAACCTTAAGGACCAATTTTTTATTCTGTTATTTTTTGGCAAAATAGTAAAAATCAGTTTTAATAATTAATAAGAATTAGCACAGAAAATTTGCTGAAAACAATTGTAGAATTCTAACAACAAGTTTATTAACTTAAGATTGACCTTATAAAAAGGTTAGAGCATCTATGTATATACCCATATGCACCATGTAGACATACGTACAAACTGCAGTGTGCATCTGTGTACATTGACTTAATAGAGTTCCATTTCAGTTTAGCTCTTTGAATTACCCTTTATAGTGCCAAATTTGAAATGTAAGTAGTATCTTCAAAAATACATCAGAAGATCAGCTTGTATCATTGTTGGGGAATGGTCTGATGTATTTTGATTCTAATTATTAAAAAGCTATGCCATCTGGGCAGGGCAGATTAGATGGGTGTGGCTAAGGTTTCCAGGTTAGTAAGACAGAGGAATCCAGAGAAAGATAAGGAGAAAGGCCTGAGGAGAAAGGAAGAGAGGAAGTCTGCCATGGGTTAGATGGAAGAGAAGCATTTGACTGGCATGAATAGATATGGCCCAAGTGAAGAACATTAGCAAGTATTTGGGATTGTGGATGGGAGGTAGGTTGATAGGCATTATTAGAAGCAGATAGCATTGGATTGGGGCAGGCATCCTGTGGGAAGTAGTTTAGAGGATTAATGTCTGCCCTGCTCCAGATTAACTAAGTCTATTTTAAAATTTAACAAGTGTCTGTGTCTTGATTGCTAGCTGGGCATACTGATAGTATAGATAATAACAATTATTTGGCCCCTGCTAATAAATAAAAACAACATATCATGAGTATCTTCAGTTCTTCATACCATAAATGTGACATCAATGTAGAATATTTGTCTGTTTCCAAACCACAGATGCTATCTACTTTCTTCCAGTTCCTGAAACATAAGATCAAAGGGAATGTCTTGGATGTGAGCACAGTGTATGGCAGTGGTATCATGCTGCTACAAATCAACACATGGTAAACCTACTATCAGAGAGAGAGAGAAAGGAGAGAGAGAGAGAGAGAGAGAGAGAGAGAGAGAGAGAGAGAGAGAGAGAGAGAGAGAGAGAGATGGAGGGAGATAGGTATCAGTGAATTCTGAAATGATCCCTCACTTTCTGAAGCCATCACGTCTGATGCTCAAGCATGTCATTGTGTCATGAGATCACATATTCTGAAAACCACTGTAAAATTAGACGTCTCCTGTCAAAATGACTGTTTAAACTACAGAGTTTATTATTGTTGCTTCATCTATTTGATTCATGTCAACATTTAATATAATTTTGTTAAGATGTAGACCTTTTTGCATGTGTGTGGTATGCATTCATGTGTGCAACCAAGCCTACCTGTGTGTGGATGTATCTACACATGTATCATCTCCTAACTATTGTGACTAGGGCAGCAATATAAATGGCTGAACAAACATCTGTAGAATATATTTTTACTTTGGGGAACCTGGCAAGGAGTGATATAGTAATGATAATTTACTTTTAGCCATTTGGAAATTCTTTTGTTTGTTTGCTTGTTTGTTTATCAAAACAAGGTTTCTCTGGGTAGCCCTGGATGTCCTGGAATAGCATTGTAGGTTTTAATACTCAGTTTTATTCCTTAAATTATCATGCGCAATTTTTTTATTGCTGTACATTATAACTAGTGAATAATATGAAAAAAATCTAAGTAAATCCTGGAGATGTAGCTCAATTGATAATTACCTATACTTTGAAGCTCTTAGTTTTATCTTTAGCAATGCATAATGGGCATGGTAGATAATCCCAACTCATAGGACACTAAAAAACCAGTGTATATTTGTTTTTGTTTCAATCTATGTTTCAAAAGAATAAAGTAGTATTTTTCCCATTTGCTTGGTAACACTTATTTCATATAAATATTAGTTACCAATGTAAATAATCAAAGAAAAATCAGTGTCAGTTCATAACTATTTTGTTTACAAAGTAAGAAATACATAAAGTAAAAGATCAATGGATATTAATGAATATACATTTCTCTTTTTTACAATTTTTATTAAATGCTTTTTTACATATCCATTTATGTTATTACACATATATGCAATAAACTACCTACAGCAAGGAGAACCATGACACAATCAGGAATTATATAAATATTACTTTCATAGTGTTTTGGCTATTTGTATTTTGCAGTCCTGAAGAAAACATCTTTCCTATCTAGATGAGTCTAAAATTCTGAATGTAAATCAATATCTATCATATCAATGTAAAACATCTATCCAGACCTACAAACATCTTAACCCCTAAACAACTAAGCTAAATTGTAAAACTAAACTATCTGGTTTTCAACTCCATCAGAGACTAGAGAATGAATAAAATTAATTACCTTAGTATACAGGGAATGCAAGATGGTAGCTTCCCAAATTAGAAGATGACAGAGACAGTGCCTGAACAGTTGCACAAAACTCTCTATAACATTGGAGTATCTCTTCAGGCTTTGGTCCCAATATATCTGACAGACATATTTGTAAGGCAGGAGCTATTAAGTTCTTTCAGTACTGAATATGCCATATCTTTACAAGGTTCACTTGATTTTGCTCCTTTTTAGTCTAAGGACTATACTCTTTAGAAAGGTTTAGTAAGGAATTAACATGTAACTTTAGGTATAGTTAGCTGTACATGTTTCAAACAATGTATAATATATGCTTTATAATTAAAATATTTTCATAATAATTAATTTATGTAAAATAAGAAAATATTTAGATAACCATCTTGATAACTAATTAATTGCATTGAAATTTACCATATTTAAGCTCTGCTCACTGCTAGAGTACAGTAGTGTAGGATAGGTGAAGACAAGATGTGAATGAAGATTGAGTGGATGTGACCTTGACGATGGATAATTTACTTAACTTCTCTGTCTCAGTGTCTTGAGCCACTTGAAATGTTAAGTGTAATGACTCTGGTAGTATACTGTGATCAAGGTCACATTGAGGTAATGAAGATGTAGTATTAATACAAAGCAGTCAATATTTTATAATAAGATACTAGTTGATTGATTTTTATCTTACGTATTCTTCCTTCTGATTTGAGTACTCTTCGTTTTTCAAGAGGCTCTTTTCTTAGAAAAATGTGAAGCAGAAATAAGGGTTATGATTTTTGCTGAAGTAACTATGCTTGGTCAATATGTCCTGAGAACAGACACTGAAGCAGTAAATGGATATACTGCTGTTTTCACTACAAATGGATCATAGAAGAGATCGGGCAGAATAACCCTCAGCAGAGGAGGTCCCTGCAAGCATACATAAATTCCCTCCAGCATTTCTGCTGTCAGTGTGAAGCTGCTTAAGTGCACAATTTCATGGTTGACTGGTCATTGTCCTTGCTTGAATTTATTTTCAGTGATGGTAAAAAGATCATTGGCTTTCCAGTTCTTGCTCAGCAGTCATAAATCTATATGGAAAATACCAATTCCAGTGCAGTCCTAAGCTTTAGATTACACACGTATCACTAAGACAAGAGTATAACCATTCTGAACTCATCAGTGCTCAACAATGGAACTTGGAAATGTACTTTTCAGTCAGTAACTTCAATATTAGTCTCTATTAAATAATCATCTTTAAGTAAAATTAATGTTTGAATCTATGTAGCAAATAAATAAATCCCATGAATAAAATGTAACCAAAACAAAAATTTAAACAAATTAGGTCAAGCTTATTTTGTTTAATATTTAGGTAATGTATCTTTTACTCTTTTGGTTGATTATTAAGTAAAAAGGTTTGACATAAGACATTCTCATATTATTTTGTTATATTTCTTGATTCTGATATAAATATTATTCTGTGCATAATATTTATAAAATTTGTAAAACAAAACCTGCTAGTATTAAAATAAATCAACAAAAAGAAGACAACATATCCAGATAGAACTTGATTTTTATGACATTGATATTATATTTTATTTATAAATTAAGAAAAAAGGCCATTGGGAATTCAAAGTCATCCTCAACTTCAAAACTAGATTAAGACCATCCAGGATTACATGAGGCCCTATCTCAAAAATAAATACAAGTGCATGTACATGTGTTTAGCACTGATGACAGGGATGAATAAAACAGTAGGTGGCTTAGCCTTGGATAAAATTGTTTCTCCTTCACTTAGCTATCATTGATTTCCTGTAGCTATTTCCTTGTCTAGCATCAGGATTCTGAAATATCCCTGATCAACACTGGCATATCAACTGGTATTTTCATTTGGCAAGTTTTGCTTTGGAAACTATATTGTTGAGTTTTCCTGAGTGCAGAAATCCTGTCAAGTCTAGAAGACACTCTAGAATTCTTCAAAAAGTATTGAATATATAAATAAACAAATAATATTAAAAGTTTAAAAAGTAGTGAGTTTTTGGCTCTCAACTGTGAACAGCATTTATTTCTGGTATTTATCCTCTGTTAACTCTACTACAAGATGTCTATTTTGCATGTATTTATATAAATATTTTTTCTTTAGCAGTATACAAATACCTCTCTGGGAAATTCTTACCATTATTTTTAATTAGTAAATAATATTAATAAACAATGACAGCCATGATTATTTTTCTATAAGTACAATGCAAATTTCTTGAAAATAAAGTATATAGACTTTTAAGTGTCACAAGTAAAATGTAACAAATATCTGATGCTTAGGGTTTCTAAAGAACAGGAAATGCTTACTTGTTATGACACTGACACAGTAAATTGAACTTCTTATCTGTTGTTTTGTATTTTCTATTTCAACACATACCAAAAAATACTTTGAACATCAAATAGCTCTAAAGAATGATGATTTGTTATTTCATCATTGGGTCAAAATGGGTCTAACTGGGTGATACTGACTCAAAGTGTTCAATGTGATCATGAAAAGAGCCATCACACATCACAACAGTGTTTACCAGCATAGGACTCTCATAGATCTGTTGGTAGGAGGCACAATACCCTTTTGACTGTCGACAGGTAAACTTTACAAGTCTTTGCTTGTTTGGTCCTTTCAATAAAGTAGTTATTTATTTCTATGGTCCTCTTGTAATGAAATAAATCATTAGAAGTGAATATGGAAAAGAAACCGTTGTTCAAGGCCATCACTATCCTTTTGAGTTAAGACTTCACTATGACTGGAGAGAGAAAATAAGTGCTTGGTGGTGGAAATGTCACAATATTTGTGCAAATATCAAAGCCAAGAACATCTGCCATCTAGCCAGAGAATATTTTATTATTTCTTAATCTAAAAATGAAAAAGAATAAAATGCCTTAAGTGACACACGTTTCACCGTATTATCATATAGCCAGAATGTTGAAACAATGGCATTAATGCCAGTTTTAAGTACATATAAAGTTCATTATCAGTTCACTTTAAGATCTATAGGCCCTATTTATGTAAGGATTAATGAAATAAAGCCTTAGAAACCCAACTCTCTGAAGACTAGAATAAGTAACAGATAACTCTTGAAACCCAGAAGTCAGAAGATAGACGGGAGTTATATTTGCCAACATACATAACTATAGAAATACATACACATTCCTATAGAAGCCTGTATATATGATCAATACCCTATAAAACAAATTTAGGCATAATAATTTTAGAAGATTAAGGGGGGAACTCTCTGAAACCTTGAATGAGCAACCTTTCTAAAATGTTATACAATACAAACATCTTGAACTATAGGCTTTTGGTAAAAGTTTTTAAATGTACTGTCTCTACATGAAAATATTTTGAAGCTTTTAACTAGCATAAATATGTTTAACCTCTACTTTTGGTAAATAACTAGTTTCTAGAATATATAGAAAGCTAATTACCAGCACTCCTAATCATTACCACATTTGAACATGTTTACAGACATTTCACTAGAGAAATGATGAGGGCTTAGTAAACACAGGAAAACTCATTCATTCTCATTATACATTATCATATGTATGATTCACGCATAAAAAGTTGGGATTATTATCAAACACTTAAGTGAGTTGCTATATTAATATATTCATGATGATGATGATGATGATGACGATGATGATGATGAAATAATCATTAATAAGAACGAACTTGTGATTCATTTGTAAATTAGTTGATAACCCGGGTCTTAATTATACAAAGGAGTAATAATTTAAATAAAATGCTATGGTGTAAACCTCATGGATTGAGTTCAGTACACTACATTAGTAGAAGAGACATCATTTAAAAGAATAACTTGTTATTGTTATATATAAAAATTAAAGATTAAGGCAGATGATAGAATACAAGTTACCAGGCAGATATTATGTTATACAGAGTTTATTAGATGAGCATGAGGGGAGAAGGAAAGGGGGAAGGGATACCACAGAGAGAGAGAGAAAATGTAGAGATGAGAGTGTAAGTAGAAAGAGAGAGGGGGGAAGAGGTCGAGAGGAGAGGTCGAGAGAGAGAGGTAGAGAAGAAGAGAGAGAGAGCACCATGTGTAGGGTGTCTTTTATATGGCCCAGAGCAGGGCTTTGCCCCCAAGGCAGGTAAGCAGTCACATCACAGGTAGCCAGACTGAAGCAGAATTCTAACATTCTTTCTTATCTTTTCCTATATTTAAAAATGAGGAATGTTGGAATGATTTTATATAAGGCAAGTTAAAGTAAATAAATGTAGGTAATGGAGAAAAGAGATAGAAAAAAATAATATCAACAAAATGTCTAGATTATATCATGAAGAGGAAGGAAACGTTTTGTCTTGAAAGTTCAAGTAGAGGGCAGGCTATGTCAGCCATGTCTTGTAGCAGATAGGCACCAAAGAGTTCTGGGGGAACTTGGAGTACACCATTTTAGCCTTTTGTAAATGGAGAAGGGTCAAAGTAATCATCTTAACTACTTCCTGCTGACAAGAGGGCAGAGATAGGAAATTTAAGAGTCTGAAATATTGGCCAGGTTCCAGAAGAACAGGCTGTTGTATTTGCTATGTAGGGTCTGAGAACATCTGCAGCTGGGAAGGGCAATGTAGGTCAAGCTAGGAGGAACAACATAGGTCCAGTTGGCATGATTTCTGAGGTTGAATGGGAACACTTGTGGGTAGCTGTTTTGACGATGTCTCAGATGTAGGCAGTCTGGCAAGATACTGGAATATATATGTGGGCAGAAGACAAAGTTAGTAGGCTAGAGAGAAAATTTTCTTTAGGTGTACGTTTGAAGCTCTTGGGAAAGCAAAGAGAAAAGACTTAAGAAAATGTTGACACTATGTGAGAATTTTGGGAGAGCAAAGAAGAAGTCTACATATGGGAGCTTCCTTCCTTTTACCTGATTGTTGGCAATAATTAAAACTATTTAGTTTTGGATCTGTCCATGTTTGGTTGCAGAGGCATGTAAGCTTTAAGGCATTTGTTCTCAAAGGCATGTCAGGAAGAACAGGCAACTGGAGGTTTCCCATGAGGAGGTGAGGTCAGTAAGCCATCAGGGCATTGCCAAAAATAGTTAGTGACCCAAGGACTGCTGCAGAACAGCTAGTAGCTCATCAACACTAACCAGCGACTAACAGCCTAGCTCAACAGATGAGCTAGCTACAGCCTAGCTCAACAGATGAGTTAGCCACAGGGATGTAGCTATGAGTGCACTGGAATTTTTCAGTGGCTATCACAGAACAGCAGAGAAAGCTATATCAGGAAACTCACTAGATGGGGATGAGCCTAGTTGATGGTCAGCCAAGAGGACCAGGGTGTCCCCGCTCTCAATCAATCAGAGAGAGGGCTAACAAACTCTCTAAGTAGAGGGAAGCATTTTTGTGACTAGAAAGAGAGAGTTTACCTAGTGTTGGGTGTAAAAATGCAGCAAACAGGTAGTTAGGGAAAGGGGAGTCCCAAAAGGAAAAGGAGGAGCAATCCCATCTTAGAGATAGGTGAGAAATTTAGGTTTTGGGTTATAGTACTTATCTGGACTTAATTTGACCTGAGAGATGGATTTCCTGTAGCTTAAGAGAATCTTTCTAAGTTCATAAAGGGAGATAAATTTAGCATCATCACTGTTTGAAATCTGCAGTGAAATACACATTGTTAGACATGAACACATTGTATAAAAAGGGTAGTAGATATATATAGCATAGTATAAGCTTGGGAAAAGAACTTTGTGTTAAGAACACAAATACTGTGAGATGAGATTAGGGAAGGCAGAAGCCCTTTTGTCTTCTATGGAACAATAACAAAAGGAAATTTAAAGTCTTGGAACTATGGTAGGATCATATAATGGAATGATTTATCATAGTTAGATTAATAAATCAGAGCTCCATTGATTAATCTCAATATTTTGAACAGTTAATACAATAGCATAGCAACAGGAGGAAATAAAGCATCTTTTAGACATGTTGACCTTCATAACTCACATTTACCAACTTAAAACACGTTCTTAAAACACCATTTTGGATGTTTTAAACAATAGGTGAAATCAACAGTTTGGTCTTCTGCATATGAAGAGAGCTGGGAAGGTACCTGAAGTCTCCCATGATAGGAGCTGGCAATATGACTATGTAACCCGAGTATGAATTTAACATAGACCTGTACCATTACGCTGTTCGGCAAGGCTGCTAGTTGAAGAGGTATCTGTACTCTGCCAGGTCAAGGAGCTTGAAGGCTAGACGTGTCTATAACTCTTGTGCTGGTTGAACCTCCAGTGACTAGGCACAGGGAATAAGCCTGCATATGAGCATTGACATCCTTAGGCCAAATTTGCCAACAGGCTAGGCTGTGGGACCAGCATCCCATTCTGGTTGCTGCATCTGTGAGACCTGTGTCTCTTTTTGGCTGCTCTGAAACACGTCCCTGGCAGAGCTGGCTCAGCCTGGACCCCAGCGGGAAGGGACATGCAGAACTCTATTTTCCTCGGGTAGTGGTTAAGGCCTGGAGTAGTTTGAGCCTGTTGCGAAGGGCTTTTGGGTTTTTAAAGATTTACCAGTCCTTACTTATATGGGCTCAGGACACATCCTCAGCCTTTAAATTAAAATGGCAATGAGATCAGAGTCTTGTCTAGCCTTGTCAGTCTTAAGAATATTTAAATAGACTAAAAGTTTAGGTTTTATCTCTGTTAAGTTGCAATGTTAAAAACACAGTTCACAAAAGAGAACAGAACAGATTTTGTATGACCAATAATATCACATTTAAAATTTTATGCTAAACATAGTTTAATACAATAATTGAAAATCTAACATTGTAAACAAATGAATGTTAATACAGTATAACATTATAGAATAACTTAAAAATACTTATCAAACCCATTAGCTAGGAAGCTTGTAGTTGAGTACAGGTTAGCTAGTGACAGGTTAGCTAGCATTTATTTACTTGTCTAGGAATTAGCAAAAGCATAAATTAAAACATAGCCAATAAATAGTTGTATAACCAATAAACAATCACATGACTTTTTTATTTTACTTTATTTTTATTTTATGTATTTATTTATTTATTTGTCAAAAGGCAGGTTTAATAAACAGCATAGCTGGGCTGAGCACATCTACTGAATTACTGGCATACCTATCATGAGAAAGGGGTGGGGTCAGAGTATGTGGTGGTGGCCATAACAAAGATGGAGGCTAATTACAGTTGTCCTTAGAGGGTAGCCATGTGGTTGCCCATAACAAAGATGGTGACTAGCAACGTGGCCGGCACGGAGAACAAAGGGCGAATTTTAAAATGTTAGTAGGCTGAGAGCGGTGGGGCAGGGTTCCCTAGAAGGCTGTGCAATGGTTCTGCCACACGGGAAGCACTGCTGAGGAGGTGGCTGTGGGCTCCCTGCTGACCTGTTCTGTCCCGTCCTGGCTGGGTGGGGGACAGTGGCAGCAGCGGTGGCGGAACAATAGGACCAGTTGGATCCTGGCTGGTGGAAAGATCGTGGCAGGAAGGGTACCGAGCCACGAGGGGACCAGCAGGGATCAGTCCTTTGGGCCTCTCTTGTAATCAAAATAGACCTTTTGATGCTATAGGCGCATATTCCGGCGGACTTGGTGTCCAACCAGAGGAAAGATGTGTACAGTAACCCCAGGAAAGTCCATGACTGATGGAGGAGATGAGAAGTCTGGCGTTGGTGGGGGGGAGTGCAGCCATGTGGACAGCGGCGGCGGAGAGATCGGTTTTCCTGGTCCCAGGAGAGAGTAAAGCGGCAGCATTTTGTCTCAGTTTGGAATCGCTGTCTGAAAGCAGGGCAGTGATGGGTTAAGACCAGAAAAAAAAATGGAGATATAAAGTGAAGTTTGGACCACAAGGAAATTATTGTGGGAAGTGTGTTAGATAGAATGAGTTCAGTAGAAAGCATTCCAGACTTAAGATAGTTCTGGAAGAGCCTTCCCTGTACGAGCCGAGAATTTTATGTTTCAAGATTGGAGTACACCAATGTTATATATGAAGAAATAAGACGATGATAGAATAGAGTACAAGGTACCAGGCAGATATAATGTTATACAGAGTTTATTAGATAAGCATGGGGGAGAAGGAAAGGAGGAAGGGGTACCCCAAAGAGAGAGTGAGAGAGAGAGAGAGAGAGAGAGAGAGAGAGAGAGAGAGAGAGAGAGAGAGAGAGAGAGAGAGAGAAGGTAGAGAGGAAAGAGAGAGAGAGGGGAGAGGTAGAGAGAAAAGAGCAAAGAAAAAACATGAGGAGAAAAGCCAAAGAAGTAAGCAAATAAACAAATAGAAAACAGACAAGAAAATCATCAGTCAAAACTCTGGATTCAATACTGTCTACAGGTTCTATTTTGAATGTTATAATTTTTTCTAAATTTATATTTTCTCTATCTTAAATATAAGAAATGGTGTCATAATCAGCCGAAATATAACATATCAACAATTTAAAGATGGATACTCTTCAAAATATAAAAATAAATTAATAAAATTAGTGTTATTGCTAAATTAAACTTACTTTTTTGGTTGCAATGGGTAAGTACACATTTTTCCAATAAACTAATAAAAGATAAAAAGAAAACATCTAGAAAATGTGAAAACACTAATTATCTAAGGTCTGATACTATTTTTTAAGCTATAGATAATAACCACAGAACTTTAGTTTTATTAAGAATAATCTTATGCTGGAATTCTTTAAAATGTTTAGAAGAACTACGGTGCATGTGTTGTTGTGTAGATGAATTTTAATCCAGCAACATGGCTACTTTGGCATGAGAACAAATCCAAAGACCTAGGGCTGTGTGATCTAGCTGGAATACAGACCTGACGTTCAGACACCTTTAATCCCTCTGGCTGAAATACAGGCATGCCTTTAGTACACACCTTTAATCCCAAACAATGGCATCGGATTGAGGGAAAGACAGTGTGATGAGTTAGAGAAAGGTTTGGTAGAATGAGTCAGAGACAGAATATGCCCAACTCTCACAACAAAGACAGAAAAGAAAAGCTACTTAAGCGCAGCACAGAGAGACAGTATACTTGAATGGAGGAGTGTACAGTAAAAGAATACATTAGATTTCTGACAGTCTGTATACTGCAGTTAGGTGAAGTTCAGTTCTTGGAGTTCAGAGGCAGTTTTTCCAAGCAGCGAGGAAAGGAGAGAAGCCAGTTTGAATCAATCAGCTTGTTACAGGAATTCTGAGCCAGAACAGCTAAGTAGACCCAACCACCCAGAGTTCAGAAAGAACTGCAAAAGGGGAGTTTATTCAACTGTAAATCTTAGAGGCTGAAAACATTCTAGACCCAGGTTTGCAAACAGAGCCTGGAAGCTATAACCTTCAGTGTCCAGGCTTGTAGATTACATTATATGGAGGCTAGACGATTCCAGACCTAGGTATAGGGAAATTCAGATAGAAATGCTCTGGGCTCAGCCCAAGCCATGTATTATCATAGGTTGGGTATGTTTTTCACGTCACCCTATCATCCCATCTGAGAAAATAAATCCCTTCATCTCATTTGAGGAAATAAAAACAACATATACATGGTTGTTGTTCCGGTGTCTCTGTGCCTGTAACACTGAACTTTGCTAGGCTATAGACCCATGAAGTAACAAATAACCAGAAAAGAGATTTTTATATGCACCAATCAGAGAAAACTAGACTTTGACCGGAGATTATGGAATGTAGCCAAATCATCCCCTGCCCTATTCTTCTGGCCTCGCTGAAGTCAGCCACTCTAGCATTATATTAAATCTACCTATAATCCTGACTGCTTGTAGGATTCAAATGTGACTGCACCTCTTAACTCTTCCCTTGAAAAGATACTTTTTTCTACATGTAAATATTTCCATGTAAGCTATTTAATAAATTATTTTATTACACTTTTTATAGTTTTCAAGTACATTGGATCTATGGTCTCTTCTCCCAACAGCATACATTTATTTTATAAAAATTATCTTACTAATGAATAACTATTAACTATATATGTATAAGGGAGTGGTATGAATTGCTCTGATTGCTCTTCAATTATACATGCATAGTTGAGAATACCGTAACTCCAAATATGAGGCACCAGACTACTTGTGAAAGTCATATCCCACTCTCCACTCAACTGTGGAGAATGTCCTGTCCATTGGCTAGATCTGGGTAGGGGTTTAAAGTTTACCACCTGTATTGTCCTTGGCTGGTGCCTTAGTTTGAGCGGGACCCCAGGGCCCAAATCTGCCTGCCTATCATAATGTTCTACTTGTAGGTTTCTAGGACCCTCTGGATCCTTCTACGTTGCTATTCTCCCATGCTTCTCTCATCTAGAGTCCCAATAGGATGTGCTCCCCTCTGTCCCAGTTTCCTGGTAAGTGGAGACTGGTGGCACTCAGAGGAAGGATAGCAGGCTACCAAAAAGAGACTTGATGCCCTATGAGCATATACAAGGGGAGGAGGTCCCCCTCAGGAACAGTCATAGGGAGGGGAATAAGGGGAAAATGGAAAAGAGGGAGCAATGGGAGGATACAAGGGATGGGATAACCTTTGAGATGTAACAAGAATAAATTAATAAAAAATTTTAAAAAAGAGAATACCGTAACTCCAATATAGAAGCTAGGTGCAAGTACTGAGTGGCTTAGAATGGAACTAGAAAACAAATAACATCAGATAGTGACATCAACTTGGAAGATTCCATAGAAGATAAGACACCAAAACATCCTACTTCTTAGCCAAAACAGTACTTTGAGGAGTGAATTGGCATTCTGATTATTCCAAGCTTTGCCTTTAAGCAGGGGTGTACTTCAGCCTTTTATGAGCTTTAGACAGAAGAGCATATGAGGCAACAAGCATACTGGTATCATCCTGAAGGTAATGTGTCACCCCTAGACACGTGACTGCAGGTGAAGCCCTGCAACTTTCAAGGATACATTGCCAAGTATCGTCAATTCATACAACACATGATACTACCTAGTTACTGGTTTGCATAGGCACACTGACTCCTGGGAAATATTATCTTTTGCAATTTCCTACAATTTAATGATAATTTCTCCACCTTGATTATTTTTTAGATATCAAATATGCCTTACCAGCTCTAATTTTTATACTTCCATTTTATAACCATATTAAAGTTTTTTTAAATAAAAAAATACAAAACTATTTTTCTCAGCAAACATAAATAGAGTAATACATAGTTTTGTTGGGATGATATAATGCCAACTACATTAGATATAAGCCCCTATACTTGTAGTCTTCTGAACCTTTAACCCTGAATCTCTCTATCTAGCTTTTTATATGTAGAATTCATATTTTTTCATTCAACAAAAGAGTAACTAAAGATAAGGCTTTCTCTTAAATGATGAACTATTTAAGCAAATTAGAGAATTTTAAGAAGGATTCCTAAAATATCACAATTTACAGTCAGCGATAACTACAGAATAAGTGATATTTGTTTCTGCCCCTGGAAGGACAGGAATAGAGTAAAATAGTCAACCCCATAGGATTTTGAATTATTTTGTGTAGGCTGAGTTCTTATAAAACACATGGTATCTAGGGATTCATTAATTAATTCTTGAAGAAAGCAAAAAGCTAGCTACATGATCCAGGGTATTTTTTCACACATGCCTTTAAATTTTAAGAGATCTTAATTTCAATCTGTATTTTGTTGTTTTATCCTTTGAACTTTATCTTTTGAATTTCCTAGGGGACACTTTGCATGTGAACAACTGTTTTAAACAAAAACAGTGTTGATTTATTCCAGTGTAAGGAAGCTATTAATATTTCACATTTTGTATTCCCTATCTATGTGCATTTGAGGTTTTAAAAAATTATTTATTTTTATAATTTATTTATTTATTTTAATTAAAAAATAGAATTATTCATATTACATCTCAGTTACAATCCCAACCCATGCATCCTCCCATTTCTCCCTCCCTCCCGCTTTCACCTCATTCCCTTTCCCTATGACTGTGACTGAGGGGGACCTCCTCCCCCTGAATATGATGCTAGGGTATCACGTCTCTTCTTGGTAGCCTGTTATCCTTCCTCTGAGTGCCATCGGGACTTCCCATCAAAGGAACATGGTGAAATATGGGGCACCAGAGTTAGTGTGAAAGTCAAACCCCAGTCTCCACTTAACTGTGGAGAATGTTCTGTCTCATGGCTAGATCTGGGTAGGGGTTTGATGATGACTGCATGTATTGTCCTTGGTTGGTACCCCTGGGCTCAGATCTGCCCATTATAGTGTTCTTCTTGTAGGTTTCTAGGACCCTATGGATCTATCTATTCCCCTACCTCCTATATTTTTCACACCTAGAGTCCCAATAGGATGTCCTCACCTCTATCCCACTTTCCTGGTAAGTGAAGACTTTCATGAGACCTGCCCCTTGGGCTAGTGTCCAGTTATAAGTCAGTATATACCATTTGAGTCTCTCTGCTTGTGGGTTAGCTCACTCATTATGATCATTTATAATTCAATCCCTTTGTTCATAAATTTTGGAAATTCCTTGTTTTTAATAGCTGAGTAGTATTACATAGTGTAAATGTACAACAGTTTTTATCCATTCTTCTACTGAGGGACATTTAGGTTGCTTCTATGTTCTGGCTATTATGAATAAGGCTGCTATGAACATGGTTAAGCATGTGTCCCTGTTGTATGCTGGAGCATCTTCTGTGTATATTCCAAGGAGTGGAATAGTTGGGTCTTTAAGAAGCCCTGTTCCCAGTTTTCTGAGATAGCACCAGACAGATTTCCAAAGTGGGTGAAAAAGTCTGTATTTCCACAAGCAATGAAAAAATGTTTGCTCCTCTTTCTCCACATCCTCGCCAGCATGTGGTGTCACTTGAATTTTTTATCTTAGCCATTCTGATGGGTGTAAGATGGAATCTCAGAGTTGTTTTGATTTGCATTTCTCTGATGACTAAAGACATTGAGCGTTTCTTTAAGTGTTTCTCAGTCATTTGATATTCTTCTGTTGAGAATTCTCTGTTTAATTCTGAGCCCCATTTCTCAATTGGATTATTTGGTTTGGTATTGTTTAATTTCTTGAGTTCTTTATATATTTTGGATACCAGACCTTTGTCAGATGCAGGGTTGGTGAAGATCATTTCCCAGTCTGTAGGCTGTGGCTTTGTTCTTTGACAGCATCTCCTGCCTTACAGAAGCTTTTCAGCTTAATGAGGTCCCATTTATTAATTGTTGACCTTAAGGCCTGGGCTGTTGGTGTTCTGTTCAGGAAGTTGTCTCCTGTGCCAATGTGTTCCAGTCTCTTCCCCAATTTTTCTTCTAATTGATTTAGTGTCTCTGGTTTTATGTTGAGGTCTTTACTCCACCTGGACTTGAGTTTTGTGCATGGTGACAAGTATAGGTCTAATTGCATTTTTCAACATATAGAAATCCAGTTGACCACCACCATTTGTTAAAGATGCTATCTTTTTTCCATTGAAATAGATTTTGCTTCTTTGTCTAAAATCAGGTGACTGTATGTGTGTGGATTCATATCTGGGTCTTTAATTCCATTGATCAATCAGCCTATTGCTGTGCCAGTACCATGCTGTTTTAATTACTATTGCTCTATAGTACAGCTTGAGATCAGGTATGGTGATTCCTCCTGAGGATCTTTTATTGTATAAGAATGTTTTAGCTATTCTGGGTTTTTGCCTTACCGTATAAAGTTGAGACTTGACCTTTCAATGTCTTTAAAAAACTGTGTAGGTATTTTGATAGGGATTGCATTGAATCTGCAAATTGTTTTTTGGTAAGATGGCCATTTTTGCTATGTTAATTTTCCCCATCCACAAACAAGGGAGATCCTTCCATCTTCTCAAGTTATCTTCAATCTCTTTCTTCAGGGACTTAATGTTTTTTTCAAACAAGTCCTTCACTTACTTGGTTAGAGTTACTCCTAGATATTTTATTTTATTTTTGAACTTTAATCAAATTTTATTGCTTGTGGCTAACGTGAAGGGTGTAGATTTCCTAATTTCTTCCTCTGTATGATTGCCATTTGTATATAGGAAGTCTACTGATTTTTTTTTTTTTACGTAATTTTGTATCCAGCCAGTTTGCTGAACATGTTTATCAGCTGAAGGAGTTCTCTGGTGGAATTTTGGGGGTCACTTATGTACACTATCATATCATCTGAAATAGGGATAATTTGACTTCTTCCTTTCCCATTTGGATCCCCTTAATCTCCTTTGTTGTATTATTACTCTGGCTAGAACTTCAAGAACTATATTGAAGAGATATGGAGATAGTGTGCAGCCTTGTCTGGTGATCAAATTAAGAGGAATTTCCTTGAGTATCTCTCCATTTAATTTGATGTTGGCTATTGGTTTGCTGTATATAGCTTTTATTATGTTTAGGTATGTGCCTTGTATCCCTAATCTCTCTAACACTTTAAACATGAATGGGTGTCAGATTATGTCAAATGCTTTTTCTGCATCTAAGGAGATGATCATGAGGTTTTTTTCCCCTTTAGTTTGTTTATATGGTGGATTACATTGATGGAATTCTGTATATTAAACTATCCCTGCATGCCTGGAATGAAGCCTACCTGGTCATGAAGAATGATATCTTTGATATGTTCTTGTATTTGTTTTGCGAGTATTTTATTGTATAGCATTGCGTCTATGTTCATAATAGAAATTGGTCTGAGGTTCACCTTTTTGGTTGGGTTTTGTGAGGTTTAGGTATCAACGTGACTGTGGCCTCATAGAAAGAATTTGGTAATGTTCCGTCCATTTCTATCTTTTGGAGTAGCTTGAAGAGAATCAGTATTAGCTCCTCTTTGAAGGTCTAATAGAATTCTGCGCTAAAACCATCTGTCCTTGGGCTTTTTTTTTTTTTTTTTGGTTGGGAGACTATCAATGTTGCTTCTATTTCTATAGGAGAAAGAGGACTACTTACTTTCTTTGTTTATTTGGTCTTGATTCAATGTTGACAAGTGGAATTGATCAAGAAAATTATCCATTTCCCTTAGATTTTCAAATTTTGTAGCATATATGCCTTTAAAGTAGGATCTTATGATTCTTTGAATTTCTTCAGTGTCTGTTGTTATGTCTCCCTTTTCATTTCTGGTTTTCTTGATTTGGACACTGTCCCTCTGCCTTTTAGTTAGTTTGGCTAACTCTTGGTTTTGTTGAATCTTTGGATTGTTCTTTTTGTTTCTAATTTATTGATTTAAGCTCTGAGTTTAAGGAGTCTACTCTTGGGTCTTTATGCTTCTTTTTTTTTTTTTTTTTTAGGGTTTCCAGATGTGTTGTTTAGTTGCTTATGTGGGATGTTTTCAACTTCTTTATAAAGACACTTAGTGCTATGAAGTTTCCTCTTAGTACCACTTTCAATGTGTCCCACAAATTTGGGTATGTTGTTCCATCATTTTCATTGAATTTAAGGGAGTCTTTTATTTTTTTCCTTTATTTTATCCATAACCTATGTATCATTAAGTTGAAAGTTGTTTAGTTTCCACGTGTGTATAGTTTTTTTTGTAATTTCTGTTGTTGTTGAGGTCCAGCCTTAGACTATGGTGATCTGATAAGATACAAGGTATTATTTCAATCTTTTTTGTATCTGTTGAGTCTTGCTTTGTGACCTACTATGTGATCAATTTTGGAGAACGGGGTGCTGAGAAGAAAGCACAGTCATTTGTGTTTTGGTGTTGGTTAGTGACTTTATTTCTCAGCTTAGTTTCTGTTCTAATGGCCTATCCTTCAGTGAAAGTGGAGTGTTGAAGTCTCCCACTATTAATGTGTTGGGATCAATGAGTGGTTTAAGGTTTGTTAATAGTTCTTTTACAAATGTGGGTGCCCTTGTATTTGGAACATAGATGTTCAGAATTGTGATGTCATTTTGGTTGATTTTACCCTTGATGAGTATGATGTTTCCTTCCTCATTCCTTTTAATTAATTTTTTTTGAAAGTCTATTTTGTTACATATCAAAATGACTACACCTACTTGTTTCTTTTGACCATTAGCTTGGAATATTTTTACCCTGCCTTTCACCCTGAGGTGAAAGGTCTATCCTTGTGGGTGAGATGTGTTTCTTGGATGTAGAAGAATGTTGGGTCTTGTTTATGCACCCATTCTGTTAGTCTATGTCTTTTTGTTGGAGAATTGAGACTATTGATGTTGTGAGATATTAATGACCAGTGACTGTTAAGTCCTTTCATTTTGATGTTTGTTACAGTCGAGATTTAGTGAGGTTTTGATTTTTTGATAGTGTAGTTACCAATTTCCTGTGTAGTTTTGGTTGTAACTCATCCCTGTGCAGTGGAATTTTCCTTTTAGTAACTTCTGTAATGCTGGATTTGTAGACAAGTATTGTTTAAATTTGTTCCTGCCATGGAATATTTTGTTTTCTCCATCAACGGTTATTGATAGTTTTTCTGGGTACAGCAGTCTAGCCTGGCATCTATGGTCTCTTAGGGTTTGCAGGACCTCTGTCCAGGCCCTTCTGGGTTTCATGGTCTCAGCTGAGAATTCGGGTGTAATTCTGATCTGTTTGCCGATGTATGTTATTCTGCCTTTTTCCCTTGCAGCTTTTAATATTTTTTCTTTGTTCTGTATATTTTGTGTTTGATTATTAAGTGATAGGAAAATTTTCTTTTTGGTCTATTGTATTGGGTGTTCTGTAGGCCTCTTGTACATTCATATTCATCTCCTTCTTCAGATTGGAAACCTTTTCTTCTATGATTTGGTTAAAGATATTTCCCGGGCCATGGAGTCGGGTGTCTTCTCTTTCCTCAATGCCAATTATTCTCATATTTCTTCTCTTCGTGATGTCTTTGATTTCTTGGATGTTCTGTGTCAGTAACTTTTTTGATTTAGCCTTTTCTTTAATGATTGTTTCGAGTTCTACGATTGTATCTTCAAGTCCCAAAATTCGTTCATCCATTTCCTGAATTCTGTTTGAGAAGGTCATCTCTTTGTTGGTTGCTTTCTTCTCTATGGTCTCTAGGTCACATTTTTCTTCTGTGTGTTCCTTTATCATAGATTCCGTTTTTGTCTTCAGGTCTTGAAGTGTTTTATTGATTTCCTTCATCTATCTGTTTGTATTTTCCTGAAATTCTTCCAGTGCCTCCCTATATGACTCTTTTATGTCCTCTACCAGCTTGGTTGTATCCTCCTGCATTTGTTTACAGATTTCATTCATTTATTCCATTACCATCTTTCTTACTAAGGATTTGAGGTCCTTTTCTTGTATTTCGATTGTGTTTGGGTTCTCCAGGTTGTTTTCTTTGGGACAGCTGGGATCTGGAGGTCCTGAGCTGTTTTGGTTTTTGTTGTCTGCATTCTTACACTGTCTTTTAGACATTTCGTTGTTTCTGTTAATGGGATGTGGCTTCTGATTTCCTTCACTGGTTGTTGAGAGTGGGTACTTGGTGAATGATTTCAGGTTGCATGCTCTTGCCTGTGGGTATCAGGGAGTTTTCCCTTGACACAGACAGGTGTCCACTCCTGGAGACTTTGCTCTATACCTTAGGCTTCGTGCTGGGTCAGCAGAAGTAGGCTTCTGACTAGTCCCTTTCACGTTAGTGTTTTCTTTCAGGCTAGCTGTTATCAGGTCTCAGATTGAGGCTGGCAAGCTCTGGCTGGGCAAGAAGTTCTCAGTTGCCTGCACTTCCCATGGACATGTAGTCTAGATCTAGCCCGGCTCAGACCCACTGAGCTATGTGTGCCTTTTAGACTAGCATATAGACACCTCTGGTGTGTCCAGCCTTTCCTGAGGGGGTGGGAGATCCTGCTGGGGCTGTGTGTAGTGTCCACACTAGGTTCTAACTGCTTGGATTTGCAGGCTCTGCCGCCTGCACTCTGTTCCAATGTGGGACCGCTTTGGCCCCCGCAGGCTGTGAGCTGCTTTCTTTGAGCTATTTGGACCTAAGCAGCTCAGTACCCTGCACTCTGTTACAATGTGGGCCTGGTCTAGCCCTGATGGTTATGCACTGCTCTCTCTGAGCTAGGTGGACCCAGGCTCATAGGAGATCCTGCCAGGGCTGTGTGAAGTGTACAAGCTGGATTCTAACTTCTGGGATCTGCAGGCTCAAGCCCTGCACTGTGTTCCAATGTGGGCCTGGTATGGCCCCACTGGCTGCATGCCGCTCACTCTGAGCTAGGGGCTCCCAAGCAGCTCAGTATCCTGTGCTCTCTTCCAAAGTGGGCCTGGTTTGGCACCACAGGTTACACACACTCTCTCTGAGCTAGGCGGACCCAAGCAGCTCAGTACTCTGTGCTCTGTTCCAATGTGGGCCTGGTTTGGCGCTGTGGGCTGCATGCCGCTCTATCTGATCTAGGTGGACCCAAGCAGCTCAGTATCCTGCGCTCTGTTCCACAGTGGGCCCGGTTTGGTGCCGTGGGTTGTGTGTGCTCTCTCTGAGCTAGGTAGACCCAGTTGCCTGTGTTTCCACACTTGGGCCCCGTGGCAAATATGCGAGGGGCAGGTGGATGGGACCAAGGGCAGCTTCCCCTGTTTCCCTGTATCTTCCACAGGCCAGGGTCTCCGGTACTGACCCACACACTGAATTTGGGCTTTATATGCAAGCTGTAGCCCACAGGTGGGTTCCGTATGAGCGTCCAGACAGTGGGTTCAGGGCCTTGGTGGACTGTTACCAGGACCAGGCCTGCCGGTGGTCTGTGCTGTGCAGGACCCCACTCACCTAAAGTTTTCTGGATTTAACAGTCTGTGGCTCCATTCAAGTCCCTGGTCACCTTGCAGTAGATCAGATACAGTACTTGCTGGGTGCTGCCATCTTGAGCTCCATGAGTATTTAAGTTTTTATTTCAATATTTTGATTATGAATTATATTGAGACAATCACATTTAAAAACAACTCACTAAAACGGTCTAGGAAAATGTAGTTTCTATTTAAAACCTGTATTTTACATATCTTTTTAATTCTGTTATGCCTTTATTTATTTCAGTGAACACTGTTGTTTATTTTCAATACATTTAATTTATGATTGTGCTGAGTTTCCTATCTTGACAATGCAGTTATTTAGAATAATGACAAATGCTCTGATTATTATGAAGTAAGGGAAACTTTTAGATGTGAGCTACACAACTCAGATTTCTGTCATTTAAAACCTTTACAAAATCAGGAAATATTTGTTGCACATCATTTATCAATGAAAAATAATCATCTAAAATCTGATGGCCAGAAACTGAAATCTCATACTTTTATAAAGGAATTAGTCTAAGTAAAAGTGATTTCTATCTAGCTCCCTGATGTGTATTAGAGAGGAGTTCCATATCCCCTAAACTAAAATGTGTTTCAAACATATATAAATTGAGAGTGTGTGGTACTTTTATAAAATAAAGGCAAAAAACATATTTTTCAATAGTAATAAAAACCTAAATTATTATATGAAAAAATAGGAGGGAACTGTCTCATCATATGTAAATGTGAGTATCAAAGATTGCAAAGATAAGCCTTCCAGCTTAGCAGGATAGTGAAAGTTCTGCATTTTCAAATATAATTTGATGGAAATAGGTTTCCTATAAGAGATAGCAAAATATTCACACTTCTCTGGACTGTCAATCAGAATCACACATCAAAAGAATTTCTGAAAGAAAAGTTTTTCTAAAACTAAATATTCTAAGTTATGGAAATTCACAGCCAAGGAATGAAAAGAGAAATTATAATGAAGTTGCTCCTCTGTTTGAATATATTCTCCTAAAATGTTTCAAAATAGGATAGATAATACCTCAAACTATGGCTTGGATCAATTTCTCCCAGATGTTCCTGTGTTAAAGTGCTGGTCTCTACTATAACATTTGTAAGTGGTGTTGTGTGCAGTCACCTAACACTGTGATGGAAATGTCTTAAGTTGTTGCAACTGCATCCTCCAATAAGATTGTGGGAGACTGGTCCTTTTTCATTTACTTTCTCCCTACTAATATTAGGCACATCACTCACCCCTATTAGCATGTTATGCCTCATTATAACCCAAAGCATAAGTATAGTTGAACTTATCCTATAGCCCCCAAAATACAACTCAAGATCATGTTTGTGCTTCTATAGAAGACTTATTTCAGCTACTTTTAAAATAATGACACATTAATATTGAGTTAAAATATTCCTCTTAAGGCTTGTAATGATATTCTGCTGTCTTCATAGACAAGTGATTTATTTAGCTATCATAGGAGAGGCTTCCTTTTGAAGCACAGAGACCCACACCCAGACATTATACAAAGGAGTGAGAAAGAGAGAGAAAGAGAGAGAGAGAGAGAGAGAGAGAGAGAGAGAGAGAGAGAGAGAGAGAGACCCTTAGACCCAACTCTAAATGAGATGGTTCCATCAAATTCCTCATCTCATAGCTCAAAGAACCCCACAGAAGAGGAAGCAGGAGTAGGGAAGAAAAGGGAAACAGAGGACACTAGGGGAACAAAGCCCTATAAAACAACAGAGCATAGCTCATGTGAACTTATAAAGACTAAAGTAGCAATCTTAGGTCCTACACAAGTATGTACCAGGTCCTCGGCTATATATACTATAGCTTTCAATTTAGTAGTGTTGTGAGACTACTGAATGTGTAAAAAGTGTGCGTCTGATTCTTATGCCTTCTCTGGGGCTCTTTTAGTTTTCTGTTTTCTTACCTTGTCCAAATTTAATATGATGGTTTGTTTTATTTTATTTTATTTTATTTTACTCGTTACTGATTCTTTGTGAGATCCAGATTATGCACGAGAACTCTGCTTATCTCGCTGTCTCCTCATATCCACTCTTTGTCCTTGCAAACTCATCCTCAAAATAACACACACACACACACACACACACACACACACACACACACACACACACAGCGCATAGAAAACATCACTGAGGA